>NC_134467.1:12420000-13139000 GCF_047948215.1 Lycorma delicatula | reverse complement strand
AGTTTTCTATTTGTTTTCAGTTACATTATGATGTTCAAACATTGATGAAAATTGTTCTGTTTAAAATCGTATCAGTTTTCTGATCCAATTTGTGTGTTTTGTTTCTGATTAAAGTTGACCTTCTCAAATTATT
Organism: Lycorma delicatula; assembly: GCF_047948215.1. NCBI lineage: Eukaryota > Metazoa > Arthropoda > Insecta > Hemiptera > Fulgoridae > Lycorma > Lycorma delicatula. The sequence goes on along the minus strand of NC_134467.1, from coordinate 13,138,867 downwards.
TTTAATTTAATAGATTTTATTTACATCTATTTTCTCATAATTAAATTCTATACAAAGTTAACCAGAAATTTTTATTTGTTTATTGGTAAATTAACAAAGTTATTTTATTCCAAACCTAAAAAAGTGTATTTTCCATAAATACCTTTTGGTGTTTTACCAAAAGACGTGCTTAGTCCGCTCACGCTGTTAGGTGAGCGGAATTATTAAGCTCTAGGAATTATTTAGGACACTGGTTGCTAAACTGTTTCAAAACTCAGTAGCCATTTGCGGCACAGACATTTGGTCTTATGCTTTAGGGCGACCGAATGTGCTGGTAGCGGGAGAAATGCCAAGCAAACCAATAATCTACTGATTACCAATTTGAAAAATAGGATTGAAGTGATTCGCTTCCATTACACCTATGCTGGTTAAAGTATGGAATGTGCTCTCCTATCAGTTGGATGTGTGCCAAGTGATGAAAGGTGCTCACATTGAACACTTATAGGAAAATCTATAAGCGTTACTCTTTAATTTTATCTATGATTCATTTAGTGTAAGTCAAAGTTAAGAGGCATTAAATGCATTTAAAACCGTGATATTATTTTTTTACAAACTGTATTTTATTTACTTTTTTCATTGTGAAATTACACAAAATAAGTTATGTTATGAATAATTAGACAAATTTATAACATTTTATTCTGATCACTGTATGAACACATAAGGAATGGTTAAGTATCCTATTCAGTAATATCAAAAGAAGCTGCCCCAGAATTTATATAAAAGGAACAAAGCTATGGAAAAATCTTTATCAAAGCATCATCATCAAGTATAAAATTAAAAACTAAAAAGAGATGTAATTATATTCCACATTAATACAAATAAAATAAAAAAAACTGCAAAATATTAAATGTGTGCTGCTAATGTTTGAGACAATTAATAAATACAAACAATACTAAATGAAATGGTAGTTGATGTTACAAATATCTGAGTGTATTTTAAAGGAAAACGAAGAATGTTCAGCTTCTTTTTTTTTTTTTTTTTTTTTTTTTTTTTTTTACTTTTAAGACCATAATGGATCACTTTAGTTCATTTTTTTTTGTGGCAAGTTCAGATTATTTTAAATATAGAAATTCTTACAATTTATATATCCTAAGAAAAATTTTGTAACAATTCATATCAGTTCAACTCTTTATACATTATTTATACGAATGTTTAAGTTGACATTTTTAAAAGACACGAAAGATAGCGGTAAACGAGTTTAGAAAAGTTGTATGGTACTACAAATAACCGCTAGATTTCGTGTAATGCATATAAAATATTATCTTGTTTTTTAGTTGTTTTGTAGCACCTTAACCTCGAAAAATTAAGATGGCAACTACAGTAGGTTAGGGGTGTGTTGATGTGAGTGGGTGTCAAATGTTATTGTGTTTACATTTTTTGAATTTTAAATTAACATATACTCTATAATCATGGATCTCACATCGTTTAATGTGAAAATAGTTTTATGTTTTTATATAACCTTATTGTATATTAATATTAATTTAGGTTTTAATTTAGAATCAAGATTGCCTGTTATCAAAAGAGGAAGCGAAGGTTCTTATTTTGGATATTCTGTAGCCGAACATCAGGCTGTGAGTGACGTTTCAAATAAAATTGAACATAGTTGGTACGTTAATTTTCAACTTTTTTTAATACATTTATTAATATTATTATATAAATTTAAGTTGTCTTACGTGTAGGTATTTCTTTTACTTTGTTCTTAGTCATGCTTCTCAGGAAGTCGTTTATTACATACTCTTTAAGTGAGTGTTGTTTACTTTGACATTGCGGTTTTTTTTAATTAGCGCATGCCTAAGCTTGTGTAAATATTGATAATTATTTTATATCATTTTCATTATTTACTTAATAGTAAACAGCTGTACATTTAGTTTGCACATTTCAGTTTTTTAATTTAGGTATATTTCATATTAAAAATTAATTTTTTTTACGGTCTGATTCACTTTTGTAAACTTTCTATTGTGCGCTTGTTTTTTCAGTGTAATCTATTTACTGCATTTAAAAATTTTCATTTATTTACGAATGACTGTAATATTTTCTTTGTTAACGGTTTTTGTTATATTTTGTTGTAGATACTAAAAAATAAGTTTTTAGTTATTTTTAAATATAGGAATTAAATATAGGAAAACGCGATTTCTTTTATTAAAAGATTATACTAAGTAAATGAATAACTTATTTATGAATAAAAATTTTACATTATTGTCGAAGATTGTAGATATATTGCAAAACCAAACTTAGTGTGCCTAGCTGTTAGGGGAAAGGAATATAAGTTTACACATTAAGTACAGTCATTTTACAGCTAATGTAGTACTTATTTTACACTTTCTTAGTAATGTTTTCTTAGTAATGTAATTGGATTATTCAGTTGCCTTTTTTATTATATATTGGGTTTAGATTATTTTAGGTGATCTCTGACTATCGAAAGAAAACTTCTTGTCAATATTGTGGATTTCTTCTAATGTATTAATTAGCGTTTGAGAAAGACAGTATTTTATCTTGATCAGAAGTAATTTCTCCATCCTCATTCCATCCCCTTTTCTTCTTTTATATCCTTTTTTACTTAAATATCATGGGAAGTTTATTAGCCATTACTCTGGGTCTCATTTGTTACACCTAGAAGTCGGCTCAGTAGCTGCTTCTTTATTAGGGCCCGGCAAGGTCACTGCGCTTGTCACTATATAAGAGTTGTAAAAAAGCTAAATTATTGGTCATGGTGCTTGTATGGTTTATGTATAATTTTATATATATATCTTTAATTTTTTTGGTAGTAATTTGTTCTTTATTTATTAGGTTGCACAATCAAATCTTTTGTTACAAACAATCTACTCTAATATACTTTTACAATAAACTGTCAATATACTGGATATATTCAGAGGTGTACTGGAACTGGAATTCTGTTTTGTACTGCTTTTTGAGAAAAATAAAAAATTGCCCTTTCATGTAAAATTTGTTTTAATTTAAAGCCGATAAAAAATATAATCTAAATTATAAAATAAGACTGCATGAAAATTATCCTTGCTGTTAGATATTTGTAGGCAAACTATTTTTACCAAATAATTCGCTAAAAATGTAATTCACAAAAATAAGTTTAACATTTGATATGAAAAAAAAAGTTTTACTTCGTATCAGTGTAAACATCGAAATGAATGTGCATTTTTCATAACATTGTCATATAGCAATGGCTGTGGACCATATTTTGTAGTCTTCTATAAAACAAAATCAATTGATCAGGTACTGAAAAATTTAATAGTGCATTCCAGCATATATTACTAGAAAAACGTATTACATCACTGGCACTTGTAACTGAAATTATTATCTTAACACAAGCTGTAATAAATCAATATTACTTCATGTACAAGGAATGATAGAAAAAAATATGGTGATTACTGTTACTGAGCATCGACTGATGGTAAGACAGCAAACTTCAATGCGGCAAGTGACGTTAATTTTAGTGACAGTTTGTGACGGGTTTAATTTATTTGATGCTGTCAGTCAATCGTGAGGTATATACAAGTGAAAATGTTGAAGAAATCATTAATACAGTTTACATTTGTTGGTTTGAGCAAATTGATAATGGCTGTTATTTTGTTGAAGATTATATGAGATCGGGACATCCTTCAATATACAAAAACCAAGAGATTGTTGAAAGAATAAGCAAAATGATTTGATCGTAAAAATGTATTGACTATTTGATTAAATTTGAATATTATTAGAGTTTTAAGTAATGATTTTACTAATAAAATCTTCCCGCCGATTTATTTAAAATACATTTAAAAAGATTTTCTTTCACAGATTTTTTGTTTATGAATTTTTAAATAAAATTGACTGAAAAATAAAAAACCCTAACTGTATACATCTTGTCAATGTTTACATAAATATGTACTCAAATTATTTTTGTTTACGTGTTTTGAATTACGAATTATTTTGCAGTTATTTTTGATGTTGTATCGATTTCATGTATTTACTGTAACATTATTTATGTTTGTTTTTTAAGTAATTAATATGGCCTTCAATCGCATGTATTGTTTAAAATGTTATAATTAAGCGAGTATTTTGTAAAGCTACTGTAATCTAGGTTTTACCACAGTTTCCTACAATTCATACTAATCAGTTCTGGGCGGTTTCTTTTTTTTATCCATTAGTGTACCTACATATTCTTTAAGTGAAAGAATACTTTATTATATACTCATCAGAATAAAAAAAAATTATTTATTTATGGCACAAAAGTGACTTGAACAATATGCAGTTTAAAAATATATTAAACAATTGAGTCAAATTTATTATTCTGTTACATATAAAAGTTAATTACCAGGTATATAGCCAGAGGGGTCTATGGTGTTAGATCCCCTTCAAATAAGGAGTTATGATCTTTAAACATGTATTGTTAAAATTCATGTATATTTGGTAATAAATATGGTGTATTATGGTTAAATATGTAATATATATTATGACTATCGGTACATGTCTGTCAATCGGAGCAGATCTATAAAACTCTAATTCAGCAAAAAAGTACAAACAGGTTCATACTCGATTCAAACAGCCAGAATTGATCGTACCAAATTTATTACTGTACGTTCGGTTTGTTTGTTCCAATATAAAAAGAGGCAAACTTTGTAGCTTTATTGTTGTGAATTCCAGTATCTAAAATCTTGACGTCTACTCATTTTTTTTTGTCTTCAGTCATTTGACTGGTTTGATGCAGCTCTCCAAGATTTCCGATCTAGTGCCAGTCGTTTCATTTCGGTGTACCCCCTACATCCTACATCCCTAATAATTTGTTTTACATATTCCAAACGTGGCCTGCCTACACAATTTTTTCCTTCTTCCTGTCCTTCCAATATTAAAGCGACGATTCTAGGATGCCTTAGTATGTGGCCTATATGTCTGTTTCTTCGTTTAGCTATATTTTTCCAAACGCTTCTTTCTTCATCTATTTGCCGCAACACCTCTTCATTTGTCACATTATCCACCCGTCTGATTTTTAACATTCTCCTGTAGCACCGCATTTCAAAAGCTTCTAATCTTTTCTTCTTAGATACTCCAATCGTCCAAGTTTCACTTCCATGTAAAGTGACACTCCAAACATATACTTTCAAAAATCTTTTCCTGACATTTAAATTAATTTTTGATCTAAACAAATTATATTTCTTACTGAAGGCTCGTTTAGCTTGTGCTATTCGGCATTTTATATCGCTCCTGCTTCGTCCATCTTTAGTAATTTTACTTCCCAAATAACAAAATTCTTCTACCTCCATAATGTTTTCACATTCAGTGGTCCATCTTTATTATTTCTACTACATTTCATTACTTTCTTTTTGTTCTTGTTTATTTTCATGCGATAGTTCTTGCGTAGGACTTCATCCGTGCCATTCATTGTTTCTTCTAAATCCTTTTTATTCTCGGCTAGAATTACTATATCATTAGCAAATCGTAGCATCTTTATCTTTTCACCTTGTACTGTTACTCCGAATCTAAATTGTTCTTTAATCTTCCATCTACTATTAATCTGAGGCCTAAAATTGGTTCCCTTATCCCTATACTTTTCCTGAAACCAAATCGGTCTTGTCCTAACACTTCTTCCACTCTCCTTTCGATTCTTCTGTATAGAATTCAAGTTAAGATTTTTGATGCTCGACTAGATAAACTAATTCTTATGTATTCTTCACATTTACCTGCTCCTGCTTTCTTTGGTATCATGACTATAATACTTTTTTTTTAAGTCAGACGGAACTTCCTTTTTTTCATTAAGATTACACACCAGTTTGTAAAATCTATCAATCGCTTCCTCACCTGCACTGCGCAGTAATTCTACAGGTATTCCTTCTATTTCAGGAGCCTTTCTGCCATTCAAATCTTTTAATGCTCCCTTAAATTCAGATCTCAGTATTGTTTCTCCCATTTCATCCTCTTCTTCCTCTACAACACCATTTTCTAATTCATTTCTTCCGTATAACTCTTCAATATATTCCACCCGCCTACCGACTTTACCTTTCGTATTATAAATCGGTGTATCATCTTTGTTTAACACATTATTAGATTTTAGTTTATGTACCCCAAAATTTTCCGTAACTTTCCTGTATGCTTCGTCTATTTTACCAATGTTCATTTCTCTTTCCACTTCTGAACACTTTTCTTTAATCCACTCTTCTTTCGCTAGTTTGCACTTCCTGTTTATAGTATTTCTTAATCATCAATTGTTCGTTTTACTTTCTTCATCGCTAGCATTCTTATATTTTCTACATTCATCCATCAACTGCAATATATCGTTTGATGTCTACTCATATTTGATGTAAATGAAATTAGAAAATGAGGACTTTTTGATACTTTTAGGTGCGGTTAGTAATTCCTTACTTTTATTAAAACAAATTACAAGGGCAGCTAGATGATAATAATTCACAAATATTTAGTAAATGTGACATAAAAGTATATTTTATTCGCTACAAAAACTTATAATGATTTTTGCATGTAGTTACTGTTTACAGATATACATTTCTCATGACTGTGAACCAGTTTTCTCATACATTAATAAATAATGCAGGTAGTCTTTTTTCAATACACAGGCTTACTCCATCCTTCAGTTCATTATCTGTAATAAAATGAATACTTTTAATATCTCACTTTATTTGTGGAAAGATATGAAAATTATTCTTCTTTTCTGTGAGTTTGCATGCCACCCCCTAAAAACAGATTTTACTGTTTGTGGAATAATATATTGTTCTGATATGTTTATCCAGGTGGCGATACATGGTTGTATGATGTGATGGTCATTTTAAATCGATTCATCCATTTCTTTCGGTGCTTCTCACCGGTCCTAGAACTTGTTAGATTGCAAAATTCATCCTCAATATTCATTTTACAAGCTTCTGATGCGTAAAATGTTATCACTCATCTTCGATCAAATGTTTTGTCCCCATAAATGGCCTTTTGGTGGTATATGTCACTACAGTTCACTTTTCTGCTTTTAAAATTCAGTCGCACATGTTGCGGTAGATGATGTTCACTCCTGACTTCATTTCCTCTTTATTTGTAATACCAAAGTGTTTCTTTTTATAAATGTAAACAAACTTATTATATTGCTACTGTTGTGGTTACCGGCTTTTTGTACTTAATTTGTTAATATGCATTATAAAATTAGTATTTCTTTATATATCAAACGACACACATCACACTCACAATAACACTTATACATATAAAGGTTTAATAAGGAATTTACTTAAAATACGGTTACTTGTATATTTAATTGATATGCATGTATTAGTGCCATAGTGAAAAATAGCGTAAAGAAATTCTGTTATGTGAATCGATAGATGCGTTGGCATAGCGGGTGTATTCGACTCCATAACAGGTGGATCGATTAATAGAAAATGAGATTGTATGGGTCATCGTATTTTGGAATGTAAGGCTATGAAACTACAAGGCGGCAGCATCTGTCACTTTGTATAACATTTCATTCTGTCTTAATATTCCACTGTGCATTACGCTTGGGCTATCTGTTTGATATAATGTTTATTTCTCCCTCAGATTAATAGTAAAAGGAAGATTAAAGAAAAACAAAAACATACTTGGCATTCGATACCGTAGACTGGAATAAATTGTTCAGCATTTTTAAAAAATTAGGGTTCAAATACAGAGATAGAAGATCGATTGCTAACGTTTACAGGAACCAAACAGCAGCAGTAATAATCGAAGAACATAAGAAAGAAGCCGTAATAAGAAAGGGAGTCCGACAAGGATGTTCCCTATCTCCGTTACGTTTTAATCTTTACATGGAACTAGCAGTTAATGATGTTAAAGAACAATTTAGATTCGGAGTAACAGCACAAGGTGAAAAGATAAAGATGCTACGATTTGCCGATGATATAGTAATTCTAGCCGAGAGTAAAAAGGATTTAGAAGAAACAATGAACGGCATAGATGAAGTCCTACGCATGAAAATAAACAAGAAGAAAACAAAAGTAATGAAATGTAGTAGAAATAACAAAGACTGACCGCTGAATTTGAAAATAGGAAAAGAAAAGGTTATGGAGGTAGAAGAATTTTGTTATTTGGGAAGTAGAATTACTAAAGATGGACGAATCAGGAGCGATATAAAATGCCGAATAGCACAGGCGAAACGAGCCTTCAGTCAGAAATATAATTTGTTTACATCAAAAATTAATTTAAACGTCAGGAAAAGATTTTTGAAAGTATACGTTTGGAGTGTCGTTTTATATGGAAGTGAAACTCGGACGATCGTAGTATCTGAGAAGAAAAGATTAGAAGCTTTTGAAATGCGGTGCTATAGGAGAATATTAAAAATCAGATGGGTGGATAAAGTGACAAATGAAGAGGTGTTGCGGCAAATAGATGAAGAAAGAAGCGTTTGGAAAAATATAGTTAAAAGAAGAGACAGACTTATAGGCCACATATTAAGGCATCCTGGAATAGTCGCTTTAATATTAGAGGGACAGGTAGAAGGAAAAAATTGTGTAGGCAGGCCACGTTTGGAATATGTAAAACAAATTGTTAGGGATGTAAGATGTAGGGGTTATACCGAAATGAAACGAGTAGCACTAGATAGGGAATCTTGGAGAGCTGCATCAAACCAGTCAAATGACTTAAAGACAAAAAAAAAGTTTATTTCTCAGTAGTGAGTAATGTCCGCTTAGAAATTTACTTTGTTCTCGTATTTCCACCAGTCGCTGTTACTGAAGTCGGTTGTAAACATAACAAAAAATATTTTCAGGTTATTTAATATGTTTTATTAAAATAATGTAAGTTTTGGTTCGGATTGCTATTAGAAAAGTTTCAATTTTTAAATTATTATTGTTGTTGACCATCATGGATACAAAAAAATATATAATTTTTTACATTCAGATTAATGTTTAATGTAATTTATTAAAAAATTGACTGCGATTTTTTTATTTATTTATTTGTTTCTCAGTCATCGTTAAATTATTTTTCATGTTTATAAAGAATATTTTATTTTCTTGCGAATAGTATGAAAATATCACTCTTAAATTAAACGCACTAAAAGGTAAAAAATAAGTTTAGGACGGTATCTCACAATGGATTTGACAACAAGCTTTGATCTTGATTATGTGAAAGTCATAGCTTCAAATTAAAATTTTTTTAATATTTTTTTATTTGTCATTTTTACATATTTATTTTTATTTTCTACTTAGTTTTTTTTTTTTTTGTCTTCAGTCATTTGACTGGTTTGATGCAGCTCTCCAAGATTCCCTATCTAGTGCTAGTCGTTTCATTTCAGTATACCCTCTACATCCTACATCCCCAACAATTTGTTTTACATACTCCAAACGTGGCCTGCCTACACAATTTTTCCCTTCTACCTGTCCTTCCAATATTAAAGCGACTATTCCAGGATGCCTTAGTATGTGGCCTATAAGTCTGTCTCTTCTTTTAACTATATTTTTCCAAACGCTTCTTTCTTCATCTATTTGCCGCAATACCTCTTCATTTGTCACTTTATTCACCCATCTGATTTTTAACATTCTATAGCACCGCATTTCAAAACCTTCTAATCTTTTCTTCTCAGATACTCCGATCGTCCAAGTTTCACTTCCATATAAAGCGACACTCCAAACATACACTTTCAAAAATCTTTTCCTGACATTTAAATTAATTTTAAATGCTATTCGGCATTTTATATCGCTCCTGCTTCGTCCATCTTTAGTAATTTTACTTCCCAAATAACAAAATTCTTCTACCTCCATAATCTTTTCTCCTCCTATTTTCACATTCAGCGGTCCATCTTTGTTATTTCTAGTACATTTCATTACTTTTGTTTTGTTCTTGTTTATTTTCATGCGATAGTTCTTGCGTAGGACTTCATCTATGCCGTTCATTGTTTCTTCTAAATCCTTTTTACTCTCGGCTAGAATTACTATATCATCGGCAAATCGTAGCATCTTTATATTTTCACCTTGTGCTGTTACTCCGAATCTAAATTGTTCTTTAACATCATTAACTGCTAGTTCCATGTAAAGATTAAAAAGTAACGGAGATAGGGAACATCCTTGTCGGACTCCCTTTCTTATTACGGCTTCTTTCTGATGTTCTTCGATTATTACTGCTGCTGTTTGGTTCCTGTACATGTTAGCAATTGTTCTTCTATCTCTGTATTTCTACTTTGTAGTGGATTTATTATAATAGTGGTTTTAAAAATATTTTTTATTTTGTACTTTTTAGTCTTCATAAGTTTATACTTCAGCTACGCTACCGCATAGGTTTGACCGTATTTAGCAAAAGGTCGGGTCGGTACGTGTTACGGCGGGTGAGTGCAATCAAAACATAATGTTAAACGATTTAATTTCCGAATAACCAAGATCCGGTCAATGAAGATTGTATCCGATGCGTTAAACACTTACCGCTCGACCGGTTGATACATACGCTGTTTGAATCGTGAAAATAGGACGAGCGGTTGCCGAGATATTACGGTAGAACCCCGTACCCAATTTCCGAACGGCGGCCCGGGGGCACTTGAAATTATTATCATCCGACGGATATCCCTGGGATCGGACGGGAAGTTAATGGAGGGGATCGAAAGACTTTTTCAGAGCGCTAGGATCGACCGTTTTCGAGATATTTGCGATTTTCGTTCGAAAATTTGGATCCGGTTAAAAAGTAGTAAATTTTCCCAAAACTTGGGTCGCTACTGTACAGAATTTCTAGTAGCAACTGTATACCCTGATATATATCTCGCTTAAAATTTCTTTCGCTAAGAAAATATGTATGTAAATGAGGTCGCATAAGTTCAACCGGCATTTTTTTTTCACTTAGCAACTTAGGGGCATCTTAGCGTGCCTTGAAAGTGTTGTTAAAATGTGTTGTCGTCAAGAGCATACTGTATTCAAAATTTCAGCGGGAATGGATAAGCAGAAGCGCTTCAGAATTCGACCGAAAGGTCCCGTACCGTGAATCTCACATACGTAGTACAAGAGCTAATTGACGACTGAATTTTTTTTAATACGTTCAGTGTAATACGATTTCTTCAACTCCGCAAAATAACCGGTTTCTCGGCATCGCTTTAATCATTTGAAATTAATCTTCTACCATTTCTCCAGGTTTACGAAGTGGAAATAATCGGTGGGAGACGAATACGGCTCATGCGGAAGCATTTGTAAGAGTAAATCAAGGAGTTTTGCATCGATAATCAAAGAGGTGTGTGTGCATTATCGCGTTGATAAAAACATTTTCTTTTTGACTAAATTGGAAGGTTTAACCTGAATAGCATTTATTAATCGGTCCCGGTGAAAGTCCTGCCTTTTCCCAATTATTCTATGAGAATCACACTGAGAATCCCCAAAAAATCGTATTCGAGACTTGCAGATTGAACAATTTCGCTTTCTTCGGGACGTTTCCACACACTGTTTGGTTGTCGCTGTGTAGTAGGAATCCGTGTTTCATCTGCTATCATAAAACGCGAAAGAAACTCAGCAGAATTGTTTTTAAATTTTGAGAACCCTCAAAAAGTGTTCGGACGATGCGTTTTTGGTCGACTATTAACAAACGCGGCTTCCATCGCGCGGTAAGCCTTTATCATACGCAAAATATCGTACCCGTAAAATCAAATTGAGTCAGGCTATCGTTCGTAGCGAGTTCGGTCATTTAACACGACTTTAAGGGGTTTTGTGACGATTTCGGCGGTCGAAACTGTTTTTTTGAGTGTTCAGACCGTTAATCGTCTTGAATGAATGTACAAAACGGTTTAAATTCAATAATCCAATTCTTTAATGTCGAAAATGAAGAAGAATCCTTTTAAAGTGGAATCTAATTATTTCTTTATTCTTCGAGGTTAATTTTTTTTTTAAAAATCAAAGTACTTTATAACAGTTGGCTTTTCAATTTTATTCATTTTTAATAAAGTGTCAAAATTTATTTTCTTTGTTCTGTCGCTATAAACAAGCGATTATTAAACGTATGCGTCTGAAATTTTGCCGCCTAAAAGATCATATTTGACGAATATCATAGTCGTTTGCTCATTTCTGTGTCAAGTTGAAAATTTTCCAAATTGATGTCTGTATGTAGAAATTTAAGGCCAATAAAAAAAAAATATTCTTTTATATATTAAAACTTTTTAATTATTAATTTGCTTAGTAATTTATTGAAGGAAGCTTTTTAAACTTGTATTTAATTACTCTTTAAACTATAAAACAAACAACGGTTGTTATTTAATTTGTTGAAGTATTTAATAATTAAACGTTTTAAAAAATACATCGCATCGTAGAATATTTATGTGACGTTTAATTATATTAAATGAATTATATACGTTTTTGTTTAATTAGTAATTGTTTTATAGTTATCGTAAGAGCTTGGCTTATTTTATTGAACTCGAACCGTTCGATAAGATTATTTATTACGTTCGCTTACGGTTTACAGTACTTCCTTTAAATAAGTATCTGTTCCGTTTTTAAAATAAAAAGACCAGTTGTACGTTTATAATTAAATTAAACGCTTAACGGATTGTTTTTTGTTTTTTTTCAATTAAAAATTGATCAATTGGTTACAAGATCAACCCTCAGAGGGGTTACCGCCTTGCCCAAAACCAGTCTTTAAAGTTAGAAACAAATTCTTTAAAATATTTTTGTGCGGATAACGGTTGCTAAATGTTTGTAGTAGGAAAAGCAAAAAAAAAAAAATTGTAATACAGGGGTATGACGATTATCCGAATTGATCTTTTTAAAGGCCGAATCCGGATAATTGGAAAATTAAAAACCGTTCATCATAAGTACTGTACGTAATTTTCTAACGTTTAATGTATATCAAATAAACTTAATAAATAATACGGAAAAATAAAATAAATATACAGAGTGTCCCATATAAAACGCAACCTATGAAATTTCAAAAATCAAGCTTACTCCACTACTCGTTACTGAAATGGACTCGTCCAACATTTGAACATCGCGGCGACGCAGTAGAACACTACCGAAAGTAACAACAATGCAATCATAACGTTCGATGTATCGCTAGAGACAAGATGGTGTTTTCGCTAGATGAACGTGTTTTCATCGTCGTGTCGTACTTCAGTACGAAATCATTGATTGCAGTGCAAGATTTGTTTCGCCATAAGAACCCGTATAAACCTGCTGCAAACAAAACATCAGTATTAAGGTCAGTCGCAAAATTTAGAAAGACCGGTTCTGTTAATAACAAGGAACGCAAAAGATCTGCGTCGGTGTTGAATACAGATACGGTCGCTGAAATCAAAGACCGATTACTCGCCTCGCCAAATAAATCGACCGTTCATCGGGCGACCAAACCATTACAATTACGACCTTATCGCATTCAAACGGTTCATCGACTTCTTGAGCCCGACAAAGAAAAACGGCTACAATATTGTCAACGGTTCCGTCGATTTCTGCGTGAGGGGATTAACGTTATGGATTCGTTATTTTTCACAGATGAAGCACGGTGTCATTCGGACGGCTACGTAAACAGCCAAAACAGTAGAATTTGGAGCGCTGAAAATCCCCACGTTTATCACGAAACGCAATTACACCCGCATAAGTCGGACGTGTGGTGCGCGATATCGCGGCAGAAAATAATCGGTCCTATTTTTTTCGAGTACACCATTAATGCAGAACGATATCAGGATATTTTATTTCGGTTCATCGCACTCTTGGAAGAGGAAGACAGACACTGCCGGCTACAACATGACGGTGCGACATCGCACTACGCAGGTTCAGCTTTTGATTTCGTCGAGGAATTCTTCGGTAATCGTGTTATCGATCGAGGCTTGTGGCCGCCAAGATCTCCAGATATGACTGCGGCGGATTTTTTTCTACGGGGTTACCTCAAAGAAAAAGCCTACAGCGACAAACCACCAACACTTGAACGATTGAAAGTCGATATTGAACAAGCTGTATTAAATATCCGGCCACAAACTTTGAAAAAAGTTGCAAGAAACGCTGTAAAAAGAATTGAAGCTTGTATTCAAGAAGATGGCGGCCACTTCCAACATTTACTCTAAATGGTAATAATAAAAATTACATTTACACATGCCTTTTTATTATTTCAATACCTACCAATATAAGGTTTGATTGCGTTTTATATGGGATACCGTGGCGAAGAGTTAGCGTCTCGGCCTTTCGTCCAGAGATCCCGTGATCGAATTCCAGTCAAGCACGACATTTTATTAAAGTTTTTTTTTACATTTACGGACTCGATTCGATATCAGTACGTGCGGTAGAAAAGTCGAATAGACCTTTTCAATTTGTAGATTTTAATGCTAATGATGCAATTCGTTCTGGTCGGCCAACTACTGAAAAAGTCGATGAAATCCAGGAAAAAATTGAAGACAATTGCCGGTCGTGATATCAATAACGAATTAAACATCGACCGCAAGACAGTTTTAAACCGTTTGAAGAAGGCTGAATGCAAAAAAAAAAAATAGAATTTAAAGCTCACACGCTCGCGTACCGCGTGATTTAACAGCGATAAATTTAACGAATCGAATTTCCATTCTTCGAATTGTCGCTAAAACGAACAAAATGTAACTGTTTTTGAAATCTGGCTTTTTACAGGCGATAACGATGGATCACGTACGACAATAGTGTACGGAAAAGATCGCGGTTGAAGAGATATAAAGCTTCGCAAACGACGGCAAAGCCACGATATAGCTTTTAGAAATTCGATGCTGTATTTCTGGTGGAATCGGAAAGGAACCGTTATACTAATAACCCAGTCGAACGATTGATTCTTACCTCTTTGTCAACAACCGGAAAGATTACTCCCGGCGATCGAGATAAAGTCATCAAAATTGATCGATAGGAAAAGTATCGATTTACATCACGACAACGCCTGATCCCGTAGATCTTTGGTAACCCTTAAAAAATTGAGGTCGGGAAGTTTTGATGCAACCACCTTACAGTTCCGACCTTGCCCCGGTAGACTACCGTTTGTTTCGGTCCCTAAAAAACTTTCTTAACAGTTTAAAATTGGATTCAAAAGATTCCTATGAAAATCACTTATCACAGTTTTTCGTCCAGAAAACACAAAAGTTATACGGCGACAGGATTATGATTTTGCTTCAAAAACGGCAAAAGTTAGCCGATAAAAACGACTTATATTTTTATATTTGGTTTAATTAATTCCCTTTGAAGTATTAAAGAAACTTGTTTTAGTTTTGCCTTGAAATACGAAGAAAAGATTTCCCCAACATTTATATATATATATATATATACAGGCTGATTCAAAGAAACGGGAAATTAAAAAAATTAAATAACGTTAATGAAAAATTTTTTTAGAAAATTAATTTTATTCCATGTAATCGTACAAATGTTGTCATTTTAGGATACATACATTTTAGTTTATTTTTTAAAGATGACATCTTCCAGGTGACCTCCTCTTCTACGTAAACACTCACGAAGTCTTCGTTAAATTGTTCAAGGTTTGACGTAACATCTCAACTGGAATTTCCGCAATCGCTTCTCGGATCTTTGCCTTCAGTTCTTCCGTTGTAGCAGGTCTACTGTGGAACGCTTTGCTTTTAAGGTAACCCCGCAAAAAGTAATCGCAAGCTGAGAGATCAGGCGATCTGGGAGGCCATTTAATGTCACCGTTTCCTGAAATGACACGTTTTCCAAATAATCGGCGTACAGCTGCCATCGATATTCGTGCGGTATGTGACGTTGCTCCGTCTTGTTGAAACCAGGCTTTGTTAAGAATCGGTGGAAATCCCTTTTGTTGTTTCACAACAAATGTTTCAAGCACGGCTACGTAACGAGCCGACGTCACTGTAATCGCAAGACCGTTGTCATCCTCAAAAAAATAAGGGCGTATAACACCGTAAGATGACGTAGCACACCACACGGTCGCTTTCTGGCTGTGAAACGGACGCTGGTGTAGCTGCGTAGGATTTTCTTGAGCCCGGTATCTGAAATTTTACTCGTTAACAAATCCAACGAGGTGGAATTGTGCTCGCACAACCGCATCGTTCGGTTTCAGTTCCTGGACGATCTGCAACTTGTACGGATGGAATTGCAAGTCCTTCGCTAACATTCTTCGAACACTTGAACTATGCGATTGTAAAGATGCTGAGAGACGACGGATTGACCTAGGTGGACTTCGTGTGACAGCATCTTGTAAAGCTTGAACATTCTGTGGTGTACGAACGGTTCGCTCACAGCCTGGAGGTTTCCTCTTTAACCTCCGGTAATTACCGTTCAGATAATACTTCAGAGGATGATATGTATGAGTGTAAATGAAGTGTAGTGTTGTACAGTCTCAGTTCGACCGTTCCCGAGACTTGTAGTTAATTGAAACCCAACCGCGAGAGAACAGCGGTATCCACGATCTAGTATTCAAATCCGTGTAAAAATAAATGACTTTACTACAACTTGATTGCTGGAACTCTCGACTTCCAAATCAGCTGATTTGGGAAGACGCGTTCACCACTAGACCAACCCGGTGGGTTTAGATGATTCTAACTAAAGCGCACGCGCATAACGTATTTAATTCGCGCGGATGTAGCGGTACTAGCGGCGATGGTTAGCACTAACTAAAATAATGTGATTTCAAAAATTTCGCCTGTACGTTCGGCAGACCGGTGTAGCCGCGAGGCTTAACACATCAGGTACCGAGTCGACCGGGCGATCGAGTTCGAGACCCGACAGACCAGTTTAAATATTATTCATTTATTTAATTCTATCGCTCACCTGTGACGTCACAACATAGCAATAGTTTAAAGCATTTTCTAGAGTAGGCTTGCTATGTTGGAAAACTTTTTTTTTTTACAAATATTGTTATTATTTTTTAATCATTAACAAATGCGCCAAACAAAAATATGACCTTAATTAGGCGAAATCTCGAGATACTGAGGGTGACCTTGCTCTACAGCCTCACCCCTTTGACCTTTTAAGTCAAAATTTAATGGCATCAATGCCCCGTTTGTAGAAGTAATCTGATTCAGCAGTTCTGGATATATAAGTTGATTCATAGGGTAACAACGAACACACGTACACTTACGAAGATTAATATCCATCCGGTTTTTTTGGATTCCTTAGATGTGAAAAAGTAAAGATCGCTGAAAACCGCATATGCCCGAATTAGACTGATTACAATATTCATTCTACAGTTATAGCTCTGCTAATTTGCTATCTAGACGAAAGTAAAACGTAAGTGATGAGAAAATGTTATATATTTATAACTGCGGTTATTGATCATATTTCTACGAAATATGATAACTGTTATGTTTAAGTCGTACATGATTTTCAACTTAACTCTGGAACGTGACTCTTAATGTAAATCGAGGTACAGCTGTTGTTAGTTTGATAAGAATTTTTGCGGCTTCTTATAATCTCATATGAAATGAATTGTTTTTTTGTTGTTAATAGATTTTTTTTTTTAAATTGGACTTTTCAACTCGTTCCGGTTTTTTTAAATTTATAACCATTACACCGGTTTCGATAATTTTTTTTATATTTTATAAAAACAATAAAAATGTTTCATTTAAATTATTTATAAGTATTATTCATTTATGACATCATCGGGTAATATTAGATCGTTTTAATGTAATGATTTTATCATTTTAATATTTAAAATACTTTCACGTGAAAATTATTCTGAGAAAAAATGTAGGGAATATATAAACGGTAGATCTCTTATCCTGGATCGATTTATAATAATACCGTGCAGATTCCGTAGATTATGTCATGAATAGATACCCATCGGGTTGGTCTAGTGGTTAACGCGTCTTCCCAAATCAACCGATTTGGAAGTCGAGAGTTCCAGTGTTCAAGTCCTAGTAAAGCTAATTATTTTTACACGGATTTGAATACTAGATCGTGGATACCGGTGTTCTTTGGTGGTCGGGTTTCAATTAACCACACATTTCAGAAATGTTCGAACTGAGAATGTACAAGACTACACTTCATTTACACTCATACATATCATCCTCTTTCATCCTCTGAAGTAATATCTGAACGGTAGTTACGGGAGGCTAAACAGGAAAAAGAAAAAGGATGTCAGGAATAGATAGAAATAAATAAATGGATTAAAAAAAGGTCAACCGCTCTAGTATTTGCCTGGATGGATCAAGGAAAACCATAGTAAACTTTGATCATATCGTTGTTATAAAATACATAATTATAAAATAAAAAGCTATTAAAGTTCCACATTAATTATTTAAAGGATAAATACGTGAAATAATTTTTTAAACTAAATATATGAAGATATTAAATATAAAAAATTCTTTCGCAGTTGAAAAAGAACGACTTTTCATTATTTTATTTTGTATAATTTTTTGCCCAAGAAATTTACAAAACATAAATTAAATGAGAAAACTAAAAAAGGGTATAATTTTTACTTCCTTGTACGAAGTATTGTGATCGCGAAAAATGTCAGATTTCAACGGAAATATCCATTTTGATCATCCCTGAATTTATTTTGACTAGTTTCGGCGTGATGTCTGTACGTAAGTACGTATCTCCCATAACTCAAAAGCCCAAATTCTAAATTTGGATTTTGGGCTTTTTCTTAACTGTAGTAATAAGCCCTCATCGAGAGCTTTTTAACGATATATTATCATAAGTAGTACTTATTTTCATTGGTTCCACAGTTATAGCCAAATAAACCTTTATTTAATGAAATATTTGGATCTTACAAGGGTTCGAATAAGAATCCTTTTTTTAACTTTTTCATTTCATTTTAAATATATTGATTTATTAATAATCATTAACATTTTTAAGATGAATAATAATTCAATAATAACAATTTAAAAAAAAAAGATGAACTATAAAAAGTTATTAATGAAATAAAAATGTACGTACTTTTAAAAATGTTTATGGTAATTTAATTGGTGTACAAGGAAGTCATGTGATGTCCACATCAGATTTTTTTAAATTTTATTCTTTTTTTTTTTTTTATTACTTTTAAGACCATAATGGATCACTTTAGTTCTTTTTTTTTTTTTTTTGGCAAGTTCTTTCTTTTCTTGCCGATTTGTTGTTTTTCAGCTTTTCTTTTTTGGCTGTAATTTCTAAGGGTTTCAGATCTTCTTGCCCTTTCTTGTTCAGAGTGCACCCGGCTTATTGTTTTCTTAGGTTTTGATAGGAATCTTGTTTCTTTATTTTTTAATTTCTCATAGTTTCCGGTTTTCGTTTTTAGGTTTTCTTGGGTTATGTCTAATTCCTCCATGTTTTTCTGTACTTCGTATAACCGGTTCAGTCTGCTTTTCTTGTTCCAGAAAAGTTCGATTATCCGTCTGATAAGTCTGATCTCTTCCGTTCTGAAAATATGTCCTAGAAAGGAAATTCTCTTCTTTCTAAATTTATTAGTTATCGGGATGATCGTTTTGTAAATCTCTTCGTTTGGAATAATTCTTCAAATCCCGTCTTTTTTAGTGTTTTTCCCGATGCATCGTCGTAGAATCTGTCTTTCAATCTTTTCCAGTTTGTCGGTAAACCTTGTCTGGTACGGTCCAAATACGGTTTCGCATCTGTAAAGTATTTCTGGACGGATAACTGAGTTATAATGTCTTTTTTTGTGTTTATGGACATGCATTTTTTGTTATAGATGTTTTGTGTTTTTATTGTGGCTTTGATGAGTTTATTTATTCTTTCATTCCAGTTTGGATTTTCTTGGAGGTTGTGCGTGATGTTTTCCCCCAAATATTTAAAGTTTTCTACTAGTTCTATGTCATTATTGTTTATTTTTACTTTGCTTATGCATAGCGGGTTTCTCACCATAATTTTGGTTTTTTCGTATGAAATTTTTAGACCAATTTTTCCTGCAATCTCTTCCAGTGATGACAGTTGGTATCCGGCCTCTTCTATATTTTGAGATAGTAGGGCTAAATCGTCCGCAAAGCCTAGGCAATTTACCGAGATACCTTTTCCTATTTTAACGTTGTATTTATTTAATTTTTTCCAATCCCGCATTATAAATTCAAGGGCACAGTTGAATAAAAGCGGTGACAGTCCATCTCCTTGTCTCAGTCCTGTTTTGATGTCGAATGGATCAGATATTTCTCGCCTGAATTTAACCTTGTATTTGTTATCCGTTAGTGTTAGTCCGATGATTTTGACTAGTTTTGGGTGAAGCCCTAAATTTCTCAGGATTTTCAGCAGGGATTCTCGATGTACACGATCATATGCTTTCTTGAAATCAATAAAAGTCACTACCAGTTGTTTATTCCTTAGTTTATGATACCTTATAATTAATTTTAAATTTAGAATTTTTTCTGGGCGAGGCTGCCCAGAAAAAATTCGGTCTAAATCCCCACGGTCTAAATCCCCCTTGGTATTCCCCTAGTTCTTGTTCCAGTTGGTCTTTGATTCTGTTGTAAATTATTCTTGATAGAATTTTGTAAGTGCAATCTAGTAAGGAAATTCCCTTATAGTTCAGGGTTGGTTTTATCACCTTTTTTTATGTAAAGGGTGGATTATTGCGGTTTTCCATTCTTCCGAAAATTCTTCTTTGTGCCATATTTTTACCATTTCTTTGTGGAGATTTCTGTGTACTTTTTCTGACGCGTTCTTCCATAATTCTGCAGTCAGGAAATTTTCTCCACTTGCTTTGTTGTTTTTCATTTGCTTCAGAGCTATCTTTACTTCTACTAATGTCGGTGGAAGGATGTTTTCTCTTGGTGTTTTAATCTGGGTATTTGTGTTTATTTCCAGAAGTTCTTTGGTTCTTCACAATTCAGAAGTTTTCTAAAGCTTTCTCTCATGACGTTGGCATTTTCTTTATCAGTGTGTGGCAAATTTCCTTCTGAATTTCTTAACATTAGTGTTGGGGCATTAAATGTAGTGTTCTTCAGTTTAAAGTTTTTGTAATATTGTCTTGTATTATTTTTATGGAAGTCTTCCTCAATCTGTTCTAGTAATTTCTTGTGATACTCCCTCTTCTGATTTCGGATTATTTTTTGTGCGAGTTTTCTTTGCATTCTTAGTTTTTGTTGGTTTTCTACTGTCTTTCTTGATCGGAAGATCAACCAAGCCTTGTGTCTGTTTGCCAGTGCTTGATCACAGGTAATGTTCCACTACTGGTCTTTCCTTTTTTTATCTGGCGGTGCAATTTCTGATGCTATTTCTTTTAGTTATTCCACCAGGGCTTCTAGTTTGTTTTCAGTCCCTAGTCGGTCTGTTTTTTCGGTGTATGTGACTTTTCCTGTATTTTTATTCTGGTCATATTGCTTTTTAAATCTTTTGTCCCTTGCAGATTTTCTCCTCGGTGTCATTTTGATTTTAATTTTGATTAAGTAATGATTTGAGTCTACTTCCAAACCTCTCATTACTTTTACATTGTAGATCTCTTTGTGTGAATTTTTTTTCCATACAGACATGGTCGAGTTGAAACTCTCCTAGTTTCCAGTTTGGACTTTTCCAGGTTTTCATTCTTTTGGCTTTTCCGGGTAGTCTGGTAAATTTAGATAAAAGGTCGTGATTTCTACAGTAATCCACCAGTCTTTGGCCGTTTGCGTTTGTTCTTTTCTTTACAGGCCATTTACCAATGATATCTTGGTATCTTTTTTCCTTTCCCAACTGTGCATTGAAATCCCCTAATAGAATTTTGGTGTGCCTTTTATTTATTTTGGTAGTTATCTGGTCCAATAGGTTCTAGAAGTTTTCCACTTCCTTAGGATTAGTCCTGTTTTTAATGTTTGTTGGTGCATGTGCGTTGATTAGTGTGTAGAATTTGTTTGCTGATTTTATCGTTAATGTTGCGATTCGGTCTGAGTACGCTTGAAAATCTATGACTGAATCGAGTATTTAACATTTTTGACGATGAAACCTGTTCCAAACTGCGGGACATTTTTCATGACTTTTTTGCCAGGAATTCCTTGGTAGATTCTGAACCCTTGTGATTCGTAGTGTTCTTGTGTGGTATTTCTCATTTCTTGTAATGCTAATATTACTATTTTCTGGTGTTCTAGTATGTTTGTGAGGTTTTTGAGTTTCCCTGTTTTCATTAGTGAATTAACGTTTAATGTCGCAAAGTAGTGGAACTGTTTTGTTTTAACTGTTTGTTTTTTGGTTGTATTCCGACGCTCCGATTCGTCTTCAGAAGTTTCTCTTATTTATCCACCTCCCCAATCCGACGGTGAACTTCTCTGGTTATTACCAGAAGGGATATAGTTAGTAATAAAAGAACTTTCCATACTGTGAACTTTCCAGGATGTTTCTTTCCTGTATTGCGGGCGAGCCCACGAGTTTACAACTTTGGAGTTTAGCCAAAGAGGTTTGATTTCTATTTATTTCACTTATGGATATCTCCAGTTTTCCATAAGCTATCCAGACGAACCACGTGGAGGCCCAAACGATTTTAAGAAAATTTTTAAATCGTTCCGAAATCATTTCGTCCAAATATATTCTTTGTTTATAAGAAAATTAAACTATTACAACTGTAGTTTAACGAAATAATTAAAAATAGTGGGTGGTCTACCCACTATTTTTAATTATTACACATAGGTTATCTCTAAAGTAAAGACCGTTTCATTGTAAAAAGATTTATTCTGAAAGCTTCTTTTTTTTTTGTCTTCAGTCATTTGACTGGTTTGATGCAGCTCTCCAAGATTCCCTATCTAGTGCTAGTCGTTTCATTTCAGTATACCCTCTACATCCTACATCCCCAACAATTTGTTTTACATACTCCAAACGTGGCCTGCCTACACAATTTTTCCCTTCTACCTGTCCTTCCAATATTAAAGCGACTATTCCAGGATGCCTTAGTATGTGGCCTATAAGTCTGTCTCTTCTTTTAACTATATTGTTCCAAATGCTTCTTTCTTCATCTATTTGCCGCAATACCTCTTCATTTGTCACTTTATTCTCCCTTCTGATTTTTAACATTCTCCTATAGCACCGCATTTCAAAAGCTTCTAATCTTTTCTTCTCAGATACTCCGATCGTCCAAGTTTCACTTCCATATAAATCGACACTCCAAACATATACTTTCAAAAATCTTTTCTTGACATTTAAATTAATTTTTGAAACAAATTATATTTCTGGTTCGCCTGTGCTATTCGGCATTTTATATCGCTTCTGCTTCGTACATCTTTAGTAAATCAGAGGTTAATTATTAATAAATCAGTATATTTAAATTAAAGGAAAATGTCCGATTCGAACCGATGTGCCTTCCCCTTGTAAGACCCAAATAATTCATTAATTAAAATTTTAGTTGGCTATTACTCTGGAACCGATGAAAATAAGTACCACGTATGATATATCATTGAAAAGCTTTCCGTGAGGGCTTATTACTGTAGTTAAGAAAAAGTAAAAAATCCAAATTTTTTGGATCGTTTTTGAGGTATGCGAGATACATACGTACAGATGTCACGCCGAAACTAGTCAAAATGGATATTTCCGTTGAAATCTGAAAACCGAAATTTTTTGCGATCATAGTACTTCTTTTACTTCATACAAGGTAGTAAAAAACCTGTTTTTGACACCGAAAATTGTGTTTTACGTCGAATATCTTAAAAACTACTGGAGTTAAAGTTCTGGGACTTGTTTTTCACAAATTTTTCAGCTCAAATTACATAAGAAAACATCAGTTTTAATTACTTCCTAATTTTGGTTCCAAAAATTACAGTAGAGCTTTTTTCTGTATTAAAATAACCTAAATCCGGTTGAAATATTTCGCTAGTCGCTAATAATAACACAGTAATGTTTTGAATATTTATATAATAAATTCCGTAATTATTTATTATTTAAATAATCAAAACATTACTGTTAATTAGTCGAGGTTAGCGAGCGAAGAAGGCGTAGGTTAAGTTTGGTTAATTTATATATAATTATAAGAAGGTGGAGATATAACAGCTTTTGACCAATTATATTTATAAAATAAATAAATATAACATATAACCTTCCAACCACACTGGCGCCATTATAATGCATTAGTACCCTTGAAAATTTTTTTGTGGGACACTGTCTGTATATATATTTTTCCCCCTTTTTTTTGGAAGATGGGGACTTGATGACATCGTCAATCTACCCTCGATCATATCGTGGGATATCATATGGAAATGTAATTTTGAAGCATATGAAAAATGCCACGACCCTTCAGATTATAATTTTAATATAATTATTGTGATAAAAAGCTCTGTTATATATATATTTTTTTTTAATAATAAATAGAATACTAGTTTGTAGAAAAAATATAAAATTTATTGAAACAAATAAAAAATAAAAATTATTTTTGATCAAGAAGTAGGACATTTGTCCCCTGGTATTTTTTATTTTTTTTTAAATTATACACGGCCGTAAATTTGAATCAAATCCAAGACTAAAAAAAACTATCTGTAAGTTAAGTTATTCAAGGGTAATGCCTGAACAGACATAGTCGTGTTGTTAATTACAGTAGAGTGCAATGTTCTTAGTTAGTCGTATCTAGTATGTTTATATTTAGCTAACCTAAGCAAAGTTATTAAAAATGTTAAGAAAAAGTATAAATAAATATTCAATTAAAAAAGGTTTTTGTTAAGGTTACATTTTTATACATATTTATATATATATATATAAACTTATAATGGTGTTAAGGAGTTTAGTTATGTATTTTAATAAACACACATTGGTTAAATAAGCAGATAGACAGACTGTGTTTGTGTGTGTGTGTGTGTGTGGATGGTGTTTGTTTTTGTTAAATTTTGTGTGTGTGTATGTGTTGTTTAAATACTATAAAGGATGATGATCTTATCATTAAATTATATTTAATATGCCATCTGCTTTAAAGAAGGATAACAGATGCTAGACTCTCTTTTTTCAATGATCCACCACTCAGTTCTATCTTCTCTCTCTCTCTCTCTCTCTCTCACTCTCTCTTATTCACTCACTCGCATTCTCTCTTACACTCATTTCACACTTAGACACAGACAGTTTAGTTATTTCTCCTTTCACGTCATCATATCTATACAACAGTAACTGAATTGTTACAGGAAATAGTTGTACATAGGTACTTAATGCGATATATGCATATCTATGTGGCGTATTTTATTATTTGACTCGTAATTTATTTTATTCTTATATATTTTTAGAATTATATCATCGTTATTAGTTACTTGTAAAAATATTTCAAAATGATTCATCTCATTCCACTCGCACTTATTTCTATGCGTGTCAATTATATACCAAATAAAAGGGAAAGTCTTAAAGATATTTTTTGTTAGCTCATCTCTAGCAGATGCATTTGTTGACTAATATTTTATCTCAAAGAAAATTATAATTGAACAACTTAAAGATTTTTTGCGTGTACTAAATTGCTCTGAAGCGCCTTGTAGTTAAACGCAAAGTAAATACGAGGTGCTACCCAAAAGTTCGGGGAATTTGAATTTCGCGTGCGAACCATTGCCGGTACGACCTGCTGCCGCTTTTCTTTCTTTTTCCTGTTTAGCCTCCGGTAACTACCGTTTAGATAATTCTTCAGAGGATGATATGTATGAGTGTAAATGAAGTGTTAGTCTTGTACATTCTCAGTTCGACCGTTCCTGAGATGTGTGGTTAATTGAAACCCAACCACCAAAGAACACCGGTATCCACGATCTAGTATTCAAATCCGTTTAAAAATAACTGGCTTTACTAGGACTTGAACGCTGGAACTCTCGACTTCCAAATCAGCTGATTTGGGAA
The DNA here is from genome assembly GCF_047948215.1 of Lycorma delicatula. Taxonomy (NCBI): domain Eukaryota; kingdom Metazoa; phylum Arthropoda; class Insecta; order Hemiptera; family Fulgoridae; genus Lycorma; species Lycorma delicatula. The sequence continues at coordinate 13,113,263 of NC_134467.1, read as the reverse complement.
GACGCGTTAACCACTAGACCAACCCGGTGGGTTACGACCTGCTGTCGCTAGATGTGGCTAACAGTACTCTTTGTGAATCAGTATTCCAACAGCTGTGACGGTGAGAGGCTGCATTGTTGACTTTCTGCGGTTGTATAACGTTGTGTTTTACTGCTTCGGGGAAGTTCTAAATGCCAGATTTTAAAGAGCAAAGAACCCGCATCAAAATTTGCTTCACGCTTAAAAAAACCGGTGCAGGAACCCATCGCATGCTTGTGGAAGCAATTAGTGACAATGCTACGAGTAAAAGTAAAACATTTTTGCGGTACAAACGATTCAAAGATGGACTAACGACAGTCGATGACGTTAACCTTCTAGGAAGACCATCAACAAACGCAACACCGGAAAACATCACGAAAGTGCGAGAGGATATTGTTGCAGATCGTAGACAAACAATCCACGACGTTTGTACAATCTTACAAATGTCATACGGGTCCGTGCAACGCATGTTGTCGGACAATTTAAACATGAGACGCATCGCTGCAAAATTCATGCCGAGACTGTTGAACAGCGACCAGAAAAAAAATCGCGTAGCTGTCTGTAGTGATTTGAAAAATTCAGCCAAAAAATTCCCCACCCACCCTATTCGCCTCACCTTGCCATGTGCGACTTTTTTTCTTTTCGAAAATGAAATTTCAATCGAAAGGCCGTCGTTTTAACCCAATTAAGGAAATTCAGGAAGAAACGCAGAACGTGTTTCGAATACTTACACCTGCAGACTTCCAGGTATGCATGGAATCATGGGAAAAACGCTGGGATCACTGTATCAATGCCCAAGGGGATTACTTTGAAGGAGACAGTTGAAATTATAAGTTATTTTAAGCTATTTGATTTTTATGGTAAAATTCCTCGAACTTTTGGGTAGCACCTCGTATTTCTGTTTTACTTATGTATATTTTCATGTGATATACATATAATATCATCTCTTGGGCTCTCTCAAAAATTCAAAATTGGTTTTCAAAATATAGAAATGTATCGTCAGATCTTTATTATTTAGCATCCATAAATATGGATTTCATAGACCACTGATATTAAGAAAATTAAAAATGTTAACCAATCTATGTGTTAATGTTTATGATTTTAGAGTCTGTCAAATCCAAATCTCTCCTCTGTCCAAATCGTAGGCAACAGTTTTTCTATTCTAATTCAACACAACTTTGGCTTATGAGAAAAGGCTTTAATATATTTTAATAAATAACCAAATTATTTTTAAAATCTTCCCATCAGTTTATTTAAAATGTTATTAAAAAATGTGTTTTTTTTTACAGGAAAGAAATTATTCTGTTAATGAATTCTTAAATAATATTAATAAATAAAAATCCAGAATTTTCAGCATCTCTGTTTAAACTGTACATAAATTGTGTTAAAATAATCTCTATCAATCCGCTCCTGATTTATTTACTTTGTAGTTAAGCTTATTTTATTTTATTTCAAGCTTATGGATGTGGAATTTAACAAAATCTATTTTTTATATTAAAATACTGCTCTGCTCAATGTTTTATCATGGTTTCCCATGATCAATCCAGATAAATGCTGGGGAAGTTCCTTTTACCTTATCCTTGGAGGCATAACTACCTATTTTTGATGTGATTTATATATGTATATTGTATTATTATTATTATTATTATATACCATTCAGAATAAAGATTTACTTATCTTTGGAATCGATTGACCAGGTGCTCAGTGCATCTTATCAATTTTATAATGAGTTTGGAAAAGGGTAACTTGTGTAAAGGAAGACCACAGATGTTGAAGTATAAGAAAATTGTTTAAAAAATTTTAAGTTTCTTCTGTCATCTTTTTGTGAATCAAACTTCTGGATTTTCTACTGTTAACGAGTAGGAATTCCTACACTGCAGTCGGGCTGTAATAAGAAATGTTTGTAGGGATACCGGATAAGTTGATGTTTTCTTTTTCATTTTTTTTTTTTATAAATATATGATTGAGGGGAAAATAAAACATTTTTTTTTTTTAAATCAACATGCTGAGAAAGGCACAACGCTGTACAGTAGTAGGAATCCAGTCTTTGGGACAAACTTTAGGTTTACAGATGGTAAAAAAAAAAAAACAAGTGTGAATAATTTCATGTGTAGATGGGATTAGAGTAACTGAATTTGCCCCTTAATTGACCTTCCCAGAATGTCAGAAAGCCTTAATTTACCCAGAGGAACTGAAACTCGAGCGAAATCTTTCACTCTGTATAACTCGCTAACAAAGCATTTTCGGACCTATGTTTATATGAACTTTTTTCTTATTTTTAGCCTCTAGAATGAGTTGTATTGCCCTATCCTCCTGAATCACTCTGTATATATAATTCAATTATCTAACATCAGAGTACATGAATCGGTTCACATACAGTTCATCCTAGTAGGTAATATATGTACTGGAATTATCATTAAAATTCTTCTCAATGTTATCATGGAGGATATAGTCGGGTCAGATCTACATCTATTTTAATCAGGGAAAAAAGTAATAAAGTTTAAAGAAAAGGGGTGAATGATAAAATAGATGAAAGGAAAATCGATGTAAAAGATATATTTCATGCAAGCAATCCATCATTACATTATGGTAGCTAAAGTATGATGTGCTAAGGTGAATTTAAATGGAAAAAATTAATGAAATGATTTACATATTAACACTTGAGGTGTTTCTAATGAGAAGGAATTGCGAGGGCAAATTATAAATAAAAATAAAAGTTATTGAATACATGAAGCAGGGACTGAGAATTAGTATAGAACATTAAGGAATAAAAAACACATGAAAGCAGTTAATCTAATGACAAGAAAAATCAACATTTTACGCTTTTTATGATTTTATTCTCTTATAGATAAGAAAAATTGATAATTTGAATTCAGTATTCATATAATTATATTTAATGTTTTGTTTCGTATAGGTTATTAGTTGGTGCACCTTTAGGCCAAAATCTTCAACCAAATACAAGTCGTTCAGGTGCGTTATGGAGCTGCCCACTAACAACAAATGAAGATGATTGCAGCCAAGTTGTCACTGATGGAAAACGAAGTTAGTTTGATATAACATTTTTTTAACATCTTATTTTTTCATTACTATATCTCTCTCTAAACTATTTTCCCTTAATTTTAATTTAAATATGATAAAAATGTATTATTTTTGAAATAGTTCATTACAGTTTATCATCTTATAATAATTTCTTCTGATGTAATCTCAATGTTGATATCCAATTTCAAAAAATTTTATTAAATAAAAGTTACATTATAGTTAAAGTATTATACGTGTCATTGGAAAAAAATAATGCTGGGATTTCAAGAATTTATTACTCCATAAATCTTTTAATATGTAGAATTTGTTTCGGCACTGGGATTTAAAAAAAAAAAATTGTACATTTTTTCCTATATATGGAAAGTCAGTCACCTTGACCTATAGGCACTGTGACTTTGAAACTAGCTATTAATGCTGTATATTAATCCATGGTCGTTGACTTGCTAGGCATCAGTAGAATGTGAACCGTGCTATAAAAACTTGTCTGCTGTGGTTTGTGTAATTATAATCAATTGTCTTTTTAATGTAATTTTCAACAAATATATACTGATCATTGGTTTAAACAGCGGATCTTATAATCCAGGCTTATCTAAAAAAAATCGAATGCAGTGTCAGATATATGAGATTACTTTATGTTAAAGTCCAAAAATAAATTCCATTGTTCAAAGGAATTTACAACTGCGATTGAAGAATTATCTATAATTTTTGCTCTTCAGTTTATTTACATTCAACATGTATATCATTTTTCTACAAAATCACCTCCCTTGTCAATGCATATGGTCTAGCGGTTCACAAGCTTGCATATTCCTTCCAAGAAGAAGGTTTTGGTTGATCATGAAGTAAATTTTTCACCGCTTCCTGCACGTCTAACTCTGTGGAAAATCGACGACCTTGCAAGAATTTTTGAGCAGCCGACATGAAAGATAGAGGAACCATGATCTGGGTTGTAGAGAAGGCGCTTCAGTACGTCAATATTCAACTTGTTAATGGTCTTAACACTGGTGAGCTGTGTGTCGGCGGGTTGGCCAGCTTGTCGTGGATGATTTGATGGGCAGAACCATAACTAATGTTCAAAGAAGGCGCCACCTCATCGATGGTAACTCACCTATTCACCAGAACCATCTCTTGAGCTTGCTGAATCTTGTCATCCATGGTGGAGGTTGACGGACATCCTGCTTTCTCTTCATGTGCGACACTCATCACTTTTAAACTTCTCTATCCAAGAAAAAACACTTTTACATGATAAAACACTGTCCCGTAATCTGATACAAATCTACAATGAATTTCAGCCCCTTTCACACCCTCTGACCAGAGAAATCGGATCACTGCTTGTTGTTCCTCCTTAGCGCAACTGCTAGTGGAGCGGATATGTTTGCACTACAATAGCCAGAAGACAAATGACGTAATTGGGATCTAATTTTCCACATGTGACCGCAGTTTTACCAACTCTAAGCATGCATGCACAAAACGCAGTGACAACTTTGAAGGTATGTTATGGTGAAAATGTAAATAATTTTTGAGTCACAGTACAAATTTACAAAAACTTATTCAAAATGTTCTTCGTAAATGTGTGTTACATCTGCATACGTATAAAGTTCAACTTTGAAATAGACAGTCGGTCAAAATGTGTTCTATTTATGTTTCAAGCTTGAGAAAATAAATAATGTGTACCTTTTACACTTGGTTTTGTATACAGCTAAAACTATTTTTCACATTATTGGATGCATTAATTGTAGTTTTTACAGTCTGAACAACACAATATTATTCAATAATTCATTTGGAATTCTTCAAAAGTGAATGTATGATTAATACATATGAAACTTATAAGCCTGTGTATTTTTTTGATCTCTTAACGGTTTACTTTACTCCAGTTGATTTTTTTTCTTGGTTACATTAAGGTTTATCCACCGAAAAGATGTATACTTTACTTATCTTGCTACAAAGTACAGCTGATTAGAATAATTACATCAGACATGATTGAATAGATACGGCAGAATACTGACAACTGTAGAGCCAAAAAAGAATATGCAGTAATGAAACTTTGTTAAATTAAAAAAAAAAAAGTACTTGATTGTTATCATACCGCCACTCATTTTTTATCCAACTTCTTCAGATTTCATGAGGAAATGAATAATAATGTTTATTTAAGGTGAAAAAAGTACATTTTTTTAAAATGAAAAATAAAAATTACAAACACTTTAGATTATGTTGACTCCGTGTTTTGACGAATCATATGTATATCAACATAACCTAACCAAACATAACTTACGCTCGCTAACCTCATATAATTAACATTAAATATGCATATTATAATACTATTTAACATTAATTAGATGACGTTAGCAAGCGTACGTTATGTTGATATACATACGAGTCGTCTGTACACAGAGTCAATATAATAAAACAAACAACCTATGCTTGTTTCGCTCACCAACAAATATATTTTTTGTTTAATACATTGTGATAATATATTTAACAATAATACAATTTAATAGATGTGATAATACTTTTTTTTTTTGATAAAGTAGTTGCGTAAAAAAAAATGGTAGTGCGATAACAAAGAAATATCAAAAAACAATTCACATTATGAATATTTTGGCTTTATAATTATCTCTGTATATTCAGTGTTTATGATGCCATGAATTACTGAAAACCCAGCAGTCTTTTTCAATAATTCTGTATAGTATACTTATATATTTCTAATTAGTTAATTCGTATAAATTATTTAGTGTCCATTTTTTATATAATAATATTATTTTGCGATTTTAGTTTAAACCTCTTTTTTATACAGCTTTAAAATTTTAATTCAGTGTCATATTTTAGTTCATTTATTTTCTGTGTATAGGATGTTATGAATAAGAAGTAATGGCATATTAAATTAAACATTTATGAAATATAATTTGTAAAAAGGTGGAACTATCACTTATTTAATATTTTTACTCGTAATATCAGAAAAAAATTTAATCATGCCTAAACATATATACTATTGTGTAAATGCAATAACCATAATGGTCTTAGGATCTGATATTCACAAATCACTCTTGATTAAAAAAAACATACCATGCCAGACTTACTACGGGGATGAGAAGTGAAATGGTTTTCTCTTCAATTGGGTATCAGTATGCCAAGCTCATTGAAATGCAGAAGATATTCTGTACAAATGATACAATTTCACTATATTCATTACAGGCATCGTCTGTAAGGTGAATATCATTCATTACTCTTAGAGAAATCAACTCTAACTTCTTGTATTTCAGGTGTTTTACATGTCTTGCAGTTATAAAAAAGATCAGGACAGATAGTGTAAAACAATATTTTTCTATCGTGAAACAAAAATGTTTGTGGGAAACAATTAACTTTCATATTAAATATGAAATTAATTGCATGCTTAATATAAGTTCTGGTCTAGAATAGTTGGATAATATAGAGAGAAGAAGAAAATTTTTAATGTTGTGGTTTATATTATAATATAATTGAGAAAAGATTTTAGGTAGAACTAGATATAGATGGAATTTTTATTAATATAAATATTCTGTTATGCTTATTGCTACTATCATTGGGATATAAAAACATTTCTCTAGTTATCTTATTGGTGTAAAACATTTTTTAATTCCTTCAACATAGCATGATGAAAAGTTGAAATTGATAATTTTAAGAGTTGGAAATCCTGGTTATCATCTCTTTTTTTTGGCTCTCAGCTGTTGTAATATATGGGATCATAAATTAAAAAAAAAAAAAAAAAATACAAATGATATGCAATTATTTGGATTATGAAAAATTGTTACTTAGTATGTTGGATCCATTTATGTAATTATCCAAAATTATATATATAGTTACCCCCTCCAATATTGTTGTTAGTTATTTTGTATATAATTTTTTTTTTATACTTATGAATAAATACATTTTGTATTTGTATAGATTATACAGCTCATAAAATTTATAATATTTTTAAGGCTTTGGGTTTAGTTTCTGTGGTTTCTGGTTTATTGTAATGTTCTTGTCATTTATTGGTGTTGGGTATTGCTTTATTTATATTTATGCGAAGGGCTTTTCTTTTGGTTGCTTTTATGGTGTAGGAGAAATTATATGTCTAAAATAACTATATATGGTTCAAAAGTTACATTTATTCATTGAATGAAACTAACCTGATTAACATTTGCCCTCAAACTGTCTTCCGTTTTCATTAATGTATCGTTGTAGCCGCTACGGAACTCTGAGGCAAATAGTTTTTTGTAGACTAAGATATGAATTCATTTATCTGAAAGCGAGTTAATGATAATATTTTTTTGTCGCTAATGTGTGGTTGTTTGACGATATATGTATTATCTTTCGCAACACTAAAAGAAAAAGTCTATTGGTGACTGTAGAGATTCATCATCCATTTTCTTTGTCGTTGAAGATTAATTAATGAATTATACTGATTTTCAAAATGATCAAGATTTATTTGCAAACATGGAAGAGCATAGTCAGTTGGCTTTTCAAATTTTTCTTTCTTATCATAGCACCTTCAAAAAACTATGCTCCCGGCATTCTTTGGTAGAATATTCTACCTGGAATTATTACACCGTGCTGGTTCAGTTAAGTTTCAAGACAAATAAATATTGTTTTCTAAATATCAGTAAATACAATTTTCTGTTTATGTGTAGATAATTTAAAAGGTTACTACTTCAAAAAATATTTTAAAGTAGGTTAGAATCATTTTGTTCGGCTTCATTTCATATCGATTCCAAAAACTGTCACCTATGTTCAGGAAAATTTATGGGTCTTTGTGTGTAACATTTAAGTTTTTCTGGTGTACCATCATTTGATTATTTATTGTAAGATTTTTAATTATTAGATAATCTGTATTTAGTTTTAAGGAAAAGGTTTTATTATCATAAGGTAAATCGCCAATTCGAAAATCATGTAGCCTTTAAAAAATAAAAAGAAAGTATGGGTTTTACTTTATTAATTAATAAATATATATAAAAATTTTTAATAGTATGTTTAGTTTACTGTAAAACATATGATATAATATTATTAATTTTTTATTTTATGTATAAATTTTTCAATTATCTTGTACTTGCTATGATCAACTTAGATTCAATTCATTCGTGAATTTTTATAAATCAATAAACCATTTGCGTATTTATATAAAATATGTTGTTTTAAATAAATTTTTCTTTAAACCAGTTCAACCTTATAAATTGTCAGTGCTTTCTCACAAAATTAATTAATTCTTAAGCTCACTTTGATATTTTTATTAATTTCATTCAGATTAATCGACTATTTTTGAGTTTATATAACGTTTAAGTTGTAAATTGATATTTTCAAATTCTAAGAAATTGGTTTCTATAATTTTTGGATTATTTTTCTATAATGTATAACTTTTGGAATCAGGATGTGTAGTCAATTTATAAAATTGTAATTTTTGGATTATGTAGTTGTTATTAATTTTTTTTTTCAAAAGTGTAATTTTTATATTTAGTGGATGTATTGTCTATAAGTTGATATAGTAATTAGTATGCTGAAGAAACAAGCCCTTTTAAAACAGTATATATAATTACTTTAAATTGAAAATCTACATGTGTGTTAGTTTTGTTTAGTTGCTATAAACAAAAAAGTTGCAGACAGCCTCAAAATTAGGTGCCAGTCACTTCTAAAAATTGGCATAGATACTTTCAAGAAAACAATCATACCACGCCAGGCTTATTAAAGAAGTGAAGTGGTTTCCTGGTGCCTTCATCACAGCCAACAACATACTGTTGTAAATTGGCATCCCAAGCCAATTAAGGAAGAGTTAAGCTCTACAAGTGATACATTTACCCTGTTTACTGTAGGAATTGACTATATAATAAACATTATTATTCATAAAAAAAGTGCTTTACATATTTAGCAACCTTAAGAAATATCGGTTGTGTAAAACAATAAATTAATGCATCCCTTCTGTCAAGAAACAGTGCATTATAATTTCTCAATGTTTTGAGGATTTCTGAAACAAAAAAAAGGAAGGATGAAATACATATAGGTATGATCAAAAAGTATCTGATCTCGGCTTGTAAAAACAAAAATACTTAATCTATTTAAGTTCAATGATTTGCCCTCTTTTGATTTAATACACTTTTCTCGATGATATTTTCATTATTTGGAAGCATTTTTAACGAACACTTCTTGTCGCTTCTTCTTGTCGTTTAACGAACATCTTCTTGTCGCATTTCTTCTAATCTCTTGTCCGTCTTCAAATCTCATTTCTTTAAGAATATGAAAGAGCCAGAAATCACTGGGAGCTGCAGTTGCTGAGGTTGTTTGATCCTGTGTTTGCATAAGTTGCGACGCATAGGCTGAAGCATTGTCATGATGAATTTCCCCAAAGCTGTTTTCTCTTGTGTCAAACAGCATCTCTTAGCCGACAAAGGATTGTTATTTAGTACTTTTTATTGACAGTTTGCCTTTAAGGAGTATACTTGTGATAAATTATGTCATTTTAAGACTCAACATGACTTTGACGCTGTCATGAAAATTCATTACAACTATGCTCCAACCCACGCATTACAATTTATCCAGAAACTTTTGGTAAAATATGGTATCAGATGACTTTGGTCAGTTTTCCTTAGTCACCAAACATGGCTCACTGTGATTTTTGGGTCTTTCCTAAAGTTAAAATTCTGCTTAAAAGAAAGAAATTTGAAAGTTAGAGAACAGATCTAAAGAAATGCGATAAGAGGATGTATGGTGCTCTCTGAAATGACTGAAAAAAATTTTCTAACAACGGAAACATCACTAGGATAGGTTTGTTATATCAGAAGGGGCCTACTTTGAAAGAAGACAAATCGTTTAACTAAACAGGTTAAGTATTTTTATTTCTATGAGCCAAGTTTGGTTACTTTTTCATCACATCTTGTATTTGGATGAATGTGTATACATGCATGCACATGTGTGTTGGTAAATCTTAAGTGGTGAACACAAACATAAAATCTGTTATGGTGAGTTATATATTGGTCGTTAATTCTATTAAATATTAATGAAAATAATTATTAGTTATTGGAAGTAAATGTTAACAATTTTATATTTTTGTGGCTCATTGTAATTTTTAAATTTTGTCTTTTCTTTCATTTTACTTTAAAATAAGCAATTGTTTATTTTTATAATAACAAATTTTTTTTATTATATTAATATTATGCAGTAATGTTAGGTACATAAATATATTTTTGTGTTATTAACATATGTTATGTAGGTTAATGAAGGTAAATTTTGTTTATTGTCTTGCTGTAATATGTAGTTGTTATTAATTATATATATATATAAGGAGTGTTCCATTAAAAATATAAATTTTATTATAAAAGTATTTATATTGGAAGGACAGGTAGAAAGAAAAAATTGTGTAGTCAGGCTACATTTGCAATATGTAAAACAAATTGTTAGGGATGTAGGATGTAGGGGGTATACTGAAATGAAACGACTAGCACTAGATAGGGAATCTTGGAGAGCTGCATCAAACCAGTCAAATGACTGAAGACAAAAAAAAAATAAAAGTATTTATTTTTTAATATTTCAGCAATTTGACTTGACTATAACCAAGTTAGTTCACTAAAAAAAAAAAAAAATTGAATTGTTCTTCATGTTAAATAGGTAGTGGAACTTTGATGAAATTTAAAAAAACCAAATTTAATTATTTTTTTCATTAATCATGACTGGTATTTTTTTTTTATAGCAACTTTCCTTTTTAAACTATTTATTCTTAAATTAAAATCTATATCCTATCAATTAATCTATGCAGTTTTATTTTCATTGGATTATTTGTTGTGCTCTAAAATTTTTCTTTAAATTATATTATTATTTCTTCTATATGTAATTTTTTTTCTATAGTCGTATGTGTGCTAGGTTTACTATAGAAATAAGTAGCGAAGTAGTTTTCTGTTTTCTTTATTAAAAATATCACACATATATTGTTTGATATCACTATTCCAAGACTTCCAAAATATACATTGTTTTACTTGGTTTTAACTATGTGATAAACACCATTACTTTCATAGAGTAGCCTTTTTTAATAACACATTATTTTGAGACATCGTCAGAAAAAATTTATGTACACTTTTCTTAGGAAATTGTATATTTACATTTTTCAAATTCGTGGAAAAATTCTTCTGTATATAAATTTTTAAAAAACTAATGTTAGACTGTGTCTATTTTCTTTCTGTCCTGGTGGTTCCACTTCTTGTTTGTTTTCTACTTTTTAATTCCAACCATCTGATTTTAACGCAAAGTATAAATAATTGTACATTTTGTGAAAGTTTTTGTTTCATTCTTGCATAAAGTTATTGACTGACTTCTCAAAACCTATAAATCTTTTGTAAGTAGATAGCTTTGTTTTTCTTCAGACTTTCTTAAAGTGAAAATCACTTCTTTGTCCTTTGTGGTTTTTTTTTTTGGAGAACCCAAATATCTAAAGGCTTTTTATCTGATTTTATTTTTACATGACTGCCCAAAAAGAAGAGTAATAACAAAAAGAAATGTATTACGGTATATGTGTATGTTTGTTCCACCATAGCAGCTCAATGGCTCAACCGATTTAGATGTACAACCCTGTTTTGGAATCCTTACATTACTGGGAGTGTTTTAGGCTATATATATGTTTAAATGAATTATTGAATTAATTAATTTTGTTTTTTAGATTTATAATACAAATGTCTTTTTCACAGAGTAAGATTTGAAGAATTATCATTTTATGATGATGATATGAAATGTCATATTTTTTTTTTGTCTTCAGTCATTTGACTGGTTTGATGCAGCTCTCCAAGATTCCCTATCTAGTGCTAGTCGTTTCATTTCGGTATACCCCCTACAACCTACATCCCTAACAATTTGTTTTACATATTCTAAACGTTGCCTGCCTACACAATTTTTTCCTTCTACCTGTCCTTCCAATATTAAAGCAACTATTTCAGGATGCCTTAATATGTGGCCTATAAGTCTGTCTCTTCCTTTAGCTATATTTTACCAAATGCTTCTTTCTTCATTTATTTGCGGCAACACCTCTTCGTTTGTCACTTCATCCACCCTTCTGATTTTTAACATTCTCCTATAGCACCGCATTTCAAAGGCTTCTAATCTTTTCTTCTCAGATACTCCGATCGTCCAAGTTTCACATCCATATAAAGCGACGCTCCAAACATATACTTTCAAAAATCTTTTCCTGACATTTAAATTAATTTATAATGTAAACAAATTATATTTCATGGCTGAAGGCTCGTTTCGCTTGTGCTATTCGGCATTTTATATCGCTTCTGCTTCGTTCATCTTTAGTAATTCTACTTCCCAAATAACAAAATTCTTCTACCTCCGTAATCTTTTCTCCTCCTATTTTCACATTCAGTGGTCCATCTTTGTTATTTCTACTGCATTTCATTACTTTCGTTTTGTTCTTGATTATTTTCATGCCGTAGTCTTGCGTAGGACTTCATCCATGCCGTTCATTGTTTCTTCTAAATCCTTTTTACTCTCGACTAGAATTACTATATCATCAGCAAATCGTAGCATCTTTATCTTTTCACCTTGTACTGTTACTCCGAATCTAAATTGTTTTTTTTATATCATTAACAGCTAGTTCCACGTAAAGATTAATAAGTAACGGGGGTAGGGAACATCGTTGTCGGACTCCCTTTCTTATTACCGCTTCTTTCTTATGTTCTTCAATTATTACTGTTGCTAAATAAATAAATAAATGTAAAAAATAAAAAAAAAACTATACCATATACAAATACTGTATATAAAATTTTCACCTGCACGCTTTTTAATTTTCCTACATTAAAGAGCAATCTTTGTCTGAAAGTCTTGTTTTTTTTAATTTTTAATATTTACCTCTTCTTACCTAAGTTATTTTTATCTATTAATTGTTATAACATTACATATTATCAGTCTGACAAAGTATATTACAAATTTAGTCATGTTTAAATTCTTGTGAATATAGAATTTATTTGGTTGAGTGTCATATTTACAAGATATGTAAATTATTTGTTACGAACAATAATTCTCATTCTGTTATGAAGTTTACAATAATTAATGAAAATGAATGCAAAATTAAGATATGATTATGGCATGCAGATCATAATTACAAAATCGGTAATAAACATTATACAAGGATTATTTTTTTCTAATAGTTACAAAAGAAATTAGCCTACATTTTTATTTTAAACAATTTTTATTTTTTAACAATGTTATCTCTTGTTCTCAATGAACTTGCAAAGCAGCTTCTCACACTTAACAGAACCAAACGGTGTTGCAGAGTGGAATATGTTCCTGATACACTCCTCTTGATACTCAAATGTTCCCCTTCCCATCCACCTCTCACCCGCTCTCACTCATTCTCTCTCGTCCTCTGCAGTATTCACACCTGTGGACATAGAAGTTGTCCCAACTTAGCAGAAACCTCCCCCATTCTTTTTTTATTTTAAAACATAATGGTTTCAAAACAATAAAATTTTTTTTTAAAGTTTTTTTAGATTTTGAACATTTTCTGTATTCTTAGATTCTTTCCACTATATTTGTCTGTTTACATTTTCCCTTCATTCTATTGCTCGTTCTTCTTGCATTTTCCATCATTAGAAATTTCCCAAATTATTCTGGTTGATAATATTTTTGGTTGCGTGACATAAAACTTGAACATATGGTAGTTCTCAGATATAATTTTTTTTTTTTTAGGGAGGTGGAATTATGTTCTTATATTTTCATTACAATGTTTAGTTAATAAAAAAAAAGGAGGAAATGGTTTCAACAAATTTCATAAGATTTGTTTTTAATTTACTTTTATAAAGATTTTTCCTTAGAAGTATTTTTGTTAACTTGTATTCTAAATTTATTTATTATAAAAAAATAATTTTTTAATTATGGGTAAAATGCTTCCTTTTAAATTTTCAAAGAAGTTTTCATATAAGAATTTTTGTTAATTTTATTCCTAATTTTTAGGTTGCTCTGAATTTCTTTTTCCACCTGTATGAAAGTTATTCTTGATTATATTTGAACACTCCTTATATTTGTTGTTCTGGTTAGTTATTTATTTTTCTTTTTTATGTACTTATGTTGTAGTGTTTTAATAGAATCATTTATTTTTTATTTAGTTTACTTTCTGGTTTAGATATTAGGTTTATAATTAATCTTTTAGAATTTAATTACATTTAGTATATTTAAGTAGTAGTATATTTGTACCTAATAAATTTGATGTGTTATTTAATTCTGTGTCATATGTAAGAGTTTTCAAAAAGAATTCTGGTAAAAAAAAACGTATAGATTTTAATATATTCAGAACGTTTAATTGGTTTTTATGGTTCCTCCCTATCTCTCTGTTCTACCAACCATTATTTCTCTCTTTTGATAACCCTCATCTTTTTTTAAATTCCTTGCCGTAATCACCGCTTCTATTACATCATACATTCACATGCCACCATATATTCACATGTTTTTCTTCTGGTGGTATGTTTACACACCACCTTTTGTGGTGGTATGTTTCTAGAATATGTTTACATCATCCTCTAACCTTAATTTTTTTCTATATTCTTAGGTTTTTTTTTTTTAACCTGCGGGTCTACAGTTAAGAATTACTTCATAGGATGAGATAAATGATTTGTAACATATGTGAAAATGCCATGCTTGACCAGGATTTGAACCCGGACCTCTGGGTGAAAGGTTGAGATGCTACCACTTGTGCCACATAGGCCGGCTTCTATATTCTTAGTTATATTTTTTCTGCATCATCTGATATTGATATTCTTACATAATCGTTTGTTAACTTTTATCCTCCGGTTTCTAACATTTAAAAAAAAATAAATCTTATAAGCGGCATCTGTTGCTAGGATCATTAGCTATTTATATACAGGTGATATTAAGGTATGGAAACACATCATATCTCAAAACTGAGGGATACTATGAGGTAGAAACAAGTGCGGATCTACGTAGTTAACAGAATTACTAATTTATGGTTTTTGAAATTTTTGTTGACCATCTTGAATCTGATACATTGAAGCAAATTTTTTTTTTTTTAAACAGGAAGGTGGACATATGATACATGATTTTAACGTAAAATTTTATGAGGTAAAAAATGGTGAAGTTTTAAATGAAACGTTTCAAAATTATGGATAGGTACTAAAAGAGCCATAAAATGGCCTGTCAAGTCTCTACATCTACCCACCAGGTTTGGTAAACGCGTCTTTGCAAATCAGCTGATTTGAGAGTTTAAGGTTCAAATCCTAGTAAAGGCAGTTAGCTGATTTTATATGGATTTGAATACTAAATTTTGGATATAAGTATTCTTGGGTGGTTGGGTTTCAATTAACCGCACATCGCAGAAATGGTCGACCTGAGACTGTACAAGACTACAGTTCATTTATACTCATACATATCATCCTCATTCATACTCTTAAGTAATCGTGGTTCTGGATGCTAAACAGAAAAAGAAAAAAAGTTCTATAGATCTGTCTTCTTAGTTTATTGTTTTTAGAGTTACTTTAAACATAATTTATATGAAACAGTTGATGATTTGAAATGGCATATAATTGATGAATATGCATAATGTCACAAAACATGATAACAAGTTATAAACTGATATTACTTAAGGTTAGCACTCCAAGCTATGAGCGATAGCATTTTGATCAGTTCTTATAGAACGATACGCTTTCAAAATTTATTGTATTAAATAATTTAGAACGTAAACATTTAACTAAATTTGGAAATATATATATTTTTTTATAATTAGAGTAAATAATGTCAGTTGACCTAGCCATCTAATTTGCAGTAGTATTGCAAATTATTAGTTATTGTTATTATTAATTATTCATGTTTGGGCCTTTAATTCTGACATTAAGTGCTTAAAGTTTATTATTGGATGTAATTCTGAAGTAATACAAATTAAAAAAGTTATTACAATTTTATTATTATTGTGATTTTTAATTTTTGCAACTTTGGCTATAACTCAAAAACTAAGCCTTTTATCAAGAAACGGTTTTAACTATTGTTTTTCTTTTAAAAGTTTACATTAAAATCATGTATCATATATCCACCTTACTATTTAGTCATGATGATGGGTAAAAATTTTAAATTCACTATATTTTATGTAAATCCTGATTTGTTTCTACCTCCTACTAAATCTTAGGCTCCTTATGTATTAATGCCACCGCAGCTACAGCTTTATTTAAAAACAAAGTAGTCAATCGGATTTCGGTGGAAAATGAACAGTCTCTTTATTAATTATAATAAATGGTTATTTATATTTATTTATTTTATAAATATAATTTAACCAAACTTAACCTACTCTCGCTTCGCTCGCTAACCTTGACTAATTAACACCGTAATTTTTTGAGTATTTATTTAATAAATTCAGTAATTATTGCAATTATTTATTATTCAAATAATCAAAACACTCCTGTTTATTAGTCAAGCTTAGCGAGTGTAGGTTAAGTTTGGTTAAATTATATTTATAAAACAAATAAATATAAATAACCATTTATTAAAATTAATAAAGAGACTGTTTTGAATCTATGTTAAACTCTATATTGGCCCATTTTTCACCGAAATCCGATTGACTACTTTGTTGTTAAATAAAGCTATAGCTGCGGTGGCGTTATACATAAGTACCAACCTTAGTTGTAAAATGTAAAGTAATCCCATATTTTAATACAGTAATATATATCAATAACATGCAGTGCTTCAGCATTATCCAATAATCTATTAGAACTGATTTACTGAACTCGGTTTAATAAACCGTTAAAGTTTTATCTCCAGACTGTCATTGTGTTTTTTGGGTTTTTATTTAACAACATATCCTGTCCAAATGATCCAGTAATGTAACAACGTATGCTTACTGCAAGAGTCAGGAATGCAGGTACTCCACATGAAGGTTGTTTGTGTTATCCCCTTTTCCCAATTCTTGCTCCTTTATTTCTTACTTGGGTATCGCAGGAATGGAAAACCACTCTGTTCTCTCTACAAGACTGGGAACACTAAAGACAATGGACTTAGTTAATGCGGCAGCTTTTGAGATTTCTGACATTTTTTATTCAGGTATTCTATTAAAAATCCAACTGATTGTGGTGCTGCAGCAGCACAAAGCTTGGCTTCCTAAGTTGATGTTAATAGTTAAAATGAATATTTCCTGAAGCCTCTTCAGTCCTTTTTGTATAATTTATTTAATTTAATCTTATAAGTACGGTTGCAGTTTGTTATTCTTTATGTAAAACTATCCTTACCAAATTGAAAAAAAATTCTTTATTGACACCCACTGTTTTTAAACATTGAATAGCATCATTTTAAGAATAAAACATTTGCCAGTTAAATGGATGTTATTGACAATTCAATGAATGATGCCATTTACTCTTTTCATTCAGTGTTCTTTGTTCAATTCACAAGTTATTTTTCATTTGTTTCAGAATTTTTTCACGTTATTATATAAAAAAAAGGAGAATAGGTGAATGTAATTGGGTAGTAGCTTGTAGTTGCATAAATCAATGGTTCCCAAACCTTTTCATTCTCCACGCCCTCACTGAATTTAGATTTTCCCAAGCCGCCCTATATACAGTTTGTGAATTGGCCAGTAATCTTTTTGCAAGTGTTGGATAAAAATAAATAAAACACAATATGATCATAAAAAAATTTAATTGGATGTTGGATGAATTGAATAAGCAGTAGGATGGATGAGCCTGTCGGATCACCACACGTTTTTCAAATCGTGGAATTAAACTGGATACAGCTTGTTGTCCTGTCATATTTCAATATGACAGGTATGACAGGTTGACAGTTGTCAATTGAATTTCAAATGGAAATAAAATTGTATAATATTCTGCATCGTCCTCTTGATTCAGATGTGGTTTTCCAGGGTACCAAGGCACACACATTGGGAACCAATGGCCTAAATTGTTATAGTTTGATTTTAAAAAGGAATTCTTTTTGAAACAATCTTAAGTAGTTTTATGTAGAAAAAATATATAATTATTACTGTTGTATGTAAGTAGAGATAGCATTACACTGTAGTAAACATTATATCATTAATTACTGTATCCTTATTCCATTTCAGCGTCTTGTTGCATCTACATTAAATATATCAGTAAAAGAATAGAATATTTTTATTAGTAGATTTTTTATCTTTCATTGTAGTTTTAGGTATATAGATGTATTACATTTTAACATATTGTGCATCGTAATTTAACAGCTGTGTACATTTACGTTGATGCCAACTTCAAAAGCAGAAAAAATTCTAATTTTTTTCTAATTGTTTGAATTTATATTTTGTTATGGTGGTCTCTCAGTTTGCTCTTTATTACATCATTCATTGGTTTAGCAAATTTTATACTTTGATTTTTATTTATCTTTTGATGGAGATTTATCTGTTGGGTTTTATAATAGATTAAAAAACATTCCTTTTTTTGCATTTTAATTTATATAAAGAAAACCTTTAGGAATTATGGAAGATACTTATAAAGTACTTTGTTTTTCTCCTTTGTGATCAGGTATTTCAATGTTTTATAATTTTGTTAAAAGATTTCATATGAGCTTATCTAAAAGAACAGTTTTAATCTGTTATTAAGTATTTTTTCCAGTGGTTAGTTGTTATGTGATTTCCGTTGTTAAAAAAAAAAAAAACACGTAAATTATACTACTTTAATTCCCAGTTAAAATTAAAATTTTTTTTTTCATTTCGTATGGTATATTGCTGTGAATACATGTTTTCATAATTTTATTTAATAATGGGATATAAAACTTAGAAGTCGCAATTCCTTCTGTAGAACATACATACATACATGTTGAATAATAATGCAACATGTAGTATGGGGCTGAACCTGTACATGCAAAAAATAAAAAACCTTTTTTGAGGATCCTGTATTTTTTGTTTTTCTTTGAATTCCAAAGCTTCTTCAATTTCTACAATAAATTTCTAATGTTTTTCTCAGTTCCAGATTCCTTGAATAATATCAGGAACATTTCATGTATTCCAGTCCCTAAACATTGTAGCTGTCATTTTTCGGTTAGATTTTTAAACAGATTTATTTTTTGTCTGAATTTCTGGCATCATATCTCACATAACTTCCTCTAATTGATTTTTACTGTACTGTAAACAAAATACGTTCATTGAGTACGTGCATTGACAATGCTCTATCGTTCAACTTGCAGAACTAATTGGATGTGACAACATTGTTGAGAAGTAACAGTGAGATTTCATGTTTTCATGACTGCTATTTTACCAGCCCTGAACAAAATAAATGGTAGACGTGCATGTTGCTACAACGGTTGTATTGTTTTCATCTTCGTTCTGAGAATCCTTATTAAGATTTTAAAATTTTTTTTAGGATCTACATAAACTGTTTGTACCTCAGTTTAGCTTTCAATTGGCATCTTATTTGTTATTTTTCTATTAAATATGACTATTAGCTTGCACAAATCACAAATTATTTTTCGAACACAGCTTTAATGGTTTAAGGAATCGCTTTAGAGTTGGGATTGCGTTTTCTTATAGGTGAAAGTCTTTGTTTTTAAATTTTATATTTATAAAAAATTTTTAAATTTTAAAATCATGTTAATTTATTTATTACTGATATGATGATGGTTGGTTATTCTTTTATTTTTATTTTTTATTTTTTTTTACTCTTATTACTATTGCAGTCTTATCTTTATTAAAATTTCTTTGTTATGCAGATCCCAGCGATGGACTCTATTATAACAGTAAGTTTTTATATTAACAGATTAATTGGATTAATTATGTCATTTTTATTTTCAGGCCTTTTTTTTTTGTTTGCTGAGGTTTTTCCGTTTTTAATATATAAAATATTTTTACTTTTTTTATTAGTTAATAATGTTTTTTTTACAACCATGAATTCAGGTTTAACTGATTAATTTTTTTAATTTCATTGTTGTAAAATTTATCACTAATCTTTATTAAATAAGTTTTTCGTGTATTTATTAATTTTTTTATTTAAACAAAATTCGAGTTTAACTCTTACACTTAATTTTTATGCATGTACTTGCATTAAGTGGCAAACTGTAATAGTTGATGATTGACATCCTTCAAAAAAATTAAATATTCATATTTAAGAATAACAAGCATCAAATGCGCCAGGCTTATTAAGGGAAGGGAGGAGTGAAGTAGTTTCCCATTTACTTCTCTACAGAGCCAAATATATAGTTGTATATTACTGTGCTAAGACTACTGAAATGCAGGTCATTTTCTTTCATACATTTCATTTCCTTCATTTTGTTCACTAAGGATCAGCTGTATTGTGTACATCATAACTCTCAGAGAAATCAAATCGGATTAGTGCCTATTTTATCTCAAATGCTTTGCATACAATATACATCCATAAGAATGATTGGTATATTTAATGTAAAATGACTGATAATGTTTCCCTTTCTGTAATAAAAATTGCATTTTACCGACATAGTTTTACGATTAATAGAACTAGCATTTCCATTGTGGGTTCACCCGCACTATATGGTTACTGGCGTTTCCTGTCACGGTCAGGGATGTTTAGCTGATCAATCATGTTTATCGGACAAGATGTTTTCCTGTCTAGCCAGGAGGGCTCATTATAAAAACAATGAAACGGTCAACATTATGAAAACAATATATTGTACAATATTAATTCACTATTAATTTTTTTTTTTTCTTCTTTTGACCCTCCCAGAATGTTTACCATAGTTCAAACCCCACCAACCTCACTACTATATAAATCATAAATAAATAGCCCAAAACTTATTTTACTAAATTTAATGTTGCATATATCAAGAGATATCGTCTATATCGATTTTTGTCTATATTGATCATTGGTTAAATCAATAACAACTTACTCAGATAGTTATTATGTGATTAAAAATTACATTATTTAAATTATTATATTACTAGCTTCCCGTTGCAGCTTGACCCACGCTATATGGTTACTTGCATTTCCCGTAGCGGTCAATCTTTTTATTTTATGTTTATTCAAGTCAAGTAACCGGAGGCAGGTGCAGTCAGTCACACATACAGTAACAGTGGCAGTGACTGCGGTTGAGCCACAGCGCCGTATACTTTCACACCTTAAAAAATCGGAATTAAAATAAACCCAAAAATGGTTTTTAAATATTTATCTGAAGAATTTGCAAGCCCAAATCTACAGAAGAATATCTCGTTTACTATAGTCGGGATTGGAAAAATTTACAATCGTTTAAATTTTTTTTTTACCCTTTTTTCTTCCCCTTTCAAGGTTAAATTTCAAACATCTACAAATCTACTTATTGACATGAAGATTACACTCACCAAAAATCAGGTTGATTTCTTCATTTGTTACCATTTGTTCTTCATTTGGTAATGAGAAATTAAAAAAATAACAGGGTTTGAAAAAAAATTTGGAAATCAATTTTAACCCTTGAAACTTGAAATAAAACTCAAAAAATCTATTAATTGGTTTTTAGATGTTCATAATCAGTTCAAGCCCAACTCACAAATGATAGACACTTACAGTTCATACTTCAATAATTCAATTCATTAAAGTTTGTGCTTCAACTGGCAAATTTCTACTATTACATTATGTATATAATATATTATAGAGATTTATCGAGGTGAAATATAACAAAAAACCTTCTCAGTTATGCTAAGAAACGGATAAAAATTTTGTAGTGATAGATCGGGTAGATTTTTGTTTATCTTCAAAAAACCCTCTTTTTCATATAAAAGTATAGATTAAGTATTGTGGGACTAATAACATGTAAACACTTGAAGGACAAATAATAATAAGTTTTAACTAAATCAGTTAAATAGTTATTGAGTTATTAGGGTACACGAAAAAAGAAGATTGTCATATATATGTAGATTAAGTAACCTGCAAAAGAAACTTTAAAAGTACTTTAAATTGATCTTTATTTTATTTTTAATTGGATAGATATATATATATATATATATATATATAAAGCATTATTTAATTCAAGAGTATTTAGTGTAACAACAAACTTTGTATCTTAGAATAGTAAAAAAGGGCCTTATTGAATTAAGTACATGACTTAACTTCGGTTTGAAATTAAGATGTTTTCAATTCTTTGACCAGTAATTTATTCAATCTTTGAATTTTTTACCATTTTCTAATTGCTTTTATTCCACACCGTAGTTTTGGATGGAAGTCAGTTCCTTTTTACAATAATATTTTATTATTATAATTATTGGCTTACTGTGATGAAGTGTAATTAGTCTTAATCTTTCATCTAGAAACTTTTAGGTTCTAATCCTGTTCAGGCTTTGGTATTTTACATCGCTAAATTTTTATACATCCCCATATACACGTTTCAATCTTAAGTGGTGAATTTAATCATCTATAACAAATAAAAATAAAAACTAAAGAACTTTGTAATTTGAATTTTACATTTATCTGGATTTTTTAATATAAATTATTAAAAGAAAATAATAATATCGGTGTAAAAATTAATTGCAGTGAAGTAATAAATATATTAGATAAAAAAAAATGTGCATGTAAATAACTGAAACTAGATAAAATACTTTTAGATAACGATACATTGAACGATACATTACCTCATTTTTAAAGCGTTAAAATGAGTTCTAAATAGTCTGCTGAAAATTATTAGAAATTTTTTTTACAGATGTAAAAATATTTCAAATAATTATGATTAATAATGTCTTGTAGCTGTAAAATCTCTCACTTTAAAAAAAAAAAAATCTTAAGTAATTTTATTGGACATAATTCTGATTGATGCATGGAACAAATTAACGAAGTGTCTCATCGTAAAAATTTAAGATTGAATATACCCAATGTTGCTCCATTCACTTGACGGCTTTTCTTGTATAATCTTTACAAAACGGATTTTTTTATAGATTTTATAATTTCATCCCCATTTTTAAATTGGAATTCTTTTATGTCATTATCATTTTCTAATCGTTCTTTTACAATTTCTTTTCACATTTGGAATTAAAAGATTAGTTATCGTGTTTATTATTATACCTCGTTGCTATCAGTTTCAATTTAATTATGCTTTTCTGGTTAGTGAAATGTTGCAGTATTTTTTTTTTGCTGATAAATTAATTTGCCATTTATACTTAAAACTTGCGTGCAGGAATGTCAGAAATGAAGATTTTGTTGTGTAGGAAAATACCTTGCCTAACTGGGATTCGAATCCAGGACATCCGGATGGAAGGCTGAGAGACTACAACTTCACCATGGAGATTGACAGAATGGCAATACAATGTATACAAAATGTATTTTCCATACATTTCATATATTAAGTGATTTTTAAGTGTATTAAATCGCAATCATAATTTCATTTTTGTAGATCATTAGTAATTTTTCAAGAACAAACAACCCAGTTTAAACCACACATTTGATAAGAGTCCAAGTCTGTTCTGATTGCGGTACAAGCTTTCAATAATTTAAGAATGAGTGGTTCAACTTTTTTTTTCATATTATGTCTTTTTTTTAGTTATCATTAGGTAACTGTAATTATTGAAATATATATTCTGATGTCATCAAAGAATTTTCAAACAATTTAACTTGTTGCTTGTACCACAATCATGTTATCATAATGACAGCTCAGTTTCCCGTTTGATTTACTGTTCTCAAGTTCTACTTCTGTTCTTTTTTTTGTGAATAACTAAACATCAAATATAAGTTTGACTAAACTGTCTATATACAAATATGTGATTTCTAAGCAAAGTGGCACATCATTTATGAATATTGATTGAACTCTCACTACGGTTGGGCAAAATCCTTAGCTATCACTACCGTATATGAAAACATATTTAAGTCCTTTATTTACTTAAATTCATTAACAAATCTTGTAATTATCTCCTTTTTTTGTTTAATTATATGATTAGACTTAGTTACAGAATGTAGATTTGTGTTGTTTTCAACAATAAATCTTAAAAATATCATGTGAGAAATTACTAAATCGATTTATTTCTGCATTATTGTTGTTACATGATATTTTATAATGAAATATTTATGATAAAGATAATTTCACCTGAATTCATGGTTAAAGAATTTTATGGTTTATTTTTTTTTTAAATTCCGCATTGGTGATTTTTTTCAGCACAGTTTTGGCACCTGAATGAACACACAGCTTGTTTTCCTACTTTTTTTTTAGCGTTATTACATTATTTTTTTGACATATCTTTTCTTTTATAGTTTCTTTATCTTTATACTGTAGATTTTTTTAATTAATTTCTGTATATTTGCATGCGTTTTTATTTTAATAAAATATAAAAATGCATGTGTTAATGTAGTTTATGGGTTTTTTGCATTTTATAAGTTGTTTAATTTGTTTATTTTTCTAAATATAGTTTCTTTGCATGTTGTCTTTATTCTATACTTAATTTTAAATAATTTTTATTAATTTTATTTTGTATATTTTATTATAACAACTGATTTATTAAAAATAATTTTTCAGTGCTGAATATTGTTCTGTTATTTTATAATATACAAGTCTATATTTTTAAGTTACAAAACTAATAGCAGGGTGGGCCGAGAAGTTTCCATCCTGACATATAAATGACATCAGCAGGTCTAATTTCTTTCTGGCATTCTATAGTACTATACTTCGCTAACTTGTATACACCAAATTTCAGGATAGTAGCCCTGTTAATCTAGGATTGACAAAGTAAAAAGAAAACTACCACATCTAGCATAAAAAAAAATCTCTTTCACCATTGACAATGCACCAGCACTTTTGTCAATCATCGTAATGATTAAAATCAATGAACTGAAATTCCAGTTTCTTTCCTGATCGCCTTATTTGTTAGATTTAGTGCCCAGTGACTGTTTAATAGACGATTTGAGAGAAACAAGGTAGTCATTGATACTGTAAATGTATATTTTGGAGCTTGACAGATTGCGTGATAAGATTGGTATAACTGCATTAGAGTGACGTAATGAAAAGTCCTTGTCGAGATTATGTTGCAAAATAAAAGCAAAAAAAAAAAAACTGTTGTTTCTTTGTCAGGCTAGAAACTTTGCATCCCACCTTCATATAATAAATTTACAAGTACTACAAGCCTTCATTAGTTAAAAGGTGTTGATCAGAGGTTACCGATCTCCATGACAAAGTAGTGTTGCATCATCACTACATTTTATTCTAAAGGTGAATTAATTACCTTTAAAAAAAAGGACATGTATTAAATTTTAAGTTTTATTAGCCACTCACTACAGCACATGTTAATTAGTCAGGATATCGTATTTTATTTGTACGATATAATATATACATTTTTTAAAACTATTATAAAAATTTATTTTACCCGTAAAAGTGTTGGAAATATATCTAAGAGAAAGAATAAATGATTTTTTAAATTAAAAATAATTAGTGTTAAATTAACTTATAATTAAATGTATTAAACGTACAGAAAAAAAAAGGTTTAAAAAAGTAGTTAAAAAAAAAAATCACTAACATTTCTTTCTTTTTTTTAATTGCCTAATTTTAATTTTATTCAGTTAATAAAAAAAATATTTTCTTTGATAAAATTAGTAAGCAAATGAGTTAAGCATAAGTACTTTTCATTCGAGCAGATATTTTTGTTACATGACATAATCAAATAGTTGTAGACAACCGATATGAAATTCAAAGTAGTTTTGGATATGTCATTATCTATTTCAAAGGGAAACATAGGCCTTTGTATCTCTAAGATAAAAATTTCTATACTTTAGTGCCAATTTAATAATTTAGAAAAAGAATTGAATTGTTTATTTATTTATTTTTTTAATTTTTGTTGTATCTTTAGAAATTGATTTTTTTTTTATTTTATTTTAAAAATAAATTCAATTCTTTTTTAAATTTAGAATTCAATTACTATAAACAACAGGTAACTTATAATTTGGTCCAATTTCAGAAATTAAATAACGATTTAGTAGCTATATAAAAAAGTATCAGTATAAGAAGAAAAAATATTTGTAAAGAATGAAAATGCTAAGAAATCTGTCTTGAAAACAAAGTTTTCAAAAAAAAAATGATTTTAAATATTTATTGATTATTTTATTTTCTTTAGATTGTCATACCTAGATGAGTTGTTCAATATAATATATATTATGTAATACCAGTCCAGCTGTTCTTAAATTTTAGTGCACTTATAAACATACCAAAAAAATGTATTAAACTTCTTTTGGTGTGGCCAGATTATAAGAAAACATTACAGAATTTTATGGTTAAAAAAACGGTGTTACTGATTTTTATGTTATTTAATTTGTAAGAAAATATATGTAGTATAGTAGTGTTGTTTATTTTAACTGTTAATATATTCCATCTTATATTAAATAAAATGTAAATAACGATTTAAATTGCATTAACGTCGTTTATTTGTGGATTTAATGAGGTGTATAAATTTTTTTATATAATATTTATGCAGTGATCATTGTTGGATTAATTTTATTGTTATTTTCATACTTAAAAATATAAAAAAACGATGCCCATTCTAATAACCTCCATTCTAATATTATGCTGCATTTAAAATTACTGTATATTTATTTATATATTTCTATAACTTTTTTATATAGGTCAGTATAGCGTTTTACATGTCAAATTTTTGGCATTATACCAAAACCACATTCTATCCGTTATATATACTATGACTTGCAAAATATTTATATATTTTTAACCGACTTACTTAAAGAAAGTTTTTATTTGTTTAAAATCCTTATTATAACTAGATATTATTATTTCTTAGATTTATTAAAATGGATTTTATAATTAAAATTAATTAGTTTTCAGCTTTTTCCCTCTTTTTTCTTTGAGGTAGATAGTTGATAAACTTTATTCTTTTTTAGTCTACCGTATAACATGACATTTTTAGAATTGAGGAAACTACTTTATCTGTTGTTAAATGATGACTAAATTATTAAGAAAGAAGTATTATTTATAGTCTATAAAATAATAAAAAAATAAGAATAAAGGAAATTTCTAATTCTCATAAGAATGTAGTATGGTTCTGTTATTTTTCAAATTGTACATACAAGAATTAAGTACAGGGACCGGATAAATTTGGGAATGGTGTAGCTGTTCTATTTCTATATCATCCTTTTATCTGTGATAAAACATCATGAATTTTCTTTTAATGGTGATCAGATTTTGTTCGTGTTGGCATTCAACCCTATAACCAAACCGACTAGGTGAAGAAACTTGCCTCTTTTAAGGCTTCCTAACTTGCCTGTTGGGATTTACTTGTTTAGGAGTAACCTTCTCTACTATTGGAAAAATCTTCTCTTCACTCTTCAAGATTATTGACCATTCTAACGTGTTTCTAGAGTTTACTGCTATAAGAGCTATCCTCCTCTCTCCCCCTCCCACAGTCTTTCTATCTCTTTCCTCATTTTCAAGGTTGTTTTTTTATAATTTCTCAATGATGTTGCTATTTTAATAGTAGTAATTACTCATATCTCTATTACATATGATATGTACATATTACAGAAGCATGTAAGGACATACAGGTGGTTCAAATAAAACCGGTCCATGGAAATAAAAATTTAATAATGAAAAGCAAAAAATAATATTAAATCACCTTATTAATTTATTGATTCTCAATTACAGTGCTTTTGAAAAAAGAGCTATCTATTTTGTTGCTATGTAATTTTAAACTCTTTGTTTAAAATGCTCACCAGTAGCCGCTATACAAAGTTCAATGCGGCAAATCATGTTTAGAAAAAATTTCTGCAGTTCTCCAACTGGAATCCTGACAATCTCTTGTCATATGTTATCTTTCAACTTTTCCAATGTCAGTGGATTGTTTTTGTTGAATATCGCTTTCAGATAGGTCCCGTGGTAAAAATCGCACAGCAATAAGTCTGGAGATCGGGGTTTTACTGATTGTTCTGTCCTTCGTGAAATCTTGCTGGATTCAAGTGGGAGACCGATCAGAAGTGTGGCAAGTCACTTGCTCTTGTGGAAGTATTTATAAAAAAGTTCCTCTGGAGTCAGGTTATTGTAAATTCTTTGTACAGTCATAAATAAACATCTGTATTAAAGTTTCCTCAAAGATATGATGATCTCACTTCCAAAAATTATATACCAGATTTTTAAATCGTGAAATGGTTTCTGATGGGTTTCATTTGGGTTATATGTAGCCCAATCCCATGTATTGTGTGAATTAATGTAGCCTGATAAATTTAACCGTACTTTATCTGTTGAAGTTAGGAGAAAATCATCAAGGAATCCACTAATATTCTATAAGAGCCACTGGCAATAGTTTACTCATTTACCCTTATGTTGTTTTAATTTGTGGCCAACATTCAGATGATAGGCTTTCATTTGTAAATCATGATGTTCCAGAAACTCTTGTTTGTTAGGCTAATTGTCACATTGACTTGTGAGGACTCCTTCCAATACAGTTTGCTTTTTCACTAAATCTTGAAGTGTTGATTTTGCAGGAACATTACTTGTAGAATATGCCTTTTGTAACCTTTCATGAACCAAATTTATTGAAGTTTTGTGAACATGTTTTTCCACAATGAAAACACACTGCTCAGTTGAATACACTATCACACAGAGGGAGAGAGAGAGAGAGAGAGAGAGAGAGAGAGAGAGACACACACACACATACACACACACACACACACACACTATAGACTCACTGAACAGGAAGGGAAGGGTGAAGGCTTATGATTGAGTCAATGACCCTCAACTAATACGCATGCTCGCCAAACATACGATCTTTTGACATAATATGTGTCAAAACATACTGTGTCAGACGGGCGAGATAGGTTTTTATATGGCCCATCTGGTGTAAAGCAGAATAAGCTCACCACGTCCTGCTGATGATACCACCATGATCCAGAATTGCTTATTTAACACTTTTATTCATAGGTAATCCCCATATCTGAGGGGTATTCACTATTTTCCTGTAAGCTGAAGGTTACCCAAGGGATATAACTACCTAAGAGGGAAAATATAGATGTTATGATTACTGGTTCCTGGCATCATAGCTCTGGAGCTATACTGCAAGAAAGGAAGTATGGTAATCAGTCAAGAAATGGAGTGTGGGTTTTTTTTATTATTCAATGTTTTATGACCCAGGGACCAAAAAACTAAAAAAGTGGGGGATAATTTTCGTACATATTATTATGTACATGTGTTTATGTATTGAAGCTTAATAACTTTTGACCAGATGAACTGGTTGTGATGAAATTTTGTATAGAAACTTCAATCCATTGGGCAATTTGTGGGTAAAATTTTGGTGTCAATATTTTCAGGTGGTTGGGGGATGGTTTTGGGTAAATTTTCTCAAAATTTTGCAAATTACCGCATTTATATTTAGCTCATTACATGTGTGCATGCTTCTGTTACAATTAAAAAAAAAAAAAACGATTTGTCCCAAAATTCTCCCTTCCACAAAAATCGAAAAATCTTTTTTATTTATTACATATTTTTTTAACCTAAATACTTTTTGTTTTCCTAAGTATAATAGTTGTCCTTGTGACCCAAAAATAATACTTTGTTGGGCAGTATTGGGAGTGGGAGAGCCAATCGAATTTTAAAAGATTTTTTGAATTTTTTTAAAACTGTTTTTATTTATTTTCATGTATCATCAATATTTTTCACTATATATAAGAATAAATAACTGATGCCAGGTAAGTATTACAACTGTGTTGTCAGTGTTTTTTTTGTTTTTTTTTATTCTTTTGGCAGAAGTTTAAAAATAAGTGGATTAAGTACAGAATGAAATGGATTTATTTATTTTTTTAATAGAAATTAATTTAATAATATTAATAAGCTAATATAATGAAATTTAACCAGAAAGGAAGTTAATTATTGAAATAGTAAATTTGTTATGAAGAAAAGATACATTTTAAGGGCTATCCAAATTCTGGTAAAGTTTGACAAAATTTTTGTCTTTTATTTTTTTATATCCATTATTTTTAATAGTGAATGAATTTTTTTTAGAAATTTGAGAAGTCTATATTTTCGTATTTTATATAATGAATCTGGATTTAATTTAATAGGTTTGTATTGTATGTGTTGTCTGTTTATATATAAACATCTTGGTATGTGTATGTATAAACATGTGTGTGAATACACATTCATGTTTATAATTATTATATTGATATTACAAATATTGTTTATTTATAGTGTTAAAATATTATTTATTTTTCTTCAAGAATGAATCTTTTTTTACGAATGTAATTTTAAGCATATGTGAAATAATTTAAGCTTTTGTTATTTATTTTGCATTTTTAAAATGATTTTTTTGATTTATAACGCTAAGCTAACATTTGTTTGATATTGGGTTTTTGCTTATTTTGAATTTTTGCTAGTTTAATAAAATGTGTGTGTATTATATATATATATATTTTGTAAATTATTATTAATATTATAATTGTGTATTATATTTTTTAAAGCAATAAAGTGAACAATTCACCTTTTAATATTTTGTTTGTGATATATAATATTTGTGATAATATTATATAATAATATGACTTAGACTGTTTACCTGTTGTGGGTACTCATCACATTCGATAGCTGGTGGAAGAGCAATAATTAACTAATTTTGTTTAATACGTTAACAATTTCCATCTGTTCAATGATTATGTTGTTAAATATAGACAATATATATCGTAGTGAAACACATGGTTAACATTGACGCTTACCTTCTGGTGATAGAGGCAGATAGACCAGCCCGTATCAGTTTAATGTTAAAAATTCCTTAATACCATCTCCCAACCACCATTACTTTGTTGGGTTCTTATTAATGATACAAACCGCCTGGACATTTGTGGATGTAACATGTGCTACAAATACACTCATTAAAAAAACAGGGAGTCAGCCATCTATGAGCCCTGAATTATTAAAGTTCTAATAATGTTATGAGACTTGCATATCATATTAATCTAAAAAAAATGAGTGTATATTATCTGAATTTATGACTTTTGCACATAAATTATAATTTCTTCAGTTTAGAAGATTTGTATGTTCAAAATTGGTAAGTTTATAAACAAACAGATTATAATTTAAATGTTAATTTATATTAAAAAAACACATTATTTGAATTAGAGATGGGAAAAAATAAATGCAATGGTTTTATTTAAGCAGCTGAAGAATGACATCTTTCTAGATTGAAACTGTTTAGGGTAGTTTCAATCGGCAATTTTAACTTCAGTGGTAAAGCAAACATCATCAAGACAATAACATGGCATTAATATAGTTATATGATTGGCTACAGGAAAGCCTAGTTTTTAAAACAGTTGTAACTGAAAAAATAAAGTATAAATATTTGTCAACATTATATTAATATGATGTTTTAATATGAATTCATAGCAGCCCGTATAGTTATGTATATATGTTACCATGAAAGACAGATATCTGACAATTGTCGATATTCTATGGTAAATGTCAACACATACCAAATACATCGGTGAAAGACCAATATATTTGCTTATTCGGACCTTCACCGATACATGTCAACAAACAGATAAGCTGTGGTAGGGGTCGAAATGATAACTAGAAATTAAAAAAAATTATCCAGTACCAATCTCTAATGTAAATATATTATGAGAAATCCTTGTTAAAAAAAAAAAAAAACAGTTTAAATTTAAGCCAAACATAACCTTTGCTCGCTAACCTTGTCTAATTAACATTAAATATATAAATTATATAATATTATTCACCAACATTGGAGACAATTAATCAAATTTTCATCATTTTATAAATTGAAAAGGCCAGTCAGGATATACAAAATATGTTAACTGCACGGATGAATGATATTAATACAAATAAATGGTCAGATGGTTTGTTCAATTTTTTTTATAAAAATATTTTTATTTAACTTTTACCATCAGTGCATGCTGAATGTGGTGAATTTAATTAATCACCTCCAGTGTTGGAGAATAATATATATAATTTGTGTTTTTAACGTTAATTAGACGAGGTTAGCGAGCGTAGCTTATGTTTGGCTTGAATTTAAACTTCCTTTTTTTTTTACAAATGTTTCTTGTAATTTATTTACCTTAGAGATTGGTATCGGGTAATGTTTTTTTAATTTCTAGTTATTTGTGTTTGTCGACATATACTAGTGAAGGTCCAAGTGTATAAATAATATACGCAAATATTTTGGTCTTTCTTCAACATATTTGGTATGTATCAACATTCATCGGAGAATATTGACATTCTCTAATTTTGGTAACATATACATCTGATAAATATAAAATTATACATTAGATATATTGGTTAAATTTTGTTAATATGCGATAAACAAATAAATTAAGATCATGATATACTGTGTACAAGGCCTATTTGGAAAGTTCTTGGCCTGAAAAAGAAAACAATAAATTTTTAAGAAATTTAAAAAAAGATTTTTAATATCCTCAGTATAACGCAATTTGTCCTACTCTGCAAAGTAAGCGGTTTTCTCAGGTTTGGCGCTGTTTGAGGTTTCCAAATCTGAACCAAGAATTAGATACAATCAAGTAACAAATTTTTCAAATATATTTAATTAGTTATAATTTCCAGTTAAAGCTACGAACAAAAAAAATTAATAAATTGTAATTAATTAATAAGAGGAAAACTGAAAAAAATTCTAGATAGGATTGACAAACAGAAATTAAAAACAAGAGATAAATAAATAAGTTCTCCATATTATATTTTCAATTTATATATGATATATACAGAATATTACAAATTCTGTTTCATGCTGCAACTACAAATGTGATAGTTCTCTTTAGTCTTCATAAAATTGCAAATCCTAAATGAACGATGAAGCTACAACTTTTTTTTTTCTTAAATTATCGCTTGCAAGAAGTATTCAAAAGCCTTATATAATACATTAAAATGGTTCCTTTAAAATTATTTTATCAAATTGTCAGCAATTTTTTATTGCAATTTTAGTTATAGTTTTACATTAATTAATTAATCGTTTTATCCCATCTCTAGTTCAAATTATAATTGTTACATTTTTTTTAATAATTGTTTTTGCCCTAATGTTTATTAGATTGATGTATAATGTGCAAAGCGATAAGCCCTTTTCTTCTTCCTTTGCAGAAGGTAGATAATTCAAGGCCTGGCCTGATCAGGTATACTTTAATCTCAAAGCATCCTTAATACTTTCTCCCCATTATATTTTAGTTGTTTTTGTTTAAAAATTCCTTAATGCCATCTCCTAACCACCATTACTTTGTTGGATTCTTATTAATGATACAAACCGCCTGGACATCTGTGGATGTAATATGTACTACAAATACACTCATTAAAAAAACAAGGAGTCAGCCGTGTATGAGCCCTGAATTATTATCTTGAGAATTTCAGAGTAGTGTGTATAAATCAGTTAAAAAAAAAAAAAATACTTTAAAATTGTTATTGGGTTTGAACTTTTGTGTGTATCATCATATAAACCTTTTTTCAACAATTCTGATATGTAGATTGGTGCATCTGTCTTCTACAGAATTTTTTTTCATCTTTTAAAGTATCTTACTCATCTTCTGTAAAGTGGAATTAAAAAAGTTAAATTTTTTTAATAAATATATATACATACATACAAATTAATCCGAACAAAGGGAATTTTTTGTTTATTTTTAATGTGGTTACACTACTTGACTGTACACCTTTAAATTGTTTGTGTAATGTGAGGTTACTTTTCTTTGGTTATTTAACAATTTTCATTTTATAAATTTTTATTACAAAACCATATTTTCCTATTTTTTGTTCTCCATCTCTTGAATATATAATAATGGACATAACGCCAAGAAAAAATTTGAAAACTGTTTCTCTTTCTTAGCATACCAGTATGACAGTAACAAATAGCTTCTGAGTGTGGTATTGGACTAGGGACAGTGAATGCTATTTTAAAATAATTAAAAGAAACTGGTTCCTTTTCATTTCAAAAGAAAAAAAAATTGTGACAGTAAAAGAAAAGCTACTGTTAACATGAGATCATTATTAGTGAGAAAAAGTAAACTTGACCCAAAATTATTTTTGTGGACTTAAATCGAGAATTAACAGCCAATGAAACAGACTTGAAACATGACAATTGTTTTTGATGCCAACTTTTTGCAGCTGGACAGAAAGCTTGTTGGCCAGCTAAAAAGCAGCTTATAATTCCAGGAATGTGTACAAAAAGGCTCTTGTGGGCCAAAGCAATGGTAATTAGACCAAAGAAGACTAGAAAATTGTTAAATTTTCTGTCGAGTCTTATTTTTATTTTCAGGGGCAAAGGGTTCCTTGCTTAGAAAAGCATCAGATAAAAATGTATCACCGGCTCGCATCCAGTAATCAATTAAAAATACCAAGAAAAAAATTTCTTGGGGTTGATACACATTTGAAGGCCCTTGTTCATTACTTAAATGGTATGTTGAAATTAATGGGTATATAAAGATTCTGAAGGAATGGGCTGTGACACAACTTCAAAACAGGTTCCCACAATGCAATGAAGTGTTCAAACAAGATTTGGCACTATCCCATACTGTTAAAATAGTGGAAAACTTTTTTGAAGAACAAAGTGCTCCTGTAGCCAGGCAACACCCCAGACTTCAATCAAATTGAAAATCTTTAAGCATAGTCAAAAAAGACTCTCAAAAATGAATTATACCATAAAAATTGATCTCATTAAAGCAATAATATCGGTATGGTTTCATGATGAAGAAATCATAAAAATGTTTAGTAAGTATACTTTTTGAATCGAGCATGAATTGATTAAGAATAAAAGAGGACATATTAATACCTAAAATTCTCAAATTGTACAGATATGATCTTTTTTATTAAATAACATCTGTGTTAGGATTAATTTGCACACTGCTGTATGTATATAATATATATATATATATATACTAGCATCCTCATTACGACTTTGCTCGTGCTATATGGTTACTTGCATTTCTCATTGCGATCAGGAAAGGCGCGTGAAGTGAGCTATGACCAGCTAGATATTAGAACAATAGAATAATATAGATTGATCAATAGAACAATATAGAATGATCTAGCTGGTCATAGCTCACTTCATGCACCTTTCCTGTTTAGCCAGAGGGCTCTGCCCCTTGGACCTGGTTGTGCTCATTAAATTCATGCTTGTGAGAATAATAATGATAAATAAAATTTAAAGCCTGTTCAATTTATCAAAACTATCAGTGTATTGTAATTTCTTCAGTGCAACAGATTAGTCAGTATAGGACCCGAAACTTTGAGTGATGTAAAAATGTGGGTTTCAGAACAGTCGGCCTCCATCTTAAAAATATAACTGTACTGTTTTTACCGGTACAAAGTATGGTAAAAATGTATTTTGTCCAGTTCTTAATACCCAGTAAACGCCGCTAGAAAATGAATGTACTTCATTTCTCCTTTTTTATAGTTAAATTACTTTTATTTTATGTTTTTTAGTCGGTTAACTGTATGCAGTTGCAGCCAATCACATCACATATACAGTAACATGACAATGGTGGTGGTTGAGCTCCCATGCCAAACTCTGTTGCAAGCCTTAAAAAATTGAAATTCAAATCCATGAAAGTAGTTTTTAGATATTTATGTGTAGAGTATTTGCAAGCCCGCAATCTAATCTTGTTTAGTATAGTTGGAAATGGGGAACATTTGCAATCATTGTTCAAATCTTTTTTACCTTTCTTCACCCATTTCAAGTTTGAATGTTGAAAAATCTAGAAATTAGCTTTTAGATAGTTAAATGAAAATTACACACATCAGAAAACAAGTTGATATCTTCTTTTTTTACTGAGAAATTAAAAAAAATAAACTAGTTTCAAAAAGAATTCAAAATTCATTTTAATCCTTTAAATTTGTAATTTCAAACAATTTAGAAGTTAGTTTTTGCATATTCTCATGAAGATTATACCCACCAAAAATATAGTTGATGTCTTAATTTATTACAGAGAAATTAAAAAATAGTAAATTTCACTTTTACTCCATTACAATCCTTTAAAGTTGGAATTTCAAAAAATCCTTTCTAGTGTAGACTTACACTCAAAGAAGAACATATATATAAATTTCAATCAATTTATCTTCAGTAGTTTTTGCTGGACACTGATGAATCAGTTGATTAGAACAAGTTGCTTTATAGGTACTGATACATATACAATGTGCCATATGAGTTGTGTTGGGTATACTCAAGGGATTAATCTGAGGCATAAAAATAAAAAAATTTCATATGAACAAGTTCTCTCTTTGCCATTTAGTAATTTTTTAGATTACAACTTAAGATTACAAATAATTTAGATATAATGAAATTTAGTGTTTGTATGTGCACCAAACAACAACATCTACAAAATAAATGTTTGAAAATTTTAAATTAAAAAATGACAGCCATTAAAATTTTTCATCATTAATAGTTCCGTAAATATTTGTATCGAATTATGTTGTATTAGATAAAATTTTAAGTCTTATTGTGAACAAAATAACACCTCATTTATTCAAATTTGTTAATAAACTGCTGAAATTGTTAAAGTTGATCACAAAAATTAAGCAGTCTTAACAATTTTGTCTCTCTTTTCACTTTTCAATAATTAAATTAATAATAATTATTATTTCTCTGATTAATAAAAATAGTAATAGAACTATTAAGAAGTTTTATCATAAATAAATGCTTTGTTTATTAAAGAAATTTGTCATAAATTTTATAAAAAAGAGTAATCATTTTTGTAATTTTTTTTTCCATTGTGTAGCCTTGGATTCTACGACTTTAATGCCACCATTAAATGATGAAATCAAAGATGGACAATGGTTAGGCGTTACTGTTAAAAGTCAAGGACCTGGTAAAAAAGTTTTGGTAAGTTTTATTTCTTTTTTTCTTTGAATATATTTGTATTATGTAATAAGTATGAAAATTGTAAGTGTTAATTATATTATTTATTTGGTGAGAGGATGATTTACGAAATAAGTTCTTGGAGATGACATTGTAGAATGTATTGGAGATTTTTTTTAATATTCAGGATAAGTTAAAGAGGAAACATTTTTAAAAAAAATCATAGGTAACTTTTTTAAACGCAGGAATAAAGTTTGGTTAAACTTTTTTTAATAGATGGAAGACAGATAGATACATGAGTCATTTGGAAAGTTCTCAACCTGAAAAAGAAAATGTTCGATTTTGCAGAAAATCTTTCTTTTCAGCGTAGTCACTTTGCAATTTGATTGATTTAGACCAGCAACTTTCCAATTTTTTAATTCCTTCTCACTAATGTGATTTGTACAACTCTTTAAAATAAGTGGTTATCTCAGCTTTGACTTAATTTGATGTGATTCTTTGTCTAGCAAACCACTTCTTCACGTTTGGAAATTGGAAGTCAAATTTGGCTAATATAGTACATATGGAAACTCTTAGAAGTGCAGGTTGTGGAGTCAGTAACAACCTGAGACTTATGTGCAGGTGCATTATTATTGGGGAAGTGCACACTTTTTTGGCCAGATGTGGACGTTTAACCCGAGTAATATCCTTCAATCAGCCCAGTAGTAATGTGTATTATTCTTCGGTATCCTGCCTTTTTCCATTTTGTCTTTGAGCCACTACACCCCGAGAATCCCAAAAAACCAATGGCCAAGACTTTTCCTGCTGCAGATGGAACAGTTTTCTCTTTCTTCGGCACACTTCCTATCTACTGTTTGGTCTCTGGTGTGTAATGGTGAATTCATATTTCATCTACTGTTATAAAACATTGAAGAAATTCAGTACGATTGCATTTTAATATAAGGGTGGCTTAACGCGCTTGAAAAGTGTTCAGTTGAATGTGTTTTTGATCGATTATTAACAAACACACATCTATCTACTCTCTTTTTTTATTTAGCCTCCAGAACCAACGTAAGTTATTATTTCAGTGAATATGTATGAATGTAAATGAAGTGTAGTCTTGTACAGTCTCGGGTCAACCATTCCAGAGATGTGTGGTTAATTGAAACCCAACCAGCAAAGAGTACCGGTATCCACAATCTAGTAATAAAATCCGTATAAAAGTAACTCCCTTTACTAAGATTTGAACCTTAGAACTTGTGTCTTTAAAATCAGCTATTTACGATAATGCATTCACCGCTAGAACAACTAGTGGATTAGCACTTATCTACTGAAAAAGTTTTTTCATACCCAAAACATTTGTAAAATGTAGTTGATGTGGTTTGTTGAGATGTTAGCAAGCTCGTGTTCAGTCAGATACTGCATTGTGGACTTTTGACGATTTTAATGATCTGTGGATCCATTGTGGATCTTTGTGACAATTTTTTATTGATCATAGTGATGTTTGGGTGTCCCAAGCATCATTTGAATGAATTGTGACCACATTTAAATTTGTTAGCAATTATTTACTGCAGAAAATGAATAAGAAGTATCCTTAAAGTGGTTCCTAGCTAAATAAATACTTTCAATTTGGATTGCCTAAATTCCAACAATTGCTTATGTTTACTATTTGGTACCGGTAACCAAGTTGAAATGCATAAGCTTGCATTGCCAGTATAAATTTTAGTTAACCTTTCCAAGTACTGTTTTTTTTTTTAAACTGTAAAATTTCCGTGGCAGACTGGTAGCATCTCAGCTTTTCATCTGGAGGCTCTGGGTTTAAATCCTCATCAGTTGTGGCCGTTTTTCATATGCTACAAAATTTCCATTCCACATTCCTACATACAGACTTCACCTTATGTGATAAATTAATCAACTTAAAAATAAAATAATTAATTAATTAATTTTAAATGAAAATTTGGTAAACTGTTTTTGATCATAATTTTTTTTTTCCAATTTATTTTTCCAACCATTTAGCATCGCTCTTTTATTTGAAATTTTTCCACCTTTAAAAGGTGGAAAAATACAAAAATCAGTGTTATAAATTATTTGATTTTCGGATCAATGATTCATTACTGAACTAATTTATTCGTATTATTACATAATACCTTGCAGAATTTTTTCATCAGTTTAAACTTTTAATGTAAATTTAAATTAGTAATTTGTCATAAGATCTTATTGTTTGACAATTTTTTATTTTCTTCTAGGTGTGCGCTCATAGGTATATTAAACAAGGTAAAAATTACCAGTGGGGATGGGGTTTATGTTATACTCTGACTCAACGTCTTGATTATGATAGTGCTTGGGAACCGTGTAAAGGACGTCCGACTGATCGGTTTGTATATAAATTGTTAAAATTTATTTATGTAATTATGTGATGTTTTTAAAAATAAAAAAAATAAGCCAATCTCCATAGTGGAGTGGTCTTAGCCTTTCATCCAGAGGTTCTGGGTTTGTATTCCAGTTAGGTATGGAATTTTTCATACGCTAAAAATTTTCATTTGGACTAATGACCATAGCAGTTGAGTTTGTAATCTCATAAAAAAAAAAGAATTTAAAAGAAAAAAATATATATTTCTGTTAACAAACTAAACTTCTTTTTCCGTTTTGTTGCTTTTTATATCTTTGTATTTTTGTGTTATAAGAGGGTTATGATATCCTAATATGTTTACTATATATCCAAATGACAGGAATTAAAGTTCCTGAGTTGGTCAATGGTCATCCTCCCCGTACCTGTTACCAAAGATCCAGTGGTGGTTCTTTAGGTCTAGGTATCCTGATAATGGAGAATCTAACAGCATCAGAGTCCAGAATTGATAACGGAGAAGGGAATAATAATAATAATAAAAATGGATAGTTGATGAAAGAAAAATTCATCTACTCGTGTAGAAGCTAAGTCATTAGAGGCAAATTATGCCACTAGAGGAATGTTAAAGGCCTTCTTTAGTGAGGAGGGATACATTCTTACCACATACCTCAGTGGATCAGGGGAGTTTTACACAGTTGGGAATTTAATATTACTTTTTTGTTGTTTTTTTTCAACAGAAATTGTTTTTTCTTCAAGAATTAAGGAATTGTCGAAAAAATATTCTTGTAAGAGAAGAGAGAGTTAAGAAAGAATTCTTATTGGAACAATGTCATTATTATTATGCGTTTATATTGTTGCGTGTTTGCGGTTCGACAAGGATATTGAGAGACTTACAAACATAAAAATTTCTTATAAATATAAAAAAATAATAACAAAAATATATAACATACAAAATAGTGAGTTAAATATAAAAAGATAAAATTGATTTAATGACAA
The DNA here is from genome assembly GCF_047948215.1 of Lycorma delicatula. Lineage (NCBI taxonomy): Eukaryota > Metazoa > Arthropoda > Insecta > Hemiptera > Fulgoridae > Lycorma > Lycorma delicatula. The sequence goes on along the minus strand of NC_134467.1, from coordinate 13,073,241 downwards.
ATTCTAAAAACCAGAATTCAATCCAATTTACTGAAAACCTTATAATGACTGATAGAAATTAATATTGCATTACCAATAAGATAACAATAAAAAAATTTTTAATTTATACTACAGGGTGTCCCATATAAAACGCAACCCAACCTTATATTGGTAGGTATTGAAATAATAAAAAGGCATGTGTAAATGTAAATTTAATTTTTATTATTACCATCCATTACCTTACATTTAAAGTAAATGTTGGAAGTGGCCGCCATCTTCTTGAATACAAGCTTCAATTCTTTTTACGGCGTTTCTTGCAACTTTTTTCAAAGTTTGTTGCTGGATATTTAATACAGCTTGTTCAATTGTTCAAGTGTTCGTGGTTTGTTGCTGTAGGCTTTTTCTTTGAGGTAACCCCGTAGAAAAAAATCTGCCGCAGTCAAATCTGGAGATTTTGGTGGCCACAAGCCTCGACTGATAACACGATTACCAAAGAATTCCTCGACAAAATCAGAAGTTGAACCTGCGTAGTGCGATGTCACACCGTCATGTTGTAGTCAGCAGTGTCTGTCTTCCTCCTCCAAGAGTGCGATGAACCGAAATAAAATATCCTGATATCGTTCTGCATTAATGGTGTACTTGAAAAAAACAGAACCGATTATTTTCTTCCGCGATATCGCTCACCACACGCCCAACTTCTGCAGGTGTAATTGTTTTTCGTGATAAACGCGGGGATTTTCAGCGTATTTTCTTTCTGCATGTATTAATACTTTTACTGTGTACCAAAGAACCTCCTACACTTAATAGATGAATAGAATACTATCATTTTCACTGCTAATTATAAATAATTTACCATAACAGCTTCTTGTTTTCAACCACTGTCCAAAATGGAATACTCGCAATGTACTCTTCATTCGTTGTTACCACATGCTTACTGTTTTCACAACTGCAACACTCTGGATTGCAGAAATATTGACTCTGTCAGTTGGTCCTCAGCAGTGTTTATACCTGCTCGCCTACAAAACCAGTACCCGACCATCCTTTTGATTGTTGAAGCATAATAATTTTCATTGTCCACGTCCTTGCAAGCTCAACAGGGCAAGGAATGGGGAGATGTGGCGACCGGAATGTGTCACTAGGTGGGTGTCTTCCCTTAACGGGGTTGGGATGTCCATGTCCTTGCGTTTTTCTATAAGTTCTTTTTTCGGTCCAGTAATCCTGGTAGAACACAACAGCTTTTGGAAATGCTCTTACCTGTAATACAAAGAGATTGTTAAACGGATCGTTATTCTAAATAAAGAATCCCTTTTAGTTCTTTCTCTTCTTAATTGGAAAAAACCTGTTACACTGGCCCCGTTATAATATCATTGTATCCAGTTAAATTGTAAACCATTCTGCTAATCCCTTAGTGGAGATGTGGCGTTATAATATCATTGTATCCAGTTAAATTGTAAACCATTCTGCTAATCCCTTAGTGGAGATATTATTTCCACTTTTCTTTTCAATTTATTTCTTTATCATTTTACAATAAATTGTTTTTTATTGTTGGTTTTGTGTACAGTTCTGCATCAAACTGTTTGTATTGCCATTCCTACATCCTATACCACTAGTGAGATGGCACTAAAAGGGTTAAATATTATGTTTAAATTATTTAATATTTTCTTTTATACATTACAATAAATCGAAGTTTAACTTTGAAAATAAACAAAACTCTTACAAGCTCTTACCCTTCATTACTAATGTTTCAAAATGTATTGAAATAAAACCTTTGAAATAAACATCTCAAACCATTGTAATGTCCTACTACACTCTCAATATATTCTGTTTCTGAATATAAAGTATAAGATAACTGTAAATTTAAACAGTAGTAGACTTAAGATGACCAGGCTCCTCACACTCTGAAATTCTATCTGTTTCTCTACTACTTTCACTCATTAAAACGTTACAAATATTATACACTTCGATTTGAAAATTGAATTGAGATATTTTTGAAAGTATATAATTTCAGAAAATGTAAAAAGAAAAGTAATTTTTTTTTATTCGACAAGGTAGAAACCTTTCTTAAGAATCCGGTTATTTTTATACTAATTTCTCTTAAGCCCACAAACAAGTTTACTTTAAAAAGACCTTATCAAATGATTTCATAAAAAAAATTGAAAAATATGTATAATACAATTTATGACAGTATAAATCTATGACTAATATTAATTGTCCGTTAACACTCAAAGAAATATACTCATCAAGGATGTAACTATTAATTACAATACATTGAAGTTTTCTTTTTTTGTTTTAGTGCTCATGAACAGTATGGTTACTGTCAGGCAGGTACGAGTGGTATTTTATTAGATGATAATACAGCTGTAGTCGGTACTCCTGGGCCATATACATGGCGTGGTACTGTTTTTGTATTCAGTGTATCAGATGATTATTTGGAAAGAGATAAAACATATTATTATGCTCCAGTACAAGAACCAGAAGCACCTGTTGAAAAATATAGCTATTTAGGTAATTATTCTTTGAAGTAAAGTTTTTTTTTCAGTTTAGTTTGGAAAATATTTCTTGTGATTTTTTTTTAAGTAAAACAGTATTATTCAAACAAAAAATAAAATTAGTGTTAGTGAGAGGTACTAGAACATAGATTATACAACTAGTGGTTATACAATAAGTAAACAGATTAGCTTATATGGATTGGAGAATTACTTTGAGTAGTTAAGTGCATGGCAGTCACTTGCATTACCTGAAGCCTGTGCTATACAGTGAGTAATTGATCACTATATGCATACATTTTTATTTATTTTCATTCAAAATGAGAAGAGCAGCAAAGAGCTATTTGTTTTTTTGTTATCTGAACGCATGAATACAGCCGATATTTCTTTGCTGAATGTTTGCTCGATATGGTATGAATTATATAAACAAGTCAAAAGTTTTATTTATCGGTAGACTAACTTAGCAATAGTCAAAAATGTATTGATGAAGAATTTTCTGGATCCTTCCACTAGCAATGAAGAAAGATTTCAAACAGTCATCATATTACTATGAAAGAAATATATTGTTATTGTCAGAAAATGGTTTTGTTATAGAAGCACGGAAAACATTAAGATTGATTTATTACAGAATTGAAATTTAAGTTTGATTATGAGGGTAAAGCATCTTTTATTAATACTAAATTGGAATGAAACATGGTATATCATTATTTCCCAAAATCGAGAAAACTAGTGTTAATTGGAAACCTGCAGATCTCCAGTAAAAAAAAAATTCAAAATGCAACCTTTTGCAAACAAAGCGATGCTTACTGTCTTTCGAAACATAAAAGATTCTATTCTTTGTGATTCTTTGGAAACTCAACATATTTTCAGTAGTTTCAGCTGTCTAGAGTTGTTGAAAAACAATTTCAAACTGGTTGTTTGCTTGTAATTACCTGGACAGTTGAGCAAAGGAATGATTCTTCAACAGGTCAATGGTTTATTTTTATACCGCCATATTGACACAAAGTACAGACTAATTCAAAATAATAGACTTAGTTTTTTAACTCTGTATTTCAAATTAAAAACTAATGTTAAATGTAAAGTAAATTACATTTGATAATACAATAAGTGTACAATAACAATTCATACACAGTAGGTCTGAAAAGTTCCCGAACTAAATTTCCATAGTCGATTCAAGTAGTGTCATCTGTAGGACAAACAAGGAACTATGTAGTACGATGTCTGACAAGTGTGTGTATAAGATTTCATCACTCTAGTCTCAAGTTATATTTGGCCACATACATTGTGTTCATGTGACCTTGTGCGAGTTCGCAACGTGGAACAGAGAAGCGCAATAAAATTTTGTGTTCAACTTCAAAAATTTTTCATTGAGACTTATTGCATGATACAGCAAGCATGTGTTGGTAATGACCACCACATACACATGGTGGAAGCAGTTTACAGATGGTAGAGTCGTTGGTTGACGACAAATGAAACGGGAGGCCTTCAACAGTTGTTCACGACAAAAATGTTGCAAAATTGCATGCGCTCTTGCTTAAACAACTTCATCTTACCCTTTGGACCATAGCAGAAGAACTAAACATCAGTAAAGACATGGTATGCACAATTTTAACAGAAAAAATGAACTGCCAAAAGATGTGCTCTCGTTTTGTTCCACACTTCTTGATCAACGAACAAAAAAAGGTGCATCTTCCTTGCGCTCAAGACTGTTGAAACTGCCGATAGTGACCTGAATCTTTTGCAAACAATTATAGCTGGGGATGAAAGCTGTGCTTCATGTGTGATTCGCAAATGTGGCATCAATCTGCTGGCTGCTTGGTTGAGTCCTGGAGCACAAAGACCGGCAAAACTCAGGCAGCAAAAATTAAGAGTGAAAATGATGTTGATTGCATTCTTCGACTCAGATGGAATGGAATGGAATGCAAAGTTGGCAGGAGTCTATTACTCCCTACTTTATCGCAGAACCTGGACAGAGTCCCTTGCTGCTGGATCATTCTAATCGGGCTTGTTTTTAAAAGGGTTATTTTTTAATCTCGGATCTAATTTTTCAAGTTTTGTCTATTATTATTTTAGTGAATTTAAGACGGATTTAATTGCATTCCAATCTGTTGTTAAACCAGCGTTATCGAACCCATTTCTTGGGCCGACCGCGGAAGGCTAGGCTTATAAAGCCTGTCCTCCCGACGTAATTCCCCTTCAGACCGTCCACTGAAGTCCTAACTCTTTAATAGGCTAGCAGGAATACGCCACAACGGGGCACTAGCTATAAGGAGGGAGCAATGCGTCCCCTTTTCCGGAGGAGTCGCAATTGCTGGGATATTTTGTCTTACTGTAAGTTTTTTTTAAATTTAGACCGCGTTTTTGTTTTATGCGCGACTTACCGTGTTTGACGTCTTCAAACTATATAACTCGCGAAAACTTTTCACTCGCGACCCCGGAAACGCGTCTGACGCACTATTCCGTTTATGGCTCATGCGATATGGAGGCCCCTAAGCCTGGTTTGTCGATTTTCGGCTACCGCACCGCACCATCACGGTGGTTCGTCCAGTACGGCGTGAGGCCGCTTCCTTACAACTGTCGGAGTTGGGTCCTCTCGGCAGATGTCCCGAAGATGACTGTGTTCGACTCAGAGAGCTTGATTCATCATGAATTTATCCCAACTGGTCAAACCATGAATTCTAAATCCTATTTGGAAATAATGAAACACCAGATGCGTCGCATTTGTGAAATCCGGCCCAAGTACCAGGATCCAGGCAGTTGGACTTTCTTGCACAACAACAGGTGGCAACAGTTTTAACATGTTATTATGCCGCAAATCAAATCACCATCTTATCCCACTCGACTTGGCTCCAGCAGACTATTTTCTGTTCCTGAAACTCTAGTTGAAGATGAAAGGCCGCTTTTTCAACAACATTCTGGCCAACCAAAGGGCTTGCACCAAGCAGTTGAAGGGGATCCCACAAAGTGATTTCTCCAGAGCGCTTGATGGGCTCTACTGGCGCTGCGACGAGTGTATAACTAGAGAAGGGTTCTATGAAGAGGGCTGATGTGAGTAAATTTGTCTATCTTTAAATCTGTATTTTTATTTAATTTAGTTCGGGAACTTTTCAGACATACTGTGTAAATGTTCAGTTGTGCCCCCTCCTGTTGCACAGCACGCATTTAAGCAATAGTTGAACACTAATACAGCATTGCGCATTGTTGATCAGCTGTTGTTATTTTATTGCCAACTTTAAAATAATAATTTTTCAAATAATTTATTGTATTTCTGTTATTAATAAAGAAATTATCTAAATAATTTTATTTATTTATATTTACGTTATAATTGTGTAATTTCCAGTTTTTTTAAATTTTTTAACAGTAAATTTTGTTTGTTACAAATTTTTCACATTAAAAAATAATTTTTTTACATTAACGAAGTAATTTTCTGATTAATGTAGATTTGTACTGATTCTAAATGAAATTTGAAATTTTCTAACTTTTCTTTATTTATTCAACTTATCTTACACCATTTTCTTTAGAATTAAATTCTGAACTACAAGTTTTATTTAAAATTGTTGTGTTCATTACCCATTTTACAAAGTTATTGTATGTCTAACATAAAAAACAAACATTTTTACCCCAATTTATTGGTTTTCACCTCCCTGATTTCTCAAAAACTACTGCAGATATGGTTCTGGAACCTATTTTATTAGATTTTTCAGGTCAAAAAACATAAGAAATCACTAATTCTGCTCCTTAATTAGTTACCTAAAAATTTCAGTATGACCTCATTTTACCAGGTGGCTGAAATTTGAGCAAAATCTTTCACTAGTTGTAAGTTGCATACAAAGCATTTTAGGACATACATTTATATGGAATTTTCACAAAGAGAATAGGTTATGAAATTCCCAGGAGAACTTTGTAATACATTCTGTGTATATATGCAGAAAATTGATGTAATTTTGTGTCTGTTTTAATGTTCTCATTTTATAAATATTAATTGCTTTTATTTAGGGTGTTAATTCTAGTATTGTAAATTATTGTCAGATTAAGTAATAATCCCCTCACAATAATAGTTCTTACATTTTTTTTTTAATAAGTTTTAATTTGATGATTCTGCTACAATAAATATAAAAAACCATTTTCATTTGATTATAAGGAACAGTAAAATTTTCAAGAGCATAATGCAAACATATACTATTTATTATATAATAATAAAATAAAGAAAGAACATATGTCTTTGTTAACCTCTATAAAGTTATATTTTTCATTTTTTTTTTTAAAGGTATGTCTGTAACTGCTGCAAAATTTTTTGGTAATATTATGTCATACGCAGCCGGTGCTCCAAGAGCTAATGGTACTGGACAAGTCGTTCTGTTTTCAAAATCAAAAAAAATGTCTTCAACTATGGAAGTTAAATTAATTATAAATGGTGAACAATTTGCTTCTAGTTTTGGATACGAAGTCGCTACAGCTGATGTAAATGGCGATAAGTATGTGTTTTTTATTATTATTATTATTGAATTTTGCTTAATTGAATATTCTGAGATAAATTTATACAGTTTCCTTTCCTTCTGAAGTCTGTCATCCATCCTTTTAATATTTTGATAGATTCTTGATTTATTTCATAATATGTAAAAATATTATTTTTAACTTTAATATTTATATTTGCAGAAAAATAATGAGTTTTGTAACAATAAGGTAGAAAGATAACCAAATTGTCATCTGTCAAAATATTTATTGTGCTCATAGAATTGGGAATATATTTCATAATGTTACAGTTAATTTTCAGTTTATTTTTCAGGATCCCTTTACAAATTCTGTTAACTAAACCATGTACAAGGTTGCAAGGGTGGTAAGGCTACAGTCTAAATCCATAACATGTAAAATTTTATCAACATTTTCTACAGTTAATTTAGTTACATAATTACATCATTGAATAATAATGTTATTTGTCTCCTAATCTTTTTAATTTTTATGTATAAGACATATTTAAGAATGTAGAGTGGGATGGGGAAGGAGTAATTATTGGAGGTCAGAGGATTGCTTGTGTAAGATTTGTGGATAACATGGGATTACTGACGGATAACACTAAAATATTACTGAGTGTGATATTTAAGTTAGAAGAACAGATTAAGGAATATGATGAAAATTAATGTAGGGAAAACAAAATATATGAAAGTAAATGACAAAGAGAGTATGAAAATACAAACAAAAGAAGGGGAATGTTGAACAAGCTGAGAAATACTGATATTTGGGAAGCATGTTTAATGATAATTGGAGGAGAGGTTCAGAAATTAAGTCAAGAATAGCCATGACAAAGGAGGCCTTTAATAAGAAGAGAAACTACTTTGTAGCAAAATAGTTTTGGATCTAAAGAAAAGGCTACGTATGGAGTTTGCTTTTATACAGATGCAAAACGCAGACTTTGGGTAAGAGAGAGAAGGATAAGATATAAGCTATGGAAATTGGGTGTGGAGGCGAATGAAGAAGATAAATGGGTAGAAAGAGTTAGTAACAAGGATATATTGAAAACCTTAAAGGAAGAAAGAACACTGTTGGAAATGATTAAAAGAAGGAAGAGCAGATGATTAAAAGGGAAAGTATATTAACAACCGTTATTGAAGGTACTGTGAATAGGGAAAGGAGAAAAGGAAGAAGAAGAAGACTGAAGATGACAGATGATATAAAGAACGGAAGTTGCAAAGATACCAAAGAGCTGGTGTACAACAGAAAGAACTGGAGGAATCATTGGTGTCAGGAACCTGCCAATAGGTGGAATACCTCATGATGATGATCTTCAATTGAAATTTAACTATCCAATAAAAAAAACAATTGTATGTAGTACATGAAGTTTTCTGATAAAGTGCTAGTGTTCATTGTTAACTTCTCAGTAAGGAAACAAAAATATTTTATCATTTGTCACTGGCTTATGATAATGATCATGGGTTTGGAAATGAGTAATAAACATAAAAATGATTTTTTTTCCCTATTTTATGCACTGCTTTATAGTATATTGACTTAATCTCTGGTGGCATACCTGTTTAGCTTTGATTGGCACCAAATAATCATTATCAGTGAACGTTTTTGATTACTTATTGTATTTTTAAATGTACAGCATAATACCAGATAAGCCACTTAATACTGAACCGCTACAGACTAAATACAGCTTCCAATAGGTAACATTTTATGTATGAGATAAAAAATGTAAATTAGATTTAATTTTGAATTTAGATTAGCAAAAGTTTATGTCTTTAACATATTTTTTTTATTAAAGATGATCGAAGTGAGCGCCCTGTGCAGCAATGCACTTTTGTCCTACAAGAATACTACAGAGAGCACTGTAAAGAATAAAACTACAAAGAATAACACTCTACTGCACTGAAGCATTGAAGAGTTTACAACTAATAGCAATAGACAAACATAGTAACATACACAACCAATCTTGGCACGTTAGTAGTAGCAGTGTTAAAATTGACCTAAATAGCTACAGTTTTAACCAGCTCGATTTGGTTTTAAGTTGCTCACCCTACTTAATATAGAAAGGAACTGATCACATCAATTTTTAGAGTTAAAAAAACAGATAGTTTATATAATATCTCTTTTTATGGTCCTGTAAAAGAATAAATTACTGTTATCCCTTATTGCTTTGCAGCCACTCTATGAATCGAGATCACTTTACTTTCTATCTCAGCTTCTTCAGAAAAGTACCTGTCTAACTTCCAAAATCAAGATATTTAAATAAATATGACAACCATTTCTTCTTTATATCGAGTAGAATTTGATGAGTTACCACAGCACTCCACCAATCTTATGAGACTGAGGAGGTAGCAGTCAGTGAAGTTGCTTCCATAGTGGAACTTGGTAGTATGTTAACTCGTGTTTTCTGCAGATGTGCAAATGTTTTCTGTTCAGAGATTCCACAAAGGCCCTAACTCTTGACTTTGGTGCTTGACATACAGTTCCTAGTATCATGGTTATCCTTTATTCTAATTTAACTTCTAAATAGTAGTAACATTTTTTAGTTACAAACCAGTCGTCTACCTTTTTCTTCTACATATTGAATTTCAAATATTATTAAAGTTTTTTTAAATTCCAGGTTACCAGACTTACTTGTGGGAGCACCATTTTATTTTAGCAGAGATACTGGTGGTGCTTTATATGTATTCTTAAATAAAAATCGCTGCTTGGATTGTCAAAAACCAACACGAATTACTGGAAAACTTGAATCAAGGTAACTATTTTATTATTTAACTTAATATTTTTATAATGGTATGGTGTACTTTCTCCAAATTATCACAATCAGAGAAGAGGATGATCCCTGTAGATTGAGCGTCCCCTTCCTTATGCCTCTTTTCTTGGATGAATTACACAGGAGTTATTAAGATACTATTATTATTACATTTTCTGCTAAGAACACTTTGATTTATACGTTGAGTACCGTTTACTTTTCTTAGCTTCATTCTTTTATTATATGTTGGTGCGTTTCGGAATAACTCAATTCTCAAAACTTATTGTACTGGTACTTCTAAATTTGTGTTAATATTTATGTAACAAATCACTGCCCCTTCCTTTATTTGATGTCATGCCTTATTCAACCTTTATTTGTTATTAACGGTTACACTTGTCTTTTAATTTTATTTATCTATTTTCTGTTTTCAATAAATTGAGGTTCTTGAAAAGGACATCTGCTTGATTGTTGATCTGTTCATTTATGATCATTTTATTGTTACTTTTTAATTTAAAGATTTCTACATTTTCTAAAATGTTCATTCTTCTTCCTTTATTACAATTGTGAATTAATTTCATTGATTCTTCCATTTTCATATCGGTATCATTTCATTAATGTTTCGATTTTCTTTTATTAAATGCATTGCATAATTAGAATCTTGTTTTTGATTTTTAAAAAGATCTCGCGTATTCGTTATATTTGAATTTGAATTTTTTTCCCATTTGTCCAAAGTATGTTGCATTATATTTCCATTTTATTTTGTATATACCATTATTGTTATTGCCATTACATTACTGTCTTTTCCTGTAAATGTTAATTTACTCCATTTCATTTCTTTTATTTTTATTTTTACTCATTTTTTTTTACATCTGTTATTTTTGCTATATGAAAAATAGTGTTTAACTCTTTTTTATATATTGGTTTCTTTAACGGTAATTTATGTAGTCTACCTGTCATGTATCTAAAAGCCGCTAATTAATGTTCGATTGGGTGACTCGAATCACAAGCTGTGATGTTATCTGTATAAGTTTTATTTCTGTATATTTCAAAATCTAGATTATTATTATTTCTTTTTATTATAAGGTCTAAAAATAGATACAAATTCGAATAGCTACTAGAAGGATCATTTAGCATCATTCCACGTAGGATTTACTAGTAGTCGATGGGGCAGTTGCTCCTTTATTAGAGCTCAGTGGGGTTGCTCCTTTTTCTGTTGAATTTTTGCAAGGATTTTGTTTCATATCTGTGAATCACATAAAAATCCAATGTAGTGGTTATGTTACTACTGGGTAAAGTCCTTCTATTGCTGATTTTGGCCACTTTTGGATTTCTTGTGAAGTAACTGTGATTTCTTATTCTCCTCCTTTTTCTTCGTCCAATTTCTTTCTCCTGACCAGGTGTTTTTTTGGTCTTCATTGTTTTTACCTTTTTGAAACGTTTCAATTTCTTAATTTTTCCTGTAAAAGTTTTCCCTTCTGTAATGTCTTCCTTTACAATCCTCTTTTTTATCCATTTGTTTACTGTTTTGGGATTAGAGTTGAAATGTTAAAATATTTGCACATTTCTTTTTTATATTCTTTTTTTTTCTAATTGTATCTAATAGCTTTTTCTTTTCTTATTTATTTTTATAATTATTTAATATTTTATTTAATCAGGTATGGTTTTGCAATTTCCAATCTCGGTGATATTAATAATGATGGTTTTGAAGATATTGCTGTTGGTGCTCCTTACGAAGGCGATGGTGCTGTATATGTTTATTTGGGTTCTAAAAATGGATTGATTACGGAACCATCTCAGGTAATTTGTTGTTTATTTGTGATTTTAAATCTCTTTTTAAAAAAAAAAAGAAAAGTTATTTACCGCATTGTGTAAAATGTAATCGGTAATATTTTATTTCACAGTAATCTCTATAAACTGGTCATTTAGTTGGTTCATATAATGGTCAGCATTTGATTATATTAGTGATCGTACCCTAGATTTAATTACCCTTTTGTTCAGAAAACTGTTCAAAAAATTTACAATTTATGTTTTATTCTTTTTTTATCTATAAGTTTGATCTTTTTGAAATATGTTGCAAAAGGCAAAATTTTTTTTTTAACACAACTGTGCCCTGAACTGAACTGATTCGCAATCGGCTATCACCAATATCAAAATACGGTAACTTATTTATCCATAAAAGTTGAAGATACAGGTATGAAAAACTTTATTAATTAAGGCCTCTCTCCGCAATAATATTCCAATGGATCCATTACAATAGTAGTAATCCGTTGACTATTTAATAAAGAACTATTAAAAATAATACTTGTTATAATGATAAATTATATTCAAAATTACAACTAGAATTAATTTTGGATTGGCCAATTCCATATTTGTATGTATTAATAAAACAATTATACATATAAGAATTTTTTTTTTTTTAGTTTGACACCTACAATTTCTGTCAAAACAAATATGTGTGTCTGCTGAGCTTTGTTTAAGTTTTCTTTAAAATAACAGTATTTAACTGATTTAAACATTGAGAATTTGGAATTTGCTATTTTATTCTGTAAGATAATTTGTGAAATTCTAATAATGCGAATATTAACGTTCAAGTAGATAAATAGTAAGGGTTCTACGAGTTCCAAGTAGATTAATAATGGGTTTTCTATGAGCCAAACATACACTAAGTAAAAGAGTTTGATTTATATGTTTATTATTTGTTATTTTTATTTTTTTTATACATAAATAGTTTGTTTCATATCAAATAAATAATGTATAATGGTAAATAACTTAGGGCTCTAGCTAAGTTTCAGTTTTATGTTAGAATTTCTAATTTTTCAATGTTATTTAATTTTATTTAAAAGGATAACTAAGCTATTAAATATAAATTTCTGATTTTAATCGATTGATTAATTTTGAGACTCCTTTAAATCATGTTTACGCTAAATCTGATCTATCTGACAGTAGGGTATTCCAATTAGATTTTAAAGAGTAGCAATCTTAGGATATAAACTTATCAACCAGCGTAGTCATAGTACATTGTTTCGCAAATCCCAACATTAGTAAATTCTTCCTTTTTTTTTAAACAAATTCATTTAAAAATTAGTATTTTATTTTTATAAAATTTTTTTTTGGTTTACTATAGAAGCTTACATAATTAGAGGTGTTGCAGTCCTTAAGCACTGATTTTTAATTCCCTCCAGCATTTTACCCACCCAAGTCCTCCTTCTTGAACATTAGACAGTAATTGTATATCTTTATTTCCTGTGTATTGTACATTGTGCATCAATCATGAGGTCCAAAATGGTTTGAGTTATACAAAATATATATTTTTTAAATATTTATTTTTAAGCCTAAAAAACAAGTGATTTTCAGAAAAATTATTTTAAAGAATTAATAAAAATGGATAAAGGGAATATTTTTATTTGTAATATACTTTTTTACCGAGTAAGAAAAAAGAAAAAGTTTCTAAATCAATGGTAAAAGTAAAAGGAGATGGCCAAAGTCAGGGGTATCGCTGAACATGGTGACTGAATGTGAAGAATTATTGAAGGAATTATCTGAAATTAAAAAAACCAGCAGTTTTATAATCAGTAAACATTAGCACATAAAGTAGATTAAAACAAAATTAAAAAAATAATTTTTGGCCAAGTTATGGATACTTAAACAAAAATAATGTTTTCTTTCTCAAAATTGCTGGTCCTTTTCATTATATAAAAAGTTTTAATTTTTTTTTTCTATTATTATTTTTGTAATATGTAGACAATGTTTCTGAACACTTTTAGCCCAGAACCATGCCACTTGGATAATTTGATAGGTACTGAATTCTTCCACCAGTTCAAGAAAAGTGTTTTTAGAAAACCACATGTAAAATTTGTAACTGTCATAATTACAGATAACATTGATCATGATTCCACAGTTTTGTATATTTCTTAACTTTCAGTAGCGTTTGCAATATATTAAAATTAAACATGAAGTGTGTAATTCGATACCCATGCATGTTATCAATATCGGCCTCAAAATGTATTTTTAATTTTTTTGCTTAAGTGCTTGTAAACAATGACTGGTTCTTTCATATATCAATTCTGTAAAACTGACTTTTTTATTTTTGTCCCAGACTTGAATTACTTCCGCTTTTTTCTTTTATTCTTAAAAATGCGATTATAACTGCATTGTAATCTTGATAATAAACAAAAACTGATAAATATCCTTCCCTACTCTTTACATTCCAAACATATTGAATAAAAACTTTGACATATTTGTCTCAAACCATTGTTATATCCCTGTCACACTCTAATATATTTTCTTTCTTAATAGAAGAAGATTTTTGAAAGGAAAGGACAGATACAAATCTAAACAATAGATTTATGATACCAGGCATTCTTCACGCTCAGAAAAAAATTCTATCTGCTTCTCTATTCCTTTGACTCATTACAACTTCATAAATATTATGAGTTTCGATTTGAGAATTACCCAAAATCTTTTTAAAATATGTAATTTCAGAAAATGTAAAAAAATAAATTTTTTTGCCTGACAAGGTAGAAACCCTACTTAAGAATCTGGTGTTTTTTGTAATGATTTCTGTTAGCACATGAGCTATTTTATTTTTAAAGGCCTTATCAAAGAATTTCTTTAAAAAAAATAAAAAAATTGAAAGTATACTAAATTGTATCCCATGCACAAGCTTCTAGCTTATGTGGCAGTATCATCAAGCAAAAAATAAAAAAATATATAATACAACTATTAACAGTACAGATCGATGACTTAATTTAATTGTCTGATGCAATTCAAAGAACCGCACTTATCAAGGTTGTGCTGCTAATTTCACCCTGTTATGTAGAAATCCATTGATACATTGTAAAACAAATTCTGGAACTTATTGATTTTTTCCCTCCTGCTCAGATTCATACAAACACTGGTAATATCTAAATATATCATTATTATATATTTATACATATATATTGTTATATGTGTGTTTTATTTTTCAGTCATATGAGAGATGTACTGATATAATAAAATAACTCTGTCGCAGTAAGTGAATCAGAAGGGCAGATTTCCAGTTTTAGTTAAGAAAGAAAGGATGTTTCATTGCTGTAATAATTTTTGAAAATAATATTGCTTTCGGTGTTTTAGCTAGCTTTCAGTGTTTTTTTTTTTTTTTATTTCATGTTATGTTAGTATAATGTGTTGAAAACAATTAAAATTTCAAAACTGATTTTTTGGATACCAACCCCTTTACTTCATACCAGATCGCATTTTGGATTTTGTGAACTAAAGTACTGTAGCAAAATTAGCATTTTTTTTGGAATTGCATTTGGAAAATAACTATTACTTTTGGTCATACAAAATTTGTGGCTTGAAAATCTCTAAAACTACTCTGATCAATTTCATTGAAATTTATATACGCTGTAGTTTTATATCTGATGTTGTACATCATTGAAATTTATATATGCTGTAGTTTTATATCTGATGTTGTACATGTGAAAATTTGATGAAAATTGATTAAGTTGTTCTTGAGTTAATGCTCAATTTAAGGTTGAAAGAAGAATCTTTTCCGTTAGCTGTCATCACTGAATTAAATCGTGTATTTAAACTAATGTTTTTTGTGAAAAATACATCAGTACTTAAGTATAAATAAAATACACTAAGTCACAGTACAAACAATTTTATTGAAAGTACATTTTACCAAAGCTTTTCCCAAAATATTTTTTACTACTTTTATTTATTTTAATATTAAACTTAATTGTTTTGCATTTTTATCTGAATTATTGTTATAATTTTAGAAATAATGTTTACTATACATTTCAAAATAATTAGCTTAGTATTTGATGTATACTTAAATGGAACAGTAATTTTCATAAAAGCATTAGTTTTAGTGCATTATTTAATTCAGTGTGGTGACAGATAATGGAGAAGATCCAGATAAAATAACAAAAAGTTAGTCTTTATTTGGCTCTAACTCCAATTCCTGTGAACAGATTCGCTTGAAAATCAATAGGGATCTATTCCCAATAGGTTTCCATTATACCATCAAGTTTCTTCAAAGTCTGTTAAGATTTGCATCCAGTAGAGTAGATGAAAAAATGTTATACTTACATGCACACATATATATATATATATATATATATATATATATATATATATATATATATATATATATATATATATATAGGAGGTGTGATCAAATAATACGGTAAATAATTTTTTATTAAAAAAAGTAATAAGGTTACATAGAATTCGATTTAATCTCCTTCAAAGTACTGTCCTTGGCTAGCAATGCACTTATCCCAACGTTGACTCCATGATTGGAGGCACTTCTGAAAGGCGTCTTTCAGAAGGGCTTTCAGCTGCCCGGTCGTGGTCCTCTCAATGTCAGCAATGGTGTCAAAATGTTTTCCTTTAAGCACAGTTTTAATTTTTGGGAAGAGTCAAAAGTCGCATGGTGCTAAACCCAGTGAGTATAACGGATGTGGACAGACAGGAACACTTTTTTCGGCCAAAAACTCACGAATGAGAAGCGAGAGGTGTGACACGGTGCGTTGTCGTGGTGAAGAAGGAAGCCATCGGTCCATTTTCTTGGTCACTTTCTTCGTACGTCGTTTTGCAAAACATTGCAGTACACCCTTATAAAATTCAGACTTTACAGTTGTTCCCCTTGGAACGAACTCTGATCGCACTATGCCCTCACTATCGAAAAAAACAACGAGCATGACCTTGATGTTGGATTTTGACTGACGTGCCTTTTTAGGGCGAGGAGATGAACTGGTTTTCCATCGGGAACTCTGCATTTTGGTCTCAGCCATAGACCCAAATTTCATCTCCAGTTATAATTTTGGCCATGAAGTCCGGATTTACATGAAGACGACCCTTCAACTCCGTGCAAATTGACACACGATTTTCCTTCTGTTCATCACTCAAAAGTCTGGGAACAAATTTTGCACTCGCTCGTCTCATTTGCAATTCATTAGCTAAAATGCTTTGAACGGATCCATACGAGATGTTAAGGTCTTCCAATAGCTCTCGAATAGTCATTCGCCTGTTTGAATGAACCGTTGTTTCCACTTTTTGCACATTTTCAACTGTTTTTGAGGTTACTGGACGTCCCGCATGCTGCTCGTCTTCAACATACTCATTTCCGTTTTTAAATCAGTCATACCACTTGTACACGGTCTTCAAAGTTACCACATTATCACCGTACACCGATTCTAACATTTTGTGAGCTTCTTTGGCACTCTTTTGCAACTTAAAACAAAACTTAATGTTAATGCGTTGTTCAAAATCCATGTTGCGCGACAGACACAATAAGCACAACCTCACTCTAGCGGCTCTGGCAAGCTCGAACGTGTTACAACTTGTACCTGCCTATATCAGTTGATCACGCTATTGGACAAATTACAGCATATGGATGTAGTGTCGGCAGTTGCCGCTATAAAAATTCATTCACCGTATTTTTTGATCACACCTCGTACATATATAAATAAGACTAGGCACAGAAGCGATTTCCAAATTTTTGAAAATCTGGTAAAAAAATTAATCATAACCTACCGAATATGAGTATATCAATGTTAGTGTTCATTACTATATTTTAATGACATTTTTAATCATCACATTAAAAATTAAGTTTATTATGTGCTAAATTTATAAGCGAATCTTCTCACAATTAATTAATAATATTGTAAGTTTACCAACATGCACAAAGAGTGAGAAGGTAATTAACTGATATGATATATAGTTGTCAAACATTGATCAATACAATTGTATTTAGTTCATTTACACTTATAAAAGAATGAAATTGTGGAAAATAAAAAGAATAATAGTTCCTAAAAGAGCCACAAGATGGTATTAGCAGTTAACTTTTGGATCGTATCATTTAGTGAATTCAGTGATAGCTGTATCCCACTTGCATGTTGGCATATACTGAGATTAAAGTAGAAGTTAGAATTAGATACAAATAATAAGCATTAATAAGTTGGTACTGATCGAATCAAAAGTTAAACTTAATCCTCTACTCCTTAACCCACAGTTACCTAAGTTTACTTATTGATTGAGAAAGGGAAAAGGTTTTTCATTTGAGTAAAAACACTTTTCAAGACTTTAATTGATTCTTTAACAAAAACTTTTATTTCACCACTGGTACTTATGACATATAATAATTTCTACATTAACTTTGACTCTAATTTCAAACAATATTCTACGGAATTTCACAAACCTACATGTTCCATTTCTCAGGTTAATATAAATTTCTTTTAAAATCTACTTATTTACGGCTGATTTTATTGCTTAACTTTCTTTTAGATGTTTTAATTCACCATAATATAAGTTCGAAGCTTGTTAGTGGAAATTTTGTTGTGTATTGAATTTTCCACACTTAAGTGGGATTCAAAAACAATGAAGACATCGAGTAGCACATGCTCAATTGGTTGACGACTTGTTCTCAAACTTTTTGTGAACAAGGAATATTCAAGCTTCCAAATTGTTGGCAAAAGTGTGTAGATCATGCAGGAGACTATATAGAGAGAGAAATTATGAAGATATGAATTGTGTATATTTTAATCAATAGATTTATAAAAAAAAATTACTGTTTATATTTTATTCACCCTATTGGCATTCCCAATATTTTTCAATAAATTCAAGAAGCAAGACACCTTTTTTGTTCCAAAAAAACCGTAGCTGTAAGCTTCTTTACCATATTTCATTTGAACTTCAGTCTAGAAGATGCCGAATGCCACCATCGCATCAACTGCTGTCTTGGCGTTCAAATAAATCAAACTTTCATCTTCAGTAACACTGCAATCAAACATTTCATCATCATTTTTGTAATAGCAAAAATTCATATATTGTAGCAAGATGTCTTTTTTTTTTTTTTTTTGTGTGAATGTATATGTCGGATAACATCTTTGGCATCCATCTGGCACACAATTTTTTGTAGCCATATTTTTTCAGTCAAAATTTCATAAATCAAAACCAGTGAAACATCAGAAAATATCAGAGATAATTGTGACATAGTGAAGCGCTTGTTTTCTTGTATTATTTCATCCATTTTCTCAATCAGATCATCCATTACTACTGATGGCCGGCTGCTATATTCTTCATCATGAAAATTCATTCACTGTTTTCAAAATGAATGACGGCACCACCGTCTTACTTTAGCATCATTCATAATATTCAACTCATAAACATCACAAATTTTCGTGTGAATTTCAGCCGTGAAATGTTTTTGCCATAAAAAATTACATTTTTCCTTGTATTTTACATGTTTTTGGGATCATGAATTGTAGCACTCATATGAATGAATATAACCAACTAAAAATAAAGTGACTAAATTATTATTGCTAACAGCTGACTATTGATTGAAATAACTAAGCTATTGAAGCGCCAAATGTTTATATCGCATATATATATATATATATATATATGGCAAATTCAGAACAGAAGTTGATTTAAAATCATGTCTTGTGTTACTTGTTAATTCCTTCTTTTCTGTAAACATTTGTCAGCCTGCTATCTTATTTCTGTTTCTTCAGTATTTTTTAAATATCTTCTTTCTTAAATCCAAATTCCTTCATTATATACTTGACAACAAATTTTTACAAGACATTTTTATATACACAATTTTTGTAAAATAAATATTTTTCAGGAACCTTTTGACGTTATATAAATTTAAAAAAAGAATATTAATTCTTTTAGTTTTGTGATTATTTTAATCTTAATGTTTATATTTTTAATGATTTTTCTTATTATTATTATTGTTTTTTTTTTTTTTTGTTAATAGGTTATTAGATCTTCTCCACCGTTATCTGGATTAAAGACACTTGGATATTCATTAAGTGGAGGTATGGATTTGGATCAGAATGGTTATCCAGATCTTTTAATAGGAGCATATGAAAGCGATTCTGTTGTACTTTTACGATCTAGACCGATCGTAGGTCTTGTTACAACTATTGGCCCTGAAAATAGTTTACGTAAAATAGATCCTACAAAACCTGGGTGTTCAAAGGATCCTGATTCTGAATTTACGTGGTAAGTTTATATATAAAGGTGTCCCAAAATGAACTGATATTTTAAATTTGCTGCTACTTTGTTTGCTGTGAAATCAGAATAGAGATTTTTATATGCTGTAATCAGTAAATATTGAGGTCAAATTGTGGAAAAGTACACGCTTGAACAGCGCTTAGAAATTGTAAAAATAACCATATAACAAGTTAATGAGTTTTAAAAAAAAAATTATTTTTTGTGATGAAGCACATTTTCTTCTTAATGTCTTTGTCAGTAAACAAAATTGTTGAATTTGGTGAGCAGAAAATCCAAAAAAGATTGAAGAACTTCCTATGCATCCTTGACAGTTCATGATTTGGTGTGAATTTTGGGCAGGATGATTGATTGTACCTTACTTCTCTGAAAATGAAAATGCCATTACTGTCAATGGAGTTCAATAATATGAAATGATTTCAAACATTTTATGGCCTAAAATTAACGATATGGATGAGGAAGACGTGATTTCAACAAGGTAGTGCAACATGCCTTACTGTTGATGAAACCATGCAGTTATTGCAAGAAAAATTTAATTAATGTTTTTTTTAATGTTTTATTGTTAATTTTTAATTTATTATGTTAATAATTTATTAATTTATTTGTTATGTTATTCTTTAATTTTAAATGTTTTCTCCCAGTCCTTCTTAGTCCATCCATGTGACTTGACACCATTGGACTTTTTTCATTGAGGTTATCTTAAGGGTAAAGTGTAAATCAATAAACCCACAAACAATTAAGGACCTCAAAGAAGAAATTTCAACATAAATGAACAACATGTTTTAGAAAATTTCGTCAAAAGGACATGTGCAGCCAAGGCCAGAGCACTCATTTATCCGATATTTTGTATTGCAAATATTTGCTTTATTAGAAAGAAGTTTCAAACAAGAACAAAATGAAAGTAATGAAATGTAGTAAAAATAACAAAGATGGACCGCTGAATGTGAAAATAGGAAGAGAAAAGGTTATGGAGGTAGAAGAATTTTGTTATTTGGGAAGTAGAATTATTAAAGATGGACGAAGCAGGAGACATATAAAATGCCGAATAGCACAGGCAAAGCGAGCCTTCAGTAAGAAATATAATTTGTTTACATCAAAAATTAATTTAGACGTCAGGAAAACATTTTTGAAAGTATATGTTTTTGGAGCGTAGCTTTATATAGAAGTGAAACTTCGGAATACCTGAGAAGAAAAGATTAGAAGCTTTTGAAATGTGTTGCTATAGCAGAATGTTAAAAATCAGATGGGTGGATAAAGTGACAAATGAACAGGTGTTACGGCAAATAGATGAAGAAAGAAGCATTTGGAAAAATGTAGTTAAAAGAAGAGACAGACTTATAGGCCACATATTATGGCATCCTGGAATATGGCTCTAATATTGGAGCGAAAGGTAGAAGGAAAAAATTGTACAGACAGGCAATGTTTGAAGTATGTAAAACAAATTGTTAGGGATGTAAGATGTAGGGGGTATACTGAAATGAAAAGAGTAGCACTAGATAGGGAATCTTAGAGAGCTGCATCAAACCAGTCAAATGACAAGACAAAAAAAAATGTAGAAGCCCTACAGCTAAGAAAACTACAAATGATTTATCCTTTAATTATTTAACAAAATTTTTTCTTCAGGGTGTTTAAGCTTCGTGTAATGTATATGATACTTTGTAATTATTGGTTTTGTGTAGGTAAGTCTTTGTAAAATGATCAATGAAAATTTTAATGATACTTTTTTTTATAATTGGGTCTTTTTTGGAATTTTACAGCCAAAAAAAAAAATTTAATCAATATAAAATAACAATAATTAACATTATTGTATTTATTTTAAATATCACTTTTTCTATTAATAGGTTGTATATAATTTGTATATATAATGTTAATTTGATGAGGTTAGTTAGCAAAGTGAGCGTTGGTTAGGTTATGTTGATATACGTACAAACCGTCAGTACATTGAAACAACATAATCTAACCAAACATAACCTACATTCGCCATTCATCTAATTCTTTTGAAATAAAAAAATTACATATAGTAAGTTGTATGTAAAATTTTGGCTCTGAAATTCCAAAAATGTACTCATAATTGCTCATATGATACATCACTTCAGTTTTAGTTAGGATTTGTATAAAACAAATAACGGTAGTGAACGTAAATTTAATATGTATTGAATTAAATCTTTAGTCTACAACTTTAGATAACATCATTTATTGGTATTTTAAGGTATTTATTTCTTTTTTATTTTCAGTTTTACCTTTAATGCATGCGTGTCAGTAGCAGCTGTCGTTAAAGACATTCGTGGATCGAAATTGGGAGCTGGTGGTGGCTTAACATTGCATTATAAATTAGATGCTGATTTTAAAAGGAAAATATCACGGGTTTGGATCGGCCCAGATAACACAGCACGTCCTGTTACTATTGAAAATGATATTACTTTGAAACAAGAACCTACCTTGGGTGAATTAAAATACTGCCATGAACATTCTGTTTATATTAAGGTATGTAAATTTGAATATAATAAGTAAATAAGAATGTAATTTCTTTTTTAGTTCCTTCTTACAAGGAAGTATTGAAATCGCAAAAAATTTTGGTTTTCAGATTTCAACAGAAATATCCATTTTGAACATCCCTGAATCCATTTCGACTACTTTCAGTGTGATGTATGTACGTACATATGTATTTTTCACAACTCAAAACCAATTAGCCATAGAATGTTAAAATTTTGGATTTAGGACTGTTGTAACATCTAGTTGTGCACCTCCCCTTTTGATTGCAATTGACTGGACCAAAGTGTCTGAAAAAAGCCCAAAATCCAAAAAATCTATCTATGGATTATTTTGGAACAAAAAAAATGTAATAAAAAATATATGTAATTTAATAGACATACAAAGAAGTCATGTAGTATGCACATCAGCCTTTTGGATGGTTGGAATGTCGTCGAAATGCCTTCTCTCTTCAACTTGAGTTTTGGGAACAGAAAATAGTTTGCTGGAGCCAGAGTTTTGGGAACAGAAAATAGTTTGCTGGAGCCAAGTCAGGTGAATAGGTGGTGATAAGGCGGTGATTTGATTTGTGGTATAATAATATGTTAAAACTGTTGCCATGTATGCCTGGGGCATTGTTGTGCAAGAGAGCAACTGCCCAGATCCTGCTACTCGGGCCAGATTTGACAAATGTGACCCATCAGGTGTTTCATTACTTCCAAATAGAATTTAGATTTCATGGTTTGACCAGTTGCGCATGCACTTTTGTAACATTTTCATCATGAACAGCTCAACAGCCTCCCACTTTGTTCTTTGTCATCCAACAACTCTCGTCTTTAAACCGCTTTCACCAATTATATGTTGTAGTACGAGATACCAATTGTATGTTGTAGTACGAGATGCAGCTTAATCACCGAATGCTTGCTGTGTCATAGAATAAGTTTCAACGAAAGATTTTTAAAATCGAACAAAAAATTTTATCACGCTTCTCTGTTCCATGTCATGAACTCGCGTAAGGTCACATGAACACAACGTACACAGCCGAATATAATTCTAGATTGGAGTGATGAAACACGATGAAATTTATGTACACACACTCGTCAGACATCATACTACATACTTCCTTGGTTGTTCCAGAGATGGCGCTACTTGTATTGACTAGAGATATTTAGTTCCGGAACTTTCAGACATACTGTGTATGGTAGTCTGCGATTAAACCATGGATTAGAATTTGGAACAATGAGCCATTTGGCATTAAGCTAGGAAAATCGACTACACAGACATTCAATTTATTTCTCCATGCCTATGGTGATAAGGAATGGCTCGCATACAATGTTTTGATTGGTACGCACACACTTCAGAAGTGGAAGAATGTCCCTGAAGACAAAGAATCTGTGAAGACAGAAAAGGGTGACAAACAGTCTGAAGACCTTGCATTGCCCCCCCAAAAATATGGAATAAATTCACCAAGACAAGAGTTCATGCTAACCTTCCCACCAAAACTCAATAGGGATTTTAGTGCCAAGTTCTGGAGTGAAGGTAAAACATTTGATGAAAGCCTCTAGATCTGAGGCACATGAAGAAATGTTTTCTCCATGACAATAAATGCACCCTGTCTGAATATTTCTTATTCGTAATTTTCTCACAAAGAATAGCAGATTACAGGGAAATAAAATGTTTTTCCTTAAATAGAGGTTATTTGTGAACTTTTTGATGTCACCTTGTATGTAGATTTGTTTTTCTTCAATGTGCCAGGAATAATTTTGGTATTGAAGTTACTTAACACCTATGTGAGTTTTTCTCGTAGTTTTTATCATTGTATTCTTCTAGAAATTATTGTCATTAATTTTAGAAGCATAAGCTGTTAATTTTGGTGGTGTAGTTCCTCATTTTTCTCTTAGAAGTAATGCTTTTATTGAAGTCTGAACATTTCTTCAGTATAATATATGAATCGTATTAATGTGTATGACTTATTCTTTCTCATCTCAAACAACATAATAATTAGAATAGTGCATGTGTATGTGTATATACTTTCAAGCAGTTTTTTAATGCTAACAATTATAGTAATTGATTTAAAAAATTATTTATTTACTTTATTTTCCTCTTTATTGCAGGATAATACAAGAGATATACAGTCGCCAATTATGTTTAGATTAACGTATGCATTGGTACAACAAGAACCGGTGATGCCGGTTCCTGGATCACCATTACCTAGCGTAGATGATTATCCAATATTAAATCAACAGGAAGCCGAAAAAGTATTTCAAGCAACATTTCTTAAAGACTGTGGTGATAATGATGTATGTGAAAGCCAGTTGTTTATCGAAGCCACTCTTAATTTACCACCATCTGGTAAGTAATTTTTTTTTCTCTTCATATGATATCAGTATCCCAGTGATCTGTTTTTAGTTGTTCTGAATTTTTTAAATTAAAACTTAATTATAAAATAATTTTATTATGATTTTAAAAAGTTCTTGTACATTAATAAATGGATTGGTAAAGCTAAAACTGCTTCCAACAATCTTTATATGTAGATTAGATTGTTATTTTATGTAATTTGGCTTAATCTTGAAAGAACTAGTGGGCTAATGTAAATGATGTTTTAATTATTTCTTTTATATACAAATCTTGCGTAATTAATGAACTTAAGATGGTTAAATTTTTAACTTTTTTTTATATGTCTTTCATAGGCATAATGTCTTTCATAAGCATTGGCATAATAGTAGTACAAGTGATAAAAAAAAACCTTGGGGGCAGTTCTTGTGGTGGGGAAACCGATCAAAGTTTAAAAATATAGATGTTTTTTTTTTAATTTTCCAATCTTTTTTTTTGGTTTATTTAAACTTTTAATATCGTTAAAAGTTTAAATAATAAACTTTTAGTAATAATATTACAATAAAATTTCATCATAATTCATCCCCCACCACAAAAAAATAAAGCTTAGGTAACTTTTTATTGGTTATACATTTTTTAATGGAATTTTGTTTAGTTTCTTCCTTTTAACATGGTAAACATAAGCAATAAAAATTTCTTGGAAGGTGATTTTGGAGGTAGAGAAGCAGAAAAAAATGATTTTTTTGAATTTTTAAATCTTTTTTTTGGTTTATTTAAACCTTTAATGATAAATTTTACAATAAAACTTCATCGTAATTTACTCCTACCCCAAAATATAAATTTTAGGTAACTTTTTTATATATAATTATTTTTCTACTACGTAAGAATAAATAACCAATGCCAGGAAATATTACAACTTCATGTAATATTATAATATAACAAAATATTATAAATGCCTAATCATTTAAAAAATCTTCCAAGCAAATTATTTAAAGTACAATTAAAAGATTTTCCTTTACAGAAAGAACACATTATCTCTGTCAATCCATTATTTTGAATTATCTCTATCCTGTTAACGTGTCTGTAAATCTGTATTCAATTAATTTTCATTGACATCTTTTCATTTCCGATTTATTTAGTAGATATTTTTTATATTTAACACCTTCATGTATTTACTTTAACATTATTTCATTTATTTATATTTTAACTAATTATCATGACTTTTGATCACATTAATTATTGTTTATTTTATAATTATTTTTTTTATTCTGTGATACTGCTCTGATCTGTTTTACCATGGTTTTCCTTGATCCCTCCAAATAAATGCTGGTTCAGTTCTTTTTATTTTTTGTAAGCAATCTGTCTAATCATGTTTAATGTGATCTATATAATTTTATAATGTACTGATCAGTACAAAAATTTATCTATTTAGATTTCATTAAACTAACAAAACCAAAAATCAGAAGTTTAGTACGTAATCTAATCATTCAGTACTGTGTTACTTACAGAGTAAAATAGATGTCAGTAAAATGAAGTTAATATTTTCATGAATTTTTATTATTTATAGATGGAAATTCATCTTTAGATTTATTTCCATACCAGAATAATACACATACTTATGCTACCGGTAAAATTTCACAGTTTCATATACAGTACAGGCTATAATCGCCTGAACAGAGAAAATTTATTAATATTATATTACGTTAAATTTATGATTTACAGTACAGTTTTATAAAATGATTATAGAGATATTTATTGTATACTACTTTTATGACTAAATAGTAATGTCTCTTCCATTCATCTAAACATTTCTGGGTTCAAATCCCACTCAGGAACTTGTATTTTTTTTTTTTTTTTTTAATTCTATAATCATTTTTGATAGCAAATGAAAAAAATAATTTGTAATTGTAAAGGACTGTAATAAATTTTGATTCTAGTAACAATTATAGTATGATTTTTTTTTCTTTCTTTTTTAGGTGATGGTAAATCAACATGGCAGTTAATGTTAGGGCAGCATGAAGAAGTCACATTAAATATAACGGCTTACAACCTTAGGGAATCAGCATATGAAGCCCAATTATTCTTATCACATCCATCCACTTTGAGTTATATTGGGCGTATTAAAACTGAGGTATCTATACGGTTAATTATATTTATGTTTTTAAAAAATTGTATCTATTAAAATGTTTATTTATAACTAGAATCCCCCGTCATGGCTTCACCCACACTTTATGCATATGGAACTTCAACAATACTAATTCATTTTTATGTGTATTACTATAAATAATACAAATTGATCTTTTATAAAAAAAAAATTTAATAAATTATATAACTTTCTGAAGAAGTCAGTATTGACATGGACACAATCAATATAGACAATGACGTTATATTTAGTAAAGAAGTTCTAGGTTATTTAATTATACAGTTTTATTAGGTTATATTATAAATGAACAATTAAATTCTGAAAATAATGAATAGTTTAAGCAAATGATAAAATTTATGTAATATAAAAATTATTTAATAACAATAGTAGCAGTTAAAAGTTTTATTAATAATTTTTTATTTTTCATTTAATTGCCGGTTAATTAACTTGACATAGAAGGTAAAATAAACTTCTTTGCTATTTTAATTTTTTAACAAAAAGTTTTTTATATGTAATTAAGTAGTGATCACTGCGAAAGCAATTATTTAATACAAAAAACTAAAAGCAGCAACTGTGATTTTTATTATTATACTCCTATGATGCTCAATTGCAGATTTATTAACGTTGAAGTAGTTTATGTATAGCTAAATCAGTTTCAAGTTGAAAATTGATTTTTTATCAATTTTTTTGAAAGTCCTACATGATCCTAAAATAGTGTAAGGCAATACCCTTAATAGGATTAAAAAAAAGTTGTAATGTATTTTTTTATATAAGAATTGTTAATATTTAAATTTGGTATTTATTAATTATAATTGATATGTAATTGTTGTTTCAGGGTAAACAATTAAGTTGCAACCCGCACAATAAAACTATGGTTATATGTAGCCTTGGTAATCCATTGAAACAAGGTACTAGTGCCAATATACAATTACGGTTTGATCCGAGGACACTTGAAGATGGACAATCGTGGCTTGAATTTGTTGTATTTGCTAATTCTACTTCTCAAGAAGTTGAACCTCAAGAACCTCTTAAATTACGTGCTACTGTTGTCAAAAGAGCTGAATTATCGCTTAGAGGGTAATTATTTAATTTCTTATATTAAATATGCTAATATTTAATTAATAAAAGTTTACGGTTTACGCAATTTTTAATATTTATCGTAAGCACATATAGTTTAGGTAATATAATTTAAGACGTTAGTCTCAACTAAAAATAGCTTAACAAATCTGTAAGATTGACGACCTTTTTTATTTCTAGAATTCTAGGGAAAGTGAGGTGTGATCTTCAAGCCAAATTTACTTTTCTACGTCAGCATGCTAATTCCTTTCAATTTCACCTTCCTATCCTGCTTTGAAGAACAGTTTTGTAAAAGACTTTACTTTGGAATCATAAAAAACAAGTATAATACCTCACACGATGGATGACTGTCTATGTAAAAATTCGTAATGGATTTGGAGGAATTTTTTGCGGTACTTACGTATTAATGCCACTGCAGCTACAGCTTTATTTAAAAACAAAGTAGTCAATCGGATTTCGGTGGAAAATGAACAGTCTCTTTATTAATTTTAATAAATGATTATTTATTTTATAAATATAATTTAACCAAACTTAACCTACGCTCACTTCACTCGCTAACCTTGGCTAATTAACACCATAATTTTTTTGAGTATTTATTTAATAAATTCAGTAATTATTGTTGCAATTATTTATTATTTAAATAATCAAAACACTCCTGTTAATTAGTCAAGGTTAGCGAGCGTAGGTTAAGTTTGGTTAAATTATATTTATAAAATAAATAAATATAAATAACCATTTATTAAAATTAATAAAGAGACTGTTCATTTTCCACCGAAATCCAATTGACTACTTTGTTTTTAAATAAAGCTGTAGCTGCGGTGCCATTAAGACGTAAGTACCTTTTTTGCTTTAAGATTTATGTAAGGGTTACAGTCACTCAAGTTGTATCCAGCTATTGTAATTTTGCACAGTAATTTATGAGGTTTGGCTTGGTGGTTAATGAATTTTGTGTGTTTACTAAGAGTTGACCCGGTCAAACCAACTTTTGATATTCCTACCTGCTCTAAGATGGATTACAAATCACGCTTGGATTTCCGAGGACGAGGGAAAACATCGCTTTATTATTGATGAATCACATCAGTGGACTGTAAAAGTACAAAGTGAAAGTTCAAAATAAATCCTAAATCATAAATAAATTTGAAATAAAATTATAAACAAAGTAAACAAGTATTAAGTCGGTGCAGTATTCCTTCATACTTGACAAATGTCATAGTTATTTGGTCATACTTTTGCCGTCTATGTCAGGTTGAGAACTTTCCAAACGACCCTCATAGAAGGAGTAAAATTAATTATTATATGTATTACAAAATGCATTTATATATTATTTCTGATTGTTCCCGTTTAGGAGAGTGCATGAACTCGAACCAGTCATGGCTTTACTTTCTTCTCTTTTCTTATAAAAACCTCTTCATTCATTCACTATATTTCTTCTTCCTCTCCTCCGTCCATCTTCTTATCTTTTTTCTTTTTTGTTCAATTTTCTTATTTCTAATTTCATCCTTAAATTTTCTTCTGTCCTTGATTTCTTCTTCTGAGATGTTGAGTCGTTCCAGGTTGTCTTGTATTTCTTTCATCCAAATTGATTTTAATTTACTTGCCTTGTTGAAAATTTTTGTAGCAAGTATCTTCATTGATCCTGCATAAGTGTCCGTAGAATTGTAGACGTTTTTCCTAAACTTTTCAGTGATGGTGTCTGTGATTTCATGTAATTCCTTTGTGGATCGTTTGATCCAGATTCCATCTATTAGGACCACACCGTGGATTTTCCTGAAGATTTTCCATTCTTGCTTCTCACTTTCATGAATTTTGGTAATTTCTCTGATTACTGTGGTTTCTGCTGCGTACAAGGCTTCTGGCAAGACAACCGTGTTGTAATGTCATAGTTTCACATTACAAGATACTGCCCTTTTATATATATATATTCAATTTTCATTTTTCTTTTTATAGTTGTTTTTTTTTTTTTTATAGTTTGGCAAGACCGGAACAAGTATTTTATGGTGGTGAAGTTAAAGGTGAATCAGCTATGCAGTACAGAGATGAAATTGGGTCGCGTATATTGCATACATATCAAGTATTTAATCAAGGACCATGGCGAGTTTCCAACCTTGAAGTACATATCGATTGGCCTTTCCAAGTAGCTAATAATAAACCACAAGGAAAATGGCTTCTTTATATGGAGGAAAAACCGTATGTTGAAGGTAATTTGTTTTTTAATTATTTTATATAGCTGTACTTAAAGTTATTTTTTGATTTTTGTTTAAGATGCAACTCCTGCTGTTATTGCAATTTAGATACATATTTTCTGCCTTCATAGTGATCAGCACATTATAAAGTTAACAATATCTAACTTATTGTCACACAGTCGTAACCCGTTTTTGGTCACCAATGTTAATTACACGTGCCAAACAGCGCCCTTTATGTAATATTATATTCTTGTGATTTAGCCAATTTTATTTCCT
Organism: Lycorma delicatula; assembly: GCF_047948215.1. Taxonomy (NCBI): domain Eukaryota; kingdom Metazoa; phylum Arthropoda; class Insecta; order Hemiptera; family Fulgoridae; genus Lycorma; species Lycorma delicatula. The sequence continues at coordinate 13,043,073 of NC_134467.1, read as the reverse complement.
GTTAAAATATTACAAAGGATTTTGCTCTCCTAGCTTCTTTCTTAGTTCTTGTAAAACCAATATAGGCTTGTTAGAAATAATTACAAATTTTTTTTTTAAATTCTGAACGCTGTGTTTTTCAATTAAGTCTATCTATTTCTCATCTTCTGGCAATAATGTATACCGATATTTTCAACCGTACTAGACACATAATTCAAATTTGGCAGCAAAATAATTAGATTGTATTTTATTACAAGTTATTTATTTTGTTTGAAAATGACAGAACAAAGCTTTTTACTTAAAAATGGAATAAAGTGCAATGAAGCAATGAATATGTTAGATAAGACTTTTGTTAAGGATGTTGTTAAGCGTTTCTACTGGATCTACCTCTCCGCTAAGTGTTCAAGAGAGAGTGGGGGCAGTTTATTGCCAGTCGTGGTCCAGATGCCGACTCAGACAGTCCAGTGCTGTTACTAAACATAAACTTAAACAACATGCTGTTTCTTAGATCAGTCGCATTCCAGTTGCTGACTCGGACAGTCCAGTGCTGTTACTAAACATATTCTAAACGTAAATTTAAACGAGATGCTGTTTCTTATACTGTATATATGTTATATAATTTCAATAAACACAAGTTATAACTTATTGCGTGAATATCTATTTCACCTTGCCTTAATTCTCAAACAGATGTTATGTTGGCAACAAGTGTTTATCTTCTTTTAACATGGGTTACAACCCTTTTTCTCCTTTTAGATATCGTTTACCAGGGAACACTGAAAATTCCCATTTGAAGTTTGAAGTATAATATCTTTTGGGATTCTCTCAAAAAGGTAGAATGAGTTTTCAAAGATGTAAAAATGGATTGTCAGATGATGGTATGATTCAGTATGAAACTTTTAGATCAATATTTAGAAGATGTTAAATGTTCACTTATTATTGTGTTTATATTTATTAATGTGCAAAGTTTTTTCCAATAATGGGGTTACTTATTCTTAAAAAAATACTAAATCCACTTGACCAAATCAGATAACAGAACTGTTTTTGTGTAACTCGACAAAAAACTTCAGCTTACAAGAAAGGACCAATTATACTTATTTTACCATTTTTAATAAATTATCAAACTATTTAAAAAATGTTGCCACAAATGTATTTAAGATGCAATTAAAGATTTTTTTTTACGGAAACAATGTTTACTTGATTGATGGATTTTAAATAATATTAATTAAACAGTTCTATAAGAAACCTGATATTTTTCTCCACCACATTCTGTTTGTACATAAATATATTCTTAATAATTTTATCATTATTTTTGATTTGTGAATTATTTTTTATATTTAGTATCTTATGAATTTACTAAAATATTACTTCATATGTTTATGCAGGATAGCGTAAAGAAACGGGAAAATTTGAAATAATTATTAAAAAAATGAAGTAAAGTTACTAAACTTTATTTGATGTTGAAAATATATTCTACAATATTGGAAATTTCAATATAAATTACTTTTTAAACATTACTTCACATAAGTGGTGTCATGCTTTTCGTAGTTTTTGATACATATTCAGTAAGTTGATTCTGAAATCTATGTTTTGAGCCGGGCAAGGTTTCTTGATCTGGTCTGGTACACAATACTCTTCAGATGTCCCTATAAAAAGAAGTCACAGACTGAAAGGTCTACAGACCGGGAAGATGAAGCAATATTAGCAGTCCTTGAATTTATGTGATCCTGAAACAAACTTCTCACTGCTATCATAGACTGTCAGGTAGTGTGTGAAGTGGCTCCATCCTGTTGAAACCAGGTTTGTTTGAAGGTTAAAATTTAGAAGAGAATGGAACCTAGAAGCAAAAAATGTCTCTTGCATGTCAACATAACATTGAGACGTCAGTGATAGCAGAGCCCCCCTTCATACTCAAAGAAGTAAAGACCTATGGTAATAGGTCTTTACCCCGTGACATGAAACTGCACACCGTACAGTAAGTTAGTACTGTAACGGATGCTGGTGAAGCTGAGCAGGGTTTGTTTGTGCCCAATAATGGAAGTTCTGCTGGACTTTATCCGACATCCAAAGATTTTCAATAAAGTTAGTATTCTCATTGATTTTAGACAATATTTTTTCGCCAGATTGCGGATGCAATATACAATCATTAGGTTTCAATTCATAGACAATTTGAATCTTGTAAGGATAAAATTTCAAGTAATAGAGTATTCTTTGCGTGCTCTAACGTCTGAGATCCAATGACGAGGCAATTTTCCGCGCTGAACAACAAGGAAACCTTACCTCCAGCTTTCATTGCATCAATGTTTGCTGGTGTATATACAGTCAATACATACATGCCCGCTAGGTTTTTTCATAGCCGAAACAGTCTCTCCAAAGTTCTCAACCCAGGTTTTGATTGCATGTGAAGAAGAAACTTGACCACGTTGCAGGATAACACTGTGCAACTGTCACCATATCGGTAAAATGCCCTTACGGCAACCGCACGCTCTACACTATTCCACTGCTTCATTACAACTAAATATTCATTACTGCTCTGCTGTTTAATGCCTTTTTCCCAATTATGGTAGACCTACAGGGCTGTGAACATCAAATTCAAAATTTCCCATTTCTCTGCACCAACCTGTATTTTAAATAATTAATATGGATTCTAATCACATCTATTTCTTATTTTATAATTGTATATTTTGTGATGCTGTGATGAAGGCTTTACCATAGTTTCCCATGATCCACCCAGGATAATTTTGGGCATTTTTTTTATCCATGAAATAGCAGATCTACTCATGAATTTGTGTAAAGGATTGTTTTATACCGATCAGAATAAAAGATTCATTTATTTTATTGAAAAAGAAATATCAGTAGCTTTGGTAACAAAAAGCAGAAGTTATGTTAAACATCTCTAACTGTTCTCTGAGACTCCAAGGGAAGTAAACTGCAGCTCTTTTTCTACTCTTTTGATTATGTGTTATCTTTATTTATGTGTTATCATATGTTTACATGCAGGTTTTTCTAAAGAAAGTAAAATAACTGACTTTTTATTTAGTCACTTAGAAATATTTTTAACCTCTGTAATTAAAAATGTATTTCTTTGACATCTATAATTTTAATTTGTGGTATAAGTGTATTAATGTAGGTGAATAATTTTTTTTTGTTTTTTTTTTTTAATAGCATTAAGTGGTGGAGAATGTTTTATGGCACCTGGTCAAGTGAACCCACTTGGATTAGGAAGTAGGCCAGGATTACATGAACCACCAATAGAGCCTCTATCGTCGCATGTTATACCACATAATGTTACCGTCAATACAGATTCAGGATTACATACACGTGTAAGAAGAGATACTGAAATGGTTGTACGTGCTGAAATTTTTACCGATAAAGATGGAAGAAAACATGAAATTGTAAAGATGGTAAGATACATTTCTCTCCCACCATGATACATGCGTATTCTTTTTATTTAGTTATTTTGAAAAAATAATAAATCTCACAATTTTGAAATAAATTGGCAGTTAACGGTGTTACTTTCCCTTTTTAATATGATCTATCTAACTAATTCTGATTATTCTCCAGGCAATCGGTTTAAAAATTAGTTTATTGATGTCGTTTTGTGGGATGGTAAGATTTTCTATCTTGGCCCCATTTAAAGATAAACTCCATGTAGCTTATTTGTATATCTGTAATCACAGCAGCCAAGTGACCAATAATATAGTTTTAACTTCATTTCTTTTAGAATCTTTTGAACCTTTCAGGTTGATATTTACTGTCTCTACAACAAGAGGTTTATTTTCCAAAGCATCACTAGTTCTAGGAATATTTGATCATGGATCAAGGGTCTCCTACATCTCTAGTATTTTCAGATTTTATGTTCAGCTTCTGAAATGTTGGCAAGTTGATAATGGATAATTATGAGATTTGTTATTTTTGCACCAGCATTAAAGCTTAAAAATTCTTTATCGCTTTTGTGTACTGAATACACTGAATACTACTTAGATATGTAGATATGTACTGAATAACAGAACAATGAAATTGTTCTGTTATTCAGTACAGTTTTATCTGAATAACAGAACAATGAAATTGTTCTGTTATTCAGATAAAAAATGAATTGATCAGTCTATAGCAGAATTTAAAGAGAAACTGACGTTTAGCCCACTGTGTATAAAATAGAAATCAATACAAATACAAATCTGCTTTAAGATTTGTATATCATTCATTGGTGCATAATCCCAGTAAACCGTGAAACCTATTTAGATTTTATCTGTTTGTCTTTAAGAATAAATAAATATACTACATTTTTTTTTTCAGAATTGTATACTTGGAACTGCAAAATGTTTTAAATTCCGTTGTGTTGTATATAATCTACAGAAAAATGAAGAGGCAACTATATTTATTAAAGCTCGGTAAGTTTTGTTTTACAGTATATTTTTATTTAGCACCTATACTCTCCGTAACAATTTCAACATCTTATAAAGAACATTCATCCTGGAATTACTTAACGTGTTATTAAGTTTTAAAATAATTACCTGTGAGTTAGTGGGTAAAATTGTTGTGTATTTTCTTCAGATATTTCTTTTACGAAGGCTGGCTTAAATGTAATGCACAGTCCATGATGACTTTCAAATGAAAGATAGTAAATTGAAACAAATATGTCATCAAATTACTTTTTATTTGCTACAGAAACTTACTTTTATTTTCCATCATGTGACCATTTATAGCTACACATTTCTTCCAAGGTGAACCAGTTTTCTTATTCCTTCAATAAAGAATTCTGACCAGTCTTTCCACGGTTCACGACATCCAGGTATCTGCATCTTTCAGTTCATGTTTTGCATTTGAAATCAGTCCTGTTCAAAAATTTTTCCCAAACGTTTCTTGAAAGATCTAGAACACACACTAACTTCCTCTATAGCAACCCTTTCCTCAAGTAAGGTATTTTTAGAAAAAACACAGCTGTAAAGAACAAACTATACTGCGCTGAAGCATGAACAGTGTACAACTGACAACAATAGATGAGAGTAGTAAATTGCACAATTAATAGTGGCATAAGTAGTAGTAGTCGTAGTAGCAGGAGTGGCGGTAGAGAAGCGTTAAGTGATGCTAAAATAACTGCAGTTCGAGCCAGCTCAGTTCAGGTTTACTTCTTTGTACAAAATCTTAAAAGATCATCTAGTCACCTACCAATAAATAATTTTTTTTTATATTGAAGACTGATATGTTTTGTTTATGTTTTGATTAATTATTTTTAAATTAAAAATTTAACAGATTATGGAATGCAACATTAGTTGAAGATTACTCAAGAGTTGAATTAGTTAAAATTGGTTCCAGAGCTAAAATCCACATACCTCCATCATTAATTATACATCAAGATACCACCAATGATGTTTCTCAGGTATTTATTCATTATTCTGATATTTATTTATTTTACAATGTATTTTTGACATGTGTATTGTTTTTACATCTGTATTTTATTTGTACTTTACGAATATGTCCGTTTGGAAAGTACTCATCTGTAATTTTTAACAATTTTGAGGAAAAAATTATAAATAGAAGTATAAAAATTTATATTTAAACCATTCCCTAGCAAATTATTATTTTTTTTTTTTTTTTGCCCAGCTTAATCAACAGCAGCATATATTTTTTTTGTTTTTCAGTAACGTTTCTCAAATAAATATCTATGCTAAACAATTATTGAAATAATTTGAAAAACCAGAAAACTGAACCGTTTAAAAAAATTTGCTTAGTCTAAAATTATGAAATTTAGATTCTTATATGATCTTCACCTGTAGATTCAAGTATAACCCTGCTATAGCGTGGTTCAATGTGGACGAGGATGTCGCTCAAATGAAGAATTTTTATCAGATATCAAAAAAAAAAAGAATTTCAGTTTTAGCAGATATATAGAAATGCATTTTAACTATGTATATGTATTTAATAATAAATTGAGTAGAATAAATAAATAAACTAATAGATTTAGCTCTGTGAAATTACACGTAGCTGTAAAAAAAATGAACTTCAAGGAAATAAAAATAACTTCCCATTTTTCAAATAACTGTCTTAAATCTAAGCTTTAAGTTATAGACATTCAAATTTTTTAAAGATTTGTATTATTCCTCTGTACTGTCAAATTTATACAGTCAAATGTACAAGTATGTATTTCAATCATAACTGAGGATGCAGGATCTACTCTACGAAAGTACTTTCATGGTAAAATTGAGATAAGATATTTCAATATTCTGTACTAGGTGGTTTATATTAATAAAGACATTCAAATGTATTGTGTTATGTAGTAGTGGATTCTAATAAAGTAATACAGTATATGGTATTTATTTTTCTGTATTTTCAATTGGGCTGTAAGGGAAAGTGCTTAAAAGACTGTACAATTACTTTAGATTATATTTCCAAAAAAAGAAAAACCATGAAAATGAAATTAATTTTGTTTGCTTGGAGTTCATATATTTTAACGCTATGTGTAAATTCACAGATATAAATATATTTTCGTATTTAATTTTTTTATTCAATTTATTACTAAATATTCATATGTAGTTAAAATGTATTTCTACTTACCTACTATATATTAGAATTTTTTTTTTATATCTGATAAAGTTCTCTTTTTGGGGGCTTCTAAAAACATTATAACAGGGTTGTACTGTGTATACATTGAATTATACAAAGAATTAAAATTAATTTTTAATTTATAACAAAATAAAATGGTTAAGTAATTAAATAAGTAATAAATTTGTGACATAATATAGTCTTAAGTCAAAATGGCATTAAATAAAATTAATTTGGCAGTTATTTATGTACCTGTTGAATGGGATACAAAAAATTAAAGGTTTTTTTTTTAATGTTTTAATTTAATTGGTATTTAAACATTCATCGACAGTAATGTTGTTTCTATAAAAAAATCTTTTAATTGAATTTTAAATAAATTGGTCATATTTTCATATGCCAGTATTTAATAACATGTCACAAGACGGCATTCACATTTAAGATTTAATATTATTATTATTTTTGTTAACAAAAACCTATAATCAAATAAAGTAAAGGAGAGAAAAAAATTTGTGACTTGTAAATTAAACTCAAATAAACCACTAAAAAGGTTAAATTAGAACACATGAATGCTACAAAAGAGAGGAAAAAATTTATGGAAGTTGTTCTGAAAATTTGTTCCATAACCTCTTCCCACCTTAGAAAATTTTTGTATTTCATAGAAAAATTTAACTTTACTTAAATCAGTCCAAATGTTTGTCGACAAAGATATTCAGTCCTCATATAATTAAGAATATTACAGAAAAATATAAAGTAACCATTTAAAGTAAAGTACAGGGTGATTCAAAGAAACGGGAAATTTAAAAAATGAAATAATGTTAATGAAAAATTTTTTTTAGAAAATGAATTTTATTTCATGTAATTGTAAAAATGTTTCTATTTTAGGATACATACATTTTAGTTTAATTTTTAAAGATGACATCTTCCAGGTGAACTCTTCTATGTAAACACTCACGAAGTCTCTTCGTTAAATTGTTCACGGTTTGATGTAACATCTCAACTGGAATTTCCGCAATTGCTTCTCGGATCTTTGCCTTCAGTTCTTCCATTGTAGCAGGTCTACTGTGGAACACTGCTTTTAAGGTGACCTCAGAAAAAATAATCGCAAGCTGAGAGATCGGGCGATCTGGGAGGCCATCTAATGTCACCGTTTCGTGAAATGACATGTTGTCCAAACAATCGGCGTACAGCTGCCATCGATATTCGTGTAGTATGTGACATTGCTCCATCTTGTTGAAACCAGGCTGTGTTAAGAATCGGTGGAAATCTCTTTTGTTGTTCCACAACAAAGGTTTCAAGCACGGCTACGTAACGAGCCGATGTCACTGTAATCGCAAGACCGTTGTAATCCTCAAAAAAATAAGGGCCTATAACACCGTAAGATGACATAGCACACTACACGGTCGCTTTCTGGCCGTGAAACGGACACTGGTGTAGCTGCGTAGGATTTTCTTGTGCCCAGTATCTAAAATTTTGCCCGTTAAAAAATCCACTGAGGTGGAAATGCGCTTCGTCTGACATCCACAGTTTGTGAACAAACTCTTCGTTATTATTTATCTTTGAAGCATTACATTACAGAATTGTGCTCGTACAACTGCATCATTCGGTTTCAGTTCCTGGACGATCTGCAACTTGTACGGATGGTATTGCAAGTCCTTCACTAACATTCTTCGAACGCTTGAACTATGCGATTGTAAAGATGCTGAGAGACGACGGATTGACCGATGTGGACTTTGTGTGACAGCATCTTGTAAAGCTTGAACATTCTGTGGTGTACAGACGGTTTGCTCACGGCCTGGAGGTTTCTTTTTCATTGCCAAACCAGTTTCCTCAAAATTAGATGTCCATGTTTTAATTGCATGTGCTGATGGAACACGGTCGTGCCGTCCTAGATTAAAATGACGGTGAAATTCTCTACACCCTCCCTCTACACTGTCATTGTTTTTGTAAAACGCTTTGATAGCAAATGCATGTTGCGCACCACTCCAAGGATCCATGACAAGTAAATGGCAGGTTAGATTAGAGAGGCTGGCGCCACTTATCAAGTGGTACCAATCGCCCACGGCTACCAACACAACTTTCAAAATACCCATTTCTTTGAATCACCTGTATAAATTGTGAATCAACTTGTTATATGCATACATATTATTTACATTAATATAGAACTTAATGTTTTTATTATTTTCAGGTTGAAACTGTAGCTAAAGTCGATTTATTACAACAACGTGTCGCTGAACCTGTACCGTTATGGATTATTATAGTTGCGATTGTTGTCGGTTTAGTAGTTTTAATCATTCTTACTCTACTTTTATGGAAGCTTGGTTTCTTTAAGAGAAAACAGTTGGATCCTACACTTTCAGGAAATTTAGAAAAACACAGGGACTATTAGTTGTATATAATTATTTTTGTTATTTTTTTTATTTATTATTTTTTTTTATTTTTTTTTTTTAATAAGAATTTTTAACCGATACATATTATTTTATATTTTAATAAGTTAAGTTATAATTTTTAATTTAATTAGGGTTTAGTTGTTCATTATTATTATTATTATTATTTTTATTACTATTACATATTTATTTGATAATTTATCTGTAGGAAATGATTTCTTATGAAAATACAAGTTTAATTTTAGAGTTTAATAATTTTAAAAAAAGAAACTATTCACTAGTTTTTTTTTTTATCATAAGAATGTATTGACCCAAAACTTGTACACTAGCTCAAACACTAGTTTAAACAGAAAAAAGAAAAAGAGTTTCTGTAGAGTTGTAGATTTTTCATCCCAATTAAATATATATTGTGAAACAGATGTCTTACTGGCTGTTAAATTATTATACTTTTCCATCATAAAAGTACTCAAAATAGTAGTATATATTGAAAGGAAAAAGAATGAAAGATAATAAAAGGAGAAGGATAGAGTAAGGTATTGACTTGCTGAGAGACATCATCTTATTTAGGATGTTGAATGAATTCTTTCTTTTTGCTAAAAATCATTTTTCATTATTTCAGATCCTAATTTTTAATTCATTCGGAAAATAATAAAAGTTTTATATAAAGAATTTTTTTTTTTAATTTCTTAAAATTTTTACTTAGCAGCTATAGACATTTCACCATTATTAACTTTTGGTCTTCTGATCTTCATGGTGGAATGGTAGGAACTTTTTCTTACATCCATAGAATCTGGGTTTCAGTCCCGGCCTGGCAGGATATTTTTTATATTCTAAAAAATTTAGTATCGTCAATCAGAAGCTAATAAATTGTATCAGCCTTTTGTTGTTGTATAAGTAAATAAATAAATAATTTACGCACTTATCGTAGTATGTTTTTGTATCATTCTCATCTGTTAACAGTGCATTTATAAGTATAATGATACATTCTTTCAGCTTTTCATCATTCATATTAAATGCATACCCGTTGGCAATTTTATTTCACGTTTGTGAAAAAATGGATAAATTTCGGCAGCTATATCGACTGTAGGATGAGTAATGGTTCAATAACTATTTGAAACATTAAAAACTTTTATTATTTGGCATTCTTTTGTGGCAGCCATAGATATTATCTAGCTTGTTATACCAATCTTGCTTAATAAATTTATTTTCATGACCCAGAAAATTATGAACATCTAGATATTCTGACTTGTTCAATTTAATTTTCAGTGTTATCACCATTAATTCATTTGCATTACCTCCATAAACTTTCTTAATCTTTTAACAATTAATTTTTTGTGTTAAGTAATCAGATATTTTATTTTTTATAATAATACCAAATTTAAAATGATAAATAATTGTTGTGTACTTTATCTAATAACGTGTACTTAAGTCTCTGTACTATATGAGGCGTTAATGTTTCATTACGATTAGTTCTTAGACAGTGCATTTTGTAAAATTTTAATAACCAAAATGCTCTGATAATAATATCTGTATTCTATGCAAGTCATTCTTAACACTATCCTAGATCGTAACCAGATGCTGGCCAATTGGTGTTGTAATTTACTTGCTGGTTTCTAGATTTATTGATCTAGATTGGATTTCCTGTAAAAATCTGGATTTTCCATCTTATTTTTCTTGTTAAAATTATAATCAAAATCAAATTGAGGATTGTTATGTTAAAAATTATTAAATCAAGACAGCTTTATGTAAAAAAATGTGGTCAATAATTACATATATTAATTATTTACCAATTTTCCTCATTTTGTTTTATTATCTGTCTATTTTAAACAAACGTAAAAAAAAACAATTTTTTTTGTAAAGTTATATAGTGGAACTGTGTTTAATGATCCATTTATATGTATGATATAATTTTATTTGAAATTCAAGTTCGTCAAAGTACCTTGTATTTTCATATAATTTTTTATAAGTTTTTTTTGTGAAAATTAGCATTAATTTATTATTATTTTTATTATTATGCATTAGAATGTTGTTAATCCATTCCTGATTAGATTATAAATAATCAGGATTTGCCAGAATTTAATTAATTTTTTTTTCTTTATATCAGTTCAGGTATTATTATTTTACAGAATTGAATAAAAATTACAAAATAATTTTTGGAAATATTTATATATTTTTATCATTTGATGTTGCTTTTTTCATTACTTTTTTTTCCATTTATACAGCCATCCTGGGTCGGGAATGGATCATAGACCTCCATTTTATTCTAATCTTCCAATACTCTTTCTCCCTTTCCAGTTTTATCTACCTATTCATTATATTCTTCTTAATTTTATTACTAACCATCTTTTCATTGGTCTTGCTCCTTTGTGTCTTTCCATTTACTTTCTACTTCAAACCATTCTCAGTGATTTTCGTTCTTCCCTAAATTTTTTTTACATAACCAAATCATCTTGAGTTTTGCTCTCCCTGCTCTGTTCCAACACACTTTCTGTATTTTTGACAGCCTTCACCTCTACATTTCCTACCTTTCTACCTTGCACAATCTCTTCTTGTGTCCTGTCATGCGTGTAAGAAATTTCATCTTCACTGGTTGTTATTCTGTACTAGTCCTCTGATAAAAATATTCTATATTGCTCTCCCTGCTCTGTTCCAACACACTTTCTGTATTTTTGACAGCCTTCACCTCTACATTTCCTACCTTTCTACCTTGCACAATCTCTTCTTGTGTTTTTACCTATCATGCGTGTAAGAAATTTCATCTTCACTGGTTGTTATTCTGTACTAGTCCTCTGATAAAAATATTCTATATTGTTTATTCTTCTTATCTCTCTCTAATCTTCCCTTCTCTTCCAGCTCATTACCCAATTATTGAAAACATTCTACCGGTTAAAGAATTTTGCTTTTTAGTTTTTCCTTTTCTTTTTGTTCTCTTTCTTTAATGTTTTCCATTTATGTCTTTCTGATTCTTACACATACTACAATCCTTTCATCTCAGACATCAAGAGATGTGTAAATTTAATTTTAACTGTAATATGAAAAATATCAACAGTAAACAGCTACCTTTTTGATCCCTCTTCTTTCCCTGTTATTAGTCAGTTTTTTTTTAAATCTTGTTTTTCAATATAAATAAAGTGACATTCTTATCCCTGCACCAAGCTGGTTATTATACCTGACCTAATGTTTTAATTTTAATATGCAAAATGTATCAGATTAGTAAATACAATTTTGTTATTAAAAAATACATTTAACAGAATAATTTTATTATTACATGGAAAACCTTACCTTATATTATTTCTCTACGTAATTTACACCATTATTAAGGCCCATTTCATATGGTGCATATTTCATTTCTTCCTCAAAGAACAGTGCCCTCAGTCAAGATAAGCGTTGTCCTACAGCAGTCGGCTTCATTGTCACGATAACAAAGTTGACTAGTGATCATTTGAGATGGGGACAAGTGGCAGTTACTCTGCACCATACCAGGAATACAATATGGCAGCTTCAGTTGCTCCCAGTGATATTATTCAATCAGATTTAATTTAATCGCTTGTTTTGTAAACCTCCATCAACATTGATATCATCCAATCAAAGCAGCAGTGTTTGAGAGAGCCTATGTTCTATGTTATGATTTTATGCAGAACTGTTAATGAACTTTCTGATAACTCAATATATAATAAAGAAATTATCAATTTGATTTTCTTTAGTTTTTCATACAATCATATAACTAAATTGTTATTCACAACAGAAGGACTCTTCTTACTCCATTGTTCATCAAGCACATTACTGCGTCCCTGATTGAACTGCCACATCCACTTTCTAACCATACCATCATTCATAGCTTTGTCAGTATAAACTTCATTAATTTGCCAATAAATATCAGCTGATTTGACATTTCTTGCATTTGAAAATCAGATAATGCTTTAATTCTACAGTCGGCATGATTCTTGATTGACTTGAACATTTTAAACGTTGTTTAATCAGTTGTAAATAAATTTTATACTTGTAATGGCGTATATTGAAAGCCAATGAATGGGAGAATATGGTGTGCATGCTCAGAGCTGCGATTACACTGCTGTAGCAGTACTAGAAAAAAATGGTACTTTCTGGATAAATCTTTTGTTACATCTGACATCTTCAGTTATTTGCTTTACGTGTATCATAATCTTTGTTCCACTGTTTTCATTCATTTTTACAGATGGATTAATCCTGATAATATCAATAAAAATAAAATCGTAAATAGTAGTGCACCTTCTTAACTTAAAAATTCCCAGTTATTTTTTCCTCTTCTTTTGACATTAATTATAACTAGTTAAATTCTTTCATCCATTTTATTATAGTTGTAGTTGGTGGTTACCTAGTAAAATTAAATATAGTTTAATAAACTTAAAAAGGTTTTTTTTAGAAATAATTTTACATATATTTTAGTTGTAAAAATATAATTTTTAAATTTAAGATTTAATAACTTTTTTAAAAAATTACTGTTCTCAGTAATTGATGGATTCTTTATTTTCTACCTATAGATTCTGTCCTCTAACTTTAATTAGGTATGACTTTTTGATATGCATTACAAAATTTACATAAATCGTTCTTTCTAATAAATTGGCTTTAAAAAAGACATCCTACCTTAACATCCTATCAAATACTTCCACCCCTGAAAAAAATTCTAATTATTACATCCTTTATTACTATCCTTTCATCTCTGGAGGTCCTGTGTTCAAATCCCGGTCAGCCATGGCGTTTTTCATATCCTACAAAATAACATTTACATATTACCATGTACAAGTTTCTGTGATGAATTAATTCATCAAGAAAAAAGCTGATTTCATTTGTTATTTTAGATAATATTGTGGCCTTTATGATTTTTTTTTCAAATCTCCTGTTTATAAAAACTTATTTGAAGATTTTAGATGAAAATTTTGTTTTTATTCATAAAAGCGACTTCAACTGATTAGAAATCACCACATTATTTATATATATATATATGGAAGTCTGCCATATACATTATCTGTCTTAAGCAGTAGTAAATAAAAATAATATTAAAGAGAATAAATTCAATATATATATCAAACATATAACAAATTAAATTTTTTTAAGATACTCTGTATTTTCAAACATGTGATTGGTGAAATTTTGTAAATCATCCAGTCTGGATTATATGGATTAACAGAATTCTTATGTAATAATTATTTATTTATTAATTAGGTAATTAGTATATTTTATTATAAGTTTTATTGTTTTATTTGTAGTTATAATTTATGTTTATTATTTTTTTTAGGATTTTAAAAAATATTTATTGTTAATTTATAAGAATTAAATATTTTTTTATGTGCCATTCCATATAAAAGAAAATTACTTTTGTATACTTTCTTTGTATAATAAGACTTCATCTTTAAAGGTGGCTTAAAACATTTTATAAATAAAAATTATAATGGCTAATTTTTTTTATTTATGAACACAGCATTTAACATTACTCATTTTGATAGTAGGATAACACATTTATTTTATACAGAAATAAATACAACTGAATCCGCTTAAGTAAGTACTGTCAGATAAAAAACAGACCTTTATGTCTTGAATATGTCTAGGACATGACCTCCATGACTGTCAAGGGGTTGTTCCCATCCCCAAAGTACACTTGACATGACACACGTAGTATCCTACATGAAATGTCCTATCTCCTTATTAATTGTTTTTTTAAAACTGTTAATTTCAGGGAGTGTATGAGTGAATTAATAAAAGCATTTTTTTTATCTTTTCTCTGCAAATAGGTCTTCAAGGACCATGCAATTATTTCATGTAGTTTCTTTTTCTTCCAGAAGTTCTTCATTATTTTGGAGTGTTTAGTTCTTCTTTCTTCAGTCCAATCTCTTCTTTTGAGTTTTTTCTTATCACCTACTTTTTTTGTCTTCAGTCATTTGACTGGTTTGATGCAGCTCTCCAAGATTCCCTGTCTAGTGCTAGTCGTTTCATTTCGGTATACCCTCTACATCCTACATCCCTACAGGAACCTTTAATTCAAAAATTGTATTTCCGTACTCTTTTCAATGTAGACAGTGATTTTCTATAATGTTGAACTTTTTGAGCTCTTCATTAATTTGTCTAGCCTTGATTGATTTATTCAGACCGTGCGTCCATAGAATTTTAGGTGGCGCTTTGTTATTGTTACTTCCAGGTCTTCAGATTTATCATATATCTATTTATCTGATTTTAATTGTGTTTTTCTCAGACCGTGAATTCTTCTTAAAATTCTTTCTTTGTTGAGTAAATTTTCTATAAATCTAATTTATTGAAAGTAAGAATATAAATTTTCATATACGTACACAGGTTTTAATTTTACTCATTTTGATAGAAAGATAACAAACACATTTATTGTTTACAGCAATAAATACAACTGAACACAGTTAAGTAAGTAGTGTCTTGGATTTATAAAACAGACCTTATGTCTTGAATACATCCAGGAGATTTCCTCCATGACAGTCAAGATATTTTTGCCATCCTCAAGGTACACTTGTCATGACATGACATAGTGTCCTGCGTAAAATTTCCAATCTCCTTACAAATTTCATTTTTAAACTGTTAATTTCAAGGAGAATGTGAGTGAAAACTTGAGTTTTCTAATACCCCCCTTAAAAAAAAGTCAATAAGGTCTGGTAAATGGAGGACTACTAAATGTTCTAAACTGAAAGAGAGAAATTGTCTGGAGAATGCAGCATTCAGGTAGAAAAAAGTTTCCAACATATGATTATAATGTTTGTGTCATTGTCACAGAAACTTTATAATCATTCTTAAAAAAGTAAGAGGTAATAATTTCCTTTGCTGAAATGGCAATCCACACAACTTAGGACTATCGGCAGTTTTTTTTTTGTTTTAGAGTTGCTCCACAAAATTATTGTCAATCATAATTAGGACCTCTTAAGGTCATCGTGCATATAAAATATAGCTGCACTATCTGTTATTTTCCAGTAGATCTGGACAACAACAGTATCTGTTGTTTTCCAGTCCTTTGTGCACAGCAGTTAATTTCTGGACTGGTAAAAATGCAAATCACACTGTAAAATTCATTG
The DNA here is from genome assembly GCF_047948215.1 of Lycorma delicatula. Lineage (NCBI taxonomy): Eukaryota > Metazoa > Arthropoda > Insecta > Hemiptera > Fulgoridae > Lycorma > Lycorma delicatula. Next base: position 13,027,106 of record NC_134467.1, on the reverse strand, counting down.
CACTTCATCCAAAAAATTCAAGTGATGGGGATAACACTACACTGATTTTGGACTTTTAAGACTGTTCTCACACATTTTCATGTGATCAGATAGTATTTCAATGGGCTTTATCCTATACAGACCCAGTCTCATGACCGACTGATCTGCACCCATTGACTGATTATTTTCCTTGAACGTGCATCTCCATATTGTCAGTCTTCACCAGATTCCCGATGAAACTTACTTAACGTAAACTGTTTTAAAAAAAAAAATATGATACTATGCAGACTAATGTTCCATTGTTCAATGAAACTCAAGGCAACTTGGAAACCCACCATTGCTATCTCAGAGGTCATATAAATGACCTCTTTCACAACCCACACATTGTAAACTCATAATGGATAAGGTTAAATGCCACACCCTATATTATAAGTATACAAAAACCACCGTACACAATTATTATAAAATTGAAGAATACTTATCAATATATAATGCTTTACATTGCAGTATTCATGTCATCTTCAGTGTTAAATTGTATGGCAAATTTAAGTATTTTCTTATTATTAAAAATTCTTCCTTTCATTTTGCAATTTTATATATATACTGAAATAGTTATCTATTATTGTAATCGTGCAGCGGTAGATCGTTTTAGAGATCTCTTGCATTTTTTTAATAATCAGGGCTGGCCTTAGAAATGTTGCATTCATTAGGCACTGATTTTTAATTCCTCTACCCATCCACCCTTCCTTCTTGAACATTAGGCAATAATTGTATACTTTTATTTCTTGTCAATAATGAGTGAAAAGTAACGTATGAGTTTGATTTCTTTTAAGATTTCCATTATATTAAATGTTATCAATAATATCAAGGAAATAGGGGGTGCTGCAGTTCCACAGTGCCTATACGCGAGCCACCGTTGGTTGAAGATGATTTTGTACATGATTTTCTAAAATTCTAGATGTAGAATTCATTGTTTCTAATTTTTGATTTAATAAAGACAATGTTGTATTCACTGTCATAAATGGATTTAATATTAAAATTATGTACAGTTATGTTAAATTTTTAATAATTTTATGGTGAAAATGAAATAATATTTTAAAAATAATTTATATTTCTAAATATTCTTGGCTTTTTAACTATTATTTGGTGGTTTTTTTTTTTTGTTTTTTTTATCAAATGTATGTGACATTAATTTTTATTATGTATTTATAAACAATAATTGATTTATTTTAATGAAAATCAATTGCGTATAAATGTACTGTATGTTAAAAATCAGTTGAATGCATCACAAAAGAAAACGTTTTATCTTTTGAGTTGATAGAAATAATTAAATCTTTACTTTTTTTTTTTTTTTTTTTATTTTTGCATTATTTTTCTAAGTTCCAGTTTATTAATAGAAAACCTGACGAAATTAAGGAATATAATTTAAAAAAGTTTTTGGAAAGGATAGTATAAGATAACTTAAAATTTCAGCAATAGGGGACAGAGACTTGAGATATCAGATTACATGGGAAAATTTTACCTGGGTCTCTACTACTTTGATTTGTTATAACTTTACAAATATTAAGATTATAGTTTAATTATATTATTAGATATAATTTTACAAAGAGAAACTGTTTTCTTTTGTTATGCGTAGCACTGTATTGCAATTAATTGTGCGGAAATTTTTATTCTGAATTTACTTTCATTTTCTTTAACACCAAAGTGATTGTATATTAAAAAAAAACCGCAAATTGATTAAAATAGCTTTCGCACAGTAAGTGGCTAACCTTTTGTAAGGATTGCTAAATAAAACTGAAAATAAAATTAAATATTTTTCTCTAGAATTAAAGCTATTTATAAATGTACAGTTTAAATGTATTTATTACTTGGTGCATAAATGTTTATTAAGACTTATTAATTAATAATTAATTTATATGTATATGCTTTTTTTTGTAATTAGATCTAGTTTACTGAAAATGGTGCAGTTATTTTTGTATGTAATTGAATATAAAATGTCTTGGCCTTCATATCGTGCCTAACTTAAGAAAAATAATTATATCACTTAATATTACTGATATTTTTTAAAAAGTTTTTTGTAAATGTAGTAACAATATTTAACCGATATTTAAATGTTTGTATTTATGTTTTATTATTCAAGTGTGGTTCATTTCAGATTTTAATAGAATATCAAAAATTTTTTTTAAATTTATTGTTGAACCTTGTTTTTAAGTTCATAAGAATTGAACCATGTTTTTATACTTTGTCTATTTTTTGTACAGGAATATTAAAGTGTGTTCATAAAATTATGTTTAAAAAGTTTCATTTATTTATAAGTAACTAATTAAATGACAATAATTAAAATCTAATCTCCATTAAATGTAAATTGATGACGGCATCAAATAAATTTTCTTTTTCTGTTTAATTTAATTTACTATTGTAGAGTTTCCATCTAATATATTTGTATGGTCATGGAAAAGTGTATGCTATATCTACGTAGTTGAAAAGTAAATAACTTCTTATTGTAATCAGCATTCTCGCTTATCAATTTGACTACAAAGTGCATGTAATTTTCTGCTAATATCAATCATTTAAAATCTGTAAGAAAAAAAGAAGCATCCAATTACTGTTTACTGTGAAATTATACACTACATTATAATTTTCAATAAATTCAAAATTTTGTATGAGTACTTTAGAGATTCTCAGAATTCTAAACTCAGTCGTTTCAGTTGTTAAAATATGAGGGTAACCATAAATAATGGGAATTATTTTTTTTTAAATCATGAGTTTATAACTAAAAAATTCAATAATCTTCAAAGTACTGCCCATTACATCCAATATTCTTCTGCAAATGTTTTTTCCATTACAAAATGATTTTTGAACTCTTTTATTGTTTTACCTTTAAAAGAATCTGCTAGTTTTTATTTCAACAATTTCTACCGTGCTAAATCATTTTCCCTTGAGGCCCCTTTTCATCCTTAGAAATAAAAATAGCTTGCAAGGTGCAAGATTGGATTGGGTGAATACAGAGAATAGGGCAAGGCATTGTAATGATGGAAAAACCCATCACCTGTTCGTTGCAATTCCAGTTTTTTTTTTTCTGTTCAGAAACACATAATCTTTTGAGAAACTTTAGGTTAAAGTTTTAGTTCAACAATCTTCATTGATGGCTTCACATATTTTTTTTATATTTTCACCGGTTCAAACATTCATAGAATGCCTAGATCACTGATGATCTTCAATTGATATTTCTCCTCCTTTGAAGCATGAAAACCTTTGCTCATTGCAGATTCTTTGTAGGCTTTCTGAATCTTTTCAAGTGTTTTTGCCGCATTTTTCCTGAAATTACATGCATTGCTCGTGATTTTCAGCCACCATATTTTCACTGAAATTAAAAAATAACTTTATTATAATTCACTCTGGTTTTGTAATACCTCTCAGGATGGCATTGCCTTGTATACCGACTCAAAAGAGTTCCAGCTAGATTCTTCCAGCGGTAGAAGAGCAAATTACAACCTTACTCAACACAATGCAATTTCCATTATTTTTGGGTTCCCTTTGTTTATTCATAAAGTTGAAACTGTGCTTAATTTTATTATAAATCATGTAAATACCATGCTAAACAAACTCTCTAAACTGTTAATCATTGCTGAAGTTGGCTTCTCCAGGTTTTTTTTATTGCTACTTCAGTTGATCCGATGTAAGTGAAGACATCAGTGTTTTTTGTAGCCAAATGAATAACCTTAAGGGAAAATGAAATCATTTAAATAATTCTCCAAGTAGTCTTATAAGATACATATTGTGTATATCATCAAATAAAACTGATGGATTATCACTATGTTTTACAGTCAGTATCTATTTTATAAAATTTATTCATTAAGATTGAAACATTTATTACTCCTTAATAAGAAGAATTAATGTTAAAATCATTCTTTTATTTTAAATTTGAGTTATGAGATAAAGTAATGAATACATGATCTAGTTTTCAATATAGCATGTTTTTTCTAATATTATGTGATTTAGTGATTCACATGGAGGATTTATATATCAAATGATGTATTTTTTGATCTCCAGTTGTCATTGTCATAACAAATATTTACTCTCATCTAGGATCCTTATATATATATATATATATATATTATATATATATATATATATATATATATATATATATATATATATATATATATATATATATTATATATATATATATATATATATATATATATATATATATATATATATATATATATATATATATATATGTGTGTAGTGTGTGTGTGTGTTGTGTGTGTGTGTGTGTGTGTGTGTGTGTGTGTGTGTGTGTGTGTGTGTGTGTGTGTGTGTGTGTGTGTGTGTGTGTGTGTGTGTGTGTGTGTGTGTGTGTGTGTGTGTGTGTGTGTGTGTGTGTGTGTGTGTGTGTGTGTGTGTGTGTGTGTGTGTGTGTGTGTGTGTGTGTGTGTGTGTGTGTGTGTGTAATTGGTGAAGTAAAATGTATAACAATCAAATGATGTTTATCAATTTTATCCTTTTTTTTATATGAACATTTAATTATTCATTGTGATTAATGGGATAAGAATTTTTTTAAATATTTATGCTTACTTTAAATATACTTAAGTCATTCATAAAGTTCCTTACTTTATATCTGAAGAATTAAAAAGTTTTCCCCTCTATAATTAATATACATATATTTTAATTAAATATATATTGAAAATCCGCCAAGTACGGGAATTAAAGAAACATTCTTATTTTTTTTTTTACTTTATTTCCTTTACGTTATCACTTTCGGGAAAATCCTCAGTAATGTTTTCTGATTTATCTTCATTTACATTTACACATATAACTTCTATTCAACACCTTTACTCTTTGGTTACTTTTTATAACTTTGGTTATTAAGTAAAATATAAGACATTTTTTATTTTTTTTTAAATTATGGACTATAAAAAGATTAATTTAAATAAACATATATTCTTATGCTTTTCCAAATGTTCTTTCCTCATCTATTGTAGTAAGAACCCCCTCGTTTTGACCCATGATATTTTCAAAATTTTCGGATAACATTACATCTCCAACACTTCTAGCTGTTGTTCATATGTTCCTGTCGTCCAGTTCTCATGACAATATGGTCCTATAATCTATATAAATCTTGAGGAATCTTTTTTTTCTTGTTACCAAATTGATTTCTTTAACTGTCTAGTAGAAATGCAACTTTTCCCTGTGCGATCCTAGTTACAATATCTCTTCTACTTCCAGTGTTTGTTATTTTACTGCTTAAATTGGAAAACTTTTTTTTAACTTCTTTTCTTTAATTCTTCATTACACTGTCTGCCTTTACTAGAGGCCATAACTTTTGTTAATTTTCACATTTATCCTAAAACTATATTATTTGCTCAAAACTTCTACTTTATACAACAAATATCTTAACTCCTGTTTCATTTCACTAATGACAAAACAATGTCATCTAAAAATCGCACCATATTAATTCTTTCTCCTTCGATTACTACACCTTTGACTGATTATCATTAATTTTGTTAAGATCAAACTGAATATACAGATTGAATAATGAAGGGGAAGTATTGCATCCTAGTTTTAATTTATTTTTAAAGTTTTGTTTCTTTGTGCGTTTCCTCAAATTTTACTGCTATCGTCTCCTTTATATAGCTGCCAGATTATTTTTCTATTTCTAAAGTTAATACTGGTTTGCTTAAGTATTTGAAACATTTTATCCTATGCAATGTTATTGAATACTTTCTCTAAATTTACAAATCCAATAAATGTATTTTTTTCTTTCTTCAATTTTGCCCCTCTTCCTCTTCTAAACCTAAACTGATCCTCTGTGACCATGTGTTCTATCTTCTTAATGATGTTTTTTTTTTTAATGATTGTAGTAAGAATTTTAGAGGCTTGAGTAAATAAATTAATCGTACAAAACTGTTCTTTAGAATAAAACCTATTTTACTTTTCTTGGAATCTACTGGAGTTGTTCCTTAAATATATATTTTATTCATTCAGTTATGTAATCTTCTAAAAATGTTAATTATTACTTGACCAAATTGGAAATTGAAGTGGATTTCTACTAAATTTATCAGTCAACTAGTAAAAATGTTTGTTTGGAAAACAGGTTTATTTAAACTTTTAAAGGCTTTTAAAATGTATTTAAATAATCTATACCTTTTAATCCATTAGTAAAAAAGTACATTTTGTAATTCTATCGTAAAAATGGCAAAGCTATCAACAGTAATTTTTGCAAAATAAAAAAGTAAAATTAAAAGTTTACTTTTTTTAATGGCTTTTAATATTTTTAAGGAATTGAATTTTGTTAATTACATATAATAATTATTTAATTTAACAGACAAAATGATCTGATCTAATTCGATCTCAAAATTTAATTAACTCTTTAATTATCTCTCATAGGGTTTAATACTTCTCTTTATCACAAATCTGTATTCTTTAGAGTGACTGATTATTCAATCAGATTTTATACTTTCTTCTTTATGTTCTCTTTTGCTTCAAAAAGATGATTAGTCAGCATCTATAAATATTAATTTTTTTTTTCAATGAAACAGGATAATTATTAAATAAGAGTTAATTTAATTTATTAATTTTACTTTGGTCGGGCAACTGATTTTACCACTGACTCGATATGTGAAAATAAAAGACCCTTGGGATAAAATGATTTGTCCAATTATTAGTGTACCAAAATTCCACCAGCCCGTAAAAGCAAATCTTTGCATCGCTTGATTCGGTTACTCAAATATAAGTAATTTTTCTGTAATTATATGCAATTATGGACTCAGCTCTAATGTTTTTCATATCAAGATATGTTATTTATATTTTTAAAAATGACGAGTTGGAAATATGAGAAAATCATTCATTTTTCCTCTTCGAAAGTGTCATTATCTTGGAGTTGACAGTTCATTGTCAAGAGGTTCTGGACATTTGTCACCATTGTATAGCTTGCCGATAGCTTTAAATAAAGCATGAATACGTGATTTGATGCGACCTGAATACGATATCAGCAAATACAACCTAACGCTTGCTTTGTTAACCTTAACTATGAAATCAGTTGATAGTTGAGCCATTGTTTACATTTCCAACCTTTAATATCTGTTTCTGTCTCATGCGCTGTAATCCTCTGATTAACATATCTTAATATGAAAAGTATTCACGCTGAGTCTATAATTTTATACAATAACCAATTTTTCTTTATAATCTACTATTTATTTACTTTCTGGATGGCTTCCACGTTTTAAGTTGTATTGTAATGGATAAAGACCAGCTTTTAAACGTGCTTAAAATTTCCTCTCCAGAATTTATTGTTTTATTATCGTTGTTTTTTTTAATATAAGTTTTTATTTTTAATAGATGTTTAACTCTTAGTCTTCAAAAAGCTTATGCCATGATGTTTCCTTAGTTTTACATTTTTTCTGTTTGGTATTATAAGTTTTTATTTTATAATTTTGCAAATGTTTTGTTGTTTCTTACTCTGTTTAGAATTTTTTACTATATAATATTTTTAAAAGCACTCTCATGTATGAAAATGTAGTTTTTCAAGTGCCAATATTTTTAAATTTTTAGAGTATTAAAAAACGTGTTTAATATTTTATATTATATAATATTTTATTATTAATTAATTTATAAAAAGTAAAAACTGTAGCTCTAAATGAAACATCATAAGACAGATAATAAATGAACATATGTTTTCTTAATAATGATCGATTCTTTTTTTTTTTAATACATTGAGATTCAAAAAATTAGGTTATTAATATTTATTTTTGGTGAAAGATTATAGTAAAAATCAAGAATATAATCAGTGTTTGTGTTTTTTTATTTTTGTTACTAAAAATTTAAATATGATAGCAGATGATTCGCAGTGTTTCAATTCATCCAGAGTTCATTCAGTAATCATATACTGAGAGTTAAAATATAAAATAATGGCAGCTTTTATATTTATATATATTATTTATTTATTTATTTTAATTAAATTTGTTTATAGTCCATATCTCCTCTGTTTATAAAATATACATATTATAAATAAAAAAAATTATATATATATATATATATAATTTTTTTAATTTAATTTTTTTTACTTTGACATTTCATTTTACTTGCTCACTAAAAAGAAATAGAAGAATGCAGTGGGACGCTGATTTTCCAAATGTTCAACTATCCAGACTACACCTGCACTAGCAAATCTAAAAAAAAAATAATATATAATTTAAGATAAACCAGCTTTTACTGGTTTATTTTAATTGACGTTTTTGCAATTCATATAGCAATTTTGAGTTCTGAAGTATATCTTATTAATTTTACTGAAATACATTTATTTTTTATTTTTATTAAATATAATATCCATTAAACATTTGAATGATTTCTCCAGAATGTATGATAAACTTTTTTTTAATTTGCCAGGTATCCGGATTCAGCTTTGCAAAGATCAGTTCAGATAATCGGCGTTCCACTTGTTACTTTATTTTATTTTTTTAAATCGTTGCCGATGATTTTTACAATTCTGCATTAATATGTATTTACAGTTTATCAAGTTTATAAATATATTTTAAAAACTAATCGTGTTCGATAGAAAGAAAAATAATTTTTATAAAATCGGTTGTTTCTTGTGAATGTAATTTTTACGTGCCAAAATGTAAAATGTTAAGACTTTTATATAGTGATGAATTAAATAAAAAACAATTTTATACTTTTCTTTTTAAGAAAAAATTGGATAAATAAATTTTAATATAATTGTTTTAAAGAATTAATAGAAAATGAATCGAATTTAACAAACCATATGTGGAAAATTCATTCTAAATTTTGTAATTTAATACGTTTAAAATTTTTATATACTTAGATAATATATAAATCTATTAATCGACAGTGTATCAGAGTTCCCAGATTGAGGTCATAAAATAATACACTAATAAAATTAAATATTTTACTAGAAAATTTTTTTCTACCTATATATTTCATGTTATGATAAAATATATATACATAAATAATATATTTACAGAGTGTATCAAGAAGAACGACCCGATCTCAAACAGATATATTTCATAATAAAAATAGGTTACAATTAACACTAAAAACATTTAAAACTTCACTTAGCAAGTTATAAATGTTGTATATCCCTTTTTTTGTACATGGATAACATCAAGACAATAGCTGAATTTTTCTACAAATTATTGGAGACATTTTTCTGTTGTAGAAGTTACTGTAGGGTGCAATCCACTTTTCAGTTCATCCAAATTAGCAGATGATGATAATGGAACGTAAACTCTTTGTTTCACATAATCCCTCAAGAAAAAGTCTGTCTTATCACTAAAAATTAACCGTAGTAAGATCCTATTGTCTTTCATATCAATCAAGACCATATTACAGAAATCTTTACATATTCTTTAGTCACTTACGCGAAGAGCTTGTACCAGTTGTAATAGGTGCAACTTGAAATCTTAACACCCCAAAAAGTCATATGAGGGATCGCAAGTTCTCAGCTAGTGTGACGAGTGAATTTTTTTGCGCTTTACTGTAAAGCCTCTTGTATTCGTTGTACATTTTTCTCTAAAGAGGACGGTCACTCTGGGCTCTTCCTTATACATAAACACCCTGATTCTTCAAATTGTTTACCAGACAGTAATTCAAATCGGTGAAAAGTCGATCTTGAAGTGTTGTTGAAACATGCGCAGAATCATTATTATGAATACTGCCTTACTAAATTGTATAACACAAAGTGCCTTCTGTTGTATATAATTAAGGTTAGCGTATGTTTGAGCCAGTATTTGAAACTGTAGGACATGTGTTTTTAAATATTGTAAATTTCATTCACTGACATTGTGTGGTTGCACATGAAGTATGGTTTTGAAATCGGGTCATTCTTTTTGACACGTGTAGATATATATATTAAATTCACTTTTCCAGTCTTTTAGTTTATTATTTTGCTTTTCTTTGCCTTTTTTCTCCTCTAGGATACATTTGAAATCTATCTTGTACTCTTTCTTCTGATATTTTCATTTCTTTTAGATCTTTTTCAACCATTAATTTCTGTTCGTTGTAAATATGGTTGAATGAATATTTTATCATTCATTCTCATAAGATGACTGAAAAATTCAACAATTATTTTTCTGATGAAATCTGATATTTTATAGTTCCATTTTATTTGTAATGATCTTTATTACTTCTGAATTTGTATTAAAAAACATTTTTTTTTTTTTTTTTTTTGCTTAATATCACCATATAAGCTTGAAGCTTATGTGTGGGATATGGAAATTAAATTGGGACCTCCGGATGTTTGTTTTATTTGAATATGGATATTATAAAAATGGAAATTCTGTTTACTTATTAGATAGAATATTTCTAGTGTTGCTATGGTTTAATCAATCTGGGAACTTCCAGTTTGTCTGTCATACTATAATTTTTTATGTCCTGATAAAAAAATAAAAAGTAGTAGTTTAATATAATTCTTTATAATACAATACATACAATTGTAATTAATACAGTAAAACTTCATTAATCTGAATTTTATTTAATGTAGATAACCAGAAGGAAAAAAAATTATACCATATTGAATAAGTTTGAAGTTTTTATGGTTTTGTTACATTATATTATTTAAGCTAATATGATATGGGCAGTTTTACTTTATAATTGTGATTTTTTTTTTATTCTGTCTGGATTAAAAGATATTATAGTATTTCAGGCAGTTTTAAGAGTCTTTTTAACCAAAATTTACTATGGTTTTCAAATTTCTAAGTTATTTAGAAATTTAATCCTAGAAATTAAATTGAAATTTAAGAACCAAAAATTTAATTTTTATAAAAACAAGGGTCAACTTATAGTTTGGAGTTTATAATTTTTCACGATTTGCACCTCAAAGTGTGAAGGGGAGTTTGTTTGAAAATTTTATATTTCAGTCGGATACTTATTTATGTCATTATTGAAGGGATGGAAGACTGTTCCTTCAGGAGGGATGCTGTACCTTTTCTCTGGTGGTTCTTAAATTTCTGAAGAAAAAGAAATATTCGTTGTAACATATATTTTAATTGGTTAAAAATGTCCTGTCTGCCAAGGGATTATGGAGCGGATATCAATACGAGAAAGCTATGAGCTTTTCTTCCAGATGCGATTGCTTGTTTCATATTGCGGTACCAAGATTTAATTTTTTCGTACTTATCCGTTTTCTAATTTGTGATTATTAATTCTTTGGGTGTAATTCTGGTTTACCGAGACCCTACTTTTTTTTTAAGTCTATAAGATCCTTGGTGTTATCTGGTTCAGGCTGCAAACTGACCAAACCAGGGACTTTTTCTTTTCTGCTAACTGCCTAGTAGGTCTTAATGATTGAAATGTGCCTTTTAAATAAAAGTAGACTTAATTTCTTGTAAAATAATATAAGTTTCATTATTAAAATATAAATTGTAATATTAAAATTACAATAATATTTTGTTAAAATAAAATTGAAATAAATAATTTCAGATTATATTTTCATTCATAATAAATTAAGTAAGTTGCCAGAATTATTATTTTTAGGGAAAAATAATTGATTTATTATACGGTTTTGTATGTTTATATTTCATTTTAATTATAAAAACAAAATATAAGTAATTAAATGAATAAGTAATAATAAATACAGTCAGGAATTTTTACTGCGCGTGTTTATATTAATGGTTCAAACATCATTATCTTTCTACTGCTCTCAGATTCCTGGACTAACTAATAAGTGTTTGTAACAGTAATTTAAATCTTGCTTTAATCCTGTATCAATGAGTCATCTTAAAAAATATTTAAAAAGCAACATAATTAATATTTGAATGTATTTTTTAATTTTTTAACCCGGATTAATGAAGTTTTATTGTAATTTTATAATATAGTGAACGTAAGATTTATTCTTTTGTTATACTTTTAGATTTATTATTTTCTATACATTTTACGTTTATAGTAATACATAAACAATCATGTGATGTTAAATTTTTTTATGATCAAAACTATTATGCAATCGCTATAGCAACATGTGACTATTAAGTCACATGTAAAAACTTTTATTTAAAAAAAAAAGTTGTTTATCATTTTAAACTAATTTATACATTACTCGCTGAATTATAATATTGTATTACATAAATAATTTATAAATATTTGTACTTAATTTAAAAAAAAGGTATTTCTTTTATATACACCATTTTATTTAATTAAAAATCTTTTTTATGAAATAAAAATTGTATTGTACTTAATTTTCATAGTATAATTAATGTCTAATTATGTTTTGTTAATTTTTTATTTATTTATATATATATATATATATATATATATATAACTTTTAGTTCATCAAAATCATTTTGGTGTTACGTAGTTGTTTACATTTAAGTTAACAAGAACCACATTACTGTGAAGTAACAGTAAACAAACAAGATTCTGCTGTTAGCTTGAACCAATATTTTTCAATTTAATATGATCCATTCAAACAACTGTAACTTTTTTTGCCATCCAGCTAACGACATCTTTTTTCTATGTTTTCTAATATATACGGAGAAGACCTTTTGCCCTTTCTTCTGATAATTTATTCTCTTTAGATGATTTTTGGTGTTTTTCTTCCTGAAAACCCTTTAATTCTTTAATTTTATTTCTTACGTTTTTTTTTCAAATATTAAGTCTTAATAATAACGTATTTCCTCTAGATCTTTTCTAGATTATTGTCCCAACCTTTGCGTTTGTACAGGCGTCCAGCTTTTTCACCACCCTGAGCAAATATTATTTTTGCCGTCCGGTACATATTATTTTGAAACATAATTTTTGACAGCAAACCTTTGTAGGTATTTTTAAAATGTAAAAACCTTTAAAAAAATATATATATAGAATTTTAAATGTGTGTTGTATATACACACATTTAAAATTCTAATTTCAAAAAGTACAATAGGCAATATATGTAAATAAAACATGAAATAAAATAAATTGGTATTAAAAAATATGCAGTTAATAGTAATTAAAAAAAAATAATAATTTTTAATTGAATATTAAAAAAATTTTCTCACTTTTTTCTCTACAAAATCTCTTTTAAGTTCTTTGAAACTTATCTTTGTAAATCATCAAAATAAACAATGACAGATTTGTTGTAATCTTCTGAACGTCTTTTTTCAAACTACATTTCTACCAGTCGATCATAAAAATAAATTGTTTTTCACAACATGGCTAAGTGCACTCAAAAAAGGATATTTGTGGAATTGCACTTGAAAGCCTCAGTGTTTGCTAACAAAAGAGGTTTTTAGGTCCTCCAATACATTTATTACCCATTAGGGATTCTAATGAAGCTTTCATAATGCATGGCACTCCATATGCTTCCATTTAACTCATTGAAGTGTTGCCTAACTTCTTAAGTACGTGCACCGTGTTAAAAATGTACGGCACCATGTACATGTTTTATAATTTTTATTTGTTTTTACAAATCTGCTGCTCTGGGCAAATGCCCAGTTTGCCCATACCTAGATATGAGCCTGCATTTGTATTATAAATGACTTTTTTTCTTAAATAATAAAATAATACATTTTATTAAAATCTTTTAATAAATATCATCAATTTTTTCCTGCTGATTTGAGATAGTGTGTAAAATGTATTGAATCCTTCAGAAAGAAGTGTGTTAATTTTTTTGGTTTACAATATAGATCAGTCTTTCTGGGGCAGATACAAGGGTCATCATTCACGATATGTTGCTGGCTTAAAAACAGAATGAAACTGTCATTTCTACCAGATTGAAATTGATTTTATCTGATATTGTTGGTATGCTGATAAATAACAATATATTATTAGGTAAAGAAAACAACTGAAAGGTAAAACTATAAAAATTAAGATTCTAAAGAGATTAATCAGCGGAAAAGCAATTTGTTAGTCTTTTTTTTATAAAATATTTCCTAGTCTACTAATATGTTGTCTACTGTTATGTATTATGTCAGGAAGACATAAAATGCTAAAGCACATTTGTGTAAAAGTATTAATTGCATTTTGTACAAAAATTTATTGAAATTGATTTTTAAGAATCTATTTCAATACCCTCTCTTGTGCTAAAAAAAAATCCAGGTGTTGAGTATTATATGCTAATGGCTAAATATGCCCCTAAGACCAAATGAATCAATTCTACTTACTTCATGATATTCATTCTGTTTTATGCACACTAATACCATGGTTTTTAACTAACAAAGAGTATCTGTATCAATCCTCATTGGCCTTCATGGCATGAGTGGTAGTGGCTCGGTATTTCATCCAGAGGTCTCAGATTCGAATCCCAATCAGGTATGGCATTTTCACAGTCTACAAAATTGCCATTTCATCTCATCCTGTGAACCAGTACCTATTAGTGGTCCTGGAGTCTAAAAAAAAAGTATCAGTAAATCCCTAATTATGCTTACACCCTACATTTTTATAAATGTACAATTTATTATCAAATTTATCTTGTTTTTTAGTAAATAAAATAATTTTTTTAAAGTTTTATTTAATATAATAATAACTTCTGTTGTATAACAATATGGAAATTCAGCAGATATATGTGTTTCATAATAAATATTATGATTATGCCGTAATGAAATAAATCCTTTAGTTTCCCAGGAAATATAGTTAGAGGAAGTATGGTGATCATGTAAAAAACGGGATATGGGTTTTTTTTGCAAATCTTTACATTTTTACGGTCTAACTATTTCATTTAGCAAAAAAAAAAAAAAAAAAAGTAAATGTACATATGTGCTTTTAGCCTTACATTTCAGGATTAACCAAACCGATTTTGTTCAAATTTGACTCAAATATTTCTATATGTGGGGCACTGATCCTAGTAATTTTTTTTCAAAATTTGTTAAGGGGTGGGGGAATATCATGAAAAAATAATTGCGATATTCTTCAGAGCATTTTAGAGAAAACTTTATTAAAGTAAATCTGTTACCTATAATGCATACATAAATAATCAAAAAACAATTTTCAAAATATCAACCCGACCTCTTTAAATTGAGATATTTTTTTTGTTTAAGAATTTTTCAAAAATTCATTGAAAGTTTATACTTGTGTGTATATATATATATATATATATATATATATATATATACAGCTGCCAAAAAATACCTACAATTTGTTTTTAAATTGTAGGTATTTTATATATATATATATATATATATATATATATACAGCTGTCAAAAAATACCTACAATTTATTTTTAAATCACACTGGAACTAAAATGCAGACAAGTTTTTTTTTAATTTCTTTTTCTTATTTTAACCTCTATTGAAGGAGGTGTTAAATTTAGAGAAACCTTTACCTACTTTAAAGGAAATTTGTTAAGTTACACATGAAGATTTAGAAAAAAATTTTCTTACATTTATTCCCCCTTCTAAAAAAATATATATTATTTGTTTTTTGGCTCTAACTCTTTTAATTTTTATTATTAATATCTGGGAAAGTCATTCAATACTTTGCCAACATTTTTAAATGAAAATAAATATTTAGGCTCTTAATTTTTGTCTTTTTTTTGTTTTTATTTTTCTTTTATGACATATATTGCGTCATATTTAAATTTTTATTTTAATTTAAACTGGGATATCTTAACATTGAGGTTAGTTTTACTTTAAGATTGCATATGACATGACAAAGCAGGTTTTAACGTAAGATAATTATAACGACAGTGTCCTCTTTTTTATTTATTTATTTTATACATATATATTTTGTTTTTTAATAAAAGTTCACTTTTGCTTATTTATTCATGGAATCCAACTGAACTGTTATATCTTTCAGTTAAATACTTATATTAGAAAAGGAAGACTGATTGATTGTGAATTTAGCATGGTTCATTAGTATCGACAGGAATTTGTTGGACTGTATTCACACAAAATCATTTACTAGTATTGTTGTTGTCACCATTCTAAATAAATATGTCCTGATTTTCCAAGAATTTATCAATAAAATGCATGCCCAGTTCGTGAATAAAACCTAAAATACTACTATTTTTGGTTATTGTATTTGTCTTGTTTTTAGTTCCTTCAACTGGTATTTTATCTGTCATGATTTTTCTCTGGCATTTTATTCTGTACCCGTGTTTGTATGTTGGTTTGATACAAGCAACTCTGCTTAGAGATCAATTCATAGACTTCCATTTCATAAAAATTGGCTGTACAAAAACCCAATGCAGCAGTGAGGTTTCTTTTAAGAAATTGGCCCTCTAAATACAATATAATACCGGTATGGGGATCATATCACAGCACAGGATTTGATTTATTAATTTAAAATAATAAATGTCAGAATACTTTATAATCAATTTATAGTGCACTCAAGGATTTTTTTTATTAAAGTATTTGGTAATTGAAATTTTAGTTTGCATTTCATGTACTAATATGCTGTTGTAAACATATGCTACTGCTGGTTCTGTTAAATTAATATTATTGTTTTTTCACATTATATCACTGAAGTTGGAAAAAAAATTTCCATCATATACAGGTGTCTCTTCAATGCAATTTTCATTAACAATAGGTTTCATTGTGTGTATAACAAACATACTGCTATATTTTTTTAAAACAACTTCTTTTTTTATAATCATTGAAGTAATTTATATTATTGTTTAATTTTTTGTATTAATTAATTTCATTTAAGTTACTTAATTTAGTATTAATTTAATATTATTATTACTATTGTTATGTTTAAGTTAAGTTTTTTTTTTAATTAAAAATAAAAAAATAGTAACGAATGAATATTTATTTGTTAATAAATCTTTTTTATATAATGTTTTTTTTTTCCATTAAAGGAGACTTGTTACTTACCGTAGACCAATATACACAAAATACAAATAATTTTTTTATATATTTTTTTACAACAAAAACAATAATAATTTTTACTAACTGGGGCTTAGTGCAGTTCAGATAGTACATTATTTAAAAAAAGCCTACCCCGAAGAAAATTATCTAACAAAATAATACATTTTTATTCTGATCGATATTAATAATACATTACATCTATTTCATCAGGAATGTTTAGGTTTGCTACTCCACAAATAAAAAAAGAACCATCCGAGCATTTTCCTGGATGAATCAAGGGAAACCATTATAAACCTTAACCAGACAGTAACACAGATTCATAATTAGTTATAAAATTTAAAAAAATATGATTAATCTTTATTAATTATTTAAAATATAAACAAATTAAATTATATTAAGTAAAAACATAATGAAAATAATTATTTTTTTAAATATAATTACAAAAGAATTTGCAAATAAGACTTTAATGAAAATTATTTGAGCATATATTTTTGTACACAGTCAGGATGCAGAAAATTTAAAGAAATCGAGAAATATGTTGTTTCTGTAAAAAAAATTTTTTAATTGTATTTTAAATAGATTGGTGAGAAGATTTTTCAATAAATGATTTGATAACTTAATTAAAAATGGCAACAGATTTATAATAAGATCTTCCTCATAAAGCCAAAATATTGCGTTCAGGTAAACAAAAATATCTGGTCTAAAAGAGATAAGTGACTTATTAAAATATTCTTTAAGGTAAATATTAATAGAATCTATGCACAGATCATCATCCCCAAAAAATTGATTTAAAATAACCAACATTAACACCAGCTGCAGAAAAAAGCTCATATGATAATCCTTAACCGAGAATTATGGTATCGCTTATATCAGTGATTCCCAAAGTATGCTCCTTAGCATTCTGGGGAACTTCAACTTTGTAACACCAAGCGCCACAAAATATTACACAATTTTTGTAATTTTATCTCCATTTTCAATTTTACATCATAGGATGCGACATCCAGCCGAGCTAATGCAAACCACTTAGCTAGATGACATGACACTAAATCTCTTGATTATTTTAATAATTTTCCAAATTTTTTGGTACACCGTTTGTATATAAATAAATGCCAGTTTCATACAGTTTTAGTGTTAAATTAATTTTCATAGATTGTATCAGCTGAATATTGTTTTGATCAAGCAGAGTGAAATTTTTGAAGTTTTTTCTTATGTGTTTTTAAAAATGGATTTGTTTTTACTAAAGATCAGTAGATGTAAGAGTGAAAATGAAGAGGGCATGTATCGTAAACCATTGGGAAGATTATGAAGAACCATAAAATTCAATAATATGGTAATAAGTATATGAACTTTGATTCAACAGAAGTCAATGACGAAGAAAGGTCACAATATGTTGTTTGTATAAAGGTTTTTTCACCAGAATGCATGTTACGAAGTTAAGTTGAAATACATTTAGAATCCAGTCGTCCCAGCGTAGTTTATAAATTTCTAATACTTTATCAGGAAGCTAAAAAAAGTTAAATAAACAAAAGGGTAGTTTTTATATGTAGGCACCAATTCCAAAGTTGTACTAGTATAGATTCACAAAGTGTAACAAGTACATACAGTATCAGAAGAACTCATTCCACTACCGGCTGCCATGCATGTAGTGAACATTATGATCAGTGATTTTGTTGGGATGTTACTTTCAAAAGTGTTTTTGTCCAATAACACACAATCGACTGCAAAACACAGCCCGTACCAGATGACTCAATGATAAATTAATTGAAAAAATTAAAAGGGACGTAATTTTGCTTGTAGCAGGATGAGAATGGAGATAATAATGATGCTCGCTTGATTTGCTATGTACAGTTTGTAAATGGCAATAACATTGTGGAAGACTTTCTCATCTGTAAAGGTATCGCTGCTAGCACAAAGGTTCAAGACTTGTTGAAGATCACTAATAATTTTATTTCCTAAAACATTTTGGAGTGGATTAAGTGAGTTGGTGTCTGTACTGATAGTACACATTCTATGTCTGGCTGTTATGGAGGATTGCAGGTTTTTATTCAAAGTACTGTGGACCTGCTTTGTTATTCACAAAGAAACGTTCCATGTAGGACTTTTGATATCAAAATATCAAAAGTCTGGTTCCTACATGGAACCAGATCTTAGAATATCCAGTGAATTTTATAAACTTTATAAAAATGTGGTTGTTGAAAGCAAGATTTTTCAAAAAAATATGCGAAGTATAGGATCCAAACACACGTCACTGTTACATAATGGCTTTCTCGTGGTAATGTACTTACTGTCTTGTACATTTGAACTGCGACAAGAAATATATATTTTTCTTAAAGAGAAGAAGAAGATCATGGACCCCACTTAATACCGAATCAACTTCCTCAAAACCTTTATCCATGTCTGTTCTCTTTTCAGGCCTTGCGTTACATATTCTGTTCATATTTTACAATTTTACCCTTACATTTTCATTTCTCTACTATATTGCTCTAGCTTAGATCTTCTCTCATTGTTTCATTACTTATTTGGTTTTTTTCATTTTCAAACATCAACATTTCTAAGTACCCTAAATTTATTCCATTTACTGCAGCTTCTTTATTTCTATTTACCAATATGTTTCAGAAACAAGTTTTCATCTAATCAAATATTACTTCATTAATACTATACTGTAGATATGTAAAGCACTGAAAATCTGAAAAAAATCAACCATTACTTCAACCATTACATCAACCAATCAAATCTAACAGTTTCTCTCTCTCTCTCTCTCCCTCTCTCTCTCTCTGTGTGTGTGTGTACATATAATATACAGGTGGGTGGGAAGTCCCTTTACGATTGTTATGAAATTATTACGATAGGTGCAGCTTACCTTGTCTGGATCTAAAACGTTGTGTGGATTCCACCATTACATGTTCAAAGTACAACTGTATGTGCCTCCCTGACCGGTTCATCTACAACAGCATATCAGGGGGTGATCATTTCAAGTGCTCACTGAACAGCATCTTGGAGCTGCTCGTTGTTGACATATCTCCATTTTTGTATCTCTTCTTTTACAAAACCCCAGAGTACATTGTCAGGTGTGGGAGGTAATGGATCTAGTAACTATACTCCAATCCAGCGATTCAGAAAAATTTCACTGAGGCATATGCAGACATTCAAAGCAAAATGCATTGGAGCACCATCTTGCTGAAATGTAATGATGTCAGCGATCCGTTTTGTTGTTAATTCCAGAAGCAACCAATCGTTGATCATTCTCAGATAACTGTGTTGAGCCATCGAAAAAATAAGAACCGAGGGGAAGTTCAGTTGTCATCCAAACCGAAATCATAACATAAAACAGATGAATTCAATTTCCTCAAAAAAGTGAGGATTGTCTTTCACCCAGGAAAAAACATTTTTGTTACGAGAGCTTCGATAAATCACAACCGCATCTGAGAACGTGATTTTCTTCTTTATCATTTGCTCTTGGAAAGCGTTTTTATCGATCAAGCTCTTTTGCCATTAACTATCACTGGACAAAAACATTTAACATTCAAGTAAGTCCTGCATATGATCTGAAATTGTTAATCTTAGAATGCCTAATTCTGCAGAAAATTTGCGTTAATTTCCGTCTCAGCTTGAGTGCTCCACCTCCCTCTGCGTGGCCCATCAAGAACACTTCCTGTTGCTAAAGCCTTCTTCCATGTCAGTAACATTTGCCGTGATGGTGATGATTTCACAAATCCTACAAAGAAGTCATTCATAATGTTCTCCAATGTTTTACCAGTGTCTAGACTTTGTAGACCAACTCAAACTGATAAGCTCAACTCTTTGACAGTGAATACACTTGTATCCGCCAACGTTCAGCATTGAAATGATCACCTCTGATATACCATTGCAGATTAACAACCAGAAATGGAGGCACATACACCTGTGCTATGAACATGGTAGAATCCATGTGTACGTTTTAGATTCATAGAAGGTAAGCTACACATATCCATATAATTTCATAACTAGTGTAAAGGAACTTTCAGCAAACTCCATATAAGTAGTATTGTATCTTATTTTATATCCTTCCTGAAATGTGTTGTTTGACTCAAAAATAAAAGTTGTAAAACAGATTTCCATTTCATTTTATATTTGTATTTCTTTATTAAAGATTTTTTTTATTTTTGTTGTTAACAAACCACATATTGTTTTGCAATTTGTTTTTACAGCCTTCTCTCTTGAGCTACTATCTTTTACTTGTTCATAGCTTGAACAATTCATATAATCTATGATTTGTCTTATGTGCCCCAGTCTAATCACTTCCTCTCTATGGTTTTTCCTTTCAATCATCCTCTCAGTAATGGTCTTCAGGATCTCCTCATAACGAATTTGTGTCTCTTCTCTTTGGTATAGTCTGAGGGTTCTTTTCTCATTCATCCATTTTGAGTATCTTTTCATTAGTAATTTTGTCTTTCCATTTTTAATTCACGTATAGCACCATATTGCAAATGCTTTTAATTTTTTTTCTCTGGAATTCCTACAGTCCAACTCTTGCCCTCAACAGTGCTGCAGTCCAGAAATATGTTTTAAAGAACCTTTTCCATATTTTTAAACTAATGTTGATTCACTAAGTAGCTCCTTTTTGTTGAAGATATATTTGCTAGACTGATTCTTGTTTTTATATCTTTTTTGTTTCTACCATCTGGTGTTATGATGTCCCTAAGTATTTAACTTACTTAATTTACTCTAAAGTTTAATTTTTTAACAATTTATGTACTCTTCTATTATTTCATCCATAAACCATTTTATTATGGCTTTACTGATTTTAAAATTGTAATTATTAGTAAAAAGCTGTTGATCCATTTTTGAAATAGAATCATTCAAATCACGCTCAATTTCTGTAATGACTTCTAATGTTACCAAAAATCTCAGCATATCTATTTTTATTCCCTGGATTTTGATTCCTATGCTAATTTCTTCTCTTCTGATATCTATTGCTCCTTGAACATAAGAGTTAAAAAGAGGATTGTTGTAAGTTACACCCTTGTCTTACTCCTTTATGTATTTGAGCTTCTTCTTGATTCTCTCCCACCCTGATCGTTATGACTACTTTCTCTTCCTTGTATAAGCTCGAAATAAGTTTTTATTTTTTTATTTGATTCCTTGTTTCTTTATAGTAAAAAACTTTTTGTTTCAGTAGATCAAAACAGAGGTAAACTAGTCCCCTGTTTCGATCTCTGGGTGGGGACTGCTAAGGAAGGAGTCACAAGAAAATTAAAAAATAACATTCTATGAGTCAGAGTGTGGAATGTTAGAAACCTAAAAGAGATTGGTAGGTTAGAAAATTTAAAGAGGGAAATGGATAGATTAAATGTAGATGTAGTAGGAATTGGTGAGGTTCTGCGGGAAGAGGAAAACAACTTTTGGTCAGATGATTTTAGAATAATTAATTCAGCGTCAAATAAAGGGCAGGCAGGAGTAGGTTTTGTAATGAACAAGAAGATAGGGAAGAGAGCAGAGTATTTCAAAAAGCATAGCCATAGAATCAGTGTAATCAGGATAAAATCAAAACCTAAGCCGACAACAATTGATAGTGACCATAATTTAGTGGTACTGAAATGTAGATTAGGGTGTAAAAACCTGAAGAAAAGGTGCCAGATGAATCGATGGAATTTCGAGAAGATTGAGGAAGATGAGATAAAGATTTTTGAGGACATGGAAAGAGGTCTAAGTAAAAAAGATTAAGGTAGAAAATGTAGGAAAATGTTAAAAAGGAAATTCTTAAATCAGCAGAAGGGAACTTAGGTGGAACAAAGAGAACTGGTAGAAAACCTTGGATATCAGAGGATATATTGCAGCTGATGGATGAACGTAGAAAATATAAGAATGCTAGTGATGAAGAAAGTAAAAGGAACTATCGACAATTAAGAAGTACTATAAACAGGAACTGCAAACTACCAAAAGAAAAGTGTTCAGAAGTTGAAAGAGAAATGATCATTGGTAAAATAGATGGAGTATATAGGGAAAGTTAGGGATACTTTTGTGTTATATAAATTATAATCTAATAATGTGTTAAATAAAGATGGTATACCGATTTATAATACGAAAGGAAAGGTCGATAGGTGGGTGGAATATATTGAAGAGTTGTACGGATGAAATGAATTAGAAACTGGTGTTAGAGGAAGTGGAAGAGAATGAAAGGGGAGAAACAATACTGAGATCTGAATTTAATATAGCATTAAAGGATTTAAATGGGAGAAAGGCTCCCGGGATGGACAGGACACCTTCAAAATTACTGCACAGTGCAGGTGAGGAAGCGATAGATATATTATACAAACTGGTGTACAACATGTACAAAAAAGGGGGAGTTTCGTCAGACTTCAAAAAGTTATTGTCATTATTGCAAAGAAAGCAGGAACAGATGAATGTGAAGAATACATAATGATTAGCGTTAACTACTCATACATCAAAAATTTTAACTAGCATTCTGTACAGATGAATTGAGAGGGAGAATGGAAGAAGTGTTAGGAGAAGACCAATTTGGTTTCAGGAAAAGTATAGGGATAAAGGAAGCAATTTTAGTGCTCAGATTAATATTAGAAGGAAGATTAAAGAAAAACAAACCAACATACCTGCATACGTAACATTTGCAAGAACCGAAACGGCAGCAGTAATAACTGAAGAACATAAGAAAGAAGCAGTAATAAAAAAGGGAGTCAGACAAGGTGTTCCCTATCCCTGTTACTTTTTAATCTTTACATAGAACTAGCAGTTAATGATGTTAAAGAACAGATTAGATCCGATGTAACAGTGCAAAGTGAAAAGATAAAAATGCTATGATTTGCTAATTATAGCCAAGAGTAAAAAATAATTAGAAGAAAAAATGAATGGTACAAATTATGTCCTATGCTAGAACTATCGCATGAAAATAAACAAGAACAAAATGAAAGTAATGAAATGTAGTAGAAATAACAAAGATGGACCGTTAAATATAAAAATAGGACCAGAGAAGATTATGGAGGTATTAGAATTTTGTTAATTTCTAAAGATGCACGAAGCAGGAGCGGAGCGATATAAAATGCCAAATAGCACAGGAGAGATGAGCTTTCAGTCAGAAATATAGTTTGCTTACATCAAATGTTTATTTAAATGTAAGGAAAACATCAAGGAGTGCAGCTTTATACGGAAGTGAACTTGGACGATCAGAGAACCCGAGAAAAAATTATTCGAAGCATTTGAAATATGGTGCTACAGAAGAATGTTAAAATCAGATGGGTGGATAAAGTGACAAATGAAGAGGTGTTGCAGCAAATCGATGAAGAAAAAATCATTTGGAAAAATATTGCTAAAAGAAGAGACAGACTTCTAGAGGCCACATCTTAAGGCACCCTGAAGTAGTCGTTTTAGTATTGAAGTAAAAGGTAGATGGGAAAAATTTTGCAGGCAGGCAACATTTGGAATATATAAAACAAATTGTTAGTGATGAAGGGGGTTTACCGAAATGAAATGACTGGCACTAGATAGGGGATCTTGGAGAGCTGCATGAAACCAGTCAAATGACTGAAGACAAAAAGAAAAAAAGATCAAAAGAACTATGCTGAATGTATAAATTTTACTTAAAATCTAAAATTAAATGTACCATCATCAGTAGGCACTGGTCAAAGTTGAATAGTCTAAATAAGTAAATAGATAAATTTATCAATAAAGAAATAATAATAATAAAAAAATTCTGGCTACCAAGCCACTATTTAAAGTCCTATTTTAAGAGTATAAGTTTCAGCTGATACACAATTACCTGTGTATGAGTTGTTTATACTATTAGATAGGATATTTTATTCAAATAACACTTTACTTACTACCTATATTGGTTATTAAAAATTACTTGTAAAACTTAATAAGAAAAGGAAAAAATTAAGCTTATACCCCACTCCTGAATGAAATTGCCCAAATATATAACCAAAGTGACAAAACCAATCTAATGGAATCAACCAATTAAGAAAAAAAATGTGACGTAGTCTATAAACAACAAAAATGAAAAAAAATTTTTTTTTGCCCCCTGCCTTTCTGGGGATTTGAATAAGATCAAAGGAATTGAATGTCAAAAACAAACACTAGCAGAAAATATCTTAGCTACTTAAGGAGCGTTAAATTATGATGAACCTCCCCAATGACCCAACTTTTGAGATATGGAAACAATGAGGTCCTTATCGCCATGCCCAGGAAACAATTTTGATCAAAATTGATGAATGGCGTGAAAGCCTCATTTACAGAAAATAATCATGCCAATTTTCATCTGAATCAGACCACCCAATTTGGAGTTATCAACACATGTACATACATACTTATGTAAGTACAAATATCCTTCAAAGGTTTTCACTGTTAAAATTGCATTGTTGGTTAATGGGAAGGTCGTGAAACACAAAAATCTACAAAAACCTTAATGTCCAAAATTTGACCTGATTAGCATACATTTCCTTACATAGTGTACAGTGTAAATACGTAGACAGAAGTAAAAATTTTAATTACTTATATATATATATATATATTTATCTGTTCTCTTATACCTTATTCATACATATATTTTGTATGAAATATAAACCATCAAAACACTGTAACTGGATAAGTTAAACTTACACATTAATTTCCAATAACTAGTTTTCGTGGTATCCCGGATCTTCAGCTGGTATTAAATTGTGGATCTATTACATTAAGACATATTCTTTTAATTGTTTGTCATTTTATTCAAAATTATGTTTTATATTTTGAAATTTTGTATGATAGTATGAACGTACATATAAATTTTGCTCACCAGTACTGTAATATATATGTATGTGTATTCCTTATATATACATATATTTATTTATTTATATAAGGGATTGAAGAATGGAGAGTGATATGATAAAAATCATCAAAAATAAAAGCAGAGACTCCATACCACAGAAAAAAACAAACTTTAAGATGAAAATTCTTATAAGGATAGTCAATGCGAGACAACTGCCTTGAAAAAAAATCATCCTTTGAATTTGAGACACTGGATTAACATTTGAGTTTCTCATTATACCCACTGTTCTTCTAGATAACTGTAATGTACCCACCGGATTAGTTTAGTGATCGACGCGTGTTTGCAAATCAGCTGATTTGGAAGTCAAGAATTCCAGTGTTCAAGTCCTAGTAAAGGCATTTATTTTTATACGGATTTGAATACTAGATCGTGGATATCAGTGTTCTTTGGTGGTTGGGTTTCAATTAACCACACATCTCAGAAATTGTCGACCTGAGACTGTGCAAGACTACATTCCACTTACACTCATATATATTATGCTCTGACGTATTACCTGACAGTAATTCACAGAGGCTAAACAGGAAAAAAGGAAGATAATTGTCATGTAATATTTTTTTTAATAATTATTCTACCATATAAGCTTAAAGCTTGTACATAGAAATATAGAATGAACATTTTGTAGCTTGTGAAAAATGCCATTCCCAATTGATATTTGTACCTGAACCAATCAGATGAAAGAGCAAGATGCAATTTTTTTCTTTTTCTCTTTAGCCTCCGGAACCACTGCAAGGTATTACTTCAGAGGATGATATGTATGAATGTAAATGAAATGTAGTCTTGCACAGTCTCAGGTCAACCACCGTTCCTGTGATGTGCAGTTAATTGAAACCCAACCAAAAAAAGAACACCGGTATTCATGAAATAGTATTCAAATCTTTATAAAAGTAACTGCCTTTACTAGGATTTGAACCTTAGAACTCTCAATTTTGAAATCAGCTGATGTGCAATGACGAGTTCACCACTAGACAGCAAGATGCTACTTCTCTGCTACAAGTACAATCACATCAAGTAGTATATTGAAATGTTGTTATATGCCTGTTTATAGTATG
This sequence comes from Lycorma delicatula, assembly GCF_047948215.1. Classification (NCBI taxonomy): domain Eukaryota; kingdom Metazoa; phylum Arthropoda; class Insecta; order Hemiptera; family Fulgoridae; genus Lycorma; species Lycorma delicatula. Next base: position 13,000,538 of record NC_134467.1, on the reverse strand, counting down.
TATAATTTATTTATATGGCGGGTTGAAAATTTAAATTAATTAAAAAATTCACAAAATTTTCAAATTAAAATTATTTTATTTTTTAATATTGATTACATTTTTCCAGACAGGAACCCTTTACGATAGATCATTTTAAAATTATTTTTCTAAAATCGATCCTTTCAGGAATCATATTCCTCTGCTCTATACAAATTATATTAATCTGATCAACCCAAGCACAAAATAAATAAAATAAAATAGAGACACCTACCATATTCCATAATCCAAGCAAGAGTGCTTTCGCAAGTATGTTGCATCAACAGTTGCTCTATATAATTTTTCAAATCGTTCATTCCAAATTAAACTTAAAATTAAAATTTAAAACCCTGTATTGTACTTTTTTTTTGTCTTCAGTCATTTGACTGGTTTGATGCAGCTCTCCAAGATTCCCTATCTAGTGCTAGTCGTTTCATTTCAGTATACCCTCTACATCCTACATCCCTAACAAGTTGTTTTACATATTCCAAACGTTGCCTGCCTACACAATTTTTCCCTTCTACCTGTCGCTCCAATATTAAAGCGACTATTCCAGGATGCCTTAATATGTGGCCTATAAGTCTGTCTCTTCTTCTAACTATATTTTTCCAAATGCTTGTTTCTTCATTGATTTACTGCAACACCTCTTCATGTGTCACTTTATCCACTTGTCTGGATTTTAACATTCTCCTATAGCACCACATTTCAAAAGCTTCTAATCTTTTCTTCTCAGGTACTCTGATCATCCAAGCTTCACTTCCATATAAAGCGACGCTCCAAACATATACCTTCAAAAATCTTTTCCTGACGTTTAAATTAATTTTTGATGTAAACAAATTATATTTCTGACTGAAGGCTCGTTTTGCCTGTGCTATTCGGCAATTTATATCGCTCCTGCTTCGTCCATGTTTAATAATTCTTCCCAAATAACAAAATTCTTCTACCTCCATAATCTTTTCTCCTCCTATTTTCACATTCCGTGGTCCATCTTTGTTATTTCTACGTTTTACCAATCAGCTAGAATTGCTATATCATCAGCAAATCGTATCATCTTTATCTTTTCACCTTGTACTGTTACTCCGAACTGTATTGTACATGAGATTTAAAATTGTTAAAAGGTCCAATTAAATCGAAACAGAAATGAAACTAAAACTTTTTAAATTAAAAAATGTTAAACTGTAAATTAAAATTTCCATATATATATATAAAATATGAAGTCATTAACAAAATTAAATTAAAAATCAAAATAAAATCAGTAATAAAAACAAAATAAATAAATAACAAAAAACAAACTTTGGCTAGTTCTACATGGATTTCTATTTTGTTTTTATTATTGATTTTAATTTTGACATTTAATTTTATTAATGACTTCATATTATATATATATATATATAATTTACAATTTAAAATTTTTTAATTTAAAAAGAAATTTTATTTTATTTCCATTTTGATGTAATTGAAAAAAGGATCTTTTAACTATTTTAAATATCATGTATAGTATAGGGTTTTAAATTTAAATTTTAATATTTGATTTGGAACGAACAGTTTGAAAAATTATATAGAGCAAATGATGATGCGAAAGCGCTCTTGCTTGGATTATGGAATACAGTAGGTGTCGTATTGTATTTTATTTTATTAATTCTGTTCTTCGGTTGATCAGATTTATATAACATTTTAAAATTATTTATATATTTTGTTTTCTTTTTCATTTTTAGGATGTCCCTATCCCTAGTTTTATTATTTCTATTTATTTCATCATTTACTTTTTTTTAAAGAGACTTTTCAAGTGATAATTTTTTTACACCCTTCCTACCACTATCATGAACTTCTTTGTCGATGTGTTTTGGAGTACCTCCATTCTCAAAACTACTTTTACCACTGAGGCTTCCTGAGTTGGAATCGTTGAATAAAAAGCAATCTTAAATTCTTCCCACACTCTACCCATACTGTCTTGGCCTCTTCTGCTTTGTCCCAATTGCTCTAACATTTATACAATTTCTTGAAACTAATCCTTCTGATTCTATTTTTACAATCTCAATTTTTAAATATTACATCTGTTTAAAATTGTTAAAATAAAAAATCAGAAGGATTAGTTTCAATAAACTGTTTAACCATTAGAGTGGGAGGGACAAAGCAGAATTGGCCATGATAGTAGGGATGGAGAGTGGATGGTGCTTAAGACCGCTTAAATGATTCCAATTCAGGATAGCTTAGTGCTAAATATAGTTTTGAGAATGGAGGAACTCTGAAATGTGTCAACTATAAGGTTAGAGTGATAATGCTAGGAAGGACAGAAAATAATAGTCAAATTAATTATGATAATCTTAGCGGAAATATGAAATGATATTGTGAAAATTTTTACATCCATCCTTATCTAATGTTATCTTGCTTTCCATTGCGTCTCTCTTTATAACTGCTTTATTTATTCTTAAAGTAAAAATAGGTTTACACCCTATTACCATTGCTTTATGATAAATAAATTTTATTAAGGTATGAAAAATAATAAGCCTGGTCAGGATTAAAACTCACAACCTTCTGGATAAGAAGGAACACTACAACTCTGCCATGGAATGGAGTGGTATGTTTTATTTCAAGTTTTTTATATTGTTAACAATTTTTTTTATATATTTCACGTCAATTTTCTTGACAATTTAAAAAAAAATTATTTGTTATCCTCTACACTAGAGAGTACAGTTTTTTTTTTGTGGCGTATGATAATATTTTTGGTTTTTCACTTGTACAAAACAAAAAAATGGTGATCAATCATAAACCTATCTTACTCATAATCCTTTGGAGATCCAAAATATTTCATCAGTGGGAACAATAACCCATCTATTTTTGTTGTCTTTGATCCATTCTTTCTCAGGATGTTCTGATTTTCATCTGCTCACTGGATTAATGTTAAGAATGTAGAGGACCTATACATTTACTGTGTCATTGGTATTTGTAGTTTTCATAAGGGTGGTAATTCCTAGCTATAGAGCTGACCTGGGACTTCTACATGCTATCTAAACAAAAAGCCTTTTATGTAGAATAATATGAAAGAAAAACTTTTTATAATTTTTGGAATACCAACAAAAGTAATAATCTTTTAATGACAATTATGTTTCTACATACTTTCCCCTATTAACTTGATGTATTTCTGAAGCATTCAAAGTTTTTATTAACTAAAAAATTGTAATTTACAAAAAAATTAATAAATAAAAATTTGTTGCAGCGATTACTTCATTTTTTTATCCTAATCCTCTTCTTACAAATGATTATTTCATGTTTGGAAACAGGAGAAGGCATTAAATTTAATAGTATGTAAGTAATTCATGTAATTTTGTTTGTTCAATTGTTGTATGAACTAGTGTAGTTACGATAAAAAATGAGTTCATTTTTGGTTGATTTCATCTTATAAAATTGGATAATATTCCTCTGCGATAGATTTTCGTTTTTTGACGATAATTTTTCAAAAAATATATGAATTTTGTATTTTATCTCATCCGGATGCTAAGTATGTGATTTGTCATTAGCACTTATTTGACCTTGTCCGAGTTAAAAATTAATTTCAATGGTTTAGAATTCACCAAAATGACGATTAATTTTATAAAAAAAAAAACAAATATTTAATTGTTGCATGATAAATTTTTTTTTCATTTAAATAAATAAATAAAGCTTTTATTCACCCGAGTTACTACCTTTGATTTTATTAAAAGTGTAAAACAATCACTGAGAGCAAGGTGGCTAAGTGACTGGGTATCTACCGTCGATAATAAACTCCGATGGATTAAAGATTCGGTGTTGCCATGGGGCTCCTCTTGCAGAAAAACTCATTGTGAGGAAGTGGTCCTTTGCCAGTTACGGATAGGACATACGAGGATCACACACGAGTACCTAATGTCAGAAGGAATTGCACCCCTATGCGCACGATGCAACTGCCACATGACTGTGCACCACATTCTCGTGGACTGCATATGTTATGCGGTGTTGCATCGTAAGTTTAATCTACCTAGAAACATCCGTGATATTTTGTGCAATAATAATTAAATTATGGACCTGATGTTTCTGTTTTTGCATAGTACCAGGTTACTGCAAAAAATTTAATATTATTTATATTTTTACGCTAAAAGAGTTTTTGATAATTGTTAATCTTTACTTTCAATTTTGATTTTTTTTGGTTCTATGTCTTAAATTTTATTATCCGAGAAGGGAGCCTTTTGAACAACCTATCGGAATTAGGTAAGTTTTATATAGTTTGTTTATTCTATTTCTTTAACTTTTATATTTTAAAGACTTCGTCTGCGATATTAGTTTTGAGTCTTATTTCAATTTTTGACTTATTTTAATTCAAGTTCTATTATTTTACGATTTTATTAATAAAAATTCCACGCAAAGATAACGCTCAGGCGTTTTTCGCCCCCAAACAAAAAAAAAAAAAAATACACAATAATATATATATATATATACAGAGATAATGTCAGGATTGGTTACTTCATGAAATATAATTAAAAAATGGAACTGGCTTTGATGGATCAAGGAAAACCATCACAGTGAAGTTAAAACCAGTTATAAACCAAAAAGCAATTCAAAAATGTTTTAATTAAAATATTCTTTTTGTAATTTTTATTTATATATGATATTTAAAATTTTAAACTTTTTAAACAATAAATTGAACAAAATTAAAAATATTTGGCTTTTTAAGCATTTTTTCAGACTATTGGGATTTTCTTCAGCACCTGATGTTACTCTTCCTCAAATATATTATAATCTGTTTTTTGTCGGCTAAACATGTATTTACGGTATAGTCAAAAGTACATTAGGTTTGAATCTTGCATGTTCATTTAGTATATTATTGCTGAGTGTTTATTTCTTTTTGCTTTGTGAAGAATAAAAACACAGTTGATATAAGTAGATTTGTGATGTATAAGATTGTTAATGAATATTTTTATAAAATAATTTTTTAAAAGTTAATTTGTAAATCTATTTAAAACCGTGTCCTGTTTGACTAATGTAGAACATCATTCATAAGTAAATTCAACTATTCTAGTATAATATTTCCTGTTTAATTCTATGTTAAAAAATGAATTGTTAGGGGGAGAGAAAATAAATAAATAAAATTACTTTTCAATAACATTTACATGTATGTTCCTGTTTTACATATATCTTAACCCAAGCTGCAGGATGAATATTTTTTTTTGTTTTCAGTCACTTGACTGGTTTGATGCAGCTCTCCAAGATTCCCTATCTAGTGTTAGTCGTTTCATTTCGGTATACCGCCTACATCTTACATCCCTAACAATTTGTTTTACATATTCCAAACGTACACAATTTTTCCCTTCTACCTGTCCTTCCAATATTAAAGCGACTATTCCAGGATGCCTTAATATGTGGCCTATAAATCTGTCTTTTCTTTTAGCTATATTTTTCCAAATGCTCCTTTCTTCATCTATTTGCCGCAATACCTCTTCATTTGTCACTTATCCACCCGTCTGATTTTTAACATTCTCCTATAGCACCACATTTCAAAAGCTTCTAATCTTTTCTCCTCAGATACTCTGATCGTCCAAGTTTCACTTCCGTATAAAGCGATACTCCAAACATAAATTTTCAAAAATCTTTTCCTGACATTTAAATTTATTTTTTATGTAAACAAATTATATTTCTGACTGAAGGGTCGTTTCGCCTGTGCTATTTGGCATTTTATATCGCTCCTGCTTCGTCCATCTTTAGTAATTCTACTTCCCAAATAACAAAATTCTTCTACCATGGTAATATTTTCTCCTTCTATTTTCACATTCAGTGGTCCATCTTCGTTATTTATACTACATTTCATTACTTTCATTTTGTTCTTGTTTATTTTCACGCGGTAGTTCTTGCATAGGACTTCATCCATGCCGTTCATTGTTTCTTCTAAATCCCTTTTACTCTCGGCTAGAATTACTATATATCAGCAAATAGTAGCATCTTTATCTTTTCACCTTGTATTGTTATTCCGAATCTAAGTTGTTCTTTAACGTCATTAACTGCTAGTTCCATGTAAAGATTACGGGGATAGGGAACATCCTTGTCGGACTCCCTTTCTTATTATGGCTTCTTTCTTCTGTTCTTCAATTATTGTTATCTCAAAATTGTAAAATAAACAAAAAATAAGTTGTTCTATATAACTTTGTTTAACTATTAATAATTTTAACTATTATAATTTTTTTTAACTATTAAAAAAAATACAATTATTCCTTAAAACCATTATAATAAAATATTGGGATTAAAACAATTAAGTTGCAATATCTTGTAATAAATAGAAAAACTGTTCTAACCTTAATGCCACTTTCATATTTTCTATATTAATTAATGTTTTAAAAAATATCTAAATGTTAAATTATATTTTTAAATAATCAGTTATTTACTGTGGCAATTTACAGAATTTAAAAAAATTTAATTCAACAAAAAAAGTTATAATAATAATAATAATAATAATACAATATAGTATAGTTAGTACTACAAATAAACAATATGGAAACCTCAAAGGAATGTTTATGTTTACATTCAAAGATTGAGGTTATGTTATGTTATTAAATCTGACACTCAAAATATATTTTTATGGTTACTTAAAAGTAGACCTTTGAGCAATTTAATTTTACCGCTTGTTCCGGGGCACTTTCGATTTTTGAACTCGGGTTTGGAATGCATGCCGTCGTACTTGAGAGATGCACCTTGTCGGCATTAACCGCGGGACCGCCCGACATTAGCCGAAGATGTCAAGTCTGACGTCAGTATGTCACCTGTGCAAAACAATTTGGAGCAGTTCGCGATTTAGACAGAGCACTTATTTCAATCGGTGATTCTATGTACTATTACATGTCATAAGTGTTAAGTTTTACAGATTATAATAGTTTTAATTAGCCGTGGTTCGACTGGAAGTATGCAGTATCGCATGTATGTACAAATAATTGAAGTTTTAAGTGAGCATGCAAGAAAAGGATAGGCCTATATCAGGATCGGCGGGCGGCCGCCATCTTCTACATTTAGTTTTTCTCGTTTGTAGTGATATCTAAGCAATTAATTTAATTAATATGACCACTTGAAAATTAAGTGTGAAGTGTTTTGAGTGTGTGTAAAAGACTTAGGTTTGTTAGAGGGATACATTGGATACCACAGAGAGGTAAGCTAAAATACCTAAGTATTTTTTTTAATTTTGTGTCTTACATGTTTTTCATTCATCAAATAGAAAGGGGTGGCCAACAAATGGAGTTGTATGTTTGTTCAGTCAGCCGATCTTTTTATTATCTTAACGTGTACATATTTGTATGTTATTTATACGGCTTGATATCGTTTTAAAATTAAAAATACACAATTTTAAAACGGATTTACATAGTTCATTGATACCGAAAATTTAAAATAAGTTCAAATTGTTGAGACTTCTCTTTATTTATTTTAGTGTCCATTTCGTTATTTTTATACCGATATGAATGAGTAATCGCACGGGAGTTGTTAAGAACAAAATGTAGTGTAATTATTGAATGAAAATATGTAAATAAGTTATTGAATATTTATATCGTGAATGTGTTTTACCAGGTATTAACGTTTAATATATAAAATATTTATAAAATTTTGCGTTAACTTAATATAGTTTACTGGATTTTTACGCCTTGTTTGGCGAAATTTTACGGGTATCATTTTAGAGTGTTAATGGGATGTGAGATCCATTGAATTGTTGAAATTTCGACCATCTTGATTTGAGTGAAAAGGTACTGCACTTTTTTTTTGCTTTAAGTGTCGTAAGCTACCGTAGTTTACGATTGATCTATAATTTTATTTTTTTTATAGTAATTTGTTTTTACTTATTAAATATATAACCTTTTTAATTTCAATTGTAGTTGAAATCATTTCAAGTAATTTAAAAATAAACATTTACTCTAATTGTGTAGTTTAATTTTGTGCTTAATAAAACATTTCAAAAAAAGGCAAAAAGTTTTTGTTTTTATTTATAAATAAATAATCTAAAATGTTATTATGTTATAAAATTATGTATTTAATAAACATTTGTATTATTTATAACCTCCCGTTTTGCTAGTATTTATTTTTATTGAAATAAAATTGTTTATTTTGATGAATTTTTTTTTCAACCGAAAAATTAAATGAAATATTTTAATAGTTTTAGGAATTGAATCGTGTTCAGTTTGTAAAATACGTTGACAATTTGTTTTATTTAAAACTAAACTTATTTATTATAACATTTTTTTAAATAGATATTTTTAGGCTTTATGTTTGACATTAATTAATTATTTATTTGGTTAAAACTAGTTAAGTTGGATCTCAAAATATATTAAAATTATTACTTAAATTTAACATTATTAAAATCTTTTAAGACTTTTACTCTTGGATTAGAAGAAAATCCAAGTGATTTTTAATTAATAAAAATCGGTTGGATTTTCTTCCTGTTTTAATCATAAAATTTTCAAATACTTGGAACTGGTAGACCTTTATGATTTTTTGAAAGCTTTTTCATATTTTAAACAGTTGATTACGTTACCTTTTTACAATAGCACATGTAGTGATGTAATTTTAATTAAAATTTTGCCTTTTCATCAGTTTTTCCTTTGTAAGGGATACATTGGCTGTAATTGAGAACATTTATTTTTTAGTTTGCATTTTAAAATTGATTTCAACCAAATTTCCAAATTAAAAATGTTTTTAATGTTCTAAAAAGTTGTTGGCGTTCTTGAAAATCAAAATCTTATTCGGCACAAAATTTAGTTCACTTTTTATTCAAATCTGACGTAGTTAAGTGTTGTTAAATCAAAAAATTAATTTAATGATAATATTATTTCAATAAATGAAAAATACCCATTTTATTTATTTGTAATTCATTAAAACTTTTGTTTGTCAACTTCAGTTTTCCAGTTTCTTATAAATTTATTAAATTTTAATGCGTTTATCTTGTAATGTACTAGCTTTTTTCACTTTTTCAATGTTCCTTCAAACAAAATATATTTAATTATACATAAAAAACCATCATTTCTGTTGTTTTTAATTGTTGGTGCTGTTCTTAAATAAAACTGTAAATTGTTTTAACTGTGCATTAATACTGTAATGATAGTTTAGGTAAAACTAGAGAATTTGATATATGTGGACTCTTGATAAGAATTATTTTCAATATTTATAAATATATTCACTTTATATGAAGCATAATTAAATTAATATAATATACTTTTGCAGATTAAATTAAATGTTACTTTTATTTTTTTTTGTACATGTGATGAATATTATTTTTACAATGGTCATATAATTTATTTTTTCTTTAAGACAATATGTAGTTGTTATTATAAGTATTGAAATGCAATTGCGTATTTCTTTCTTTAGTTTTAGTTGTTTTATCAAATTTGATTACTATCAGGTATGAATCTTTGATTACCAGAAAAATAAATTATGTAATACTTAGTAAATTTTTAAATCAGCTCTGCCAGTTGTTTTTTTTTTACATATGATCTCAGCTGTTCTTTATGGTGTTCTTTATTGATGTTCAAAAAGAAAAGACTTTTTTTTATTAATTACAAAAATAAAAAATATCTAGGGCACATTTATTTGAAGTAATTTTACTTAAAATGTTATTTTTTTTAGGTTAGGTTATTATTGATGATAAATTAGAATTAGAAGATGAATGACACATCATAAAATATTTTTATGAAAACAATTGAACTCTTTTTTTTCATATACCTGTATGTTTTTAATCATAAGAATTTTTTATTTTTGTAGTGGCAGCCTGTTTTTAATGATTTTTATATCCATTATTGTAAAAATTGTAATTTTACAAACAGTAATATCATATTAATGTAATTTTGTCTGAAAAGATATAACATATTACTGCAATACTATAAAAATATTTGTCCTTTAGTTATGTTTCTTTGCCAAGGAATGTAAAAAATTTGTATGTATTCTTTATGTTTCCCTTGGTGTGTTTCTTTTTAAAATGTTGTTATAAATATATTATTATATTCTGAATTAGCTATGTTAAAAAAACTAAATTATTGTTTTTATAATAAATCTCTGTGAATAGGATAAATTGAAACAAAACGTGTGCGTAATTATTACATGATGGAACCATTCAAATCATGAACCATTTTTTTGTTGCTGTAATGATTTAATATTGCACTAAAAATTGGACAAATTTAAAGAAAAAACATAATGTAACCTGTTTATTAATACCGAAATGTAGACAATCATTTGGGAGTTGCAAGTATAGATTTCAGTACAACTTAAACAATAATTTCTCATTTTTCATACAATGGAATTCTAGAAAACAAATTATCTGTTGGAAAATCAGCAGCTGTCGTTTTAGAATCTGAAGTACAGTTATGTTATTATAAGGTTTCTTTTTTATTTGTCTGATGTTTGACACGTTTTTTATTCTATATTATTATTTTAATTTCTCCATGTACTTTACATCTTCGTGTTTCTGTACAGTTTTATCTCGCCCCAAATTATTTTCTATATTTGTATTAAATAATCCATGACTTAGGGTGTAATAAAATGGTTTTTATTTTTAAAGAGCTGACCAACTGTATTGTGAATAGTATTTGTCTCTGCGACTTTTGGAACCCACTCATCAAGTTTTCCTTTCAATCTTTTGTCTGTTTTACAGGAGTCAAAGCACAAAACAAATTAATTAATTCCAGGATCTTATTTTTAATTTGTGTCAAGCAATGATAAAATTACTTTTTTTTTTAATAGATATTTTGTTGTTAATTATTTTTAGGTTAGTTTCTTATGATTTAGTTAAGAATTCTATGTTCTGGGCAAGAACTGGATTCGTACTGCATGATAACTCTTTAATTTACCATAGAGCTTTGAGATGCTTGTGCATGGAATTTTGTAGCATATAAAAAATGATAATGCCCTCTCCTTCCCCGGATGAAATCAGAGACTACTACACAGTCAAGGAGATAAGCAAATATTTAATAAATCAATTGTAATATATTACTAAATATTGGCTGCAGTAGCCTTGTAGATCTATTGAATGTATTTATAGAAAATGTTAGGGTTTGTTTCAGTGCAGGTAGACTCTGGTTTAATGTAAACTAAAGAAAACTCTTAAATTCAATACTTAATCAGTTTAGGTGAATATCATTGCTGGTGAACTATTATAATGTAAATATTTTAGATTATTAGAATTATTTTACTTTTATACATATCATCTTCATTCATCCTTGAAGTAATACCTTATGGTGGTTCCGGAAGCTAAACAAAAAAAAATATGTTAGGTTAGATTAAATTAAGGAGTATTTTGAGCTCTATGCACCTCTGCTATAATGTTTTTTTTTATTTTTTTGTTAAATCTCCAAGTTTAGTAAATGTTATGGCTTTTTTAACAAGTTGTAGAACGTACATGTGTGATGGTTAACGTGGAGCGTTATGTTCCTTCAGTTTTGACATCTCACGTTCCAGGAATAAATGTCTACTGATCTCATTAGATTGTTAGCATAATCTAAATTTAATTCTGTTAGAAAATATTTTGTGTTTACTTCGTATTCTAATTAAGAATTGCATTGCTTCAATTTTTCATTTACTCATAAGAAGGTATGTAGTAAGATTTACTTTTTTTTTCAAGAAATGTAAAGTTTTGTTAAAGATATTGTTCAGTTTTAATCTCCTTCCTTAGAGTCTGGTTACAGATTTTGTTAGTTGTACTCGCTTACCTAATCTTCTTTTCCCCAGATTATTAAGGAATAGAAAGCTCTCCTCTTCACAGTCATATGTAATTTGCAAATTCTTTTTTAGATTCCATTAATTTAAATCATTCATTTTACCTCGTATTCATCTTTTTAAGCCAAGTATTTTTCTTTTATTTGAAGGGTTTAAAGTTTGCATGATATCTGCTATGACATCTTCCTGAAACTGTTCATGATCTTCAGTAGATTATATTTAATAATTCTTAGGATAAACTTCTCAACCTCCATTGTACATAACTGGTTATTGTTAATCCATCTTTTTGCTAGGATTATATATCCTAATGTTAGGCTGCATTGTTCAGTTTAACAGAAGCATCAGGTATAAGTTAAGAAGGTAACAAAAATTTCTTTTTATTGATGTTATTAGATTTTGTCCCATTTTATTATCCCATTATCCCCGTTTTATATATATATATACACACACACACACACATTATTTTGTGATGTTAATATAATACCCTTACTTGTTCTCTTGTTAATATTAACTTTAATAAGAAGAAAATTATATTGTCATATGTTTTTTCTTATAAAATTATATATATATATATAATATATATATGTGTGCACAGAGATGATTGACTGGGTGTAACAAATTTTCTTTGAAGAATTATACTCAGAGTTTGGCAATCTTTACTCTTAAGTTGTAGTTATCAGTTTAAATGTAGTTACACCAAGATCAGTATTAGCGTAATTTAATCTTATGGATATATGTTATTGGAAGGATTACGTGGTCTGATGTTACGTGGTAATTCAGGTAATAGACTTACTGTACAGTCGTTGAAAAGAAAATAAGTTTTGTTAATGGTCTGGCTCTCCTCGTACTAGATCACACTGTTGGTTCTATAAGTTCTGGCATGCTTAGTAAGGTGTTCAATCTATATGCCCATAATTAAAAATCGGGAAGAAGGAATAAATGATGAACAGGGGTGGATGACAAGAAAAGACGGTTTATCCGAGTAGAAACCAAATAATCAACAGAACAGTCTCATTCAGAGGAAGGTTGAAATTCCCTATCCAGGCTGCAAATGCTAATCCCATTGGAGATCAGAAAACTTTTGTACAAGGATGAAAGCAGATTATTAAACGGTCAGTGGTTTTGTGTTTACCACCTTGAATATATATGGCGTTAAAAACTGCTTTTCCTTCAGGAATTTAAAGAAGGTGGGTTGCATGTATACATTATGCTTGATAAAGCCTAGGAACTTCGGTTTTCTCTGGATTCTTCATTAGTTGAAAACAATGTTGCTCGTCAGTGTTCTTTACCTACTGAAGTATTGGATGTATTCAGTCCTACAAGGAAGACGTTTACACTGTTTTATTACAAGTAATGCATACATAGCAAATATCAAGTAATTGTAATAGTAAATTTGATTGTGCTATTTGTAATTCATACATCATATATGAATTATGTGCATTGGTTAGTGTAAAAAACCTAGAAGAGATTGTTTTAAGCTGTAAATTAAGGTTCCTCTTAAAATCAAAAAAATAATGCATTGATTATGCTGTGTCTGTTCAATAGAAGAACCCATTGTGGTAAAATTGTTAATAAAATTTGAAACTATAACATTTTTAAACAAAAAAACTGAACCAGATTTATTTCCTTAAACATGTAGTAAAACAAACTTGCCGACGTCAAACATGCTTAAAAAAATAATTTGTTTGTTTCTCCAAGCAGTTTTCCAGCTACTGCCAGGTGTAGGTATGTGTGTATAGGCAAATTCAATTACTGCTACCATTTCGCCAGGCCTGACGTAGCTGCAAATTTAATGCAATGTAACTGTAAATGTACCGGTAAACATGTAGTATCAAACAGACTCAGGTCCTAAGAAGTGTGGTTAATTGAAACCCAACCACCAAAAAACACCGTTATCCACAGTCTAGCAAATTCAAATCCATATAAAAGCAACTACCTTTACAAGAACTTGAACCTTAGAACTCTCCATTCAAAAATCAGTTGATTTTGTGATGACGAGTTTAACCGCTAAACTAACCCGGAAGGTTACTTTACCTATGCAATATTTTGATGATACCACCTTGTTTTAGTGTAATTTTGTTGACCAAACTTTTGTGAAAAGCAGTCAACAAAATCATATTTTCAACATACGTAAACCCAATCTGCTTTTAGAAAAACAATCCACCAACTTTCAACCCTACTATGTTATTTGAAGACACACTTGCTAAATCTGTTAAGAACAAGTGAAGGATTGTAGAGTTTACTACCCTTTGATATTTGTGTAGTTTTTTGGAGGTTTTTCTGCTTATAAAACTAACCGAAAGATTGATTTTTCAGTCCAGTGGGCGTAGCCCACAGACTTGAATAATAGATTGTGGATACCTGTGTTCTTTGGTGGTTGGATTCCAATTAACTACACATTTCAGGAATGGTCGACCTGAGACTGAGCAAGATTAGACTTAACGTACATTCATACGTATCATCCTCTGAAGTAATATGTTACAGTGGTTTGACAGGCTAAACAAACAAGGAAAGTCCAGTCGGCTTTTGTATACCTAACATAGTGATTAGGAGCCCGTCAAGTAAAACGTTAGGCGTTCTGTTTCCATAATATTAATATATAAAAGTTGTTTAATAATTTGGTGAAGTTTTTATTAAGTTGGGTTCTGTTGTTTGCCCCTTTTTGGTGAAGGTACGCGTACTTTTACCAAGTCAGGTTCCATTCAGCATTGTTGTTGTTATGCTGTTCCCCATACAGGACGAAAATTGAGTCATGAATAACATTGTTCTTATCTTAATCATGTTGTTAATATTAGTACATTGATTATTATTATTATTATTATTATTGTAAGTCATTAGTGCAGTTTTTTATACCATAGAACCTTCATAAGTTTTCATCTTTGGAGCCACAGAATTCACAGATCAGTGAAAATGATTAATTATGGAATATAGGTATAGTAGTCTGGAAAAAATGCATTAGTAATGTAGATAACAAAAAAAAGAAAAATCTGTTACATAAGTTATTAATTTTACGTTGGTACTAAAGAGTTTTATATGGTTTTACGATATGTGCAATAAAACGTGATCCTTTGTATCATAATTATACTGGTTTGTGGCAACCCAACTCCGTAAATGTCTCATGAGAATCGCATGACTATTTTAAAGAATAACATGTTTTCTGTGCCAGATTTACTGAGGAACTTTAAGGAGTTAAATGTTTCCTTCTTTCCTTTTTTTTTATGAAGTCAGATAATTGACTGTGTATTTCATCATTCCAAGTCGATCGAAATGCAATTAATATTTAGTTCTACAAATGTTGTGTTTACCACAAGGATGGACCATATAATAAAAGACATTATTTCCATAGAAAGCAACTAATGTTTCTTTAAACTTAGTATGTTGGATTTACCTATGCCAAAAACGTAAGGAAGTAAGGATTGTGTAAAATTGTTCTTTTATAATTAAGTTAGATACATGTATGTCTGAATCGAGGTTACTGGTATATATTGTAGTACCAATATTGTGAAATTAATAAAATTATCGATTGTAAAAAATACATTTTGTAATACTATGAAAATTATTAAATTTCCTTTTACGAATAAAAAAATTATGTTTTTAATTTATATAAAAAAGTTTAAATGTCTCATCAATTGTATATCTCTTGCTGTTGACTTGGCAGAAGGCAGCAGGCCTATGTATATAGTACTGTCTAATATCTACTGTATATGAATGTTTAGAATGAGCTTAGTAGCAGGCAAACAGGATGTTTGAATTTATTCCATGAACAGTTAGGGTTGATTAAAATAAATATTAAAATACAGTGTACCAAGTTAGATAATTGAAAAGACTTGGTCCTATAATAGTTTTGATTTATTGTTTGACTATTTATATGTGTTTATATCAATGTTTTTTATTCATATGTACAAGTGTTTATATATATATATATGCACAAAATTTGTTTCACAGACAAAATATAGTTAACGATAAGAATTCAAATATTTCTTTTTACCAAAAAATTCTCTCAGCTTAAATATAGAGTAATTTTTGTAATATACTGTTTCATAAAGGTACATTATTAATTTATTGTTTTACACAGTCTGTCTTGAGTCATTTTTATGGCTGCGATAACGGGTAAAATACCTGAGGTACAAATGGCACCATTTAGTTATTTACATTGAGAATAATCATGTATTATTTACGGCCAGTTCTTATGATGATAGAGTGGAATGTGTTTGCCTTGGTTTGCCCTGATGTAATGGCATTTTTGCCGCCCAGAAGGAGATGAGAAACAACTTGTGAAGTAAGCTTAGTATTGGATGTTTATATATAGAGCCATTTTGTAATTTTATTTGTCATTACTTTTTTAATATTTTGAGTTTTATGGATAAACTGAATACAGTTTTTTTTAATAATTTGATAACAGTCATTGTGTTCTCTTTTCCTTTACGTTTAAATCAGTAGGTGCTGTCCCCTCCTGAGCCATTATCTTAACCTTATTCAAATATTTTCCTTTAATATATAATACTCTTCATTATATTATTGTTATAGTATTCATTGAATTAAGTTCATCCTGCAATGTTTTTAAAATATTCATTCACAAGTAGTGTAATAATGCCATGAATTTTGATTATTTCTTCCATCTCGAACATCTTTCCTCGTTAGCCTTCATAATACACTTTCTAGAGATCATTTCTTCCAGAAGTGGAAAAAACCATCAGGTTGTAAGAATTACTTTCGTGTGTTTTGTTATAGATCTCTTCTGTACAGGATATTTGGATCTTGGCAGTGAACCACTGCAAGATCCAAATATCTATAAATATTTTTAATTGAATTAGCCAGGGCACCTCCTGCACGTTCAGTGTTAATAGTTGACGAAAATTGGTTTACAAGATTTTTTTGCTTGTGGAATTGATCATCATCTGAATTCACCGAATTTCCTCATATATAGGCACATTGATGATGTTCAGGATTTCTCAAAGTAAATCTTTATTCTCTATCCACTTAATTTTTTGGCACAGTTAATGAAATATTAACTGTACAGACCTTTACAAAAAATACTAAGCTTTATAAAGACTTTCAGGAAATAAAGCAGTTTCTGTTGCATCAATTCAAAATTGTTGATGAGTATTGTTTTTTTTACCATCTGGGTAAAACTTCCCTGCTTTCGTGAGGGATTTTTTTATAAAGAGTTCTTCAAGTGAGGTTGTTTGACGTTTACTTTTCCTTTAAGTGGAGGATTATCCATATTCTTGATGTTTTGACTCAATGTTTGGCCTTTTTTATGTAGTTCTGAGGCCCTGTTATGTCTCCATTCTGAGAAATCCAAGGCTTGAAACTCCAGATATTTCTTGGCGTTATCTTGTAAGTATGAGTATATTTGAGCTGTGAAATCTTATTTAAGTATTCTATAGACAAACTTTTGGGTAAAGATGGGCTTTCAAATCCCTCCTGAACAAGCAACACAGGTATCAATAATACCAGCTCATCAAATTAATGACTACGATTAGAACCTCTTATATGAGTTGTAAGAATAAACAAAGAGGCCAGAAGAGATTATGTAAAGCTGAAATGTACAGGTTAATGTATTCTGTTCGGTTGAGAAACTTTTCAATTAAATAAACATTAGTTACTCGATGTTAAAAAAGGCGGTAAATAGATAAAATAAAATTGATATGCGTCGAAATTAATGTATAATCTGATATCTAAATCGTAAATAAAATGATTTACATATAAAAGTAAGAAAAGTATTAAATCTTCGACGTACATAACATGCGCTGGACTGTTCTAATAAATAATACATAAGTAAAAGATTACATAAAGTAAAACTATTTATGCTAAATGATTCTGTTAAATATATAATACAAAAGGTAAACAACCGATGACTTCTTTATTGTACATTTTTATCGCATACATACACACTAATATGTATTTGCATGTAAAGTACAGATGGAATTAAAGAATCGTAAAACAAATGTTGTATGTAATAAAAAACGTAGCTATTAAAAATGCTTGCCACTATAATACCAGATGATAAATACAAGAAAGAAGTTTTATGAAAAAGAAAAGAAAAAATGTAAAACAACTTTATTTTATACTAATTATTTATACCTTTTATTCAAAATATATTTTATTACTGCAAAACAAACTTTTTATAGTTTATATAAATTTTAATTTGCATTTAAAAAAAAGTAACATAATTTTCAGGTAATTAATTTGAAAAAACGTAATCATAATCCTTAATCACCAACCGTTATAATTTTCATTCTAATACTAGAGTATCTTTTCTCGTTAATCCATTATCAACATGTAGTGACATTGACATCACTTCTAGCATTTATTTATCATTAAGTTGCGGTGAACTTAGAGACAAGATCAACACACCTCTACTGTGTTTAATTTACATACAATTATTATTATTGTTAATTACATCTATACGCGTAATACTTTTGTAAAGTTTGTGTTTTTTGGCTCATTTAATTATTTGTACCGCATTATTTTATTATATAAAATGGAATGTTGTTGATTAATTTTAACAATTGAAATTGAGCGACCAAAAAATTATACATTTTGCCAATTAAAGCGTGGTGCGTGTAAATTTGTTAGAGAATAAGAGTTTAGATTAGTCAAAAAAAAAGTTGCAGAACAGAGAAGCTGTTAGTTAGCTTAAATATTTAAAGAAAAATAAAAAGGCTGCTGTTAAGTGACAACAATGTAAGAGTAATAAATAAATCTGGAAGATATGTTCTTCGGAGGTAGAAAAAAAAATGGGCAGGAAACTAAATCATGTTTGTTAAATGGGAGATTTTTTCCGTTAAATATGGTAATCACTTTTAATCGATTCTACATTGTTGTTCTGGACTGAGCAGTGAAGTTCAGAATAAGTAAATTGTTTTGAGTAGTTCTGTAATCATGATATTATTAATATTATTTTGATTTCAAATTTCCTTGAATGAATGTTGTGGTTTATAAATTGCCGCTGCAAGTTTTTTAAAACTTTTAATCAATTGACAACTTTCAAGATATTAAGCATCAAGTACCAAAATGCGATGCAGTTAAAGGTGTATATGTTTGTTTAGTTGCCTTATATGTAAGACAATTGCTTATTTTTCAGGTAGCGTGTATTTTCTATATTTTTAGAAAAGAACTTTCTCTGCCGAGTTAAAAAAGTGTATATAATTCATTCTTTCATAGCCGAAAGTGGTACATTACTTTGCTTCTTTACACTACCTGCCCATATCTTTGTTTGTGGTTGTGATTTATGTAAACCACCTGAGGTAGAAGTTGATCACAGAATAGATGTCACTTGTATTGCCGATTATCACTTGCATTTTGGCAGGCTTGGCATACTATCCACCAGTTTTAGAACTCGTCGAGAGTTCTAAGATTCAAATCTTAGTAAAGGCAGTTACTTTTATACGAATTTGAATACTAGATCATCAATACCAGTATTCTGTGGTGTTGTATACAAGGGTGGGGTGAGAAGTTTCCGGCTTGACACGTAGATTGCGTCAGCATGTCTAACCTTCATTGGCTTATATACCAAATTTTAGGTTCGTAGCTCCATTAGTCTAGGTTGGACGAATTAAAAAGAAAACAACCACATCTAGTGAGAAAAAAAATTAATGAAAAAATAAAGCGCATTTGCAACTTATCGCAATGGTTAATGAACTGTTGCTTTCCCAACCATCTTATTTACCAGATTTAGCACCCAGAAACTTATAACTTATTTATTTCCTAACACCAAAAAATTGCTTGGTGGACAACAATTTGAGAGTAACGAGGAAATCATTTATAATTTATTCAGTAAATGGGTATTTCAAGGGACTTGATGAATTGAGTTTTAAAGTTGAAGTAACTGCATTAGAGCACCTTTATGAAAACTGTATTAGTTTGTGGAGATTATATTGAAAAATTTAAGCAAAAAATTAAAATAGAAAATGTTTTCATTGTCAGATTGGAAACGTTTTACCCTACTTGTATTCTTTACTTAACGTAATGTAATTAAAAATATATTTAATTGAAATCTTATAAACAAATAAAATTTTAAAAAATAAACAGTTTGGAAATTCTTTTATAAAGCTAAAATGTATTTGAGTAAGGATTAAACATATTTTCTTTTAATGTATTTCAGAACCCCACAAATGGACAGTAAGGATTTTCCTTTAGGATCTCCATAGCTGTTAAATTTTTAAAGGAGAAACATTTTTTGGGGTCTGATTGATTAAAAATCGGTACTCTTTTGTTTCCAATCTGTATAAAAATGCTTGAATCTCAGGATTTATGGACAGGATGAAAAAAATCTACTTCTTGGAAAAGTTGTGTAAAGTGATCCCGGATTTGTTGTTTAGGTTTATATAGGTAGAAATTCTTTTTTCAGTCTAAAACTTTTCCATATTTTAATATTTTAAAAGGGATTAGAAGGCACAACATTACCCGATAAGCATCAGCTGTTACATCTGTTATACAGCTTCCACATTGTAAATATAATCCGGATTTGTTCATAAGTAGCTGGTTACCAGATGTTTTTCAGAATGCACCTTATGAATATATATCCAGAGGTCATTTATTCCCACAGAACCCAAGAAAAAGAAATAAGAGCTTGGAAAAGTGGTGGATCGTGAGAATGAATGGTGTAACCGCTCACAAATTGCAACACAAGATAAACAGTCTTACTCAAAGGATACCTTACAGTACTTTTCAGACAACAGACACGGTCATATCAATGGAATAGGAAGTTGGGGAATTTTTATCGAAAACTTAAAGTCACCAAAGAACGGATAAAGGATTTTTAAAGTGAAAACCTTTCTGATCTCTGTTTGATCGTGTAACATATCGAAGTATAAAAAAAAAAAATTATATATCATTCAGCCAGATCTTCGACAGAAGGGTCTGATTAAAACTTGCTTTTGGTATTTGCTGAAGTTTGACAAGATTTTATCTGCTTAATAAGCATAACATCTGAATTGTCTGGTTGGTAAAAATTGGATCACTTTAACATCCATCCATCCTTAAACAATCTTTAAATTTAAGAATCTCTTTCCTGTTCTGAAACAAGAAAGGAATAATCCGGAATCCCAGGGCTTTTTTTCTTTTCAGATGCGAATAGTTTTCCGTTTTATATAAAATTATAACCGGAAATTTGAAAGGATAGAGTTTAAAAAAGAGATTATTTTGTTTGTGTAAATGGTGTAGATTATTAAACCTATTTCTGTGGTTTCATTATGGTTTTGAGGTGGTAACTCTGTTCAACATTACTCAAATTTTGATTGAGGATTGTTTATATTGCGATAGTATTAGTGTTTAGTGTTGCTAACTCTAGACAGCGGTGTGTGTAAAGTATTTTGTGGTAAAAGAGGCAACGGTTTCAGTTGCTTTCTGTGAGAGTTATCAGATTCCACTTTACCACGGTCACTGCAGTCAACAAAGTGAAGTTGTTATATTTAGAGTTGAATGTCATAAGCATGCATGAGTTCACTTCATGCATGAAGAGGGCTTCATGCAGTCACTTCATTCTTCATTTTTCCTAGTAATATTGGTATGAAATGTTTGTTATTCTTGACCGTTGATTATCTTATTTTATGGTTGATTTATGATTTATATTAGATTGCTTGGTTACGGTACGGTTATGGTTTTTTACCTATACTCTTTATTTCATCAATTTAGAGGCAAGCATCTTTAAATTGTCTGCGGAGTATCATCCCAGCAATTGGAATTTAGTTTTTAAATGTTACTCTCTCTTTACTGTTCAGCTTTTAGAATAGATAATCCCATTTTTGAGTTTACATAAAGAAAAGGAAATATTACACATCGGTTATTAATTTT
Organism: Lycorma delicatula; assembly: GCF_047948215.1. NCBI lineage: Eukaryota > Metazoa > Arthropoda > Insecta > Hemiptera > Fulgoridae > Lycorma > Lycorma delicatula. The sequence goes on along the minus strand of NC_134467.1, from coordinate 12,979,037 downwards.
GTAAGTTTGTTATGTATTTAAGTTGATATGAATGATCTCTAATATACCTGTGTGTTTCACTATGTCGAAGACAGTCTACCACCAACATAATGCCTAACAAACTGAAGTTCCAATTGCCATCCCAACTGCCTTATTTGCCAAATTTAGCACTAAATGGGTCAAATCTGCCAAATTTTAGTATTCCTTGTATGTTTTGCTTCTTGAACTTCTCCACCAATTTGAGGCCTTAAGGTCAATCAGAAATCTCAGCATGTTATGTTAACATTGTTTTAAAAGCGTATAATTTAATTTTTTTTTTTTAACACCTGACGCCCGGTTGTATCGGAGATGATAGTACAAGTGCATAAGTTCGAGTTTATTAGAAATATTTTTTTAAGCAAAAATGATTGCTTAATGCGTCTCAGCCTTTCATCCAGAGGTCCTGGGTTCGATTCCCAGGCGAATGCAATTTTCATAAGCTACAAAATGTCAATTTAATAATCCCATACACAAACTTTGAAACTTATATGGTGAATTAAACATAATAAATAAAAAAATCTAATGTGGACACCACATGAGTTCCTTGTACGCCTATTAAATAGCATATACACATTTTTAAAAGTACATAAAATTTTATTTCACTAATAACTTCTGATATATTTTCATTTTTTAAAAAATTGTTATTGAATTATTATTTATCGTAATTTTTTTTTTTACAATCAGAGGTTAATAATTATTAATAAATCAGTATATTTAAATTAAAAAAATAAATAAATAAATAAAAATAGGAGATGAAGTCGGATTCGAACCGATGTGTCTTCCCTTTGAAGATCCAAATATTTCATTAATAAAAATTTTATTTGGCTATAACTCTGGAACCGATAAAAATAAATATCGTTTATGATATATCGTTGAAAAGCTCTCGATGTGGGCTTATTACTGCAGTTAAGAAAAAGTACAAAATCCAAATCGTTTTGGATTTTGGGCTTTTTTTTTGGACACTTTTGGTCCTGTCGATTGCAATCGAAAGGGAAAGTGCACAACTAGATGTTATTACAACAGTCGTAAATCCAAAATTTCAACATCCCACGGCTAATCGTTTTTGAGTTATGGGAGATACATAACGTACGTACAGATGTCACGCCGAAACTAGTCAAAATGGATTCAGGGATGGTCAAAATGGATATTTCCGATGAAATCTGAAAACCGAAATTTTTCATGATCACAATTCTAAATTTACTTCGTAGAAGGAAGTACAAATGTTAACAAATGTAATAGAGTTTAAACACAAAAACACTGTCATCTTTATTATTGTATACTGTATTAAATTTTACATTCGGCTATTGTTTACTTTCTTTATTTAATCGATCGTTTATATAAACATTTTTTTAAGTTGTACCATATTGTTTTCGGTAACTATTTGATTAATTAAAACTGAATTAATGCGCGCAACTTTTGGTAGGCATGAAAGTGGATCCATGTTGGCCGGTCTGGTATACATTTTCTCTACATTACGTGCGCGCGCACACATACACACACACACACACACACATATACCCTTTGCGTTTAGTCTCCATCATGAACAGCATTTCCCCTCTTGAACCTCTCTCCTACCTGTCTATCTATCTGTCTTTCCCTCACATAATAACCGCCTGCTTTCCTTGTTCCTTCTGTTTCCATGTTATATGTCCTTCGCTGTACGCTTTCTTTTCTTTGTTCGGTTCTGTATGAAGTGCGTGTGTGGATGTACAGTCGATTGTTTTGTGTTTTAGTTTTTTTCGCGCGCTTCGATACGCAGAGTACCATACTCCTATAAACAAACATCAGGCAGCTTTTTAGATGCATCGTAGGCTGTACAATAATTCGTATCGTTTTTATTTATGCTTTACACTCTCAGCTTTTGTTGTAATTTGTTCCTCTATATTTGTGGCGTTATATCTTTCGTTTAACGTGTAATAAACTGTTTCATATCGGCAGTAAAAACATGTTAATTTTAATTTATTATTTTGAAGATAAAAAAAAATTATCCCAACACGACCGTACGCTTGTGATAAAACGTGCAAAATAATGTTTTTAATTGACTTCAAAAAAAAAAGAAGGTTCTCAATTTGACGCGATTTTTTAAATGATACAGAATGATTTCACGATGGACCCGCACCATTACCGAATGGTATAAGACAATAAAAACAAATTTGGCGAAAAACTCCAATCTTCAAAGGCAACTTGTATTTATTGCTTTTTGATAATTTCTGCATCTAATAAATACCTTAAGAGTACTTTTTTCTCTGCAAAGGAGTATGTCTTTCAATTTTTTCGCGTTGCAGTTATTACGACGATGTTCTCTTTCAACTCTTTTTTATTTTTTTGCTTGATATCGCCGCATAAGCTTGGAAGCTTGTGCGTGGGATATGGAAATTTTTTTTTTTTTTTTTTTTTTTTGTCTTCAGTCATTTGACTGGTTTGATGCAGCTCTCCAAGATTCCCTATCTAGTGCTAGTCGTTTCATTTCAGTATACCCTCTACATCCTACATCCCCAACAATTTGTTTTACATACTCCAAACGTGGCCTGCCTACACAATTTTTCCCTTCTACCTGTCCTTCCAATATTAAAGCGACTATTCCAGGATGCCTTAGTATGTGGCCTATAAGTCTGTCTCTTCTTTTAACTATATTTTTCCAAATGCTTCTTTCTTCATCTATTTGCCGCAATACCTCTTCATTTGTCACTTTATCCACCCGTCTGATTTTTAACGTTCTCCTATAGCACCACATTTCAAAAGCTTCTAATCTTTTCTTCTCAGATACTCCGATTGTCCAAGTTTCACTTCCATATAAAGCGACACTCCAAACATACACTTTCAAAAATCTTTTCCTGACATTTAAATTAATTTTTGATGTAAACAAATTATATTTCTTACTGAAGGCTAGTTTAGCTTGTGCTATTCGGCATTTTATATCGCTCCTGCTTCGTCCATCTTTAGTAATTTTACTTCCCAAATAACAAAATTCTTCTACCTCCATAATCTTTTCTCCTCCTATTTTCACATTCAGCGGTCCATCTTTGTTATTTCTACTACATTTCATTACTTTTGTTTTCTTCTTGTTTATTTTCATGAGATAGTTCTTGCGTAGGACTTCATCTATGCCGTTCATTGTTTCTTCTAAATCCTTTTTACTCTCGGGTAGAATTACTATATCATCAGCAAATCCTAGCATCTTTATCTTTTCACCTTGTACTGTTACTCCGAATCTAAATTGTTCTTTAACATCATTAACTGCTAGTTCCATGTAAAGATTAAAAAGTAACGGAGATAGGGAACATCCTTGTCGGACTCCCTTTCTTATTAGGGCTTCTTTCTTATGTTCTTCAATTGTTATTGTTGCTGTTTGGTTCCTGTACATGTTAGCAATTGTTCTTCTATCTCTGTATTTGAACCCTAATTTTTTTAAAATGCTGAACATTTTATTCCAGTCTACGTTATCGAAAGCCTTTTCTAGGTCTATAAACGCCAAGTATGTTGGTTTGTTTTTCTTTAATCTTCCTTCTACTATTAATCTGAGGCCTAAAATTGCTTCCCTTGTCCCTATATTTTTCCTGAAACCAAATTGGTCTTCTCCTAACACTTCTTCCACTCTCCTCTCAATTCTTCTGTATAAAATTCTAGTTAAGATTTTTGATGCATGACTAGTTAAACTAATTGTTCTGTATTCTTCACATTTATCTGCCCCTGCTTTCTTTGGTATCATAACTATAACACTTTTTTTGAAGTCTGATGGAAATTCCCCATTTTCATAAATATTACACACCAGTTTGTATAATCTATCAATCGCTTCCTCACCTGCACTGCGCAGTAATTCTACAGGTATTCCGTCTATTCCAGGAGCCTTTCTGCCATTTAAATCTTTTAATGCTCTCTTAAATTCAGATCTCAGTATTGTTTCTCCCATTTCATCCTCCTCAACTTCCTCTTCTTCCTCTATAACTTATAGAAATATAGCGTATGAAAAATTCCATGCCCGACCGGGATTTGAACCCGGGACCTCCTGATGAAAGACCAAGATGCTATTTTTTTTTTTTGCTTGATATCGCCGCATAAGCTTGGAAGCTTGTGCGTGGGATATGGAAATATAGCGTATGAAAAATTCCATGCCCGACCGTGATTTGAACCCGGGAACTCCTGATGAAAGGCCAACATGCTACCACTCGCGCCACGGAGATCGGCAATGATGTAAACGTTCTTAGGCGTTATATTTTACATTGAAATTTGTTTAAGAATCGACGATAAACGGTTGATCTGTGTTCTTGAGTCTTATCTGAACGCTTGCGAATCATATTCTGTAAATCCCTTTTTTTTTCTTTTTTATTTTTTTATTGATTTTACACGAACTCCACCGCTATGGTTATTAGTCCAGATGGAAATTTTTAGCGTATGAAAAACGTCATGCATTACCGGGATTCGAATACGAGATCTCCGGATGAAAGGCCGAGACGCTACCATTCCGCTGAGTTCCCTTTCGTTCCGGTTTTATTTGGTAACAGATATCTTATATTTTAACTAGCCTAGATCATTTTACGACATCTGACTCCGAATCTAAGCATCCGTTCCTTTAAACTTTAGTTTTGAACGAACCTGTTTTGTTTCAAGAGATTCGAGCAGTCTTTTTTAAAGGACCGCTGGTATTTCCCTTTCGATAAAGTTCAAAACTAAAATTTATAAAATAAAACTTTTTTGAAAAAATAATAGTTCAATATTGGACGAAAACATAAAATTTTCTCTTGAGCTTATTTTTTTGAATTTGTGCCAGATTTTAAATAATTCAAATAGATTTCGTAATCTATGTCCTGTCCCCTTATATTTGATTTAAAATTTGGCCCTGGTTTCAAAAAATTAAACCTCAAACATTGTATTAAGGTCGGATATGTTTTACTTTTTAGTGAAATATTTAAAAGAAAATCTGATGTGGGCATCGTATGACTTCCTTGAACGCCTATTAAATTACATATACAAATTTTTTTTAAAATGAAAAGTATATAAAATTTTATTTCACTAATAACTTTTGATATTTTTATTTTTTATTGTTATTATTGAATTATTTATCATTAAACACTTTTTACAATCGGAAGTTAATAAAATTAATAGATTAATAAATCAATATATTTAAATTTAAAAAAAGTAGGAAATGAAGAAGTCTGTTTCGAACCGATGTGCCTTCCCCTTGTAAGATCCAAATATTTCATTAATTAAAAGTTTTATTTGGCTCTTAGCTCTGGAAGAGATGAAAATAAATACCACTTATGAAATATCGTTGAAAAGCTCCCGATGATTAATGGCTTATTATTACAGTTAAGAAAAAGTCCAAAATCAAGGAAGCATCATACTTCCTTGTACGAAGTAAAAAAACAAAATTATTTAAAATTTTGTCTTTTGGAATTCTGTTCGATGTATCTTTTTTCAAAACGTTTTATTAAATATTTCGCATTAATTATAATAATTTTTAATGTTTTTTGGCAAGTTTTGTTTCTTTTTTTTTTTAACAGTGGTTAAGAATAGTATTTTGGACCAATGATTAACACCAGTTAAGAATTTATTCATTACCATTAGTGCAGGTCCTGTCACAGTTGTTACTTTCCACCTTGTTCTGTCCTGTGCTAATCCCTTTGTTTCTTCATATTTCCCTTTTCCATAATCCCATCCATAAATTTGAAACCTCCTCGTTTTTTTCCATTCACCAGCCTTCTACTGCATCCATAATAAACACCTTTATCTCATACAATGTCCTAGCCGGTTCCATTTCCTATTAGCCAATCACGTTTAGCATTTTTCTGTACTCTCTTAAGATTCTTCTTAATACTTCTTCATTCGTTACACGGTCTTGCAATGTAAGAATGGTATTTTTAACGGTAACTTTTGGTTGTATAAATATACATTATTAGGACAGGGGTGAAGTGATATTTGAAAAGAAATGTAATTTTCTTTTTTTTTTTTTGTCTTCAGTCATTTGACTGGTTTGATGCAGCTCTCCAAGATTCCCTATCTAGTGCTAGTCGTTTCATTTCAGTATACCCCCTACATCCTACATCCCCAACAATTTGTTTTACATACTCCAAACGTGGCCTGCCTACACAATTTCTCCCTTCTACCTGTCCTTCCAATATTAAAGCGACTATTCCAGGATGCCTTAGTATGTGGCCTATAAGTCTGTCTCTTCTTTTAAGTATATTTTTCCAAACGCTTCTTTCTTCATCTATTTGCCGCAATACCTCTTCATTTCTCACTTTATACACCCGTCTGATTTTTAACATTCTCCTATAGCACCGCATTTCAAAAGCTTCTAATCTTTTCTTCTCAGATACTCCGATTGTCCAAGTTTCACTTCCATATAAAGCGACACTCCAACATACACTTTCAAAAATCTTTTCCTGACATTTAAATTAATTTTTGATGTAAACAAATTATATTTCTTACTGAAGGCTCGTTTAGCTTGTGCTATTCGGCATTTTATATCGCTCCTGCTTCGTCCATCTTTAGTAATTCTACTTCCCAAATAATAAAATTCTTCTACCTCCATAATCTTTTCTCCTCCTATTTTCACATTCAGCAGTCCATCTTTGTTATTTCTACTACATTTCATTACTTTTGTTTTGTTCTTGTTTATTTTCATGCGATAGTTCTTGCGTAGGACTTCATCTATGCCGTTCATTGTTTCTTCTAAATCCTCTTTACTCTCGGCTAGAATTACTATATCATCAGCAAATCGTAGCATCTTTATCTTTTCACCTTGTACTGTTACTCCGAATCTAAATTGTTCTTTAACATCATTAACCGCTAGTTCCATGTAAAGATTAAAAAGTAACGGAGATAGGGAACATCCTTGTCGGACTCCCTTTCTTATTAGGGCTTCTTTCTGATGTTCTTCAATTGTTATTGTTGCTGTTTGGTTCCTGTACATGTTAGCAATTGTTCTTCTATCTCTGTATTTGAACCCTAATTTTTTTAAAATGCTGAACATTTTATTCCAGTCTACGTTATCGAAAGCCTTTTCTAGGTCTATAAACGCCAAGTATGTTGGTTTGTTTTTCTTTAATCTTCCTTCTACTATTAATCTGAGGCCTAAAATTGCTTCCCTTGTCCCTATATTTTTCCTGAAACCAAATTGGTCTTCTCCTAACACTTCTTCCACTCTCCTCTCATTTCTTCTGTATAAAATTCTAGTTAAGATTTTTGATGCATGACTAGTTAAACTAATTGTTCTGTATTCTTCACATTTATCTGCCCCGGCTTTCTTTGGTATCATAACTATAACATTTTTTCTGAAGTCTGATGGAAATTCCCCTTTTTCATAAATATTACACACCAGTTTGTATAATCTATCATCGCTTCCTCACCTGCACTGCGCAGTAATTCTACAGGTATTCCGTCTATTCCAGAAGCCTTTCTGCCATTTAAATCTTTTAATGCTCTCTTAAATTCAGATCTCAGTATTGTTTCTCCCATTTCATCCTCCTCAACTTCCTCTTCTTCCTCTATAACACCATTTTCTAATTCATTTCCTCCGTATAACTCTTCAATATATTCCACCCATCTATCGACTTTACCTTTCGTATTATGTAATATAATATCACATAGTAACATATACGAGGTGCTACCCAAAAGTTCGGGGAATTTTACCATAAAAATAAAATAGCTTAACATAACTTATAATTTCCACTGTCTCCTTCAAAGTAATCCCCTTGGGCATTGATACAGTAATCCAGCGTTTTCCCCACGATTCCATGCATCCCCGAACTTGGAAGTCTGCAGGTATAAGTGCTTGAAGCACGTTCTTTGTTTCTTCCTGAATCTCCTAAATTGTGTTAAAACGACGGCCTTTCAAATGAAATTTTATTTACGGAAAGACAAAAACGTCGCACGGGGCAAGGTCAGGCGAATAGGGTGGTTGGGAAAATTTTTGGCTGAATTTTTCAATTCACTACAGACAGCTACGCGATTTTCTTTCTGGTCGCTGTTCAACAGTCTCGGTACGAATTTTGCAGCGATGCGTCTCATGTTCAAATTGTCCGACAAGATGCGTTGCACGGACCCGTATGACATTTGTACAATTGCATAAACATCATGGATTGTTTGTCTGCGATCTGCAACAATAGCTTCTCGCACTTTCGTGATGTTTTGGGGTATTGCGCTTGTTGATGGTCTTCCTGAACGCTAATCGTCATCGACTGTCGTTCGTCCATTTTTGAATCGTTTGTACCACAAAAAAGTTTTACTTTTACTCATAGCATTGTCACCAAATGTTTCCGCAAGCATGCGATTGGTTTCTGCATCGGTTTTTTAAGCACGAAGCAAAATTTGATGCGGGTTCTTTGCACTTTAAAATCTGTCATTTTGAACTTCGCCGAAGCAGTAAAACACAACGTTACACAACCGCACGAAAGTCAACAATGCAGCATCTCACTGTCACAGCTGTTGGAACACGGATTCACAAAGAGTACTGTTAGCCACATCTAGCGGCAGTAAGTCGTACCAGCATAGGTTCGCGCGCGAAATTCAAATTCCCAGAACTTTTGCATATATATGCTTTTTTTTATTGTGTAATCTGCTCCGTAAAACAATTTGCCGACCAAAATTATTAGTATATAAAGTCTTATAATTACACAGTTTTCTTTGGTAAGAAATATTCAATCATATTTTTATTTATAAATATTAATTCCTTCACGAGGTGTCTTTTTTACTTTCCTGACATCGTAGCTTTAGAGCTGCAATAAGGAAAGTGTGGTAATCAGTAAAAATGGATTTTAAAAACGCTTTTAATAATTAAGCGTTTTGATAAATTTAATAATCGATATTTTTAATTCTTGATCGGCTCCCCCTTCCTCAACGCTTAGGAAGACGTAAAAAATTTGGGTTAAAAAATATGCAATAAATAAAAAGTAACTTTTTCGATTTTTGGGGAAGGGGGAATTCTGAGGTAATTTAAAAAAAAAAAATTCTAAGATAAGCATGCACGCATGTACCGAGATTAATATAAAGTGGTGTTATGTTTTCAAAATTTCGAGAAAATTGACCCCCCCAAAAAAATATCTACCCCACCCTCTGGAGAAAACGTTTAACAATAAATTACCCCATATATATACACGAGTCTGTAAAAAATTTCATAAAAATTAGTTTATCCAGTCAAAAGTTATTACACGTAAGCCGATGGTATATGGCACACGCTTAGTCCGCTTAAGCTGTTAGGTAAGCTCTAGGAGCTATGTTAGGATACCGGTAGTTAAACTGTTCGAGGCTCAGTTGCCGTTTGTGTCACAGACATTCGGTCTTATGCTAGGCGGTGGCGGAAGAAATGTCAAGCAAACAAAATGTGCAGCGATAGAATGTCACGAAGATTCGCCTTCGTGACATCGCGCACCAAACACTCGCTTTTTATCCCTGCAGCTGATGTGGATTTTCCGTACACCAAACGCGTGAATTCTGCGCATACACGTTTCCGTCAAGGCGGAACCTTACCTTGTCAGACTGAAACCGATAATCGAGTTCTTCCCTATCTGGTGTTACGGATGACACGAACTGCTGACCGAAACGTGTTTTCCAGTGTCTGCAGGTAAAAACTCGTGAACAACACGAATTCTGTATGGATGCACTGATGCCGTGCGGGCACTACCGACGGAGTGACCAGACGGAATAATTAGGCGTTGCACAGATTTCTTGGGACTGACAAAATATTCAGGTTGCACGTCGATCAGATTTTCTGGTGTCGGCACTTCCGGTCGACCGCTTTCGGATGCATCTGCCGCATTTCCTTCTCTTGTTACTTGTCGTATAGCCGCTTGATGGTAGACTTATTTGGTGCATCAATACTATCCGTTAATGTTAAGGCATTCTGGGTGTGGGCATATGTAACGTATCGGGAGAAAGTGAATATTCTCTGCTGTATTGTGTAACCCGTTTTTCCTCAATTAAAGCTGCAACATGTGATTGCGTTACTATTTTGAACACACGGATCGAAAATGCGGGTGAAATTATTCGGTAGACGTAACTCGAAAACAAAGAATTTACAGTCGTACGTTTATATAACTTTTCATCTCCCGAAATTTTGTCCTTTCCTTCTGCACGTAATAAAGTGCGTTTTTTAAAAGTATTATTTATGAATTAGGGTTTTTGTTTCGTTAGCTGTGTTATATAGATTTGTGTCCTGTGTTACTCTCTACGTAATTCCATTAAAGAACTGTATAACCTGTTTTTAACATAGTTTAATGAATGAATTGCTTTCAACTTGAAATATTAACAGGGGACTCCGCCCTCTTTTAACAAAATAATTGATTTTGTGATTGTATTCGCCCAGGATGCAAATAAATAAATAAATAAGCCTTTTGTTTGGTTTTAATTTTAAATTTTACTATATAATATATATATATATATAGTAAAATTACACCAAGCTTTATGTAGCTACATAAAAAGTAAAATGTTACATTTGAGCTTGTTGTTAAATTATTATTTTTTCTTTTAACTGTGTCATGTGTTTAATTTTCGAATTTGACACCCGGCTCGTTACTGAGAATAGGCCTCTCACCCGGTATTCCATGCTTTCTTGTTCGATGCTAATCTGTAACAATTTATTCCTGAAGCCTCCTTCAAATCGTTTTCCCATTATATTTACTTCTTTCTCTTTTCCTGTAGTAAAGTTTCCAAGACGTAACATGTTTTATCCACCTATCTTTGGGCTCGGCAAGATGGTCAGCCCGTTTCCTCTTCAGTTTTGTCTTAATTGTTTTAACCAGATCTGCTATTCCAGGGTGTTGTTGCTTGTCTTTTCACATTTAACTCTGTTTGTCGTTTATCGAGCGTATTTCTTTCCGTTGATTGTTCGGTAACCCTCATAATTTGTATAGAATTTTTCGGCAACGTCCAAGTTTTGGAACTATACGTGGGTCGAGGTAGTCTATTAATTTACGTTTCTTTTTATACCGTTCACCGAGTTGTTATTCATAATAAATATAATCCGATATCGAGACCACATGACTTCCTTGTACGCCTATTAAATTACATATACACATTTTTTGCTGCAATTCATTTAAACTTATTTCATTTGAAAGTGAGATACGATCCTCCAATTCTTTAATAAAGTGGACAGTTACACAGTTGCTGAAATATTAGTTTTTATTAACATCAGATATTTATACGATTATTAATTCAACAATCTTACACGAAATATTAGGATAGAGTAAAAGTCCCTTTATTACTCGTATTACTAGATCGGTATTATTCATATCTTTTTTGGTGTGTCGTATAAATAAAAGTTAATAATAATTAAGCTATTCCGTTTAATGAACTCCTGTATACCGGATACAAATGTTAATTTCTATCTTACGGTGTAAAATATTCAGTTTTTATTATCTGACTATTTGGTGAATAATCAAAAATGAAAATAAACTATCATACAGGAAAAAGAAAAATAACATGAAGAAATATATCTGAAAAAAAAACGACGAGAAGATAAATATGAAGAGGAAGAAAATGTTAAGAACAAGGGAAGAATAAAAAGATTAAGACAGGATGATGAATATAAAGAGAGAAAGTTTGAAAACCAGAGAACGTGTTTTTTTTTTCTTTGGTCTTCAGTCATTTGAATGGTTTGATGCAGCTCTCCTAGATTCCCTATCTAGTGCTAGTCGTTTCATTTCAGTATACCCTCTACATCCTACATCCCTAACAATTTGTTTTACATATTCCAAACGTGGCCTGCCTACAGAATTTTTTCCTTCTACCTGTCCTTCCAATATGAAAGCGACTATTCCAGGATGCCTTAGTATGTGGCCTATAAGTCTGTCTCTTCTTTTAACTATATTTTTCCAAATGCTTCTTTCTTCATCTATTTGCCGCAATACCTCTTCATTTGTCGCTTTATCCACCCGTCTGACTTTTAACATTCTCCTATAGCACCGCATTTCAAAAGCTTCTAATCTTTTCTTCTCGGATACTCCGATCGTCCAAGTTTCACTTCCATATAAAGCGACGCTCCAAACATACACTTTCAAAAATCTTTTCCTGACATTTAAATTAATTTTTGGTGTAAACAAATTATATTTCTTACTGAAGGCTCGTTTCGCTTGTGCTATTCGGCATTTTATATCGCTCCTGCTTCGTCCTTCTTTATTAATTCTACTTCCCAAATAACAAAATTCTTCTACCTCCATAATCTTTTCTCCTCCTATTTTCACATTCAGTGGTCCATCTTTGTTATTTCTACTGCATTTCATTACTTTTGTTTTGTTCTTGTTTATTTTAATGCGGTAGTTCTTGCGTAGGACTTCATGTATTCCGTTCATTGTTTCTTCTAAATCCTTTTTACTCTCTGCTAGAATTACTATATCATCGGCAAATCGTAGCATCTTTATGTTTTCACCTTGAACTGTTACTCCGAATCTAAATTGTTCTTTAACGTCATTAACTGCTAGTTCCATGTAAAGATTAAAAAGTAACGCAGATAGGGAACGTCCTTGTCGGACTCCCTTTCTTATTACGGCTTCTTCAATTGTTACTGTTGCTGTTTGGTTCCTGTACATGTTAGAAATCGTTCTTCTATCTCTGTATTTGAACCCTAATTTTTTTTAAATGCTGAACATTTTATTCCAGTCTACGTTATCGAATGCCTTTTCTAGGTCTATAAACGCCAAGTATGTTGGTTTGTTTTTCTTTAATCTTCCTTCTACTATTAATCTGAGGCCTAAAATTGCTTCCCTTGTCCCTATACTTTTCCTGAAACCAAATTGGTCTTCTCCTAACACTTCTTCCACTCCCCTCTCAATTCTTCTGTATAGAATTCTAGTTAAGATTTTTGATGCATGACTAGTTAAACTAATTGTTCTGTATTCTTCACATTTATCTGCCCCTGCTTTTTTTGGTATCATTACTAAACACTCTTTTTGAAGTGTGACGGAAATTCCCCCTTTTCATAAATATTACACACCAGTTTGTATAATCTATCAATCGCTTCCTCATGTATTTTAATATGTACACATATTAAAATATTATTGTAAAAAAATGTTTACAGTAACTAATAATTCCATAACAGTAAAAAAAAAGATAATGAAAAAAGTCAAAAGTTATTAGTGAAATAAAATTTTACGTACTTTTAAAAATGTGTAATGTAATTTAATAGACATTATTACATATGTGTATATGTAACAGATTTGGTGAAACATCTGATTATTTAATATTAATTGAAAATTACAATTTAGAATCGTATTATTTTTGGATTCTCTAGTTTAAGTTCTGTTTAATTTTATCTACATTAAAGTTAAGTACAGAGCGACGGAAAAATATACCTTCACAAGAACAATATGTACACGGAGGCATACATGCCAGATCTTTGATAAATTGCAAAAAATTCTTATCTTTTAGTTCATTACTCCCCTGATATTTCGGAAAATATTTTCCCTCGGAATCGATCATCATTTTGTTTATTTATTTTTTTGCCCGTCATTTAATCGCTCTTCGGTTTTATATAATTCTTCTGATTAATAAATTAATATATTTAAATTTAAAAAAAAGGAGATGAAGTCTGATTCGAACCGATTTGCCTTCCCTTGTAAGATCCAAATATTTCATTAATTAACATTTGATTTGGCTATAACTGCGGTACCAATGAAAATAAGTACCACTTACGATATATTGTAGAAAAATTCTCAATGAGGGCTTATTACTGCGGTTAAAAAAGGTCCGAAATCGAAATTTTTTGGGCTTTTTGGTTCACACTTTTGATTCGGTCGATTGCAATCAAAAGGGGAGGTGCACAACTAGATGTTAGAACAGTCCTAAATCCAAAATGTCAACATGCTACGGATAATCGTTGGAAGTTATGCGAGGTACTTACGTACGTACAGACATCACTCCGAGATTAGTCAAAATGGATATTTCCGTTGAAATCTGATAACCGAAATTTTTCGCGATCGCAATATTTCCTTTACTTCGTACAAGGAAGTAATAAGGGAACGACATTTTTCTTCTAAGCAGCTTCTATCCATCTTTGGGTCTTCTTTATTGTTCTTTCTGACATCAAGGTTCACCGGTCGTCCTAAATAGGTTTTTCATTTGTTCGATACTTTACTTTAAAGCAGTTTTATTATTTTCTTAATCCCGTTTGTGTGAACAGTCTTTTTATCGCTTTTCGAAGAAAAGTATAGAATTACTTTCGGCGCTTTGTGGATGTCGGGGCGGGGGTTAAAATGGATTACGTTTACGTTTTTTGGTACGATAAATACGAAAATACCATTCACTTAAATTAAGGTTTCGTTATTAGGCCTATGTATAAAATTTTATAGTTCGAAAATTTTTTAAATTATTAGAGCAATTTCATTAAAATTTAGATACGTTGTGTAATGTAACTGAAGTTGTGCATGTGAAAATTTGACGAAGATTGGTCGTGTCGTTTTTGAATTAGCTCAATTTAAGTCGAAAAAATATTTGAGGTTATGTTGACTAGTATCGGAATTTTCATACGCACTTATGCAGCGAGTCATAGTGGTGAGTCAGTTGATTCTTGATGCTCGTGATTAAAGTCTACCGGTTAATCGAACGTATATAGTACGTTGTACTTTAAAAATCAGTACGTTTCTGACTGCGAAATATTGAGGGCGTCAGTAACAAAATTCGGTCTTTTTGCGTAGAAACCCATCGGGTTGGTGTAGTGGTGAACGCGTCTTCCCAAATCAGCTGATTTGGAAGTCGAGAGTTCCAGCGTTCAACTCCTAGTAAAGACAGTTATTTTTACACGGATTTGAATACTAGATCGCGGATACCGGTGTTATTTGGTGGCTGGGTTTCAATTAACCACACTTCTCAGGAATTGTTGAACTGAGACTGTACAAGACTACACTTCATTTACATTCATTCATATAATTCTGGTTCATCCTCTGAAGTATTATCTGAAAGGTAATTATCGAAGGCTAAACAGAAAAAAAGGTCTTCTTGCGTAGAAGTGCCGCAAGAGTTGTAAACGGTATTAAACCGTTTGCCCGCCACCTTTTTTTCAATTTCGTTTAACATTTATGGAAATATGAGAATCAAATATTGCAGATCGGTAGTGAACTTTAGATTTGTCAATCTTCTACTGCTAATACTAATTTTAAATTTTGTCTTGTCCATTGCAGTTTTATGTATACTCCGTCCAAGACTGCATTCAACAAAGTTTTGTTCAAGGTACAGTTAATAAAAAAAAGCTCAGAAAATCTACTCTTGTAAAACCTACAAGAGTATTTTTAAAAAAAAAATTGTAAAAATTGGAGGGGAACGTCTTCCCCATCTTATTTTTTTTCAAACTTTGGATGGATTTTAGTAAAAGATTTCAGCGGGACTAACATTAACACAATTTTCTTATAATTTTTTTTTTTTAGAATTTTGACCAACGGTTCTCCGTTTCGGGCAGGAAGTAAGATGTACAGGATACCCTACCGTTTTTTTTAATGAAGGCTATTATGTCCCATCAGGAAAAGATACAAAATAGCTGCCCTAATCACAGCTGGAGTTTGCTTGTACTGGCGCTGGATAATTCGTTCTTTGAGATGATATATATATATTTTATCTTTTCCTGATACTTTGGCCTTCATGAAAGACTGTTTATTTCTCCTATGTATGGAAACTTATGGGACAATATGTACAAAGAAAATTCTCAATAAATAACATATCTGTACATTTTTTTGACTTCCTGTTTAGACCGAAAGCTGAAATTTTACCTTAATTAATTCCCGTGTTAGTTTTTTAGTAAAATTACATATTTTTATTATTAATTAGTTTTTAACAGCTGTTAAGGGTAAAATTAAATAGATGCTGAAAAGTGATGCCGGCGTCGAATAAACTGGGATATTTGAAAGCTACTTGGTGTATTTTCATATCTATTAATGAGGTAGAATTTTATTCGATCGTTAATCCCTAAAGGGGTAAAAGGAAAAACGAGGAAATTTGTTTGAAACCAGGATATTTCGCCTCATTTCATTTGAAACAATAGATTTTTTTTTCTTGAAATGTTTGCTCTAGAACATTGATTCTCAAACTTTTTCGCTCACCGCCCACATTGAGGATCAAAGATTTTCTAGCGCCCCTGAAAATCTTTAAATTTACCATCTTTTAAAAATAATAATCGCAGTTGCTATTTTTAAGTCGAAGTCTTCAGCAATTGCATTTATTGTTTATAATCGTGACGTATCCTATTTCTTAGTTGAAAATTACATTTTATCCTACATTTTAGTTAGAAATATCAGGAAGAATAATTCAACTATCGCCTTCCTAGAGCGCCTGAACGCTCACAATTTTCTGTGTGCCTTGTTCCGCCTTAATGAAGGCCTCCAGTGTCCACAAGGAGACGTTATCGCCCAGTTTGAGAACGAATGCTCCAGAATATTATTTATTTATTTATTTTTTAGTTTATGAAATTACGGAGAAGCTTTGAAGTTTGTAGATGGAATACGGAAGTGGAATTTTGTAACGTATGAAAAAATGCCATGCCTGATCGGGATTCGAACTGAGGACCTCCGGATGAAAAGCCGAGACACTACTAGTACGCCTCGGAGTTCGGAAAATTTATTTAACATTTTGTAATTTCTCTTAGAATTGTCTCTTTCTCTGGTATAGATGTTAAAAAGGATAAATTTTGTTTTCCGTAACAGGGAAGTATTTCTACCTTCAAAAAAATGTTCATTCTACTAAGTTCATGTTCCATTGCTCTTCACTGGATTAATTGTAACCATCTAACTTTAATTTTACGGATAAAACCGTTACGTCGTGCTGCTCACGTGGACATAATATTGCTGATCGCGTGGATAGAATTTCTATTAATGCTAGTGGTAATATTTCTGTTATTATCCTGTGTTATTAGACGATAAATTCTGTTTGGATAATCAAATTAATTTCGTTTGGGAAAAAATTGAACCGTACTGCTTTGATTTGAGTGTTATAATAAAGCGCAAAGTTTTATTATTATGAGTAAATATTTATTACGGTTATGTATATATATCTCTTATATAATATAATATCTCTTGGAGCTATTTCCAAAAGGTCAGGACGAGTTTCTAAACGGGTTACCGGTTAAGTGTTATGGACTGCCCGTAAGTATGAATCAAGTGGATAGATATTTAGAAAATTAAAATTGTTAACTTACCTTGTTGTTGTCATCCATTCAGCCGTGACCGACCTTCGGCGATTCTACGGGAAAGTTTCCTCCATCCGTTTTCTGTCATAAACTACTTATTTCAGTTGTTTCATGGTTGTGTCTGTGTCAGCTTTGATGGTATCAAGCCTTGGGCGGCCAGGTCTTCTTTTACCCCTGGTCATACCAGGCATCATTGACTCGAGTCTGTATTTATGAATGTGAAATCTTTGCTAAGAATTATAGTTATATAATAAATTAAATCGGACTAAAATCCGTTCTAGTACATGGATCAGGCTGATGGTTTTTTTTATTCTGCTCGGAATGGCCCAGAGATATGTCATCGGAACCCAAACTTCTGTCTTTCCTGATAATCCTCAAAAAATCCTCGTTTATTTCTTAATTGAAGAACTTCCTAACGTTATTACTCACAGGAAAATCGATCTGAAGGTGCGTTGATGCTTGATGAGATATCTGCGGGTCATTCCGAACAGAATAAAGCAAAATCAGCCCGATCTGTCCCAGTAGAACTAGACTGAATGGAAGTAGGTTTTGAGCGCGCAATATGAAAAAAAACCTGTTTTCAGTCCTTCCGGGCGTCCTACTGGACAGGTTGGGATTATGTTTATTTGTTTTTATTCTGTTCTGAATGACCCGCAGATATGCCATCAAGCATCATCGGTTCCCAAACTTGAGTCTCTTCTAGGAAATCCTCATCTGTTATTTAATTGAAGGAACTTTCCGAGGTTATTACTCAGAGAAAAATCTTTTTGTAGGTGCGTTGATGCTTGATGACATTAATGGTGGCCATTCCGAGCAGAATAAAAAATAAAATCACCCCTGTCTTTCTAATAGGACGGTCGGAAGGACTCTTTTTTTTCCTGTTTAGCCTCCGGTAACTACCGTTTAGATAATACTTCAGAGAATGATATGAGGATGATATGTATGAGTGTAAATGAAGTGTAGTCTTGTACAGTCTCAGGTCGAACATTCCTGAGATGTGTGGTTAATTGAAACCCAACCGCCAAAGAACACCGGTATCCACGATCTAGTATTCAAATCCGTGTAAAAATAACTGGCTTTACTAGGACTTGAACGCTGGAACTCTCGACTTCCAAATCAGCTGATTTGGGAAGACGCGTTCACCAGTAGAACAACCCGGTGGGTTTGCTCGGAAGGACTGGAAATAGGTTATAAGCACGCATTTTACCTTTGTTAGGAAAGGAAAAAGAAAAACAAGATGGTTGGAGTGAGTAGAGTTATAAATAATATAGGTTTTCAGGCGATTTTTTTTTTAAATATTTAATTTTACTTTGAAATAATAACTCTGTGGAGCAGCAAGGGGCCACTAGTTTATTCTTAAAAAAAAAAAAAACAATATCCATCTTTCATACTAGATAACAAAACTATTTTCATGTTAATTCAACACAATACGTCTGTTTGCTCGATTTTATTGTACTTCCGTTGTCATTTTCAATAAGTTCGCCTCAAACATATTAAAAAAAAAATCCCAAATATTTGTCGGTCAAAGATTTTATTTTAATTATATTACGAGTAATTTCAAAAAATTGAAAAAAAAAATTTGCATCATTTCAAGGTGTACTTAAGTATATTCTTAATTTTTTTTTTCATTAACGCCTTCTGAGTTGTGATTTATCTTGTGGTTGTTTTATACGATCAGTAACGTTATGTAACTCGACGCCTACAACGGGACAAAGGGAATGAAAAAAGACAAATTTATGTACTTACTACCACGATGTTATCTTGGCGTTTATATTTTAAATAGTTAGTACGGACTTTAACCGCATGTATTTCTTATTTCGTAATTAATTTTATATGTTGCTTTGGTTGCGGTTTCCGTTGATCCATCCATAAAGAAATACTGGGACAATTTTTTGTTTTGTATTCGTGCAACAGCATACCTGGATTAAATGTCTGTAATACAATATTTCATAATTATCGCGATAAGTTATTTATTTATTAAATATTTTATTCTCATTTCTTTATTAAAATCAGCGTAAGGGATAAAAATAGGTATTTTCTTTAATTCGGTTGTGTTTATCCATTTTTACGTGAAATTAGTGTCAAATTAAAAACTCATTAATTGAGAGTCGTGATGCAGCATCCAGTTGTCTTTGGTGGTTGGTCTCACGCGGGCAACTATTTAACGCAGTCTTTCAAGAATTTCTTGGTAAATATTGATTTACAATCTTTCCTGTAGACAAAAACTCCTTATGAACAATGCCATTACTATCGTAGAAACAAATTAGCGTGTTTTGATTTGCTCATTTTTCCTTTTTTGGGACGTGGTTAGTTTGAAGTGTACCGCTTCTTGTCTGGCGTTTTGTTTCTGGGTCGTATTCAAATATCCGAGATTCATCACCAGTAATAACATTTTTTAGAAAATCAGGATCGGTTTCAATTCGCCCTAGAAGATCGCGGCACAGTTCTACCCTGTTGTTTTTCCGTTCAACAGTGAGGCTTTTTGGGACCAATTTTGCACAAACTTTTTTCATATCCGATTCGTTTGTCAAAATTTGGTAGAATATGGTACGGTTCAAATTAAATTGTTCTGCAATCATTCTGACAGTTAATCCTCGGTCATACCGTGCCAAGTTTCTGATTCGCTCAACATTGTCGTCATTTTTTAACGTTAACGGTCTTCCTGAGCGCGGATCGTCCGCAACTGATTCCCGGCTATCTGAAAGTGCTTTAAACCGTCTAAAAACTTGGGCACTGTTCAGTTTTGAAAAAGTTTCAGTAGCATTCTCACAGAGTATAACAGAAAACTTGATCGCACAACGTTGCTCATAATTAGTATCGCTCATTTTTGTAGCGCACAACAAAAAATCGTTTCAGGAAAAGTTTGTTTAAGTCTCACGTGGCAACAGTAGACTAATAATATTAGTACCTAATATAAATCAGCTGTTCAAATAACCATATGTTTACTAGTAATTTTACAGTGTTGCCACTACTACTCGTACTTTCATTACGTTATTTATAAACCTCGTATGTATAAATTTCGTTTACTTTTGAAGGGATTTTTTAAAATAATTTATCATAAATGAAACGATTCATTTGTTATTTGGCAAGTAGAATTACTAAAGATGGACGAAGCAGGAGCGATATAAAATGCCGAATAGCACAGTCTAAACGAGCCTTCAGTAAGAAATATAATTTGTTTACATCAAAAATTAATTTAAATGTCAGGAAAAGATTTCTGAAAGTATATGTTTGGAGCGTCGCTTTATATGGAAGTGAAACTTGGACTATCTGAGTATCTGAGAAGAAAAGATTAGAAGCTTTTGAAATGCGGTGCTATAGGAGAATGTTAAAAATCAGATGGGTGGATAAAGCGACAAATGAAGAGGTGTTGCAGCAAATAGATGAAGAAAGAAGCATTTGGAAAAATATAGTTAAAAGAAGAGACAGACTTAGAAGCCACATACTAAGGCATCCTGGAATAGTCGCTTTAATATTGGAAGGACAGGTAGAAGGAAAAAATTGTGTAGGCAGGCCACGTTTGGAATATGTAAAACAAATTGTTAGGGATGTAGGATGTAGAGGGTATACTGAAATGAAACGACTAGCACTAGATAGGGAATCTTGGAGAGCTGCATCAAACCAGTCAAATGACTGAAGACAAAAAAAAAAGAAACGATTCAATTAAGAAAAAAACTCTTGCGCAATTCTGCGCAAGACCGATTTTTCGTTATTTTATTTCCTTCCGAAAAAATATTAACCGATTCTAATCTAAAATTTTACAAAAAAAAATCTTTGATCCATAAAACTGACAACATAGTTGTAGGACTTTTCCTTCACGCGGTTTTTTTTCTGATGCATGGCTTACACATATATACATATACAAATTAATTAAAAATATTTAATCATTTTATTTTAATATAATATTTTTTGTTCATCTGTTTTCAGTGCTACTGAGGACAGGGTTTGCGTCGGGAAATATATGCCACGTTTTCTCGGGTTTTTTTTTGTTGTATTTTTCTCAGCTCTATTGATGATGATACTTTAACAATCGAAATGAGTTTGGAATCTTAAGTAAAATTTTTTTACTAACGTTTTTTAAGCGTTATATTTGGTAATTTTTAAAGTGATTTGTTAAGAAAAACTATCGAAATTAGTATTTTTAGTATGTTGTAGCAAGTTTTTTGTTTTTATTTATTTCTATTTAGTGCCAGTATCTAAAAGTTTAAATTTAATGGATTAAGGAATTTTTAGTTTCGAGCGCATGTTGGAAGTGGGGGTTTTCTTTAACTACGAGTTCTTTACGGTTTGAAATATTATGACGAATAACAAAATACCATTCACTTAAATCGTGAGATTTCCATATGTGTTCATTTATAGGTCTATGTATAAAAAAAAATTTGTGGCTCGGAAATCTCCAGAACTATTTAATCAATTTTATTAAAATTTATATATGTTGTTTCAGTATATCTGAAGTTGTGCATGTGAAAATTTTATGAAGATTGGTCGAGTCGTTGTTGAGTTACGCTAAATTTAAGGTCGAAAAGATTTTTACGGGGAAAGTTAGAAGCGTTCCAACGGGTTGGTCTAGTGGTTAACGCGTCTTCCCAGATCAGCTGATATGGAAGTCGAGAGTTACAGCGTTCAAGTCCTAGTAAAGTCGGTTATTTTTACACGTATTTGAATACTAGATCGTGGATATCGGTGTTCTTTGGTGGTCGGGTTTCAATTAACCACACATCTCAGGAATAGTCGAACTGAGAATGTATAAGGCTACACTTCATTTACACTCATACATATCATCCTCTGAAGTATTATCTAAACGGTAGTTACCGGAGGCTAAACAGGAAAAAGAAAAGAAAATTAGAAGCGTGGTTCTTTATGATGTTAGAGTTGGAACTGACATTTCTTTTACTGCCGTATTTGTTGTTCGGCGTATTTAAATAGCGAATTGAGGAGTCATGATGACTGGTATACGCTTGTGTTGTATTGTTAATTATCGGTGTATTTTTCATCCGTCCTTTGGCAGTTAGTTACAGTGGTGAGCTAGTTAAAATTTGATTCATGTGTTTAAGGTCTACCGGTTAATCGAACGTGTGTAGTACTTATTTGTACTTTGAGAGATTAGTGCGTTTCTGACTGCGAAATAGGGAGGGCGTTGGAATATTATGTTATATTACTGATCTTGTAACAGTATATGATAATCATTTTGTTTTTTATTTTATTTATATTTGTGTGTAATTTTATTCTATTTTAATTTGTTTCTTGATTGTTTTTTGAAATTCGTTTGCTTTGTAAAATTTTTGATTAGATTGAGTCGATACGTTTTCAAAAGGAAACAAAATAATATAACGAAAATCAGTTTTCTTGTGGAGAACTGCGTAAGAGTTTTTTTCTTCATTTATTGCCAACATCTAAAAGTGGAGAATTTTTTTTATTTCAGTAAATAACGTAAGAAATTATTTGTTAAATCATCAAGCGAAAGAAATTTAAATGTTAAATTCTATACAAATTACGATAAAGTTCAGCAGTATTCGTCGTTGCCGGCTTTATTAGCTTTATGAATTTAAATATTAAATACCACCGGTATTTAATATTGAAACTAAACACATAATTATATAAGTTAACAAAAGTTTTATTACTGCTTGTTGTTATTAATATAATTTTAAAATTATTTACGTCATAAGTAACTTATTGATTACATCACGATTATATGATTTCAAGGCCATTTATTTTGCAGATATATTTTACTTGTTACCCCCCTCTCCACCCACCGTTCTTTTCGTTAACTTCATTTCATTTGTACATGTTGCTTAACTAATATGTTAAAGAAAAAAATATTCTGTATAGTTCTAGGCTAAATATAAAATTACAACGTTATAATTTTTCCATTATTAATTCACAGTAATTTATATATTTTTATTTTATACGATATCTTTCTGTATCGTATAAAATATCAAGGAAATCTTTATATATTCGTATAAAATTTAAGAACCGCTGGGTCGATCTCAATGTGTTTATTGAATTTAGAGAAAGGTTTCAGGTTTAATTTTATTTACATAATTGCATTATCGGGTGAAAAATATTCGCTGTTACCCAGAGCGTAAACATAACATATAAAGAGATTTAATAATTAACTGTGCTGGTAAAACAGTTTGTTAGAGGGTTATGATACTTTCAGAACATCCCAACCCCCGTAGGTGAAGATACTTACCTTGTAACGATTCCGATCGTCACACCACCCCGGTTCATAGCCCTGATGGGCTTTAACGGAGGTCGTCTTTTTGACCCTCCCATTTTATAGTCATCAGTCTGGCCCCGGTTGGGATACCATCGATGTAAATGTCTCGGTAGATATTTACACGAGTGAATTTTTTGTCTCGGCATTCGGCTTCGATGAAGGTTTCTTTCGGACATCTTGATTGTCCTACATCGTTGCCCTCAGAACCAGCTAACTGAGTTCTCTGAAGCACGAATCTCGCGCTTAGTTCTACAATTAAAGTAATCTACGAGTGAATGTAGATGTCTCATAATATTCGAGTCTATTTCAGTAATTACAATACACACCACTTTTTCTTTCTTTTTCCTGTTTTGCCTCCGGTAACTACCGTTTAGATAATTCTTCAGAGGATGAATGAGGATGATATGTATGAGTGTAAATGAAGTGTAGTCTTGTACATTCTCAGTTCGACCATTCATGAGATGTGTGGTTAATTGAAACCCGACCACCAAAGAACACCGGTATCCACGATATAGTATTCAAATCCGTGTAAAAATAACTGCCTTTACTAGGACTTGAACGCTGTAACTCTCGACTTCCAAATCAGCTGATTCGGGAAGACGCGTTAACCACTAGACCAACCCGGTGGGTTACAATGCACACCACTAGAAATGTTGATCGCAACAAATTTAGACCTAGTTCCCGTATTGATCTCAACTTGATCTATTCCAAATCTTCAATTAAATTGCAACTACGGACTCCGGTCTGGGTTTATGAGGGAGAGGAGGACAGACCTACTCCCCCTCAGCTCCATCGTAGAGTCCCGCGTGATATTTATATAAACTGTCTTCGTCAACATGGTGCTACTTTTACGGCTGCACGGGCAACCATCTCCTCGGCAGTGCAGTCACTAACCCGCCGAGAGCGATATTGCTACTCTCTCATAGTCCACACTCGTCAAACGACGCTGCATCTCTCGCCTGCGTGGATAACCATACCCTCGGTAGTGTAGTCGCCGTCCCGCCGACAGCTACTGCGCTATTTTACTTCCGCTTACTTCAAACTAACTCGATGTCAATGCGCCTATCTCCGGCCAATCAAGTTTCCAAGAGATACCCTAGCCACCCGGAGTATTATTCTATCTATACCTCCTCAGCTGATTTGCGCAGTGAGAGGAAACTGAGGAAGCCATCCCCTATGGGTCATTCTTTGCGAGTTTTCCGATTGACCCGCAGATCCAGAAAGTAGTTTACTCTCTCAACCTCCCTAACAACTCTGGTACGTTCAACCTCGTACCGGGGACAAACAGAAAGGACACGGTCCACAGCATCGTCGACCTTACGGTCCGATACTTTCAGAACATTAACTCCTTGTGGTGACTTTGATCAACTGTTTGAGTATAATTGTTTTGTTTATAACCTCAAAATTTCATTTTATGATTGTAAACACTCTTGAATTTGCGAATTAGTTGAACAGCTTACAGCGATCCGTTTTTACTTCCTTGTACGAAGTAAAGGAGGTATTGTGATCGCGAAAAATTTCGGTTTTCAGATTTTAATGGAAATATCCATTTTCATCATCCCGGAATTCATTTTGATTAGTTTCGGCGTGACTTCTGTACGTACGTATGTATCTCGCATAACTTAAAAACGTTTAGCCATAGAAATTTTGAAATTTTTGATTTAGAAGTGTCACATCTAGTTTTGCGCCTCCCCTTTTGATTGCAATCGACTAGACAAAAAGTGTCCACAAAAATCCAAATGTTTTGGAGTTTGGAATTTTTTCTTAACTGCACTAATAAGACCTCATTGAGAGCTTTTCAACGATATTTATTTTCATCGGTTCCAAAATTATTGCCAAAGGGCAAATGAAATATTTGGATCTTAGAAGGGAAAGGCACATCGGTTCGAATCAAAGTTGATCTCCTTTTTTAATTTAAATATGTTGTTTTATTAATAATACATTAAAAAATAATAACAATAACAGTAACAAGTTATTAGTGAAAAAATATTTTATGTACTTTTACAAATTTGAGTATGTAATTTAATAGGCGTACAAGGAAGTCATGTGGGGTCCACATCAGATTTTGTTTACCAAAGGTAAAAACAACTGGTTAACATTTACTCTCGAACGACCAAATAATACGGGAAAACTTGTAAGATCCGCAGAAATTTGCAGTTTTCAATTTTACTTTCCCGTCTAGATAGATTTATAGCTGCAGAAGGAAAGTATTGTAATCGATCCAATTTGGGCTTGAGCGATTTTCACCGGATCTTGACGTATTAACATCTAAGGAACCGAAAAAACCGGGTGGTAATTTTCCGGATGTTAAATGTTCGTACGTGGATGTGTTCTTTATTGACCTCTAAATCACCTTATATCTCCGGAATTGCTGGACCGATTTTGTCTCCAAATTTGGTCGGATTACTGCTATATATGGGGCATTGACGCCATTAAATTTTCAAGTTAAAAAAACAAAGTAGTTAGGCTGTAGTGCAAGGTCAGCTTAAATATCTCGAGATTTCGCCTAATTAGGATTTTAATTTATTTTTTAAGGCACATTTTTTAACGATTAAAAAATAACAATATTTGCAAAAAAGGTTTACAAAATCGTACCCCAAACCGAAAAATGCTGTTGTAGTCGTCTTCAGTGTTGTGACGTCACGGGTGGACGGTAAAATTAAATAAATGAATAATATCTAAAGTGGAAAAAAGTAACTCGGTGCGGTCGGGTCTCGAATTCGATCGCACGATCGACTCGGTGCGATCTGGTACGTTAAACCTTGCGGCTTCACCGGTCTGTTGATCGTACAAGCGAAATTTTTTCTATGTAAGTTGTGAAATTACATTAGTTTAGTTAGTGCCGACAGTCGCCGCTAGTACCGCCACACTCGCGCTAATTAAATACGGTACGCGCGCGCGCTTTAGTTTATTAGAATCGTTGGATTAAATAAACGAAAACGTATTATATTTAAATAAAAAGATAAATATTTTAAATTAAGTATTTTTTTGTGTGTGTGTGTGTGCCGTGCCGTGCAAACGATCCACAGTTGTAGGACTTTTCCGGTACGCGGCTTAGCCGGGTTACGGGAAAGTCCTACAACTGTGTTGTCAGCTTTTTTAAGTCCGAAGCCGGTAGCGCTGCAAAAAAACGCCAGGGATATTATTTTGCTTGATAATAACACACGGCTCAGGTATATCGAGTAATCGTCGACAAATTGCGTCGGGAAATTCTACCTCAGCCCTCCTCTTTATAGTCCAGATGACTCCCATCGGATTTCTACTTGTTTGGTGTACTCAAGGAGATGCGTGCTACACGGTACGAATTTTAATGACAATTCACAACGTCCAAGAAAATGTGCTAAATCGACTCCCGACATGAAGACAAATATTTCTTTGCGGCAAACATAAATAACCTGATTTAGAAATACGATAAGTGTATCAATTTATCTGGTGAGTGTATGTTGAAAAGCGGAAAAAAAAGTCATATTGATTAAATGCTCGTTAACAGTTTCAACTCCAGAGCTATTTGTGTCTAATTATTAAATGTCCCTCGTAAGTTTTACATGTTAAAATATGTTTTTTTGATCTTAATCTGTTTTAATTTTTGTGATTAAACTAATGTCAAGGTCGTTGAAAGAGGTCTACTTTACGTAGTGAATTCGATGTAATAACGGCCATTTATTTTATATCTTACCGAACCGGACAAAGTAACTGTTTTTTTTGTCATTTTTTAACAAAATACTTCGGCTTACAAGAAGAAAGGAAGTTATTGTGCTTCCGTTGCAATTTTTAATAGACTACTGAACTATTCAATAAATCTTCTTACAGATTTATTTAAATTAAAATAAAATTACTTTTTTTAATTTAAAATAATAGAAGATTTCTATTATATAAGTTAAAGAACAATTTAGATTCAGAGTAACAATACAAGGTGAAAAGATAAAGATGCTACGATTTGCTGATGATATACTAATTCTAGCCGAGAGTAAAAAGGATTTAGAAGAAACAACGAACGGCATAGATGAAGTCTTACGCAAGAACTATAGCGTGAAAATAAACAAGAACAAAACAAAAGTAATGAAATGTAGTAGAAATAACAAAGATGGACCACTGAATGAGAAAATTGGAGGAGAAAAGATTACGGAGGTAGAAGAATTTTGTTATTTGGGAAGTAGAATTACTAAAGATGGACGAAGCAGGAGCGATATAAAATGCCGAATAGCACGGGCGAAACAAGCCTTCAGTCAGAAATATAATTTGTTTACATCAAAAATTAATTTACATGTCAGGAAAAGATTTTTGAAAGTGTATGTTTGGAGTGTCGCTTTATACGGAAGTGAAACTTGGACGATCGGAGTATCTGTGAAGAAAAGATTAGAAGCTTTTGAAATGCGGTGCTATAGGAGAATGTTAAAAATCAGACGGGTGGATAAAGTGACAAATGAAGAGGTATTGCGGCAAATAGATGAAGAAAGAAGCGTTTGGAAAAATATAGTTAAAAGAAGAGACAGACTTATAGGCCACATACTAAGGCATCCTGGAATAATCGCTTTAATATTGGAAGGACAGGTAGAAGGAAAAAATTGTGTAGGCAGGCCACGTTTGGAATATGTAAAACAAATTGTTAGGGATGTAGGATGTAGGAGGTATACTGAAATGAAAGACTAGCACTAGATAGAGAATCTTGGAGAGCTGCATCAAACCAGTCAAATGACTGAAGACAAAAAAAAAAGAAGATTTCTAAATTTGTTGTGCATCTTTCCGTTTAACGTGTACAAATGATTTGCGTTTAAATTATTTTCATTAACGTCTTCTGATTCTCGTTATTTCATTTACGTAATTTATTTACATATTTGATTTACCGTTATCGGGGTGGGAGTAAGGTTACTATGAATAGTTTTACCGTGGTTTCCCTTGATCCATCCACGAAAATTCTGCGGTAGTTCCTTTTACTTTCGTGACATCATAGCTGTAGAGCTATGCTGCAAGAGGGAATAAGTACGGTAAGCGGTCGGTTAATGAGGTATAGGTTTTTCATTTCTCGACATTTCGTGGCCCAGAGACCCACCCCAAAAAAAAAACAGTGACTGGTAATCTTCGTATGTACGTATTTGAAGCTAATTTTTGACCGGATAAACCAGTTCTGTTGAAATTTTGTACTGAAATTTGTGTGTATGGAACAATTTGTCGGTAAAACGTTGTGGTAAATATATCCAAGGTTTGAGGTTTTTTTTGGAAATCATATTTCCCAAAATTTTGCAAATAAAACCCCACCTTATATTAACCTCAGTACATTCGTGCAGCTTATCTTATTATTTAAAAAAAAAAACCTTTCGGCACGCCGGAAAGAAGAAGTTAAATTCACCGGTGCTATGTAGCGGATAAGAAAGATTTCTACCTTTAAATTAAAGAAAAATTTCAAATTTACTCAATACGACAACGGTTGCGTGTGAAAAAAGTTTCATATGTTTAGCATACGAGTTCCCCATCTTACAATTCCAGCAACATTTTGGTGATCCATTGCCGTAAGGGTTGGTCATATCAAAAATTGTTTCAGATAAAAGTTTTAGGTAATGTTTAGAGGACTAACGACCACTTTAAACCGATTCAATACTGTGCCTATTAAGGGAGGTATGGTTTTTTTTGTCTTCGAAACTACATTTTTTTTCAACCCCTGTGCCAGTGGTTGGCGATATCAAAAAACTTGACGTAGATAAGTTTTAGGCCCTTATCCAAAGAATAATAGGAACTTTAAATTAATTCGATATTTTACATAATAATAAAGTTATAACCGTAATTGTTTTTCGAAAAACGCCATTTCCTCCCCCATGATTCGATTTTAGCTGTTAACAAACTCGACCGAGATTTTGGGACTAGTTATTTTTAAGGAACAATTTGAAAGTGAGTGGCGTAAAATTGCGACAGTTTTCATATTGACAAGAAAGTGAAATAAATAAATAAATATATATATATATATATATATATAGACTTTTGAACTGATGGTGGTTTTGGGGTCTGTGGGATATGAAACGCGAAGATATGTCGAAATTTCCGGGACACCACATGATTTCCTTGTACGCCTATTAAATGAAAGTTACCCTTTTTTTTTTTTTTTTTAATGAAAAGTACATAAAATTTTATTTCATTAAAAACTTCTGATATTTTTACATATTTCTTTATTTTTTGTTATTGAATTATTATTCATCGTAAAAAAGTTTTACAGCGAAAGGTTAATAATTATTAATAAATATACTTAAATTAAATTAATTATAATACTTAAATTAAAAAAAAAGAAAGGAGATGAAGTCTGATTCGAACAGATGTGCCTTCCCCTTATAGATCCAAATATTTCATTAATTAAAATTTTATTTTTCTATAACTCTGCAACCGATGAAAATAAGTACCGCTTATGATATATCATTGAAAAGCTCTCAGTGGATTACTACAGTTAAGAAAAATTTCAAAATTCAAAGTCTGTTGGGTTTTTGGATACTTTTGGTTCAGTTGATTGCAGTCAAAAGGGGTAGTGCACAACTAGATGTTACAACAATCCTAAATCCAAAATTTCATCATCCTACACCTACGTCTAGCGAAATATTTTGTCGGAATACACATTTTTGGCAAATTCAATTGCAATCAAAAAGGGAGATGCACAACTAGAGATGTTACAACAGTCCTAAATCCAAAATTTCAACATCCTACGACTAATCATTTTTGAGTTATGCGAGATACATAGGTACTTACAGATGTCACGCCGAAACTAGTGGAAATGGATTCGGGGATGGTCAAAATGGATATTTCCATTGAAATCTGAAAATCGAAATTGGAAGTAAAAAATGCTCCAAAATTTCCTCTTATCAAAAAATCGAATCTTTTTATTTATTGCATATTTTTTTGACCAATTTTTTTAAAATTTCTTCGTAGGTGTACTAGTGCAAGCGAACTCAAAAAATACTTTGGGGGTAATATCGTGGCTCGGGTAGCCGATTAGAGTTAAAAATATTGATTTTCGTATATTTCAAAATTTTTCTTTTAGTTTATTAAACTTTTAATTATACTATTACAATAAAATTTCATCGTGATTTACCCCCACTCCCAAAAATGAAATCTTAGGTAATTTTATTGTTTGTACATTTTTAGTGGAATTTCTTTTTTAGTCGCTTCTATTTAACATTTTTCGAATAGTGGGAGCAGAAAATTATAAAAAATACCGATTTAAAAAAAAAACTTTTAAAGCTTT
This sequence comes from Lycorma delicatula, assembly GCF_047948215.1. Taxonomy (NCBI): domain Eukaryota; kingdom Metazoa; phylum Arthropoda; class Insecta; order Hemiptera; family Fulgoridae; genus Lycorma; species Lycorma delicatula. The sequence continues at coordinate 12,948,473 of NC_134467.1, read as the reverse complement.
TTTTGGTTTAAACATTTAATGTTAATTTTTCAGTTATACTTATCATAAATTATCTACCCCTACCTCGAAAAAAAGAAATCTTAGGTAATTTTTTTAATGTATAATTATTTTTACGTCGTATAAGAATAAAAGTAACCAATGCCAGTAAATTACTTCAACTTATTATTAGTAATACATGTTCGTTACGTGACGTATGTAATGTATTGCATTATATACTGATCAGAATAATATATATATTCAGGGTGTTTCTAAAATGGTGGGTCGGCTATACTTTTTTGAATTCTACTTGTAAAACTAAACAAAAAATATCCTTAGGAAAAATGGCAATTACTTCTTCGTACTCCCATTGTCCGCCATTTTGTTATTTTTATATCTCAAGTTCGGATTGACGAATCGCATATATATTTGGTAATAAGGTTTTAAAATTAGCAAAAAATCAGGACCTTCGCAAATTACCGGATAGCAGCCATGTTTATTTTTCAATCCGTTATATCTCCATAAATATTAACCCTTTTGTTTTGAACAAATTAGCTTTTTTTTTTTTTTTTTAAATCTATTAACTAATACCCGAGTTAAGGTAGGAAATTGATGTTGTAATTTTGTGTCTGTTTTCATGTCCTCCACTTTACGTTCAATTTGATTAATTATTAATTGTTTTTATTTATTGTTAATTCTAGTATTTTAAATTAGTATCAAATTAAGTAATAATTTTCTCACAATAATAGACCTAATAATTATCACACAAAATTACATCAATTTTCTGCCATAACTCGGGTATTTTTTAACCGATTTAAAAAAATAAAATCTCACTATGTTCAAAATAAAAGGCTTAATATTTTAGTAATTTTGATAAAACTAATATTTATGCAGATATAAAGGATTGAAAAATAAATATGGCCGCCATTTTGTAATTTGCTAAGGTATTAATTCCTGATCCTTTGTTAATTTCAGACGTTTACCAAATATTATTGTGATTCCTTTATCTGAACTTGAGATATAAATTTTTATATAAAAATAAGAAAATGACGGACAGTGGGAGAACGAACGAGAAATTGTCATTTTTTCTAAGGATATGTTTTGTTTAGTTTTACAAGTAGAACCCGAAAAAGTATAGCTAAACCACCATTTTAGAAACACACACACTCACACACACATATATATATATATATATATATATATATATATATATATATATAGTGTTATATAGTGTATATATATATATATATATATATATACAGAATGATTCAGGAGGATAGGGCAATACTTTGACAACTCATTCTAGAGGCTAAAAATAAGAAAAAAGTTCATATAAACATAGGTCCGAAAACGCTTCGTTAGCGAGTTATACAGAGTGAAAGATTTCGCCCGAGTTTCAGTTCCTCCGGGTAAATTAAGGCTTTCTGAAATTCTGGGAAGGTCAATTAAGGGGGAAATTCAATTGTTTCTTATGGTTTTTGAGCTGGGAAATCGAAAAAAATAGGTCCCTGAACTGTATCTCTCTTAGTTTCTAAGATATCCCGTGTAAAACGCCAAAAATAGTGTCAAAAAAACACATTTTTTTACGTTTGATGTACAGTAACATTGTTAAATTGGCGATAAATCGTACATTTTTTAAATACAGGAGAAACAAGTCTTGCACTGCAACCGTCGATTTCGTACTGAAGTACGACTCGACAATGAAAACACGTTCGTCTAGCGAAAACACCATCTTGCCTCTAGCGATACACTGAACGTTATGATTGCATTGTTGTTACTATCGGTAGTGTTCTACTGCGTCGCCGCGATGTTCAGATGTTGGACGAGTCCATTTCAGTCACGAGTTGGGGAGTAAGCTTGACTTTTGAAATTTCATGGATAGTGATTGCGTTTTATATGGGACACCCTGTACATATAATTGCAAGAAATCGGATCTTTATAGACTAAAAACACTGTTAGTATTCATTTTACCGGCTGACGAATTAGGTTTTGTTGAATCTTTTCGTTGATGTTGAAGTCGGATGTTCGAATTCCGGGTACATTTTTAGAATTTCACAGGCAAAATTTTATATACAACTTAATTGTGTACAATTAGTACGTTTAACGTCAATTATCGAGCAAAGCTTGCGTAGGTTATGTTTCTTTAGATTATGTTGATCCTCGTACGTACATCAACATAACAAAACCAAACACAACCTACGCTCGCTAACCTCCTCTAATTAACGTTAAATATACAAATTATATACAACTTATTAATAACAAAAGTGATATTTAAATTAAATATACTAATGTATGTTAATTATTGTTATTTTATATTGATTAAAAAGAATTTTCTTTTTTTATGTGAAATTCCAAAAAAAGTACCGCATTCCGAATCAAAATGATGAATTCCAGTTTTGTTACAAATTGTACGTATTAAAAAAAATTACCTTCCTCTAAAATTCCTCGTTAACATTCAGATGCTTTTGTGATTTTTTTCTAAGACGATCGTTCCACGGGAGTGGTGAACGCGTCTTCGCAAATCCTGATTTGGAAGTCGACAGTTCCAACGTTCAAGTCCTAGTAAAGCTAGTTATTTTTACATGGATTTGAATGCTAGATCGTGGATACCGGTGTTCTTTGGTGGTCGGGTTTCAATTAACCATACATCTTGTCGAACTGTACAAGACTACACTTCATTTAAACTCATACATCATCTTTTGAAGTAATACCTGAACGGTAATTACCGGAAGCTAAAACAGGAAAAGAATTAATAATAATTCCGCCCGATTTTTTTTTTTAGTCTTGATATCTTCACATAAGCTTGAAGCGTGTGTGTGGGATTTACAAATGGAATTTTTTGGGAGCGTATGAAAAATGTTATGCCTGACCGGGATTCGAACCCGGTACCTTCGGATGAAAGGCCGAGACGCTACCGTTCCGATGTAAATTGTATACGATTCAGTTATAAACATTTGTACGGTTAATATAATATATACTTTTAAATGTACCGCTTTAACATACGCGAATGAATTTTAGGCCGGTTTTAGATTTTCAGAAAATAGTAGTTTTAACATTTCGTGCTACGGTTTACATTTTAAGCGGAACTCACATTGTTGAAGTAAACAAAAAAAAAAATTAAAATAATACAATTTTTTTTTTCGAATAGCTATTTATTTTCTGTCAGAGGTGCCAACTTAAACACGGTAAAGTTTCCTTTTCCTTTATTAAATAGTTTTTCTGCCGTTACCATTTGTCTCTTTAATTAATAAATGCTCTTTGTTCTTGTTTCAGTCGTTCTTTTTGTTTATTCAACCGTTTTTAAAATTTTAATTATTTTATTTAAAAATTAATTTTTAAATGCGTACTCTTTCCTAACGTTTAATTTTATTATCGTATATGTTTTCAAGAATAGAAGTCAGTCTTTTAAGTATATCCACCACGGTAACTAAAATCGGGAGTTAAAAAACATATTCTTTACGTTGTTTCTGTATCTGCTACAACAGTAAAACACTTGACCTGCGGTACATCTTTCATAAAGTTCATTTATCCGCGATAAGTTTCCATATAAAATTATAAAGAGCGGTTTGTTTCTTATAACATCGTGATATTAAAGTTTGCCGTGGTATTTTACTACTGGATGAAAAAAAATAATTAGTCATAATGCGTGTAATCAATATTCCGATAGAAATTTTCGTTTTAATTAATGTATTTTTATTAATTTGTTAATTTTTTTTAAAATGATACTACAATGGAAGGCCTATTAATCCGGATTGATTTTTCTAAGGCTGAATTCAGATAATTATAAACAAGGATGACTGGAAAATTAACAGACCTTTTTAATAGTATGTACTGGACATATTTAATTTTTTTTTTTGTCTCAGTCATTTGACTGGTTTGATGCAGTTCTCCAAGATTCCCTATCTAGTGTTAGTCGTTTCATTTCAGTACACCCTCTACATTCTACATCCCTAACAATTTGTTTTACATATTCCAAACGTGGCCTGCCTACACAATTTTTTCCTTCTACCTGTCCTTCCAATATTAATGCGACTATTCCAGGATACCTTAGTATGTGGCCTATAAGTCTGTCTTTTCTTTTAACTATATTTTTCCAAATGCTTCTTTCTTCATCTATTTGTCGCAATACCTCTTCGTTTGTCACTTTATCCACCCGTCTGATTTTTAATATTCTCCTATAGCATCGCATTTCAAAAGCTTCTAAACTTTTCTTCTCAGATACTCAGATCGTCCAAGTTTCACTTTCATATAAAGCGATGCTCCAAACAAATACTTTTAAAAATCTTTTCCTGACGTTTAAATTAATTTTTGATGTAAACAAATTATATTTCTTACTGAAGGCTCGTTTCGCTTGTGCTATTCGGCATTTTATATCGCTCCTGCTTCGTCCATCTTTAGTAATTCTACTTCCCAAATAACAAAATTCTTCTACCTCCGTAATCTTTTCTCCTTCTATTTTCACATTCAGCGGTCCATCTTTGTTATTTCTACTACATTTCATTACTTTCGTTTTCTTGTTTATTTTCATACGGTAGTTCTTGCGTAGGACTTCATCCATGCCGTTCATTGTTTCTTCTAAATCTTTTTTACTCTCTGTTAGAATTATTATATCATCAGCAAATCTTTATCTTTTCACCTTGAAGTGTAACTTAAACTGTTAGTTTAACGTCATTAACTGCTAGTTCTATGTGAAGATATAAATATAAATATATTTCAGTAAAATTTAAAAGAAAAATTAGAACATTCGTACTATGTAATAAAAAAATAGATACAATATTACATTACAAAAGATATGATACTAAAAATTTGTTAATAAAAGTATCACAATTTATAAAATTTATCTGAAAGAGATTATAATTTACTGCGCTACTGATTTATAAAAAGATATCATTTAAAAAACGTATAAAATGTATGGAAAAAAAGATATTAAAGATAAATTAAATGAAGTTATTGTGTATTATATGAAAGTTTTCTTTCTTAAAATTAAAAAAAAAAAGAAATTTAATTACGTTTATATTTAAAACGTAAGTTATTGTTGTCAATAAGCAAAATATACCAGTAGAAACACTATTACTTGTTTAAAAAAAAAATTAGTTATCTGTAATGTTGAAATCGTTTAGAGCCGCGAGATTACGTAATCATTTTTAAACAAAGAATCTGTAGAATCGCTTTCGTCGCTCCAATCATTCCATAGAGATAGGCAAACATTGAAGTTTTTTTCGTGTAACGACCCTGAATGCAAATCATTACATCAGAGTAGTCATATGTTTCCATCGATCAATCTTTTCACTTGTTAATTTTTTTTAAATCTGATGTGGAAACCACATGACTTCCTTGTACGCCTATTAAATTACATATACACATTTTTAAAAGTACATAAAATTTTATTTTATTAAAAACTTCTAATTTTTATTGTAAAACGTTTTTTTACAATCAGATGTTAATAATTCAATATATTTAAATTAAAAAGAAACGTTTAAAAAAAGGTTACGTAGTCGAATTTGAACCGATGGCCTTCCTTTGTAGGAACCAAAATATTTCATTAATTAAAATTTGGGTAATTATTTAGTTGAGGTGCCTCACCCTGAAATCACAAAAAAACATATCAATTCGTCGTTGTAATATCTTTTGAAATGTATTTTATGATGTAAATGAAGCGTCGTAAAAGTAGATATTTGAATATCGATACACTCGATAATGCAGATTCTCACCTCCGGATAATATAGAATTCTTTCTTATTCACTACACTATTTTTATTATTTATAACTTATTCATTATACAGAGTCATTCACGGGAACCGGATGTTTTTAAAATAATCATAAAAAAATTAAATGTTTACTTTAAAAAAGTTTTATCGGTACTGAAACACTTGTTAAATCAAAGCATTTGTTACTTACTCGTGAACGAAAAATTATGTCCGGCAAGTGATGTCCATGTGCGCTGTAGCTTCATCCTGCTGGAGTAACGCATTTTGAAAATCGATTCCCCGGTTTCGTAACTCAGGAATGAAAAACGTATTCAACATCGCAACGTAACGATCGGCTGTTACAGTTACGGCAGCGTCATTTTCTTTAAAAAAAAAAACGGTCCAATAACACCGACCTTTCCTATTGCACACCAGTCACCTTTGGGCTATGAAGTGGTCTCTCGTGAAGCCGATGCGGGTTTCTTTCTGCCCGATAGCGGCAATTCTGTTTGTTGACGAAGCATTCAGATGAAAACTGGTTTCGTCACTCATTAACAATAACAAATTTTCATTTTCTTCAAAAGCGGTAAGCATTTGTCGACAAAATTGTCATTGCCGCGTGAAATCTTGCTCGTTTAACTGCCGCACGACGGCTATCTTGTAAGGATGGAAATGCAGGTCTGTATGCAGAATTCGTCTTACCGTACTTGTGCTCGTTTGAAGCGCTGCTGAATGCCTCTGAATAGAGCGGCGTGGGCTTGTGACAACGGCTTCCCTTACTCGTTCGATGTTCTCCGGAGCGCTAGCGGTTCGTCGGGGACCCGGTGGTTTTTTCTTCAATATTGAACCGCTTGTTCGAAGGTTGTTTACCCGTCGCAATATTCTGTTACGAGAAGAGACGCTTGCATTACGAAGGATATTAAACTGACGGCGGAAATCTCTCTGAACGGCAGTTACGGATTCGTCATTTCGCACAAAACTGTCATACGCGTACAGGCGTTGGTCTAGCGTCCACGGTTCCATCTCGACGACTAAAATGTAAATGCTATGAACAAAGGAAACGTCAGACACCAGCCACGTGCCCCTCCCACCACGAACGCCCGAGCACAACCCACTTCAAAAGTATCCTGTTCCCGTGAATGACCCTGTATTATATTGTTGTCTGCTATTCTCACAAGGCGTCGAAGTTTTCAGTGTTTTCTTTATAGAATTTACAGTGTTCAGAAAGTAAATAGAATGAACTACAACGGATGAAAAACAAATCTGCTGGACCTGTAATGTATATGTAAAAATTTTGAATTTACATTTATTACACTTACTGAATTCTCTCAGCCGGTTGATAATGCGAGTCAGTTGTTTTACAATCAAGGCATTTTGACGAAACATAGACAATCCATCGTGTAATAACGAAATTAAGCTGAATGAAGATCGACACATTTTCAGTTGTAGAAAACGCCTTCCTGTAAATGATCATACAAAAATATGAAAGTAAACAGTGTAACGTAGCCATTTAACAATAAGTCGATACACGGTTAGCCACCGCTAGGTTAGAATTGCCTATTGTTTTACTTTTCTCTGTAATATGGTGTATAATAAAGCCACCTCGGCAAAATATGTTGTGTAGCGATCTAAATTTACCGTCTAATACAGCGGTAGATTGGAGCAATTATTTTCGGGAAATTTTTTTTGAATATTTGTGTACTAATTCGAAAAAGGTTGGAGGAGTAGGCAAAGTTGTAGAAATCGATGAAGCAAAAATCTGTAAACGAAATATAATCGCGGCACAGTTATAAATGAAAATTGGTGGAATACAACGAGACACAAAAGAAGTTTTCACGGTCCCAGTACCGACACGTTATAAGGAAATTTTGCTTCGCATTATAAAGGACTATGTGCATCCAGGTACTACAATTATTAGCGGCTGTTGGAAATCTTATGATTTTTTACAAACAGGAGGCTTCCGACACTTATCTGTGAATCGTCCATACAATTTTAGCGATTCGGACGCTGGGGCCCATAGGCAGACAATCGAACGTCAATGAAGGGAAGTAAGATTCAGTGTGCCGTGCCGCGTTACGGAAATTCCAAACAACATTTTCGCGGACGTACGGCCGAATTTTTATTTAAAAGGAAGTGTGGTGATTATAAAACACAATTTCACCGTTTATGACGAATTATAAGTGAGATACACATTGATTCGGCAATTCACGTTTGTGATGATTCTGCAAAAGTATAATCGCAAACTGATTCAGATTTCTTAAATTAATTGTTTTTATCTTTGAATATAATGTTTCATTATGATTTTTTCGTATCGGTATGCAATTTGTATTTGCGTATTTTTGTATCGCTATGTAAATTTTTATTAATTTTCTATTTTCCGATACTCAAAATACCTCATTAAATGAATAAATAATAATTTTGGATGAATTTGATATGTTTTTTGTGATTTCGGGATGAGGCACCTCAACTAAATAATTACAAAAATTTCATTTGACTATAACTCTGGAACCAATGAAAATAAGTACCACTTTATGATACGATCCAAATTTTTTGAATTTTGGGCACTTTTGGTTCAGTCGATTGCAATCAAAAAGGGAGGTGCACAGCTAGATGTTACAACAGTCCTAAATCCAAAATTTCAACTTTTTACGGCTAATCGTTTTTAAGTTATGCAAAATACATACGTACGTATAAACTTCACGCCGAAACTAGTCAAAATAGATTCAGGGATGGTCAAAATGGATATTTCCGTTGAAATCTGAATGTTGAGTACTTCCCTTTGTAGTTTCTTTCTTTTGCTGTTTACTCTCCGGGAATTACCGTTCAGGTATTACTTCAGAGGATGATATGTATGAGTGTAAATGAAGTACAGTCTTATACACTCGTCTCAGTTCGACTGTTCCTGTGTTGTGTGGTTAATTGAAACCCAACCATCAAACCACACCGGTATTCACGATTCAAATCCGTATATACTATTACTTCGTACTAGGAAGTAATTAGTTTAACATAGACATACGTTTACGTGTGTTTTGGGTTACACGAATTGCAATAAAAGTCGGAATTATAAAAATAAAAAATAAAAAATAAAAATATTTAACAGTAAAAAATAAATTTCCTGTTGAAGAAAAGCTTTTTAATTGAATAGTATTTTAGATTTTTACTTTCCCGGCAACGTAACTCTAGGCTATGCTGCAAGAAGGAAAGTATATCAATCAGTCAAGAAAGCGAATGAATTTTTTTTTCATTTTTCAATGTTTCATGACCCAGGTACTCCAAAAATAAAAATAAAATTGTGGGGGTTATGTTCGAACGGGCGGTATGCGTGTGTATTGGCGTGTTTGAAGTTTAATAACTGGATTAACCGATTTTGTTGAAATTTGCTCCTTTTTTTATTAAAAGGAGGAACTTTAAATTTTATTAAAGGACTTTTAAATTTTAAAATAAACTTTTCATTTTTTTTATTACTCTTATTAATTGAATTTGTGTGGTGTTCTATTTTAAGTCAGTGAAATTCCTATCTCCAAAGGTTCAACTAGTGATTGTTACGAATGAATAATTAATTAATTGATATAAATAATATATAGATATGAATTTACATTGAACAAGTTCAAAGTATCATAAAAATAATTTATATTATAAATAAAGACTTTTATTTATTTGATTGAACCAGCGAACAATAAAATATTTAGAATAATTAAACCTAATATATAAAATTGAACCAAGGTGGCATATTATTCGACATTTTTCTGTCTCGAGTAGGTGGAATAACTTGGCGGTTTAAATTTGTAATCGATATCTTTACTGGTTGGAAGAGTTTTTTTTAGAAGTCAATTTTCTCAAAATTGTGTAAACAAAACCACATTTTATATTAAGCTCAGTATATGCGTGCATGCATATCTAACCATTTTTAAGTCCTTGTACGAACTAAAGGCAGTATTGTGATCGCGAAAAATTCTCTCGGTTTTCAGATCTAATCAGAAATATGCACTTCGACCATCTCTGAATCCATTTTGACTAGTTTCTGCGTGACGTCTGTACGTATGTATCTCGCATAACTCAAAAACGATTAGCCGTAGGAATTTTGGATTTAGGCCTGGTGTAACGTCTAGTTGTTCACCCCTTTTTATTGCAATCGACTGGACCAGAAGTGTCCAAAAAAGCCCAAAATCCAATAAAGTTCGATTTTTGGACTTTTTCTTATGCAGTAATAAGTACTCATTGATTGCTTTTCAACAATGTATCATAAGTGGTACTTATTTTTATTGGTTCCAGAGTTACAGCGAAGTAAAATTTTAAATAATGAAATATTTGGATCTTACAAGGGAACTGTTTGTAAAAACAAGTTGTTCACCCCTTTTTATTGCAATCGACTGGACCAGAAGTGTCCAAAAAAGCCCAAAATCCAATAAAGTTCGATTTTTGGACTTTTTCTTATGCAGTAATAAGTACTCATTGATTGCTTTTCAACAATGTATCATAAGTGGTACTTATTTTTATTGGTTCCAGAGTTACAGCGAAGTAAAATTTTAAATAATGAAATATTTGGATCTTACAAGGGAACGGCACATCAAATCTGACTTCATCTCTTTTTTTTAATTCAAATATATTGATTTATTAATAATTTTCAACCTCTGTTTGTAAAAACAGTTTTACAATAAATAATAAATTCAATAATAATAACAATTTAAAAAAATCAGAAGTTAATGAAATAAAATTTTATGTACTTTTCATTTAAAATAAATGTTTATATGTAATTTAATAGGTGTACAAGGAAGTCATGTGGTGTCCACATCACATTTTAAAAAAATTTTCTTTCCTTTCTTCGGCCCATCCACTGTGTTTCGTTTTTCTGGAAATTTAAATTCATCTACTAGTTTTCTGAAAGATTGTCCGGCAAAATTTGTTTCTTTGGAAATATTTAATTATTTTAGATCATTTTCAATTTCGTTGAACCAACTTATTTCTGTTTTTCTAGTTTTCGACAAAGTTATATTTTTGTTTTGTTAATCAATTTTATATGTGACCATAAAATTTGGTTATTTTTATCTCATTATATAGTTTATTTTATGTTATTTTTTTTTAATTTTAGTAAATTTCTTCTGATTTTCTTTATTTACAAATTCTACCGTCCAGTTTTGGGCTGTAAGCGTTTTTAAAATTTCTTTCAACTTTCAAAATTTTTTCCCGAAGGAAAAAATTTTTATATATACGAGGGTTGTTTTTTTTCAAGGTCCGATCGGTCACGAAATTAAAACCACAGGGAAAATAAAAAATCTTTTTTTTGTAACAAGTACTTACATAGTTACGCTATTTCTCTACATAGTCGCCACTCCGATTTAGACATTTGTCGCAGTGTGGTACCAACTTCCCAATACCCTCGTCATAGAACGGTGCCGCCCGTGTTCCCAAGCATCTTGGGAACCCATCGCGCACACAGTTTGCGGTACCTAAGTCTCTCCCTCACAACGGTGTAGAGAGCTGACCTTGAAATTTCAGGAAACGAATCACGCGATACAGAAATTGTAAACCGACTATTTTTTTCGAATCGCCTCATCCACTCGCTCAACGAGATCATCGGTTGACACTCGCTTCCTTCCCTGACCGCCTGCATCATGAACATCTATACGTCCTGCTTTAAAGTTCCTGCACTATTGTCGCACTTTGGTGTCACTCATTGAAATTTCACCGTATTATTTATTCGTCGATGAATTTCAGCCGCATTACACCCGTCAGCCTGAAGAAATCGAATTGCCCCACACGCTTTACACTTGGCGGGAGATTCTATTGTTGTAGACATGTTTACGTGAAAGCTTTTTTTTCTTTTTCCTGTTTAGCCTCCGGTAACTACCGTTTAGATAATTCTTCAGAGGATGAATGAGGATGATATGTATGAGTGTAAATGAAGTGTAGTCTTGTACATTCTCAGTTCGACCGTTCCTGATATGTGTGGTTAATTGAAACCCAACCGCCGAAGAACACCGGTATCCACGATCTAGTATTCAAATCCGTGTAAAAATAACTGGCTTTACTGGAACTTGAACGCTGTAACTCTCGACTTCCAAATCAGCTGATTTGGGTAGACGCGTTAACTACTAGACCAACCCGGTGGGTTTTACGTGATAGCTGCGTGTTCAGAACTAAACGAAGTGACGCGTCGTGATTGAAGGCCATACTAGAGACGCTACGCAACACATATGCGCAAAGGATCATCCGATTTTTGCGCGGGTTTTTATTTCGCGACCGATCGGACCTTGAAAAAAAAATAACCCTCGTATATATATAAAAAAAATATATATGTATAAATACATGTGTGTGTGTGTGTGTGTGTGTGTGTGTGCACGTCATTTTTCATTTTATCTTCTAATTTTATCTTTTCCGATCTTTTCTGTGCTCACACTTTAGATGCCACAAACCTGTTTTTATTCTCTTTTGTTAGTTTTAATCTTCACATTTAATTTCTTTCTCTTTGTTAAATGCTTCGTTAGAAATTTCTATTTCGAATATTTTAAATAAGTTAGTTTTAAATTTGTTTATTTACTTGCTAATTCGTTTTTTTTTTGTTTTTTTTTGTTTCAGTTTGCAGATGGGTTTTAGGGAGGTACATACGGGATGACTGACACCCGTTGGATATCTTGTGGAGGTAAGTTTTTCAAAAAAAAAAAAAAAAATGTATATATATTTAGTCAATTTAAGACTTTTTATTGCGCACATATATGTATGGAGTCACGAAAATTCACGTGATACTGGAAACTGGATATTTTTCCACGTAAAAGTTTTGGTGCGATATTATAGGATACGAAATATTTAGACCATTTATTTTTAATGACAATATTTCGTGTGTTTAATACTTAAACATTTTCTTTTGAATAATTTCCCTGATCTTATATAAAAATGTTACTGTGATAACAAGAAGGCTGTAGATAATTTTCCAGCACGACTGGGTAATTCCACACTTTTCTGTAGTAGTTAGATGAAACTTAAATGCGACTTTATTAAACAAGGTTAACGGACGCGGCGGATCTATCGACTGACCTCAAAGGTCGAATGACGTAACACCTCTGGACTGTTGTATGTAAGGGGCCCCTTGGAACCGTTAATATATAAACAAAAGTGTAATAGAAGAGAAGAGTTAGTTATTACTTTTTTCTATTCAGTTATTTACAAAATAAATATAAAAACTGTTGAAATAACGGGCGATTCAAAATCGACTTCAGAAATTTAAAAGTATATAAAAATGTATATAGATAACTTACAGATTCATTTGAGGTCTCATTTCATAAAAAAACACATCGAGTTTTGAATCACGTAATTCATTTATACCGAATTCGGTCACCAGAAGTGTTGAAGGGGAAAAGAATATGTTATATACCATTTTAGGCAGGAAAAGGGACTGGTTAGGACACTGTATGAGAAGAAAGTGCTTACTAATAGATGCAGTTGAAGGATTGGTTAATGGAAAGAGAGGAACGGGAAGAAGAAGAAGATGGGATTGTGGAAAGAGGAAAATATCCGGAAACAAAAACACTTGCACAGGACAGAAACAAGTGGGGAGCAGCCGTGGCAAGAACTGCCCCGTCGGCAGAACACAATGAATGAATGAAACGAATTCGGTCACCTGTGTTGTTGAATTAAATACATTTGTTAGTACGGTACGTGCTCAAATTTGTGTGAGAAAAGTAATGAAAAGTTTTACTTACCAAAGTTTTTATTTTTTCAAACAACAATATTATTATCCCCTTCAAAGTAGTTCCTTCGGGCAGCTGTACACCGGCAGAGTCATTTCCACTCTTGGTAGCAGCGCTGGAAAGCTTCAACTGGCTTTTAACCGGTCGGTCACAGTCTTTTGAATGTTCTCCAGAGTTCCAAAATGACGTCATTTTAAGACACGTTTTAATTTCGGGAAAAGGAAAAAGTCACAAGGACACAAATCAGGTGAATTTGGGAACCACAAATCAGGGGGTTGAGGAACCGTAGCAATGCATTTTGAGGTCAAAAATTCCCCGATGGAAATGGCGTGTGACACGGGGCATTTTCACGATGAAGCATCCGGTTGTCTGCAGTGACTTGGTCTCACGCGAATCACTCTTTTCCTCGCCCTTTCGAGGACACCTTTGTAAAACAATTGGTTGACAGTTTGTCCTGAAAGAACAGATTATTTATACACGATACCCCTACTGTCAAAAAAGCAAATCGGCACGGTTTTGATCTTCGATTTGCTCATTCGACATTTTTTCGGTCGAGGAAATGACGGAGTGCGCCACTCTTCGCTTTGCCGCTTTGTTTCAGGATCGTACTCAAATATCCAGGATTCATCACCTGTGATCACAGGATTAAAGAATTCTTGGTCGTTGTCAGTCCTTTCAAGAATATCAACGCACACGTTTCTTCGATTGTAGTTTTGTTCCGTAGTGAGGTTTTTCGGCACCGATTTCGCACAAACCTTTTGCACGTCCAAATCGTTTGTCAAAATTTTACGTACGATGAAAGTATTTAAATTTAACTGTTCACTCATCATCCATCCGTATGAAACGACGGTCTGATCTCACAAAAACCCTTACACGCTCAACGTTTTCGTCAGATATTGAAGTCGACGGTCTCCCTGAGCTAGGTTGATCTTCAACGTGTTCTCGGCCTTCCAAAAATTTTGTGTGCCGGCGGAAAACTTGTGCTTTTGATAAGTAATGTTTCCCATAGGCCTGTTTCAACTTTTCAAAAGTCCCACTGGCGGATTCCCCAAGTTTAACGCAAAACTTGATTGCACAACGTCGCTCTAAATTCCAACGCTCCACTTTCGTAACGCACAACAAAAACACAACTTCACTGATGACCCTGTCAAAAATAATGTGTTGGTTGAACGGAGTTGAAACTCGTACTGAGCATGTGGAAGAGATGAACAAACCGGTCTAGCACAGACCGGTAGACAGCGTTGCCAGATCGCTCGCAGTGGTACCGATCTCATTACTGTTCTCACACACGTCGTAATTTTCCTTGAGAGCACGATAGGAAGCCTGCTAGTAGACATAGAGTTTACTCTTGGCACCAAAACTTCGTTGAGACAGTTTGTAGTGCGAAGAAATTAACTCGATGCGCATCACATGAGGATGGCATTCCACAAACTACCGTTTCGAACGAATTACATAAACGATTGCACTTGAACCCGTACAAACTAACCGTGGTTCAACTTATTACAGATGACGACAAGAATGCTCGGCTGCAGTTGAAATGATGGATAGAATTGCAGACAAAGATATATTAATGGGAAATGATATTTTTAGCGATGAATCGATGTTTTACATCAGCGGTAAGGTGAACACACATAATTGCCGAATATGGGGTAGCGAAAACCCTCGTGAAACTTTGCAGCGTGTTCGTGGTATCCCTAAGGCCAATGTTTTTTGGGATATAAGCAAACAAAGACTACGGCCCGTTCTTCCAGGAGGGAATCGTAAACGGTATCGTTTATCTGGAAATTCTTTAAAATTTTCTAATTCCTTCGTTAGACAATGACGATCAAGATGGATGCTATTACTATAAGTAAGACAGGGCACCACCTCGCTACCGCCTAGAAGTTTGATATTTTCTCGGCACCTGATTCCCAGACGGGTAGATAGGTCGTGAAGGTCCGATTGTATGGCCGTTTCGCTCCCCAAATTTGACCCCGCTAGATTTTTTCTTGTGGGGTTTCATTAAAAATCGAGTTTTTATGCACCACCTTTGGTAATTGATCTTGTTGAGCTAAGACTTCCAATTAACGCCGCACTGCAGAGGTAACGCCTGACTGGCTGATTACAGTCTGGAAATAAATCGGCTTCAGCCGGGACGTATGTCGCATTACAAATTGAATCCATATCGGACCAAAGTGAATGTCGGTTGACAAACTTGATGCGTTTTTCTATGAAATGAGAACCTCAACCGAATCTGTAAGTTTTCAATAAATTTTTACGTCCTTTTGTAGTTGTGAACTACTTTTTAAATTATCGGGTACAAAGAGTCATCAAAAACATTGTTCGTCGGGCAGATTGCTTTATCCACTCTGGCTGAGTAATTAATTATTATTAGTGTTATTTTTTCTAAAATATTTAATCATTTTGTTTTGTAATCTCAAAAATTTGGTTTCCCTTAATATTTTGTTAAAATCTGTCGCATTTGGCAATTTTTATCTTCTATGTATATAAAAATGAATGTTTTGTCCCGTATTCGTACCTATACCGTTCATCCGATTGCGATGAAACTTTGGCGAGTTGTTATGCGCACGCCCGCGAAGGTTTCTGAATTAGTTTGGACCCGCTAGGTGGTGCTGGGGTTGAGATATTTACGAAACAAACAAACAAATATACAAACAGATTTCTTCTATACGTATAAAAGGCAATGTTCGTATGCGTGTCCGTTATAGACAAAAAACTACTGGACCGATTTACGCGCGGGTTTTTACAAAATGATCCGCGTTGTCCGGAGATGTTTTAAAGCTATTGAAATCCTCCATCTAATCTGTAGAAAGAAAGTTAGGTGTATTTTGAACCGCTACTGTATTTAGAGAGTGGTTTGAATTAAATCCGATAGGTAGTGTGTGACGCTTTGACGATTGGATTTATTTGCATTCTGACTTTTGTAAAGTGAAAGGTTAAATTTCGTAAAGTTCCGTAACGTTCAGTTTTTTAATGTTTTATCAAACTTTCAATCGTGTTGATTTAATCTAGCAGTAACGAAGTATTGCCGGGTCTGCTAGTTTTTATTAAAAGTTCTAAATTCGTACATTTATATGTAGTCTCTATGGGTTTTATTCGTACCATTTTACTCGGAATCGAAAACTCTACAATTTTTGTTTAAAACTTTGTTTATTATCATTTTAATAACGATATTTTACGCTATACATAAAATAATGTGTTTTTCGAACAAACCTTTTATCTTTTACGCTAGATTTTACGAAAATTTCTAAAAATACTGTTCTGGTATCTATTCTTTCCTTTTTATTTTCAATTCTTTACGTCATATCTTGTATACCTCAAAATTTACTTCATAATTTGGTCCCAAGTTAACAGTCTGGCTGAATTTTACTGAAGGCGCACAAATCAGGGGAAATACCTTTCTCCAGTCGATACTCGTTAACAAAGTGTTCCGAATTTACGTTTATATGAACTTTTGTTTAAGTTTTTTCCACCAGAAAAAATGTCTCGATAGTTTGCTACATTATTCGTGAATCATTCTGTATATATTATTTATTATATATGTTGTTACGTGGAAATTTCGATATTTATCATAGTAATAAACACGAATTAATTGTTTAATTATTTCCTATAATTAAGGATTTTATTGCGCCGTCTCATCTTTAAATTTATTTCATTAAAGCATTAAGCGAAGCGTTTGTTAATTTTTATTTATTTAAAAGGATTTTAATGACTGTTATTAGTTATTGTGCGAACTAACAGAAAAAATTTATTGCAACCGACGCGCTATGTCTGTCGATACGATTGAAACTTTATTTATTCGCATCGATTATTTATCGGTTAAAAGTGGGGCGGTTGGTCTTAACAGTTTTATTCGCCAGTTAATTTTCTAATCTACGTATTTTTTCATTTAATTACTAATATTTTTTTATTTTAAAAACAAAAGAACTGAATATCCTTTTACTTTCCTGGCGTGATAGCTCCAGAGATGTTGCAAGATGGAAAGTATGGTAATCGTTCAAAAAATGGGATATGTTCTTTTTTTTCATTTCTCGACGTTTCATGATTCAGGAACCCCCAAAATAAAAAAAAAAACTTGGTAATTTACTTGTGTTGACTTGTCTGAAGGTTAATAACGTTTAATGGGTTAAAAAATTTTATTGAAATTTTGTACAGATTCGTATATATAGGGTAATTTGTTTTGATAAAATTTTGGGGTCAATAACTTGAGAGGTTGTGGGGTTTTTTGAGAGTCAATTTTCTCAAAAGTTTGTAAACGTAACCCCATTTTATACAAAGCACAGTGCATGCGTGCTTGCTTATCTTAACATTTTTAAACGAATTTTATCCATAAATTTTCCTTACCCAAAAATTTAAAAAATCAATTACTTGTTTATTTATTTATTGCGTATTTCTTAATCGATGGTTTTTTTAAAATGTCTTTCTAGTCGTAGTAGTTGTAGTACAAGCGGTCCAAAAAAATACTTTGGGGTGTTGGGATCGATCAAAATTTAAAAACAGGTTTTTTTTCATTTTCCTTACTTTTTTTGTTTATTTAAACTTTTAATAATAATATACAATAAATTTTCATCATAATGCAACCCCACCGGGTTGGTCTAGTGGTGAACGTCTCTTCGTAAATCAGTTGATTTCGAAGTGGAGCGTTCTGAGGTTCAAATGCTAATAAAGGCAGTTATTTTATACGGATTTGAATGCTAGATCGTGGATACCGGTGTTCTTTGGTAGTTCTTTCTTTTTTCCTGTTTAGCCTCCGGTAACTACCGTTTAGATAATTCTTCAGAGGATGATATGTATGAGTGTAAATGAAGTGTAGCCTTGTACATTCTCAGCTCGACCATTCCTGAGATGTGTGGTTAATTGAAACCCGACCGCCAAAGAACACCGGTATCCACGATCTAGTATTCAAATCCGTGTAAAAATAACTGGCTTTACTAGGATTGAACGCTGGAACTCTCGACTTCCAAATCAGCTGATTTGGGAAGACGGGTTCACCACTAGACCAACCCGGTGGGTTTCTTTCGTAGTTGGATTTCAATTAACCACACATCTCAGAAATGGTCGACCTGAGACTAGAAGATTGCACTTCACTTACACTCATACATATCATCTTCTAAAGTAATACCTGACGTTGATTCCCGGAGGCTAAACAGGAAAAAAAATTCATTCCCATCCACAAAAAAGAAATCTTTTGTAACTTTTTATTGGTTGTACATTTTTACGGTGGAATTTTTTTTAGTTTGTTGTAAACAAAAAACGTAATAAATGTTTTTTTAACGTAATAAATGTAGAAAAAAAAAATTCGTGGAAGATGATTTTGGAAATAGAAGAAAAAAATTTTTTAAATACAGAGTTTTTGAATTTTTTTGGTTTATTTAAACATGTAATGGTAGTTTTACAATAAAACTTCATCATTAATTTCTCCTCCCCTCCAAAAAAAAAAGTGTTAATTAATTTTTTTCATGTATAATTTTTCCACTAAATAAGAATAAATAATTAATGCCAGGAAAGTATTTCAACTTTGTATCCGGTTTGTTTTTTACAATTTTTAAATTAATTCGTCTTAATTCTTTGTCTGAATTACGGAGATAATTGTAAGTATATAATATCCTCTTTTAATAGGTTTCTCTAATGTCCTCTTGAAATTTAGATATATTTGGATTTGGCCGGGAGCATTAGACATGAAACCGGCGATTTTTTGGAAAAATGCGTACCATCCGATCCCGCCGTCAGTTCCCTGTTTCTTTGACAATTTCCCACTAAACAATATGATATACACATATAAAATCAACGTTTAAGCATTCTATAATCGCCCCTTTAAATTTCAGGCCTTAATGTTAATTAGCCTTGGAGATATATTGCAAATTTATCGGAAAGTACTATCCCGATTAAAGTTTAGAGGACCTTTAATTAAAGGTGAAAAAAAAAGTATTTACAGATGCATTTGGTTTCATTTGATTACATTCACTTTTCGCCGAGATATTGTATTTTAGTATATTACAAATTTTATAAACATTAATAAAAAATTAGATAAAATGTTTTTTTGATAAGAAGAGTCACATTTTTTGTCTCTTGTTTTAATCTACTTCAAGCAGACCTAGAAATCTGTGTATACTTAAAAATTAAGACACTTAGAGTTTTTGGCAAAATGTTTATGTTGTAATAAGGAAGTAATTTACAGCATCCAGTTCCGGGGGTAGTTTTTGGACAACATTAGATATTTTTTCCAAAAAATTGAAGGGTTTTGAGAAAAAAAATTAAAAATGTTACATCAGGTCGATCTTTTTTTTGCACTTTTTTGCTTATTTCACGTGAGCTAATTATAGAATCGTTATCTACAAGTCTCAATTTATAGGATAAGCAATTATCTAAAACCTTTTCCTGTGACGATGTTTCGATAAAGTTATTTCCGGCCGAAATGTATGACATTTTTTTTTTTTTCAATTTTCACCCCTTTGAGATCTAATTCATGTTACCTTTTTTTTGTTGAAAACATTAGTTTTCATATTTTGCAGTACCATATCATGTTACAGAGAGGTAAACATTTTTTCGAAATTAATGTCTAATGCCCGTGGTGTAGATTTATAGTTTTCCAGTTATTGACTGATTTAAAGGATATTTCAGTGAAATGATTTTTTCCCCGAGTTTTCAGTCCGTTGTCTAGTTAGTTGCTGTTCAGTTCTTTGCTATTTGAAGCTAATTTTTGAAATTTTGACTTTTTTTTCAGTCACTTCACTGGTTTGATGCAGCTCTCCAAGATTCTCTATCTAGTGCTAGTCGTTTCATTTCGGTATACCCCCTACATCCTATATCCGTAATAATTTATTTTACATATTCCAAACGTTGCCTGGCTGTACAATTTTTTCCTTTTATCTGTCCCTCCAATATCAAAGCGACTATTCCAGAATGCCTTAATATGTGGCGTATAAGTCTGTCTCTTCTTTTAGCTATATTTTTCCAAATGCTTCTTTCTTCATCTATTTGCTGCAGCACCTCTTAATTTGTCACTTTATCCACCATTTATTTCACTATATCCAATCTTTGATTTCCTTTATAGTTTTTATCTTCTGTACGTTCTTTATCACAAAATTGAATAAATCTGGACAACGTAATTTATCTCTTTTACTAGAGTCCGTTTAAAAATTGTTCTCTTCTTATTTATGTGAAGATTTCTAGCTTTATCGATCATGCGTAATTTTCGAATTGTCTTGTAACTTGACATTTTGAAGGTTTTCCTTTCACGTTCCCAGGGAATATAGATAGAATAGCTATATTAAAAGAGAAAGCGTGGTAATCGTGTCAAAAATGGGTACTGTGGTTTTTTTTGCAAATTTTTACGGTTTGGGATCCAACTAGTTCGTGTAGACCAATCGTTCTTAGTGCGCGATAACCCTCAAAGTGCGCGTTGGAGGCCTTCAGCGGGGGGTGGCGTAGGCCCACGGAAAATTGGGGGCGTTCAGGCGTTGGCTGATTAAAAAACAGACAAAAATTATGTTTCCCTGATATTTCAAACTAAAATTAAATACCTGCTGCACTAGTACAAAAAATTAAAGGGACACCTATATTTTATGATAAAAAATTATTGTATTCAAACTACTTTAACATTGCAACCGAGAGGCTTAGAGAGACGAATAAAAAAGAAATTTAAGTTTGAATATTCTACTTTTTGACAGTTTACTTCAGATTTCAAAAATCATCAAATAAAAAAAAAATCAATGAGAAGAAACGTTTTAAAAATTTGAAAGTTTTTCTTCACGTTTGATGGAGCGCATGGGGGAAACAAATTTTGTTCAGTAAACTGCATTAAAGTCGTTTAAGAGCTTAGGACTTTAGCTTTAATTTTTTTTTGTATTTCTATGTTTTTTGTGAACCGAAATTTTCCAGTTTAAAGAGAAAAGGCCAATTTTGTGTGTTTAATGCTGCATATCTCCCGATCTAAGCAACTTATTGTTATTGTTGACTACAGTCAAACCTTTCTAATTCGAATTTCAAGGGACCAGTATTTTTTTTTTTCGATTTAGGGAGTTTTCTGTTTAGAGAGGTAAAATAATGAAACTCAAAAATTGTATAGAAAAATTTCATAATTTCATGTTAATCTGTAATAACGTACTACAGTACTAAATTAGAAAAGACAAAAGTTGTATATTATTATGTAAAAATTAAATAGAGTATAATACCTTTTAATTATTTCTTGAAAAATAGTCTTATTTCTTTTTTTGAGTTTTCTTCTGGCAGATTTGAAAATCAACGGTATTTTCAATCTTCATTAATGCATTAAATACACCATCTTCTACGTAGCTTGAACTTTCGA
This sequence comes from Lycorma delicatula, assembly GCF_047948215.1. Lineage (NCBI taxonomy): Eukaryota > Metazoa > Arthropoda > Insecta > Hemiptera > Fulgoridae > Lycorma > Lycorma delicatula. The sequence continues at coordinate 12,926,818 of NC_134467.1, read as the reverse complement.
AGAATGTTCGAGGGTTATATACCGCCGATTTCGCGTCTTATGCGGTAATTGTAATTTCTACTTGTTGTAAGAACAAAACGAAAGTAATGAAAAGTAGTAGAAATAACAAAGATGGACCACTGAATGTGAAGATAGGAGGAGAAAAGATTATGGAGGTAGAAGAATTTTGTTATTTGGGAAGTAGAATTACTAAAGATGGACGAAGCAGGAGCGATATAAAATGCCGAATAGCACAAGCGAAACGAGCCTTCAGTAAGAAATATAATTTGTTTACATCAAAAAATAATTTACATGTCAGGAAAAGATTTTTGAAAGTGTATGTTTGGAGTGTCGCTTTATATGGAAGTGAAACTTGGACGATCGGAGTATCTGAGAAGAAAAGATTAGAAGCTTTTGAAATGCGGTGCTATAGGAGAATGTTAAAAATCAGACGGGTGGATAAAGTGACAAATGAAGAGGTATTGCGGCAAATAGATGAAGAAAGAAGCGTTTGGAAAAATATAGTTAAAAGAAGAGACAGACTTATAGGCCACATACTAAGGCATCCTGGAATAGTCGCTTTAATATTGGAAGGACAGGTAGAAGGGAAAAATTGTGTAGGCAGGCCACGTTTGGAGTATGTAAAACAAATTGTTAGGGATGTAGGATGTAGAGGGTATACTGAAATGAAACGACTAGCACTAGATAGGGAATCTTGGAGAGCTGCATCAAACCAGTCAAATGACTGAAGACAAAAAAAATCAGAAGGTATTAATGAAATAACATTTTATGTATTTCACATTTAAAAAAAAAAATGTGTATATGTAATTTAGTAGGTGTACAAGGAAGTCATATGGTATATCCAATGCGGTAATGGCGTATATATATATTTTTTTCAATTATATGACCAGTGGAAATATTATAAAATTGTTCATAGTCTGTTGTTTTTTTCATTTTATATTAATCTGAAAAAGATAGAATTTAAGGAAGAAAGCGTATATATATTTTTATCTTTTTTTTTAATGAAAAAGGTATATGCTTGTACGTAGACATTTTTTTTTGTGTTTAAAAAACAAATTAAAAACTCATTAATTTTTTTTTTTAAATGCCTTGGTGAGGCAGTATTTTTTAATTGTTAAATGGAATCTTGTTTATAAGTAGTAATACGAATGTTATCTCTTAGCATTTAAAAAATACGCGACAGCTTGGTAACAAATTGTTAATAATGGTATATTAATATATTGCTGTTTAGTTTGCGCTCGCTCGTAGGAGTTGATAGAGAAGTGTGTGTGTGTGTGTGTGTGTGTGTGTGCGTGTGTGTGTGTGACGTATTTATTACTTCAGCTTCAAATTTTGCATATTTTTTTTACTAAGTAGTTAATAGTGTGTAATGTAAAATAGGCTGTTATGTGTAGTAGTGTGTATGTGTGTTGCTTGTTAGCGACGATTCGTTTAGGAGGCAGTGGAAAAATTTCCGCCGTTGTAAGCTAATATATTAATATACTTCTTGATTGTTAATACTGCATTGTATTATTCCGTTGTAGATATTTCATATGTGTAAATTTGGCAACAGCGGGTTTTTTTTCTTTTTTTTTTTCACTTTAATAATAAAATTGATAAGAATACACGTTTGTTTGATAATTTAAATTAATATGTTAGTTTTTTTCCCTACGCACTAGTAAACACACGCATACATTCATATATATATATATATATATATATATATATATATATATATAAATGAAAAAGTTGACGTGGGAAAATATCCCTATTTTTTCCCTCTTCCGTCATGTTGTGTTTTTCAATAAAAATGTATTATATCTTAACAACCGATGGGTATAGTTTAATGTAAGTTTTATATATACAATGTACAACATCTTCTTCTACGTACTGAATAGGTTTGTCAATTTTATCTCTGATAATTTCAAAATGGCGGCCGTTAAAATTGTTTAATCGTTAATATAGTTCCGTAAATATTAGTTTTATCAAATTATATTTTATTAGGTAAATTGTTAAGAATTTTATTGGGAACAAAATGAGACGTTATTTGTTCTAATCTCTTGATAAACAGTTTAGATATGACTGAAATGTTTGAAGTTGATGGAATGCTCCTGGATTATTTAGAATAAAATTTAATTTTTTGTAATTGCTTCTTATTTATGTAAATTATTAGAAAGTAAAACGATAGGAGGCAAGATATTCGTGTAATATAAATCGCCTTTGCTTATGTACTCTTATATAGCCGTTTGATTTTTTGTAAAAATTATAAACGATGTGTGTTTTATTATACAGGGTTATCATAAAAGAATGGTGCGGTTTTGAATATGGTTTAAATTAAAACAGAATTACTTAGTTACAGTTTATGTTTTTTATTTTTCAAATTTGTCGTCTCAAACATTTATTTACACATAAATAATAAATTTCAATATGTGCCCCCTTAGTCGCTACAAATGTCCAAACGATACTCGACTTCTCTCCAAACATTTTTTCGTTAATGGTTGTCATCGCTTCATTAATCCTGTTTTTTAAGCGGTTTAGGTCGAGAATTTTTTCTGTATAAACAACGCTTTTGATGTACCCCCACAAGAAAAAATCGCAAGGTGTCAGGTCTGGACTCCTTGAAGGCCAAAGTACGGGTCCTTGCCGGCCTATGCATCGATCTCCAAATTTTTCGTTCAAAGCGTCCGTGACCGATGCGTTGAAGTGCGGGGGAGTACCGTCTTGTTGGAAATGAAGTCGATGAATGTTTTCGAGTTCATCCGGCTGAGGAAAGCAATAATCGGTTGACATGTCAAGATACGCAACTTTATTGTTTTTTCGGCAAAGAAGAAAGGCCCTATTACACGATTTTTCATCGCACCACACCAAACATTAACTTTAGGCGAATCGCGTTGTTTCTCTATAATTGCGTGTGGGTTTTCAGAGCCCCGTATTCGTGAATTGTGCCTGTTAACACATCCGTTCACATGGAATGTAGCTTCGTCTGTAAAAATTATATCGTCTAAAAACGATTCGTTTTCAGTTATTCTGTCCGACATTTCAACGGCGAAATCGTAACGTTTTACACCATCATCGGGTTTCAATTCCTGCAGTATCTGGATTTTATAAGCGTGTAATTTGAGGTTTTTTACGTAAAACTTTGTGAACCGTTGATTTTGGAATACCTAATTCGACGCTTCGACGTGGGATGGACTTCCCAGGACTTCTAATCGCCGATCGTCTAATTAGTTCAACCGTTTCGTCCGGTACACTCGGTCTGCCGGTTGATTTCTGTTTTTTCACCGATCCGGTTTCTTCGAATTGTTTGAACGGACGTGTTATGTTATTTTTGTGCGGCGGATCTCTTCCGAATTCACGTCGAAACGCACGTTGAACTAAAATTACGGATTTTAATTCGGCCATCAATAAAACACACTTTGCTTTGTCTTTATCCGAGAACATAGTAACTCGCTAAACTCACCGCAACAACAATACAAGAACTGACGTTTCGGCTACAACTGCTGATAAACAAACTTTTGGGTTGTAGGCTTTCAGGGATATCAATATAACACATCTAGAAATTTTCCTACAATCTTCGTATGAATTACTGAAACCGCACCATTCTTTTATGATAACCCTGTATTTCAATATTGCATTTTACTTAAAATCAATTACTTTTAGTTTAACGAATCCGGAGTTGAAAACTAGTCGTTCGTATGAAATAACAAATAAAATATCGGGCTGGTCGTTTAATTGTTATTTTATCTTTTTGTAAAATGCTTCCGGTCTGTTTTTATACATATCGGGTGACTGAAAAGTAACTTCTTCTTCTTCTTTCACCGGCGCTACAGTCCAATGTGACTGTATGTTAAAGGCAGGTTTAATAATAAACGATAGGCGGTTTAGTTGTTTTTGACGTAATTCTGATTGCGTTTTATTATTTTTGAGAATCAAGTTGTGTATTGTAGCCTCCGGTAATTACCGTTTAGATAATTCTTCAGAGGATGAACGAGGATGATATGTATGAGTGTAAATGAAGTGTAGTCTTGTACAGTCTCAGGTTGACCATTCCTGAGATGTGTAGTTAATTGAAACCCAACCGTTAAAGAACACAGGTATCCACGATCTAGTATTCAAATCCGTGTAAAAATAACTGGCTTTACTAGGATTGAACGCTGGAACTCTCGACTTCCAAATCAGCTGATTTGGGAAGACGCGTTCACCACTAGACCAACCCGGTAGCGACCGCTTGTCTGATTTTTACGATTCAAACGGCATACGTATCAGCAGGTCGAGCGCTAACTTTTTAACGTATCGTGTATACTTGATCGACCGGAGATTGGTTATCCTGAAATTAAATCGTTTAACCCTGTGTTTTCATCGGACTCACCTACTGTTAAACGTACTTATACCGATCTTTCGCTAAATACGCTCAAACCTGTGCGCTTGCGCCGATGTAAAAAAAAAAAACTTATAAAGATCGAAAAGTAAAAAAGTTTTAAAACCTCGCTGTTAAATTAAATGGACTAAACGGTAAAAAATAATTTTAGGACCGTATCTCACAACGGATTTGACAACAAGCGTTCATGTTGCCATAAAGAGTGCTTAAAGATGGTGGTTCATGATTCATCAAGAAAAAATTGGGAAAAATATCAAATCTTTAATTTGAAGTTATGACGTTCACATAATCGTACATATCACCATCAAAACTTTTCAAATCCATTCTGAGATACGGTCTTACAATTTTTACGTTTTTGTGGGTTTAGTTTTTTTTTTTTCTTTTTTGCTTGATGAATTCATCACTGAAGCTTGAGTGTGGGTTATGTAAATGTTGCGTATAAAAAATGGCGTGTCTGACCGGTGTTTTAAACATATTTTTTATTTATTTAAGCGATCGTTTTTTCTTCATAAAATTATAAACTATAACCGAAAAGTAGGCACCGGAATGTACCGATCGCTAGCGGAAAATCTCGATTCGTCAGTATCAATTTCTAATTTAACTTTCGTTATATCAATTTTCACCGTTGAAAAAAACATATTTTTACAAAGCGGTAATCAATTTTAGACATTAACTATCCCGTTCCGAGATGCCGCCTGACAGGGCCTAACTATGTAGGCGTGTTGCAGTCACGCCCTACAGCTAGTAAAATTATATAAAACGAAACGAAGAATTTTGTATTTATATTAAAAAAAATTCTTCGTATTTTTATGTCTTTGAATTACCCCCCCCCCACCAAAATGACGGTTGATGTTATTTTCTTTGTATTATTTTTGTTGTGTTACTTATAGTATATTAATTTTTGCAACGGACATTTTTTATTGGTTAAATGAATGAATATGGGTGCGCCTTGTGGTCTGGTGTTTCAAATTGATGGAATTTGAAGTTTTTTCTTGGTGGGGGGTGGTTGAGAATGGTAGGGAGGGATTAGTTGGAGAAATTGATGTGTTTTACTTATACCGGCTAGTTGTATTCGTGTTATGGTATAACATTAAAAGACAGGAATATATATATATATATATATATATATATATATACACAGTAAGTTATGTATCTAGGAGTATTACAGCAATTGCTAGGTGGTGTTTAGCTAGCTGTAGAATGTTACGTTTACGAACTAACTACGTTCCAATGAACTAACTTGACCCTGCAACATCGTCGCAACAGCCTTATACATCCATCGCTTTCGTATTCTTCTTCATCTCAAACTTCTCTTGTATTTCATTTTGTTTTCTGTTTTATTCTATACTCTTCAGTTATGCTACTCCTTAATTCGTTATTTCCCTCCCCCCTCCTATCAGGCTATGTTTTTTGTCTCTCACCTCACCCCGCTATCGTTTTTTCCCTCTTATATTTCCTTTGCTTTGTCTTTCTCTTCTTATTATAGGTTTTCTTTTTATTTATTTATTTTCTGGTGTACGTGTTTTTTATTTACCTCTTTGTTTTAAGTTGACCGCCGATAACTTGTTCTTTGTATGTGGATAGGGTATGTATGTGTTCGCAATGTATTTATGTGTGTGTGTGTATGTGAAATGCAAGCTGAACCATCCCTCCGGTTATCAGATAATATTTATTACCCGGAAGCGAACCCCCCCCTTAATCAAAATTTCTCCTCTTCAAAATAAAAATTCATACTAATATTTTTTTTGTTTGCTTTATTTCTTGTTCCCGTATGTTTTTTTTTTTTTTTTACTCGAATTATAAAAAAGTAAAAAAAACTAAAGGCCAATGGTTCACACTAGTCCAAGTAGACGTAAAAGAACTGAAGAAATTATAAGTGAAAGAGAAATTTTAAACAGAATAATAAAAACTATGAAAATGAAAGGTTTTTAGAAGCGCCAAAACGCAAGAACAACACTGCTGAACTTTCTAAAGAACGAAGGAAACAGATATGAGAAAGATTAAAGAGTGACTAGGTTGGTAGAAAAATAGAAAAAAGAAACGACCGCAAATAAATAAATGATGTAATGTGTTCCAGGGTGAACTGACGGGGAGAAAAAAGTAAATTTTATAAAAGGAAATTGTCTATAAAAGATGAAAAAAGGAATAATTTTCTTTTTGAATCAAAAGAAAAAAATGTTTTTGTCAAATTAAGTTTTATAAAAAAAAAGAGCGGGTGTAACGTTTTGTACTAAGCTTAAATACGGCGAAAAATGGTGTATTTTATTTTTTTCATTTAAAAGGAAAAACTTTTGTATTTGTAGTTTGATAAATATTTATAATCAAATGATTTTTAATAATAAATTCTTCCTCCCGGGTAATTTTTTTTAATCTTACTTTTTTGTTGTCCTCTGATGTTGATTATTTTATAACCGAAACGCCCTCTTTGAGATTAACTAAGATTTTAAGTAAAGATTTTTTGTAAACTTTTTTTTTAATTGCTATATTAAAGGGGAAACTTTGCTGATCGTATCAAAAATGGGGTTATCTGTTTTTTTTTTTACAAATTTTCATGTTTTAGGGTCAAACTAGTTCATGTACACCAAAAAGAAAACATATTTATGTATGTACCTTTGTGTGTGTGTGTCGCACTGCTTTTGGCCTTATGTCTCAGGATTTACCAAATCGATTTTCTTCATACATGGCTCAAATATTTCTATATCTATAGCATTGATTATATTAATTTTTTTCAAAATTCGTTAAAGGGGGGAGAGAATTTTGTGAAAAAGTCTTTGTGTTTTTGTGAAAAAGTTTTTGATTTTGTTTAGAGCTTTTTTTTTTAGACAAAATTTTATTAAAGGAGATTTGTTACCTACGATTCATATATAAATAATCCAAAAAAAAACATTTTTTTTTTTAAATCCAACTTTCGTATTAAAATTGAAATATATGTTTCTTTGTTCTTTCTCTCTACTCTTTTCGGTTAAAATATTTTTTTGAAAGTTTATGTTTCGTTTATAGGACTACTAAGAAATGTCTACAATCTTTTTTTTTTTTTATTGTAGCTCCCCGTATTCAAATGCAGGAAAGATTTTGGATAATTATGTTTTTCTTATTCTAGACTTTATTAAGGGGGTTGATAGATTTAGAGAAAACTTTATTGAAGTAAATGTGTTAAGCTTATCCTATATATATATATATATATATATATATATATATATATATATATATATAAGAAAAATTATTCTTTAAATTTATTCCCCACGTGTTATATATATATATATATATATATATATTGTCTTCGTTCATTTGACTGGCTTGATGCAGCTCTCCAAGATTCACTATCTAGTGTTAGTCGTTTCATTTCAGTATACCTCCCACATCCTATATCCCTAACAATTTGTTTTCCATATTCCAGACGTTGCCTGCATGCACAATTTTTCCCATCTACCTGTCCCTCCAATGTCAAAGCGACTATTCCAAGATGCCTTAGTATGTGGCCTATATAAGTCTGTCTCTTCTTTTAACTATATTTTTCCAAATGCTTCTTTCTTCATCTATTTTCCGCAATACCTCTTCATTTGTCACTTTATCAACCCGTCTGATTTTTAACATTCTCCTATAGCACCGCATTTCAAAATCTTCTAATCTTTTCTTCTCAGATACTCCGATCGTCCAAGTTTCACTTCCGTATAAAGTTACGAATAGTTTGAATTAGTTTTGACCCGCTAGGTGGCGCTGGGGTCGAGGTATTTCGAAAAATTGTATTTACGAAGAAAACAAAAATGTTTGCAAAAACTATACCCGCCGGTGTCGAGATATTTACGAAACAAACAAATATACAAACACATTTTTTTCTTCTATATATATATATATATATATAAAAGGTAATGTTCGTATGTGTGCCCGCTGTAGACTAAAACACTACTGGACCGATTTCCGCGCGGAAAAAAGGGAGAAGGGAAAAAGTGAAAGGTTAAATTTTGTCAAGTTTCGTAATGTTCTGTTTTTTAATGTTTTATCAGACTTTCAATTGTGTTCCTTTAATTTATATATATATATACACACACACACACACACACACAAATCTAGCAATAGAGAACGGAAGCATTTCCGATTCTGCTAGTCAATTTACAATTTTTTTACCGACCCTTTTCGAAGAAAGTACAATATTACTTTCGGTTGTATAGTTTTAGAAGGGGGGTGGGTTGAAAATGAATTTTCTTTGAGGTATGAAGAGTACAATAATACTATTCATTTAAATTGGGGTTTCCTTATATATAATATATGTAAAAAGTTTTACGGCTCGAAAAATATCCCATACGCTTAGTAGTGTATCTGTTGTTGTAGTCCAGGCGGTATCTGATGTGGGTTTGTCTTTTTCTAAACGATCGTTGATTTTTGCTTTAATACCTCTAGAATCACTTGAGAAATGATTATTTCGTTATGCGCCAGTCGAAAAAGGTTTGCTTAAAATCTTTATTAAACAAAATAAAAAATAAAAAATTCAAAAATATCCATTCTTCTTTCCCTATTTCCCTAGATAACTGTTCATTTTAGAGGAAAGATGTGAAAGAAAAATGTTTTGTTAATAAATTTTACATTCAATATCACCGGTTGCAAATCGAAAAATACCTGTTATTCATGAAAATAGCAATTGTCAAAAAAATTAAAAAAAAAAAAAGAAAAGATTTCTTGGGAATTTTTTTCGAGTACTTATATTTCACGTAAGACCTTCAGATTTTACCTCGAAAAATTATTTTGATATAATAAAACAACACGCCAAATTTCAATAAAAATCCGTCTGACAGTTTTTGCGCAATAATTTTGTAATCCAGATTTAAAAAAAAAATAATGGAATTTTTCCAGATTGTATACAGCCTTTTTTAGGTACTTGAAAATTTAATCTCGCATAAAAGGGCACGTAAATTTTCAAATGAACTTTTTTTTGCTGTTAAACAAATTGAATATCTGCATAAATGTTTATTTAAATTAATTTTAAAAAGAAAGTTTAAAAGAACTGGAAAAGACCGTTCTTTAAAAAATAGTTTCGATTCGTATGTTATCTCTGGAGATATTACCGATCAAAATTGACTGTTTTATACAACTTTTGGAATAAATTATCATCGATAAATTAATAGATCGATATTTAGATATAATTTGCGTTTGCCAGTATGATATTTGAACTTTTTAGCTTACAAGCATAGATTTAAAAAAAAAATGATGTAGACACCACCTGACTTCATTGTACGCATATTAAATTACATATACACATTTTTTTTTTTTAATTGTTATTATTGAATAGTTATTTATCGTAAATTTTTTTTACGAATTATAGATTAATTTTATTAGTAAACTAATATATTTAAATTAAAAAAAGGAGATAAAGTCGGATTTGAACTGAAGTATTTCTTCCCCTTGTAAGATCCAAATATTTAATTAATATGAACCGATGAAAATAAGTACTACTTACCCGGTGTTTGTTGTTAACTTCGTTGAAAAGCTGTCGATGAAGGCTTATTACTGCAGTTAAGAAAAAGTACAAAATCCAAAGTTTTTAAATATTTTGGATACTTTTGGTCCAGTCGATTGCAATGAAAATGGGAGGTGCGCAAGTAGGTGTTATAACAGTCCTAAATCCAAAATTTCAACATCCTACGGCTAATCGTTTTTGAGTTATGGGAGATACATACTTACGTACGTACGTACAGACGTCACGCCGAAAATAGTCAAAATTGATTCACGGATGTTTCCGTGGAAATCTGAAAACGGAAATTTTTCGCGTTTGTAAAAACTTTGGAAGTAAAAAATAATAGTTTTATTTGTTGAAATTGCAAGTATGTTTTAAAAATTTCCTAGGCTGTCCTAATTAACCGATTTAACTATTTCAAAATACGTTTGAAAGTTTGAGCGTTTTTTTTTTATACGTGATTAAATTTTTAAGTACCTAAAAACGATTTACTATCTTGAAAAATCGCATTTATTTTTAAAATCTGTATTGCAAAATGATCGTGCAAAAATTGTTGGATAATGTTTTTCGAAATTTGGCGTGTTGCTTAGTCATATCAAAAAGTCTTTTGAGGAAACATCTGAAGGTCATACGTATAAGTACTCGAAAAAATTCCGCAATTTTTTTTTTTTGACAGTTATATTTATTTTTGGATCAATAATAACGTATTATTCGATGTTGCATACGATTTTATTATGTGCAAAATTTAATAACAGTTTTTTTTCTCTTAGGGAAATAGGAGGAAAAATGGATATTATACGATTTTTTTTTACATTTTGTTTAATGAAAATTTAAGCAATCTTTTTTTCGACTGGTGCAAACGAAATAATCATTTCTGATAATATTCTGGAGACATTAAAGCAAAAATTAACAATCATATAGAAAAACTTTAAACATGCCCATTTTAAAATATAGGGTGTCCCATATAAAACGCAACCCAACCTTATATTGGTAGGTATTGAAATAATAAAAAGGCATGTGTAAATGTAAATGTAATTTTTATTATTACCATCCATTACCTTACATTTAGAGTAAATGTTGGAAGTGGCCGCCATCTTCTTGAATACAAGCTTCAATTCTTTGTACAGCGTTTCTTGCAACTTTTTTCAAAGTTTGTGGCTGGATATTTAATACAGCTTGTTCAATATTGACTTTCAATCGTTCAATTGTTCGTGGTTTGTCGCTGTAGGATTTTTCTTTGAGGTAACCCCGTAGAAAAAAATCCGCCGCAGTCAAATCTGGAGATCTTGGTGGCCACAAACCTCGACCGATAACACGATTACCGAAGAATTCCTCGACGAAATCAGAAGTTGAACCTGCGTAATGCGATGTCGCACCGTCATGTTGTAGCCGGCAGTGTCTGTCTTCCTCTTCCGAGAGTGCGATATACCGAAATATCCTGATATCGTTCTGCATTAATGGTGTAGTCGAAAAAAATAGGACCGATTATTTTCTTCGGCGATATCGCGCACCACACGCCCGACTTCTGCGGGTGTAATTGTTTTTCGTGATAAACGTGGGGATTTTCAGCGCTCCAAATTCTACTGTTTTGGCTGTTTACGTAGCCATCCGAATGAAACCGTGCTTAATCTGTGAAAAATAACGAATCCATAACATTAATTTTCTCGCGCAGAAATCGACGGAACCGTTGACAATATTGTAGCCGTTTTTCTTTGTCGGGCTCAAGAAGTCGATGAACCGTTTGAATTCGACAAGGTCGTAATTGTAATCGTTTAGTCGCCCGATGAACAGTCGATTTAGACAAATTAATTTCAGCAGACAAACGTGTGATCGATTTATTCGGTGAGGCGAGTAATCGATCTTTGATTTCAGCGACTGTATTTGTATTCAACACCGACGCAGATCTTTTGTGTTCCTTGTTATTAACAGAACCGGTCTCTCTAAATTTTGCGACTAACCTTAATACCGATGTTTTGTTAGGAGCCGGTTTATCCGGGTACTTATGGCGAAACAAATCTTCCGCCGCAAGAGCTGATTACGTACTGAAGTACGACTCGACGATGAAAACACGTTCATCTAGCGAAAGCACCATCTTGTCTCTAGCGATACACTGAACGTTATGATTGCAGTGTTGTTACTATCGGTAGTGTTCTACTGCGTCGCCGCGATGTTCAGATGTTGGACAAGTCCATTTCAGTAACGAGTAAGGGAGTAAGTTGACTTTTGAAATTTCATGGATGAGTGATTGATGGGTTGCGTTTTATATGGGACACCCTGTAGATACCGCCTGGGCTATTGTGCAGTTATTAGTTTCATGACGATTGGTGTTGTCATTCTTGAGTTAGGCTCAATTTAAGGTCGAAAAAAATTTGTGCGGGGCAAGTTAGAAGCCCCGCACGTTATCATGCTGCAAACTGGAACGTTGACGTTTCCTTAATTGTTTAACCAAATTAAAAAAAAAAAAATTACATAAAGATATTTAAATTAAATTAACGAGAAGTCGGTTTCTTGTGCAAAAGTTTTTACTCGTACGAGTATTACGAAGCGTGTTAATAATCTTGAATCGAATTGGAATTTGGGAAGCGTGTAATATGTCTGTGGTGCGTGTGAATACTTAGTTTAGTACCTCAGGGTTATTCTAAAATCATCTGAAATCATTTCTTGTAATATATTTTATTTATTTTTAATTTTTAAAAAATTAGAATTTTTATTAACGGTTGCCTCTCGCTTATAATGGATCGTGCCTGTTTGTTTTACTTACCGAGTAAAATAAATTAATAAAGTTTCTTGAAAAAAAAAAATCCTGACTATATATAGATATGTACACACGCCAGAAGATGTTGGACGTTGACTCTTTATCGGAATAATGCAGGAAACCATTTTGAAATAATACAATTTAAGCTTGAATTAATGTATTCAGGAGACCATGACGTGTCTCACCCTCACCCCCTCCTATCTAAATCTGTCTCCCCCTCCGCGACCTCTCTCTTTTTCCCCTTCTACCTTGATTTTTTTTTTGTTATTTCTATATTTACCTCCTTCATTTTAGTTATAATAATGCCTGTCTTTATTATTAACCTATTATGTCTGTTCACCGTTTACTTTTTTCTTGTTCTCTTCGATTAAATATCTCTTATTTTATTTTTATTATTGCTATCAAAATTTCTTCTTTTCTATTATTCTTTCTTCGTTTTATTTGTTGAATTATCTTTTTTTTTATGTTCTAATTTTTTTTTTTTTTTACAATTAATTCAGCAGGTCAATCGAACCCGTGATCTTCAGGATGAAAGGCTGAGAGATGTTACTATTTCCCTATCGAGGTTGGCAAAACAAGTGTTATTAATTTCAATAAGCTATTTTAAAAGTTAACCGATTTTTGATTTATTTATTTGTTATTAGTTTTAGCGGATTTTCAAAAAAAATTGTAGAAATCTATATTGCACCCGGTCAGATTTTTTAAGGAGGATTGCCGAAGGGGGGGCACTTTTCTTTACAGTTTGGAGTCTGGCGATTCTGGAATTTTTTTTATGCCTATGTATATAACTATAAGATATTTTCGTCTGCTGTACCTGACAGAAATCTTATAACCGATTTTGACGAAATTTGGTTAGGTGATGTAAAATTATCGGGAAAAGAGCCGTATTGATTTTCAAGCGAATCGGTTCACAGGAACCGGAGTTAGAGTAATTTTTTTTTTTTTTTGGGGTACATTTTCACATTTTTTTCATTCTACTGGGCGGAGCGGAATTTGTTACAGATTCTGATGAAACTTGGTAGGATTATGTAAACTTAGTAGAAATAGAATCCTGTTCGTTTTCAAGGTAATCGGTTCATAGGAACCCCAACTAAAGACAAAAAACCTGGGTTTTTGGGTACGTTTTCAAGTCTCTAATGTCGTAACTTGAAGGGTGACATGTTAGAAAGCCAAAATTATATTTCTTCGAACGCTACTTGGTGCGAGCTGTTTTCGCAATAATTTATATTCAAAATATTATGTTTGAAGGCAAAATTTAGATTTTTGCGAGCGCCACCAGCGGCGAGGTAATTTCACAATAATCCAAAGTAGGATATCGTATGAAGGATAGGGGTTGGTGTCCAAATAGTCAGTTTTGAAGGTTTAATCGTTTTGGATCGATTCGAACCGTTTTTTTTTTGTGAGCACGGGTTCAAAACCATACAAATTATGGGTTATAGTATCAAAGTTAGTTGTTTTCCAGTACTAATGTTAAGCGGTCGATGTAAGTCGCAGCTCAACAATATGTGCAAAGGAGGAAGAAAACCTTCAAGTATTACAAAAAAACCCATTTGATTCTGAGAAAACACCGAAAGCAATTTGATTTAAAAAAATGATTACAGCAGTGCAGCATCTTTTCTTTTTCTTTATTAAAACTGGAAATCCGCCACCCTTCTGACACTTAACTGCGACAGTTTTTTTGGTTTTGGGAATTACATGGGCTGGTTTTTTTTAGTCGTTAAGCAGGAGATTCGAAGTTAAGCTTTTTCTACAGCAGCCTGTTTAAGAGATGAGTTTGTTTCTCCCATTTTCTTTTCTTTTTCCTGTTTAGCCTCCAGGAATTACCGTTCTGATAATACTTCAGAGGTTGATATGTATGAGTATAAATGAAGTTTAGTCTTGTGTACAGTCTCATTTCGACCGTTCTTGAGATGTGTGGTTAATTAAAACCCGACCGCCAAAGAACACCGGTATCCACGATCTAGTATTGAAATCCGTGTAAAAATAACTGACGTTACTAGGACTTGAACGCTGGAACTCGACTTCCTAATCAGCTGATTTGAGAAGACGCGTTCACCACTAGACCAGACCGGTGGGTTGAGTTTCTACTCCTCGGTCAGATCGGAAGGCATAGCCTTCTCTTATTTCAGTTTAGTAAGAAATATCTTGCATACAAAAACTTGATGAAATGACATTTAGTACGAATTTCAGTGGTTGTCTTATTAAACAAAATAAAATATTTGAATAAATTTGAAATTAATTATACACAATTAAAAGTGGGAAATTTGATAATTGAACTAACCCGAAGGAATATTTCAAGGTTCTTCTCTCCGGTGTTTGTGTTTTTTTATTTCCTTCAGATTTCAACGGAATTATCAATTTTGACCCCCCCTGAATCCATTTTGACTAGTTTCGGCGTGACGTCTGTCTGTACGTACGTACGTATGTATGTATTTCGCATAACTTAAAAACGATTAGCTGTAGGATGTTGAAATTTTGGATTTAGGACTGTTGTAACATCTACTTGTGTATCCTCTTTTGATTGCAATCGACTGAACCAACAGTGTCCAAAAAATCAATGTGGATTTTTGATTTTTTCTTAACTTCACTAATAAGCTCTTTTCGAGAGCTTTTCAACGTTATAAGTAGTATTTATTTTCATCGGTTCCAGAGTTATACCCGAATGAAATTTCAATTAATGAAATATTTGGATATTATAAGGGGAAGGCACATCGGTTCGAATCAGACTTCATCTTTTTTTTGTAAATTTTTTTAATTTAAATATGTTGATTTATTAATAATTATTAACCTCTGTAAAAAAAAAAAATTGCAGTAACTAATAATTCAATAATAGTAAAGAAAAATGAAATAAAACTTTGTATACTTTTCACTTTAAAAAATGTGTATTATGTAATTTAATAGGCGTACAAGGAAGTGTACACATCAGATTTTTTTCCCAGTTTCTTGATAGTTTGTGTATTACTTTTGATGGCCAAAGCATTATCCAAGTTGTTACAGTAAAACCTTTTGCGGATATTTTTTTTTTTGAAATGTAATTCCATTTTTTGAATAAATCATTAGATTTTTGATTGAAATAACATAATTTCCAGTTAAAATTATACCTTGGTAATAAAAAAAAATTGTTGTATGTCGGTCACGAAACGGTGACCTGTATAAAGAATTAAAAAAAAGTACGTCTACGATTCGACGTGCCAGGACATCAATGAATTTTTACTAATTAGTTGTACATTAAAACTGGAGGGTGTATGTTTTATATATATATATATTTTTTAACGAAACTAACAAAAATTTCTGCCTATAAATTTCTTTAGTTTTTGTAATCCATTTATTGTGATAGTAGCCAGAAAATCGGCTCTGATAGTTTATGATATTCGTTGGCGGAAGAATCGTAGTATTTTTTCATCCGGAAAGTCTCCGGTTTATATCCCGGTCAAGTTTAGCTGGTATTTTTCTTTATAAGTTAGAATAATTTCAGTTTGTTATATCTTAATAGATAGATTATACAAACCGGCCTGTATTATTCATGATACCAAAAAAAGCAGGGACAGATAAATGTGAAGAATACAGAACAATTAGTTTAACTAGTCATCTATACAAAAATCTTAACTAGAATTCTATACAGAAGAATTGAGAGGAGAGTGGAAGAAGTGTTAGGAGAAGACCAATTTGGTTTCAGGAAAGGTATAGGGACAAGCGAAGCAATTTTAGGCCTCAGATTAATAGTAGAAGGAAGATTAAAGAAAAACAAACCAACATACTTGGCGTTTATAGACCTAGAAAAGGCATTCGATAACGTAGACTGGAATAAAATGTTCAGCATTTAAAAAAAATTAGGGTTCAAATGCAGAGATAGAACAACAATTGCTATTATTTACAGGAACCAAACAGCAACAGTAATAATTGAAGAACATAAGAAAGAAGCCGTAATAAGAAAGTGAGTCCGACGAGGATGTTCCCTATCCCCGTTACTTTTTAATCTTTACATGGAACTAGCAGTTAATGATGCTAAAGAACAATTTAGATTCGGAGTAACAGTACAAGGTGAAAAGATAAAGATGCTACGATTTGCCGATGATATAGTAATTCTAGCAGAGAGTAAAAAGAATTTAGAAGGAACAATGAACGGCATAGATGAAGTCCTACGCATGAACTATCGCGTGAAAATAAACAAGAACAAAACAAAAGTAATGAAATGTAGTAGAAATAACAAAGATGGACCACTGAATGTGAAAATAGGAGGAGAAATGATTACGGAGGTAGAAGAAATTTGTTATTTGGGAAGTAGAATTACTAAAGATGGACGAAGCAGGAGCGATATAAAATGCCGAATAGCACAAGCTAAACGAGCCTTCAGTAAGAAATATAATTTGTTTACATCAAAAATTAATTTAAATGTCAGGAAAAGATTTTTGAAAGTGTATGTCTGGAGTGTCGCTTTATATGGAAGTGAAACTTGGACGATCGGAGTATCTGAGAAGAAAAGATTAGATGCTTTTGAAATGCGGTGCTATAGGAAAATGTTAAAAATCAGACGGGAGGATAAAGTGACAAATGAAGAGGTATTGCGACAAATAGATGAAGAAAGAAGCGTTTGGAAAAATATAGTTAAAAGAAGAGACAGACTTATAGGCCACATACTAAGGCATCCTGGAATAGTCGCTTTAATATTGGAAGGACAGGTAGAAGGAACAAATTGTGTAGGCAGGCCACGTTTGGAATACGTAAAACAAATTGTTAGGGATGTAGGATGTAGAGGGTATACTGAAATGAAACGACTAGCACTAGATAGGGGATCTTGGAGAGCTGCATCAAACCAGTCAAATGACTGAAGACAAAAAAAAAAATATATTAATCGTCTAAAACAAAAATTATTTTTATAATTCCTGAAGGTTAAAGATATTTTCAAACGCATGTAAAACGTTGACTGAAATTTTTTTGATCTTTTTTTTTTAATGTATTTTTTTAACATGTTGCACAGGAAATAAACATTTCATGTAGAAATTGGTAGTTTTTATCCGGAATAGGTCACATTCACTTTGTAATGGATTTAAAAAAGTTGAACTCTGCAACGAAATTAAATTAACGTAGTGGAATACCAAAATAAAGTTAAAAACGGAATTACCTTTTGCGATTTGAATTTTAGTAAAATAACGTATTTCCGGGGACACCAGATATCACATATGATGATGCTGCTGCAGGAAGTATTCTTTCTGCAGCCCATTATAGTATTTAAAATATATAACAACAAAGTTAATATACGCATGTCACGTGGTACTCAGTGAGGGCAAAAAGTAAGCATCTTTCAAACAACTTTTTTTTTAATACGTAAAATTTGATGAAAATTAGGTAATGCCATAAAAATTGTAAAATGCATTTTTCTATAATCGCATCACAATTACACTGACGAATTTACGGATGCCAACCATCCAGAACCAAAACATTAAAATTAATTGAATTAATCTAAAATTCAGTGAAATTTTTTAAAAGTATAAAAATTGAAACGGCGTTTTGCATTTCTAGTTAATTTATCGGTAAAAAAATTATTAAATTACACCTTAACAGAATTTCAGATGACTTTGTTGTAAAATTGTATATTATCTTCATATGATTGTTTTTTTTGTGTTCGAAACGGGTAAGATATATAAAAAAGAATATTAAATAAAATCAGTATTTACCCGTGCGAAGTGTGGATGAATACTAGGATTAGTTAATTATAATATATATTTAAACTTTATTAAAATATACCATTTTTTTATCGAACATAAAAATGTAAATATAAAATAAGTTATTATTTAGGATTAAAATTAAATAAATAAAGGTTAATTATATAAATGAATTTAAAGTTACGTTTGGAATTACAATTTTTAAAAGTAAATAAATAAAAATAAAAAAAAAGTTCTACGAAAGAAAATTATCTGTTAGTTAACATGTAAATAGCCGATTAGTTAAAACCGACTGGCGAAGCGTTGCTCGGCCTGTTGCGAGTGAGTGAGTACGGCATGGAAAGTACGACAGACTAGAATAGAACGTGTAGACCGGAGTAGTTAAGTTGTAATAGCGTAGCCGTGGTGATTGCGTTCTGTCGGGTGGGAGCGAGTTAGCCGGCTGGCTAGCAAGTCGGTGTGCGAGCGAGACGGTTAGAGGCGGCCGTGAAGAAGGAGCGCTTGTTAAGCTGCGAGGTGGTAGCGCATCTGTACACACGCGCACACACACAGAGTTTAATATTGGAATTGTTGAATGGTTTGTCGGGGACCGCGACCGCGTGCGCTAGTGATCAATAGCGCATGCGCCGCTCGCCGAATCAGCTGTTGCTTACGTCACTTGTAGTCGTGACGTCATTTAGTTATCAAACTTCGACGACGGTCGAATGCTCTGTTTCTCCTATCTACGTTTCACTTCCACCGCATGCCCCGTACCGTGCGATCTACTCGACTCGCTGCTGTCGCCGCGTACCCCCTCCAATCTACATTACCACTAACACAAGAGCGCCGTCATCTTCTTTTACTGTATTGTACGCACCGGTTATTTTTATCACCCTCTTTCTCTCGCTACACACACACACACACACACACACATACACTGACACTGTTAAAATCGTTCACGCAGTTGTTATGCTATGATTTTTAATCCCTCATACTTGTGAAGTGTACAACCAATTATTTTATAACGCTAATTTTTTTTATAGCTTATAAAAATATTGTAATTGTTGTGGTTTCCTTCAGTTTTTATTAGTTTATTATTTTTTTAACTAATAAATTTATTTGTTTACTTATAATCTTCATTACAACGGTGAAAAAAAAATCGTGTCCGACGGTTTTTGTTTAATATAAATACATATGAACCCCCTAGAATTTTTTTTCTTTTTTTATTATTAATTAGCCGTTGTAAGGTCAAAGCCGGTGATCGTGAATACCTTTTATAGGGCTAAAAAATTTGCTACGTATGAACGGGATTCGAACCCCGGTCCTTCCGGATAAAATGGTTCAATGTTATTTTTCTGCTTGTAATATGTAATGCTGTTATTGTACTCATCGAAAGGGGTTGAAATTAATGAAAATTTTATTCCCGCATCCTTTTTTTATAATATATTATTGCTAATTATTTATTAAAGATTTATTGAAATAATTTTTATTAATAAAATATTCAATATAAATTTTCAAATGATCATTTTGAACAGTATCAGTAAGGTATGAAAATTAAATAAAAAAAAAAATTGAATACAGTAATTTTTCTTTGCAAGTCATTTCATTATTTTTTGTTTTGTTTCTTCTTTAGTAAAATTTGATTTTTTAAAAGGTTTATTGATTTTTGTTGGACTTAAATCACTGTTTTTATAATTAAATTCTGTAGAAAATTTGTTAATAGATTTTACGCATTTATTAGTCATTTAAAAAATATATCGCAAAACTAAAAAAAAAAAAGAAAAAACGGTTTTCAGACAACAAATTTTTTAGTTTTACTTCGGATATCGTGAAAGCTACTATAGATACAGTTGTGGAATTTATTTTATTCAATTTTTCAGGTCAAAAACCTTAAGAAACCGTTAACTTTTACCTTCAATTCCTGAAAATTTTAGTACGATCTCAATTCACCGGAAGAGCTGCAATCCGGACGAAATCTTTCGTTAACCGTTGTTTTAGGATGTTGAAATTTTGGATTTAAGACTGCTGTAACGAATAGTTGTGCACTTTCCCTTTTGATTGCAATCGACTGAACCAGAAGTGTTCAAAAAAGCCCAAAATCACCCAAAAAATTGGATTTTGTACTTTTTCTCAATTGCAGTAATAAGATCTCATTGAGCGGTTTTCAACGATATATCATAACTGGTACTTATTTTCATCGGTTCCAGAGATTTAACCAAATAAAATTTTTATTCGTGAAATATTTCTTATAAGGGGAAGGAACGTCGGTTCGAATCAGACTTCATCTCCTTTTATTTAACTTTTTTTTTTTTATTTCAAATATATTGATTTGTTAACTATTATTAACCCGTGAGTGAAAAAAAAACTTTTTCAATAAATAATTAATTAATAATAACAAAAAAAGGAAAAAAATCAGAAGGTATTAGTGAAATAAAATGTTATGTACTTTTAAAAATGTGTTTATGTTATTTAATAGGCATTACATACGTGCATATATAATAGATTTGTTGAAACATATTATTATTTAATACTAATTGAAAA
Source organism: Lycorma delicatula (assembly GCF_047948215.1). Lineage (NCBI taxonomy): Eukaryota > Metazoa > Arthropoda > Insecta > Hemiptera > Fulgoridae > Lycorma > Lycorma delicatula. The sequence goes on along the minus strand of NC_134467.1, from coordinate 12,906,074 downwards.
TTGTAATTTTGAAATCGTATTATTTTTGGATTTTCTAGTTTTTTTTTGTCTTCAGTCATTTGACTGGTTTGATGCAGCTCTCCAAGATTCCCTGTGTAGTGCTAGTCGTTTCATTTCAGTATACCCTCTACATCCTACATCCCTAACAATTTGTTTTACGTATTCCAAACGTGGCCTGCCTACACAATGTTTTCCTTCTACCTGTCCTTCCAATATTAAAGCGACTATTCCAGGATGCCTTAGTATGTGGCCTATAAGTCTGTCTCTTCTTTTAACTATATTTTTCCAAATGCTTCTTTCTTCATCTATTTGCCGCAATACCTCTTCATTTGTCACTTTATCCACCCGTCTGATTTTTAACGTTCTCCTATAGCACCGCATTTCAAAAGCTTCTAAACTTTTCTTCTCAGATACTCAGATCGTCCAAGTTTCACTTTCATATAAAGCGAAGCTCCAAACATACGCTTTCAAAAATCTTTTCCTGACGTTTAAATTAATTTTTGATGTAAACAAATTATATTTCTTACTGAAGGCTCGTTTCGCTTGTGCTATTCGGCATTTTATATCGCTCCTGCTTCGTCCATCTTTAGTAATTCTACTTCCCAAATAACAAAATTCTTCTACCTCCGTAATCTTTTCTCCTTCTATTTTCACATTCAGCGGTCCATCTTTGTTATTTCTACTACATTTCATTGCTTTTGTTTTGTTCTTGTTTATTTTCACGCGATAGTTCTTGCGTAGGACTTCATCCATGTCGTTCATTGTTTCTTCTAAATCCTTTTTTACTCTCTGCTAGAATTACTATATCATCAGCAAATCGTAGCATCTTTATCTTTTCACTTTGTACTGTTACTCTGAATCTAAATTGTTTAATTCTATCTAAATTAAATGAACATGAAAATAGACATGTGACTGAAAATAGACCCTCACAAGAACAACATATACACTGAGGCATACATGCTCGATCTTTAAAACTTGAAAAAATTGTTATTTTTTTTAGTACAATTCCTCCCTGATATTGTCGGACGTATTCTCTCTAAGTCGGAATTGATCATCATTTCGTTTATTAGTTTTTTATTGCCGATCATTTAATCGCTCTTTGGTTTGATATAGTTCTGATCTTAATTTCTGTACAAGTTCTCTAATTTCAGCAATTTTGTAACTGCTCACTTTATTAAAGAATTGGAGGATCGTATTTGACTTTCAAATGAAATTAAATGAAGTGCAGCAAAAAATGTGTATATGTTTAATTTAATGGGCGTACGAGGAAATCATGTGGTGTCCATATCAGTTTTTTTGTTTGTTACAAATCACTTCTTTTTAAATAGATTTTTCCTGTTTTTTTTCCTGAACAATTTGATTTTCTTCGGGATCGTACTTTAAAAAATTTTGCTTAAGACATTAATATTTAAAAATCTTCGCGTACTTTAAATAATAAATACGTCAAGGTCAGAGCCTGGGGAAAGTTATGTTTTCATAAAGTAAGATTATTTTTAATTTATTTTGCTGGTTTTTTCCTTTTTTGAATAATCTTCTTTCATTTTAATTTGTTTCTCTATTTTTGTAAAATAATTAAACATCTTTATTTTTAGTGTCGTAAATTTTATCCGCAATTAAGGCGTCAGAGTAGAGAGATATTTTGTACCGCATCATTGTATCGATTTAAATGAAATATCATTCGTGTTTGATACTGACCTTGTACTACGCTTTGTTAATCGAAGTTGTTAGGTATGGTTCTTTTATTATTAAGACGATGCAATATTTGTTTAGTCATCATCATCATCATCATCATCATATAGCTGTATTATCGATCGATCGATCGATCGATATTTATTACTATCTATGATAATTTGTTTATTATAATTAATTTTTATTATCGATGTACTAATATTATTCTTAAATTTCTAATTTTATTTTATTTTTTTAATTGTAAAATATTTAATTTAATAAACGGTATATTTATTGTTATAATTAATTTGCAGTGTAGTTATAATTAAATCGAAGAATGTATATTTTTAGAGTCGCCATTTTAGTTAGAATTATCGTTTTGTTTCACGCAATAGAAATAAATATATATTCCGTTCTTTCTAATAGTTGTTATGGATTTAAAGAACGTACAGTAATAAAAAAGATATCACTCATACGTTGCTTTCTCTATGAGTAGTGATACTTTTTACTACCTTGTACAAATTAAAGGAAGTATTACGTTCGCGAAAAATTTCGGTTTTCAGATTTCAACGAAAATATCCGTTTTTACCATCGCCGAATCCATTTTGACTAGTCTCGGCGTGACGTTCGTACGTACGTATCTCGCATAGCTCAAAAATGATTAGCCGTAGAACGTTGAAATTTTGGATTTAGGAATGTTGTAACACCTACCTTTTTGATTGCAATCGACCGGACCAAAATTGTCCAAATAAAGCTCAAAATTCAAAAACCATTGGATTTTGAACTTTATCTTAACTGCTTTATCACTCTTTGAAAGCTTTTCTACGATAAGCAGGTAGAAATTATTTTCAACGGTTCCAGAGTTATAGCCCAATAAAAGTTTAATTAATGATATTTGGATCTTACAAGGGGAAGGTACATCGGTTCGAATTCGACTTCATTTCCTTCTTTTTTTTTTTTTGTCTTCAGTCATTTGACTGGTTTGATGCAGCTCTCCAAGATTCCCTATCTAGTGCTAGTCGTTTCATTTCAGTATAACCTCTACATCCTACATCCCTAACAATTTGTTTTACGTATTCCAAACGTGGCCTGCCTACACAATTTTTTCCTTCTACCTGTCCTTCCAATATTAAAGCGACTATTCCAGGATGCCTTAGTATGTGGCCTATAAGTCTGTCTCTTCAATTAACTATATTTTTCCAAACGCTTCTTTCTTCATCTATTTGCCGCAATACCTCTTCATTTGTCACTTTATCCACCCGTCTGATTTTTAACATTCTCCTATAGCACCGCATTTCAAAAGCTTCTAATCTTTTCTTCTCAGATACTCCGATCGTCCAAGTTTCATTTCCATATAAAGCGACACTCCAAACGTATACTTTCAAAAATCTTTTCCTGACATTTAAATTAATTTTTTTTTTTTAATTTTATTTATTGATTTATTAATAATTATTAATCAACGATTGTAAAAAAAGTAATCAGAAATTATAAGTGAAATAAAATTTTATGTACTTTTAAATATGTTTATATGTAATTTAATAGGCATACAAAGAAGTCATGTGGTGTCTACATCAGATTTTTTTTTTTTTTTTTTTTTTTTTTTTGTTTTAATAAGCTTGGCGTTGGACGGTTGTTATTCAGTATGACTTGTCAATGCTCACATATGTTACTTTCGGTCGCATGCTATGATCGGGCGGGAAAAATTAATTTCCCTTTTGAAACGAAAATACCGTTCCCTTAAGATGTAATTTCCTAATATATATTTTTTTGATTTAATTTACTAAACGTTTGGCACCGTCGGTATTAATACGATTGTATAAATTAAATTTCCACTTACTAAGAATTTAAAAAGTGTAAATCCAAGTACTTTCGGAGCTGTTACTCCATCTTCAGGGATTTTCTAAAAGATGTTATTTTATATTCAAACGTATAATTGTATTTAAATTAAAATTGTTACGTTGATAATAATCGGTCGTCAAGGAAGATACATTTGAATTGGAATTAACATCTTTTGGGAAATCCCTTATGATCAAGTAACGGTTCCGAAAGTACTTGGGATATATATTTTAAAATCGTTAGTAAGGGATTTAATTTATACAATATATATATATATATATATATATATATATATATATATATATATATATATATATAGAGAGAGAGAGAGAGAGAGAGAGAGAGAGAGTGAGACCTATGTATAATATTTATGACTCGAAAATATCCCAAACTGCTTGATTAATTTCGTTGAAATGAAGATATGTGTTAATAGTGTTTCTGAAGTTTTGCATGTGAAAATTTGATGAATATTGGTTGAATTGTTCTTCATTTACTTTCAATTTAAGGTCGACAAGAGTCATCATAACCTCACTTTGAGGTTATGTCGCAGTGGTTAGCGAGTTTAAACTCTATGCTTGCGTACTCGTTATTTTTAATTATATCATCAAATTACAGTTATAATAATTTAATATTCTTATAAACTGAAAATATATTTTAATATTAAATAAATAAATAAATGTTTTACGTCTTTTAATTTTTTCATTTAATTTACATTTTGTATATTTCTTGTGCAAAACATTGTACAATATAACGAAAAGTCTTTATTCGCTCAATACTGCACAATATTTTTTTTTCTTTCTTAACGAATACATTTTTATATTTCTTTTACATAATTTTTAATCTTATCAAAATTTTTAGTAATAGTAATAATACATATAAACGATGTTCAAGCTTTTATCAGTCGTGATTTTGGTGGTCTTCCCCCCCCCCCCCTCGCTGCAATACACATATTTTCCTTTCCCACACATAACTAAACTCCCTACTTCATTTTTACCTCTCCATCACCATTTGCCCCTCCAACTATTCCTCCTGACTATGATCGGAATTTATTATATAATAATGCTATAGGGTTTTTTTTTTGTTTTTTGTCATGTCATATTTATTTATTAATTTTAATTAATATAGAATTGAAGAAGATTTACTGAAATTAATCGGCGATTATCGTTTTTGCGGGTGTCCATGTATTTTTAACCAAAAAAAAAAATTTTGTCGTTTTTTTTTATTTTTATTAAACATTATTAAATGGATAATCGTTTCATATAGATAAGTGAAAGTGCAAGTGTTTGGCCTAAAAAAAATTCCACTGTGTTATGTAATTACTTCTACTTTATCAGTCCAAATTTTTTTATTGTTTCACCTGATCGGTACAAGATGAACCGCGTCGATTAGCTTTCTATATGAGTAATGTTGATCAGACGGTGTGATGAACAGAGTGGATATATTATTTTTAGTAGGCCGATCGTGAATTTTGGTGAGGGTGACGTGCAATTATATATTTTGCTCAGTGAACAATAGAAAGGGGAAACCACTGTATATTTGATTTTCCTTAATAAATCTGGACCGGTATGTTTATTATTCTTGGAAATATTTGATGTATGGGAGTGACTGATTATTATTGTAAATCGCTTACATTAGTTTAAAATACGTGAACTGTGTAAAAAGAATTGTTTTCTATCGTATATTTTTATATACGAGGTCTGTAAATAAAGTAATGAGACCGGTTCAGAAAAACTTTTTATTTTCAATCCGATCATATATGGACCCTTTCGAAATATTTCCTTTGGGAAGCCACACAACGCTTCAAACGGTTTTACTACTCTTCATAGCAGTGTTGGAACTTAGAAACCTGAATATTCTTCAGACGATCGGTTACACGTTTTTTAATGTTTTCTACTGTTCTAAAACGGTGTCCTTTGAGGTGGTTTTTTAAAGTCGGGATCACGAAAAAGTCGCAGGGACTCAAGTTAAGTGAATAAGGTGGTTGAGGAATTACAGGAATGTTTTTCTTTGCCAAAAACTCATTAATTGAGAGTGCAGTGTGATAAGATGCACTATCATAATGCAGCATCCAGTTGTCTTTGATGGCTGGTCTTACGCGGCAACTCTTTTCCCCAGTCTTTCAAGAATTTCTCGGTAAATATATTGATTTACAATCTTTTCTGTAGGAAAAAACACCTTATGAACAATGCCATTACTATTGAAGAAACAAATTAGCGTGGTTTTGATTTGCTCATTTTTGCTTTTTTTTTGGGGGACGTGGTGTGGCACTTCTTGCTCTGGCGTTTTGTTTCTGGGTCGTACTTAAATATCCAAGATTCATCACCAGTAATAACATATTACTGGTGAACGATAGAGAGTTCACCATTAGACCAGCCCGTTGGGTTGCTTGTAGCACCTTGAGATGAAAGAGTTAGTGGCAGAGTGGTGTTGACCTGATGTCATTACATCAATTAAATTCTATAGGGTATAGCTTTATTATAAAAATTTGTGTTCATTTCAATAAAGAAGAGCCAAGAATAATATTCGATTCTTCATTTTTTCTTGACAACTTGGTGTTGTGTGGCGCTTGTTCACGATAACTGCTATTTTTTGGTTATAAAAACTCATTCGTAATTTCTTTTTATAATGCGATATATTTGATTAGTTGTTAGTAACTTTCCCGATCGGTTAACTCGTTTAAAAATTGTGAAATTTTGGAAATGAGAAAACTAAATTTATTCATTATAATTTCTGCTGTGTAAAACGGGCAAAATGTATTATCCTTTTTTCTCTCGATTTAACTGGAATTATACATAATTCCAACATTATGGATAAATTAATGGAAATATGATTTTTTTTTGTCTTCAGTTATTTGACTGGTTTGATGCAGATCTCCAAGATTCCCTATCTAGTGCTAGTCGTTTCATTTCAGTATACCCTCTACATCCTACATCCCATAATTTGTTTTACATATTCCAAACGTGGCCTGCCTACACAATTTTTCCCTTCTACCTGTCCTTCCAATATTAAAGTGACTATTCCAGGATGCCTTAGTATGTGGCCTATAAATCTGTCTCTTCTTTTAACTATATTTTTCCAAATGCTTCTTTCTTCATCTATTTGCCGCAATACCTCTTCATTTGTCGCTTTATCCACCCGTCTGATTTTTAACATTCTCCTATAGCACCGCATTTCAAAAGCTTCTAATCTTTTCTTCTCAGATACTCTGATCGTCCAAGTTTCACTTCCATATAAAGCGACACTCCAAACATATACCTTCAAAAATCTTTTCGTGACGTTTAAATTAATTTTTGATGTAAACAAATTATATTTCTTACTGAAGGCTCGTTTAGCTTGTGCTATTCGGCATTTTATATCGCTCCTGCTTCGTCCATCTTTAGTAATTCTACTTCCCAAATAACAAAATTCTTCTACCTCCGTAATCTTTTCTCCTCCTATTTTCACATTCATTGGTCCATCTTTGTTATTTCTACTACATTTCATTACTTTTGTTTTGTTCTTGTTTATTTTCACGCGATAGTTCTTGCGTAGGACTTCATGTATTCCGTTCATTGTTTCTTCTAAATTCTTTTTACTCTCGGCTAGAATTACTATATCATCAGCAAATCGTAGCATCTTTATCTTTAAATATGATTAGTGAATTAAATTTCACCGTTAGTAGTTTTACTTGCTTGTGAAGCATCGTGATCGCCAATAATGTCGATTTATAGATTTCAACGGAAATATCCATTTTGACTACTTTCGGCGTGACGTCTGTACGTATGTACTCGCATAAATAAAAAAACGATTAGCTGTAGAACGTTGAAATTTTGGTTTTAGGACTGTTGTAAAATGTTGTTGTTCACTTCCCCTTTTGACTAAAATCGACTGGATCAAAAGTGTAGAAAAAAGCTGAAAATCCAAAAACATAGGATTTTTGAGTTTTTCTTAACTCCAGTCCTCATCGAGAGCTTTTCAACGATATGTCATAAGTAGTATTTATTTTCATCGGTTCTGGAGTTATAGCCAAATTAAATTTTAATGAATGAAATATTTGGACTTACAAGGGAAGGCGGCACATGGATTTAAATCCGACTTCATCTCCTTTTTTTAAATTTAAATATATTGATTTATTCATAATTATTAACCTCTGATTGTAAAAAAAAATCCTTATTATAAATAATATTTCAATAATAACAATAAAAAAAATATCAGAATTTATTAATGAAATAAAATTTTATTTTAATAAAAAAAATATCAGAATTTATTAATGAAATAAAATTTTATTTACTTTTAAAATTGTGTATATGTAATAGGCGTAAAAGGAAGTCATGTAGTGTCCACATCAGATTTTTTTAAATTTGTGTTACGAAAGCGTATAATTAAGCTTAAAACCCATCGGTAACAATTATATTTAGGCATACCTATTGTTCCACTTAATTATTAAAATATGATGCAATATTTTATAAAAATTACATTTGCAATTTACGAAATCTCTAATAAAAATTATAATATTAATGTACTGATAACGCGATGTTAATGTTAGCTATAAATAACATCTTAATGTTATTGAAGACCGTTCGTAATAGATATAATTAATCTGTTCTTTTTTTTTTAGTTAAATAGTATAAAAACAAAGTTGTAATACTTTCTTGGCATTGGTTTTATTGTTATATATTGAAAAAATAATTATTCACGAAAGAAGTTACCTAATATTTCTTTTTTGGAAGGTAAGGCGGCAATTTATAATGCAAATTTATCGTAATATTATTTCTAAAAGTTAACCACAAAAATTTATAAAAATCGAAATGAAGACACCTTTCGAGGAATAGAAGAGGTAAAAATCTTGTGGATAATTTCGAAAAGCGACGAGTGTTGGTGGGACTGTATTGAGACGTACAGATTTAGTTATTTGGCTATGTAGGGACGTGTAGAGTGTAAAAAAAGCTGATATAACAAAGCTGTAACACATTCCTGGCATTGGTTATTTATTCTTATATAGTGGAAAGATAATTATACTTGAAACAATTTACCTAAGTTTTTTTTTTGTGGTGGGAGAGTTTATTGTAAAATTCTCACTATATGTTGAAATAAACTAAAATAATTTCAAAAATGAAAAAAAATGGTAATTTTTTGTTCTTTTCTGCTCCCCCAGCTCTAAAGTGGGGAGATTTTCCCATCTCCCCACTTCCAAGACGTTTTTGATTTTTTACGTTTGCTATATTAAATGAAAAAAACTAAAAAAAAATTCCACAAAAACTGTTGAATCAATGAGAAATTACGTAAGATTTCTCTTTTGATGGTTGGTGGGAATTATGATGGAATTTTTATTGTAACATTATTTAAACTCCAAAGTAGTGAAAAATTCAAAAAATCGATATTTTAAACTTGATTGGCTTCCCCACCTACAATATTGCTCCAAAATATCTTTTTTTTCGGTCGCTTTCATTATTAAACTTTCTTTTTTTGAGATGGGGGAGATTTATATGAAGAAGTTTTATTGTAAAATTATCATTTAGTTTAGATAAACCAAAAAATGTTGTAACTTAAAAAAAAAATCGGTATATGTTATTGTTTCTGCTCCCACACCTCCAAAATCACCTCCTTCTAAGAAAATATTTTGATTTTTCTACCTTTACCATACTAAGGATACTAAGGCATCCTGGAATAGTCGCTTTGATATTGGAAGGACAGGTAGAGGGGAAAAATTGTGTAGACAGGCCACGTTTGGAATATGTAAAACAAATTGTTAGGGATGTAGGATGTAGAGGGTTTACTGAAATGAAACGACTAGCACTAGATAGGGAATCATGGAGAGCTGCATCAAACCAGTCAAATGAGTGAAGCCAAAAAGAAACCTTTACCATGTTAAATGGAGGAAACTAAAAAAAAACCACTAAAAAACGTACAACCAATAAAAATTTACCTAAGATTTTGGGGGGGGGGGGTTGAATTTGAAATTCTGGAGTAATATTATTACCAGGAGTCTATATTCATACATTTTTAACACTATTAAAAGTTCAGATAACCAAAAAAAAATTCGAAAAATAAAAAAACCCGTATCTTTAAACTTTGATCGGTTCCCTCACCCCCAATGTTGCCATTTAAAGTATTTATTTGGGGTCACTTGCACCATTACTATTATACCTAGGAAGAAATTTTAAAATATCCGTTAAAATAATGCAGTAAATAAAAATATAGCGCTTTTTTTTCGGGGGAAGAATTTACGGGCAATTTTTTTTTTTTTTTAATTTAAGTAAATTATGCACCCATTTTCTGAGCTTAATATAATGTGGGATTATATTTGCAAAATTTTGATAACCTCAAATTACCTCACCACCTAAAGAGATATTGATCCCAAGATTTTACCAACAATTGCTCCATATTCACTTGTGTGTATGCCAAATTTCATCAAAATCGGTTAATTCAGTCAAACGTTATTATTCTTCAAACATGTCAACACACGTACGTACTTGTGTTAATGCATATACGTGTCGTTTTTTTCGGTTCCTGGTTCATGAAACGTCGAGGAATGCAAAAAATCCATACCCTGTTTATTTTGACTGATTACCATATTTTCTTTCTTACAGCATAGCTGTAGAGTTATATTGCCAGTAAAATAGAAATTATTTCTTACCAACTGATTATAAATATTTTAGTGAAATTTTGGTAAAATGCAGTTTTAACGACATTTAATGAAATTTTCTGGGTAATAAAAACCTTTTTTTAATAATGAAATTTGTCGGGTAAATTTACCCGATATAGTCTTCTAAAAAAAAAAAATTACAGCTTTGAAAATTCCAAAATGGCGTCCATTAAAACGTTATTGCAGTGTTCAAAAAGTGACGCAACCTTATGGAAAAATGCTTCCTTCTCTTGGTTTAAGGGTGGAAAAATTTGTTACACAATGCAGCAGAGAATATTCATTGTCTCTCGAAACATTAGGTGTACCAGTTACGCCCAGATCCGGAATGACTTCTTAGAAAAGCACGATGTGGATGCACGAAACAAGTTCTCCATCAAGCGGTTGCACGATTAGTTTCAAGAGATAGGAAATGTGGCAAATGACGTCTCCCGAAAGTGCTAACATTAGAAAAGTTGACCGACTTTAACCTGCATATTCTGCTAGTCCAATAAGTCTGTACGACGCCTATGTAGCCAGCCTTCTTTCATTTTATGTTTATCCTCTAATACCACCGGTAAGGTATTACTTCACAGGATGAATGAGGATGATATGAATGTAAATTAAGTGTAGTCTTGTACAGACTCAGGTCGCTCGTTCCTAACCCACCGGGTTGGTCTAGCGGTGAACGCGTCTTCCCAAATCAACTGGTTTGGAAGTCGAGAGTTCAAGTCCTATTTTTATACGGATATGAATACTAGATCGTGGATACCGGTGTTCTTTGGCGGCCGGGTTTCAATTAACCACACATTTCAGGAACGGTCGAACTGAGAATGTACAAGACTACACTTCATTTACAATCATACATATCATCCTCTGAAGTACTATCTGAACGGTAGTTACCGGAGGCTAAACAGGAAAAAGAAAGAAGAGTCGCTCGTTCCTGAGATGTGTGGTTAATTGAAACCCAACCGCCAAAGAACACCGGTATCCACGATCTAGTATTCAAATCCGTATATAAGTAACTGCCCTTACTAGGATTTGAACCTTAGAATTCTCGACTTCGGAATCGGCTGATTTGCGATTACGATTTTACTACTAGGCTAACCCGATGGAGTTTTATAGCCAGTCTGGTCTCTGCGTCGGTAGTGCCCACACGGCGTTGCGCAAGGGTTTAAAGATTCATCCGTACGGAATTCTCGTTTTTCACGAGTTATTATCTGAGGACACTGGAAAACGCGTGCCTTTCTGTCAGCGGTTCATGTTATATCCGTAACGCCAGATTGGGAAGAATTCGATGATCGGTTTTGGTCTCACAAGGCACGGTTCCGTGAATGCACAGAAATCACGCGTTTGGTGTACGGGAAATCCACATCAGCTGCACGGGTTAAAAATGGATATTTGGTTTGCGATTTTACGTAGGCGGATCTTCATGACGTTGTTTTACGGTATAGTGAAACGAAGATGGTTATAATAATTTGTAAACACTATATCTGCAGCTCGGCTAGACTACACACGCTTTTTCAGCAGGGTACAATGCTACGGATCATACAGCCGACAACATTATGATTTTCTTGGATCGGTGTTTTTACGGACAAGTGATTTCGAAGGGGTTGTAGCCCCCCTTGGTCTTCCGGTTGATGTTTTTTTGTGGGGGATACTATAAGGATGATGCTTACAAAAGTCATCTACACAACAATTCCCGCATCGCAGAGAGTAATTGAACGATGTGGCGCTGCAATACCTCGACAATCGTTGCAGCATGTGTTTAAGAGCTTGCAAAGTCGTATTTAATTATGTGAATCGCGTAATCGAGGCTACTTTGAACAATTATTGTAACACAGTTATTTTCCCATAAGGTTGCGTCCTTTTTATAACACCTGTAATTAGTTTTATCGAATTATGTTCTATTAGATAAAATGTTAAGCTTTTATTGTAACAAAATGACACCACCTCGTTTATTCAAATCGATTGATAAACAGCTGAGATATGACCGGATTGTTAAACTGGAATGCAAGAAAAATAAAATAAAATAAAAACAGCATAATTTCCAGTTTTTAACCCTGTAGGCGAGTAAGATATATCTAATTTCACTTTTATTTATTTTCCTGTAAAATCTTTAAATAAATTTTTGTATATAACGCGCGAGATTTAATTGAATTCTTCCTTTACACGTATAAACTTCTTTCGCTTCCTTTATGTTAAAAACGGGTTATTAATTTCTGCGTTAGGTTTAATTTTTACATTCGGTACAAACTAATGAAATTTTAGAATCTCGAGGAACAAAAAAAATTAAATTAATAGTAAAATCTTGTATCTAATATCGATTTTCATAATCGTTTTCCATTTGTATTACATAATTTATTTGATTAATTTTAAATAAAAATAATAATCGTTAATATTTAAAAACCCGATCGTGTTTTTTGTATAAAAATCTGCCAAAGTCGAAGCCGGAAAAATTATGCGATTCTTTACCGGATTTTTACGTTTTCCATCACACGGTCTAAAATACCTACATGAAATGCGGCAAGGAACTATTAGTCGAAGGAAGAATGTTGTACATAGGTTCAAGTTGGCTGATTAAAAAAAAAAACTATCGCACGAACCATTTCAGGGCTTAACAAATATCACCCGATCGATGAAATCTGGAAATATATCGGAGTAAACAGTTTTCGTTAATTGTTTTAACTACAGGATGTCCCATATAAAACGCAACCCAACCTTATATTGGTAGGTATTGAAATAATAAAAAGGCATGTGTAAATGTAAATGTAATTTTTATTATTACCATCCATTACCTTACATTTAGAGTAAATGTTGGAAATGGCCGCCATCTTCTTGAATAAAAGCTTCAATTCTTTTTACAGCGTTTCTCGCAACTTTTGTCAAAGTTTGTGGCTGGATATTTAATACGGCTTGTTCAATATTGACTTTCAATCGTTCAAGTGTTCGTGGTTTGTCGCTGTAGGCTTTTTCGTTGAGGTAACCCCGTATTAAAAAATCCGCCGCGGTCAAATCTGGATATCTTGGTGGCCACAAGCCTCAACCTATAACACGATTGCCGAAGAATTCCTCGACGAAATCAGAAGTTGAACCTGCGTAGTACGATGTCGCACCGTCATGTTGTAGCCGGAAGTGTCTGTCTTCCTCTTCCAAGAGTGCGATGAACTGAAATAAATTATCCTGATATCGTTCTGCATTAATGTTGCACTCGAAAAAAATAGGACCGATTATTTTCTTCCGCGATATCGCGCACCACACGCCCGACTTCTGCGGGTGTAATTGTTTTTCGTGATAAACGTGGGGATTTTCAGCGCTCCCAATTCTACTGCTTTGGCTGTTTACGTAACCATCCAAATGAAACCGTGTTTCATCTGTGAAAAATAACGAATCTATAACTTTAATTCCCTCGCGCAGAAATCGACGGAACCGTTGACAATATTGTAGCCGTTTTTCTTTGTCGGGCTCAAGAAGTCGATGAACCGTTTGAATGCGATAAGGTCGTAATCGTAATCGTTTGGTCGCCCGATGTACAGTCGATTTAGACAAATTAATTTCAGCAGACAAACATCTGATCGATTTATTTGGCGAGGCGAGTAATCGGTCTTTGATTTCAGCGACTGTATCTGTATTCAACACCGACGCAGATCTTTTGTGTTGTTTGTTATTAATAGAACCGGTCTCTCTAAATTTTGTAACTAACCTTAATACTGATGTTTTGTTTGCAGCAGGTTTATCCGGGTTCTTATGGCGAAACAAATCTTGCACTGCAATCCCTGATTTCGTACCGAAGTACGACATGACGATGAAAACACGTTCATCTAGCGAAAATACCATCTTGTCTCTAGCGATACACTGAATGTTATGATTGCATTGTTGTTACTGTCGGTAGTGTTCTACTGCGTCGCCGCGATGTTCAGATGTTGGACGAGTCCATTTCATTAACGATTAGGGGAGTAAGCTTGACTTTTGAAATTTTATGGATAAATGATTGATGGGTTGAGTTTTATATGGGACACTCTGTATAAGACTAAAAATCCTTATTCTGTTGAAGTAGTGTATTTGAATCTACTCTATTTGAGGTTGACAAAAACGTCTTCGTCGTTTTCGACAATTATTTTCGGTTTTATAATTTGAAATAAACTCAGTTCTTTTTATACTAAAAACTTTATTATTTTCCATTTTGTCCGATAATCTTTTCCATGTTTTTTGCAACTTGACGATTTCGTGTTAGTAGAACGTCTGATCCTTATCCGGAGAAAACTGAAGCGAGTGCGATTTCAAGTCACCACATTAGTGAAAGTTTTACAATTCAAAAAGTTTTGCAAACGTCGAAATAAATGATAACCCTGCTGGTGCAAGATCACGTTGTCGGGGGAGGGGGGGATGCTGTTTGAAGGATGAGATATCACTTCGCGGAAGAGATCAAGTAATTTTACACGAATTACTAAAGTACGTGAGATCTTACACCGTTTTGGTAGAAAATCATTCCTTTGCCAATTCTTGTCGTTTTTCTTTAAATGCTTCCAACAGTTTCATTATTTGTTGACAGTAAAAATCTGAATTGAACGTTTTTGTTTTGTGCCTTAGAAGCGGGTCAAAATACACATCGCTTTTTGAATCCCCCCGAATTGACGGTATGATCTTTTTTTAAACGGGAGTCAGTTTTAGATGCGGCTTGTACCGACCGGCTCGTTACGGTTGAACCGTTATCGTTTTTCGATTGATGTTATTGTAAACGATGCGTTTTCATCATCGGTGATTATTTTGTTTCAAGAAATGAGTCGATTTCATGGCGTTTGGCGTGCATATCGTTACATATCGATGCGTCTTATTAAATGAATTTCTTTCAATTTATGTGCAACCCAAATATCGGGTTTTTTACGAGTCCAAGACGTCAGTTGTGATTTTCAATCGTTGTGCACGATACATGCAATATATAATATCTATCTGATTCAGTTACTACGCCTTTGATTCGGTCTTCATCGACTTTAGTAGGTCGATCAGAACGGCGAATATTTTGGGAGTGAAAAATTTCCAAAACGGAATTTTTTAAACCGTTCGTGACACGCGCGTTCTGTTATACGATCAACACCGTAAAATTCACGTGTCTGTTTGCGAATTTCAGCAGCTTTCTTGTTTTTACGGAAATAAAAAAGTAAAATATATCGAACGGGTTCGTTTCCGCGCATTTCATTTTAAAATTAACCGTAAACTAACAAGTGCAAACAAAATTAAACGCAATTTGTTTCTTATGTATGCTAAAAGTGACAGCTATCAAATACCAAAAGAAAAAACAAATCATAACGCGAATAGAAATCCTTCAGAACAGATATCTGTTTGTGAAAATCAAATTACTTTCTTGCCGACCTCGTTAGATATCGTATAGTGATTTTTAAGGATATGTAGTGGACGCTGATGAATTTTATTGTTATTTGTAGCCCCCCCCCCCCACCGCTGATACGGGAACGTTAATTATTTTTATTGTGTGATTTAATTACGTATAACCGTATTGTGAATAATTTCTCGTTACGTTTATGAATTTCCAAAAGTCGGTGGCAAATAGGCATCCGGTTAATTCGATCGGCGATGCCATTTTTGGTCGCTCTTCCACCGTAGAGATCACGCGAGTACGTTCGTAGTAGCCCGTTTGATCTCGGTGTAAAGAGTGCAGCTGAGCCGCGTCCTTGAACGGCCGACTACGTGTAACAACAGGCAACAAATGACAGATCCTCCCGAAGTAGGATTTGCTTTCGTACATATTATTTATTACATTACGGTTCATTCAGTCCGTTTTTCTGACGGGATAAATTTTTTATTCTGCGTTAAATTTCCTTTTTAAATTTATTTATTTTTTTGTTCATTCGTGTCCTAAATAAATAATGTATTTCAATTTTTGCTTCGATAATTTTTATCGATAATAAATCTTTATAAAAACAATAGATATTTCGTACTTTAGAATTAAAGATAAGCCTTCTATAGGTGTTATTGCCTCCTTGAAATTAGAAATTTTGCCTATCGATGGTTAATTGAATGATTAACTGTAAACCATTTTTGGTTTCATAATGTAATTTTTACGGGGGTTCTTTGTTTTAGGTATACGCAAAATTCTAGTAGGCTTTTTCATGTCACGGACGATCGATTGCACCGTATCCTTCCGATGGTTATCGAACAGACGTTTAAACAACAATTTTTATATAATTTTTAATAAAAAAGAAAACGTAGACTGTTTATCCTTAAAATAGTTTTATCATAATTATTAAGTCCTTTTGATAGAAGAATTTTTTGCTGTCGATTGTCACCAAAAATAGTCGAATGTTATTAAAAAAAATAAAACATATTTTTAACCGTTTGTATGGAGATGGCCTGTTAAAAATAGCATAATCAATCATATATAGTAAATAAATTTGCTAATGAAAAAAAAATTCGTCGGTTTGCCGCTACGTAGGCTCGTTAAATAGTAGCGAGCTGATTATTTTTTTCATCGGAACTTATTAAAACGCAAATGTGTGCGGGAGATGATTAAATCACTTTACCTAACGCAGAGTCTGGATATCTGTCCCGTCTTGCTGTATATTTTTTATCAAAGGCGGTTATTTAATTTTATTGGCGGTTATATATATTTTTTGTTAATTAGACGGAGTTAGAGAATGCGTTTTTTTTTTAGATCGTGAATCGGTGTGGCGACCGGCGACGTCACAAGGGGAAGGTGTTTATCCCTACGGGGATCAGGATGGACGGGTGGGTATTACAGAGGTTATTCCTTTGGAGATTAGGAAAAACGTTTGCGTCCTTTTTCCGACGCAATTTTCCTTCGGTCTTTCCAATGAAGTTCTTCCGGTCTAGCAGGAATGCTTATGACTGGGCCCTAATTTTGTGTTGATTTTAATGCGTTCTCTTCGCGGAGAGAGTCGCATACGGCGTCTAAAGGCGGTTGCCTGCTTATTTATAATGTAACATGAAGGGGTCTGGTTTACAGACATTCTTCTTCTGGCGGTCTGGGCTTTCCGCTTTTGTTATACGGTTTGCTTCTTTTCTTTATCCGGAAAGTTCTAGGTTCGAATCCCTTCAGGTTAGGTATTTTTTTTTTAATTATAATTTCATATATATTTCTATTAAAAAGCTTTGTAATTGTATATAAAAGTTACTGCCTAATAACCCTTACTTTACCGTTTATGGTAATCGACTAGTTTGTCAGAATTATATTTAGATATAAACAAGTCATTATAAAAACAGTCATTACATTAAAAAAAAGCCGCAGGGTTATTTAATCGAGTTATTTAATTTTTAATTGAAGGTTGGCATCCCTGCTAAATTCTCCTTTTTTTGTTACTCGTTAGGTCAGGTTGGCATCCCTGCCAAATTCTCTCTTATTTTGTTACTCTTATTAAATGAATTTTTCTAATGCTCTACTCTTAGTGTAGTATTAGCCATCACAGCCTCAACGTGTATTTAACAGTCATTCTAATTAATTTACCACAACGTTACGTATATGAGGCGTAAATTTGAATATTATATAAAAGTAATTTGGGATGTAATCGAAACAAAAACTTTTATTTATTTCAACGAACCTGCGTATAAAATAATATTTAGAATAATTTTAACCCGACCGAGTAGGTATTAAACAGCGGCAAATTATTCGACATTTTTGGACCCCGGGCCTCATGTACGGCCCGGGGTCCATGTTTCTTGGTCTTCTTGCGGCTGCTGTTGTAACCATGACTGCGAGGAAACATTACAATCGGCCTGTTCAACGACATCCGCTGCCTTCTTCCTTAACAAATTATGATTCCATCCCGGTCAGGCATGGCGTTTTTCATACGCTAGAAATTTCCATCCTCTTAGGACAAAATGACCGAAGCTGTCGATGTCCGTCATCTGAAATAAGAAAAAAAATACAGTAATATCTTTATCGATAACAGGGGACTGAATTTATCGATAAAGTAAATCGATAAAATATCAGTGCGTGCTTATTTAATTATCTAATTTAATATATCTGGGCCGGCCACCGTGACGCGAGTGGTAGCGTCTCGGCCTTTCATCCGGAGGTCCCGGGTTCGAATCTAGGTCAGGCGTGGCATTTTCACCCGCTACAAAAATTGTAATTCGTCTCATCCTCTGAAGCAATATTTAACGGTAGTCCAGGAGGTTAAAAAATCATGTTTATGTTATATAATGCGTAGTATTGTATAACTTACCTGTTTTTGTGTATGTATTATGTATTGATGTTGCAATTGAAAAATTAATAATATGTAAATTGTAATTTTCAAGAATAAATTTGATGGTTATATATATATGTATATATATATATATATATATATATATATATATATATATATATATATATATATATATATATATATATATGTAATGAATAATTTTAATATTAAATATTATTTTGTTAAAGACGTTTTTATTCCTACACATACGCGGTACGGATCGATCGAGTACCGCTTGGGTTCGTTTATCGAAGTCGTTTAAAAAATTCTCTACACTGCAACTGTATAAACATTAATTGCAGTGTATATTTTAATGTTTTTAGTAAGTATAGTACAATAGGCTATTTAGAATATTATTTCTAATGATGTGAAATACAGTTGTGGTTGTGTACATTTGATTTTAGTAGCTAAGTGATGTGTCACCTACATATCTATACAGGGTTATCATAAAAGAATGGTGCGGTTTTGAACATTGTTTAAATTAAAACAGAATTACTTACAGTTTATGTTTTTTATTCTTCAAATTTGTCGTCTCAAACATTTTTTTTTACATAATTAATAAATTTCAATATGTGCGCCCTTAGTCGCTCGAAAATGTCCAAACGATACTCAACTTCTCTCCAAAATTTAGTTAACATTTCTTCGTTAACGGTTGTCATCGCTTCATTAATCCTGTTTTTTAAGCGGTTTAGGTCGCGATTTTTTTGTGTATAAACAACGCTTTTGATGTACCCCCGCAAGAAAAAATCGCAAGGCGTCAGGTCTGGACTCCTTGGAGGCCAAAGTTCGGGTCCTTGCCGCCCTATCCATCGATCTCCAAATTTTTCGTTCAAAGCGTCCGCGACCGATGCGTTGAAGTGCGAGGGAGCACCGTCTTGTTGGAAATGAAGTCGATGAATGTTTTCGAGTTCATCCGGCTGAGGAAAGCAATAATCGGTTAACACGTTAAGATACGTAACTCCATTAATTGTTTTTTCAGCAAAGAATAAAGGCCCTATTACACGTTTTTACATCGCACCACACCAAACATTAACTTTAGGCGAATAGCGTTGTTTCTCTATAATTGCGTGTCGGTTTTCAGAGCCCCATATTCGTGAATTGTGCCTGTTAACACATCCATTCACATGGAATGTAGCTTCGTCTGTAAAAATTATATCGTCTAAAAACGATTCGTTTACAGTTATTCTGTCCGACATTTCAACGGCGAAATCGTAACGTTTTACACCATCATCGGGTTTCAATTCCTGCAGTATCTGGATTTTATAAGCGTGTAATTTGAGGTTTTTTACGTAAAACTTTGTGAATTGTTGATTTTGGAATACCTAATTCGACGCTTCGACGTGGGATGGACTTCCCAGGATTTCTAATTGCCGATCGTCTAATTAGTTCAACCGTTTCGTCCGGTACACTCGGTCTGCCGGTTGATTTCTGTTTCTTAACCGATCCGGTTTCTTCAAATCGTTTGAACCGACGCGTTATGTTATTTTTGTGCGGCGGATCTCTTCCGAATTCACGTCGAAACGCACGTTGAACTAAAATTACGGATTTTAATTCGGCCATCAATAAAACACACTTTGCTTTGTCTTTATCCGAGAACATAGTAACTCGCTAAACTCACAAAGTTAAATGTAACATCTAGAAATTTCCCTACAATCTTCCTATGAATTACTGAAACCGCACCATTCTTTTATGATAACTCTGTATATATATATATATGTCGGAGAGGCGAGGAGATTTGTCAGGGATTCAACGTTTTGTGTTTCACTCATTTTTATTATTACAAGTGGAGAATATATAAGATTACAATAAAGTTCAATTAATAAAAATGAGTAGATAACTCGTACAATGAAATAATTACAAATGATAATTATCACTTATCAATAACTCAGTAGTACACGAATTATAATATAAGATTAATTCAATTTAGAATTCAAATAATATTAAAACAACTTGCGATAGACCGAGGCTCAGGGAAATAACGAATTCCCGATCACCAGGACGTCTGTTCGATCTGGGTTCCAAAGCAAGACTACCTTTTCTCAATATTCTCAAATAATATGCCTACTGCATATTTCCTTTTCCTTATTAATTTTATGATACCCCTATCGTCCTGGGATCCCGACTACGTTGACAACCATGTGCCTACCTAGGCCTAAGCCTACCGCAATAAAACAATTTAAACCTTATTTTACAAAATATTACAAGTAATAGTACATTTCTTAAAACTACTAAAAATACAGATATTCTAAAGAATATTCTCATCGTTTTGTCGGAAGATACTCCACTGTACTTTATTCTCCGACATATATATATATATATATATTACATACACCGGGAGTTTCTAAAATGTTGGCTATACGTTTTCGGATTCTAAGTGTAAAACTAAACAAAAAAATCTGTAAGAAGAATTGCGATTTCTCGCCCTGACCGCCATTTTGTTAGTTTTGTATATAAATTTATATCTATTTCGAATGAAGAAATCACATTAATATTTTGTAAACGTCTAAAATTAGGTTAGAATCACGACTTAAGTACCTTTGCAAATCACAGAATGGCTGTTTTTGTTTATTTTTCAATCCTTTATATCTCCATAAATATTAGTTTTATCGAAATTTATGTAATTTGATAAAATATTAAGCCTTTTATTTTGAGCAAAATGACATTTTATTATTTCAAATCAGTTAATAAATAGCAGAGTTATGGCAGAAAATTGATGTAATTGTGTCTGTTTTCATGTCCTCCACTTTACATTCAATTCGAATATTTTATTTATTGTTAATTCTAGTATCGTAAATTAGTATCAAATTAAGTAATAATTATCACACAAAATTACATCTATTTTCTCCCACAAAAAAAAATTCGGATTCGGTCGAAAGTAACGGTGTGGAGCGAGATAATTGTGGATCCGTTCGTTCTAAGCGTACCTTAAATGCTGAAAGTTCACCGTGCTGCAAAATGAAATCTGGCCGGTTATCAGTACTTGGAAAACATACTGCTATTGTTCGTGAACGGTTGAATGCCCGCTTTCCTGAAAGGCGGTTGGGTCGTGCAAGTGGTCGGCCAGGAGTCTTAACACCCTTTTCCTTGGGATTGATAAAAGGGGCAAGTCTACCGCCGTACCAAACCGAAGATTTTGAAAAAAACTTAACGGAAAAGTACGCGAAGTTTTGTCATCCGTTCCACAAATGAAATCGGTTGACGCGATTCCAGAGCGGCATTGATTCATAATCATTGCCCAGCAAAACCCGCTGAAGAGAAATTGATGAAAATTTGTATACGCGTTCTTCTTACGCTGTAAGTGCACATTAAGAAAGGATTTTTTTGAAATTGCGAGTTTCAACGATTAAAATGGTGTAACAATGAAATTTACAATTTTTTTTTTAATCTTTCGATAAGTGGAAGATATCAACTTGATTTTTGGTGTATGTAATCCGCATGTGATGATTTATTAAAAGAGTTCTAAGTTTTTCGAAATTCGACCTTGAAAGGCATGAAGAATGGTAATAGATTTCGAATAACGATTGAAACTTTTTCCCATTTTCAACTGTACTAAACGAGATATTTAGTAGATCTGGGCTTGAAAATATTCTTCAGATAAATATTTAATCTCCGTTACTTTTTAATCTTTACATGGAACTAGCAGTTAATGATGTTAAAGAACAATTTAGATTCGGAGTAACAGTACAAGGTGAAAAGATAAAGATGCTACGATTTGGTGATGATATAGTAATTCTAGCCGAGAGTAAAAAGGATTTAGAAGAAACAATGAACGGCATATATGAAGTCCTACGCAAGAACTATCGCGTGAAAATAAACAAGAACAAAACAAAAGTAATGAAATGTAGTAGAAATAACAAAGATGGACCGCTGAATGTGAAAATAGGAGGAGAAAAGATTATGGAGGTAGAAGAATTTTGTTATTTGGGAAGTAGAATTACTAAAGATGGACGAAGCAGGAGTGATATAAAATGCTGAATACCATAGACGAAACGAGTCTTCAGTAAGAAATATAATTTGTTTACATCAAAAATGAATTTAAATGCCAGGAAAAGATTTTTGAAAGTATGTGTTTGGAGTGTCGCTTTATATGGAAGTGAAACTTGGACGATCGGAGTATCTGAGAAGAAAAGATTAGAAGCTTTTGAAATGCGGTGCTATAGGAGAATGTTAAAAACCAGATGGGTGGATAAAGTGACAAATGAAGAGGTATTGCGGCAAATAGATGAAGAAAAAAGCATTTGGAAAAATATAGTTAAAAGAACAGATAGACTTACAGGCCACATACTAAGGGGTCCTGGAATAGTCGCTTTAATATTGGAGGGACAGGTAGAAGGAAAAAATTGTGTACGTTTGGAATATGTAAAACAAATTGTTAGGGATGTAGGATGTAGAGGGTATACTGAAATGAAACGACTGACACTAGATAGGGAATCTTGGAGAGCTGCATCAAACCAGTCAAATGACTGAAGACAATAATAATAATATAATTATTATATAATATATATAAAATTATTAAATAATTCAAAATTGTTAATCTTGTTAAAAAAAAATTTTACAATAAATAATCTCATAAAAATAAAAAAATAAAATATCAAACGTTAATAATGAAATAAAATTTATGTAGTTTTCATCTTAGAAAAATGAGTACGTGTAATTTAATAAGTGTACAAAGAAGTCATGTATCCGCATCAGATTTTTTTGAATTTTTATATTTAAAGGGGTAAAAAAATCTTTTTTTTTACATTTTTTCCGTTTGGGCTACCGCTGTTGAATAAGTGTTTATGAGATTTGGTGACACAGTGATGGTAGTTTATGTTTATAATTCTGAATATGTAATTTGCGAGCGAACCCGCGACAGTGATGCTAGTATTTCATAATGTGTTTAGTATGGATAGTACAATAGGTTATACTGTGTAAGAATATTATTTCTATTGATGTGAAATACTGTTGTATTCATTTGATTTTAATAGTTAAATGATGTGTCATCTACATATATATATATATATATATATATATATATATATATGTGTGTGTGTGTGTGTGTGTGTGTGTGAGTGAGTAAAACGAGAAAGATGTAGTGTGGAACGGGAGTATTATGACGTCAAACATAATTTTAATTCCAACTTTTTAATGCGAATGTAATATATAAAATACAAGAATAATTTTAAGATGTAAATGACAGTTATGTAAAACTATTTATTCAGTCATGTTAAGCGATTGGTTTGAAATTTATTAATTATTTTGTAATTACGTACTAGAAAACAAATCAGGACCGGTTTAATTTTTTTTTTATGCAGTTGTCTTGCTTAAAAAGGTGCTTTTCTATGATTAATTCATAAACCTGAGCAAAACTAATCCTAATTATTAAATTACAGTACGTTTCGCAGTTACGATCGAACTTTTTCGATTTTTATCGAACGTATCGGTAAAGCTTTTCGTTATTACGGAACGATCTGTGTATAACTATATTTCGTAAAATATTCATAACGATGTGTTATCTTTCTTATAAAAAAGATTGTTCGAAAGATGTGCTGGTATTGAAGTTTCCGTCGTTTAGCGATCGCTGCTCAATATATTGAACATGTTGTCTCCTTTTTAACCGTTGACGCGATCTTTATGTACAATTTCTAGTCTATTTCTAAGCGGCTACGTTGTAAATACTTTTTAAGTTTATTGTTTACGTATGTAGGACTTGTTAAAATTTATTTCTATTGTTTTACTCTTAGTTACGTTTCAAATAAAAACACGAAGGGAGTTGTACTAGAAGGATCTCTTCGTTATATTAGTCGATGATATCCGGCGTCCCTGAAAGCAGTAGTTAATAAACTTATTTTTTCCCCCGGTTAAACTTTTCGCTGGAAGTCGCTACTGATAATTCCGTTTTATATTTTATTTTTGTTTTCGCTTTTTATTAGCGCTCAAATAGTTAAGTTCACTATAAAATAAATCTGTTTATATATAATAGCATATACAGGATGTCCCACATAAAACGCAACCCAACCTTATATTGGTAGGTATTGAAATAATAAAAAGGCATATGTAAATGTAAATGTAGTTTTTATTATTACCATCCATTACCTTACATTTAGAGTAAATGTTGGAAGTGGCCGCCATCTTCTTGAATACAAGCTTCAATTCTTTTTACAGCGTTTCTTGCAACTTTTTTCAAAGTTTGTGGCTGGATATTTAATACAGCTTGTTCAAGTGTTCGTGGTTTGTTGCCGTAGGTTTTTTCTTTGAGGTAACCCCGTAGAAAAAAATCCGCCGCAGTCAAATCTGGAGATCTTGGTGGCCACAAGCCTCGACCGATAACACGATTACCGAAAAATTCCTCGACGAATTCAGAAGTTGAACCTGCGTAGTGCGATGTCGCACCGTCATGTTGTAGCCGGCAGCGTCTGTCTTTCTCTTCCAAGAGTGCTATGAACGGAAATAAAATATGCTGATATCGTTCTGCGTTAATGGTGCACTCGAAAAAAATAGGATCGATTATTTTCTTCCGCGATATCGCGCACCACACGCCCGACTTCTGCGGGTGTAATTGTTTTTCGTGATAAAAGTGGGGATTTCAGCGCTCCAAATTGTACTGTTTTGGCTGTGATAGCTATCCGAATGAAACCGTGTTTCATCTGTGAAAATTAACGAATCCATAACATTAATTCCCTCACGCAGAAATCGACGGAACCGTTGACAATATTGTAGCCGTTTTCTTTGTCGGGCTCAAGAAGTCGATGAATCGTTTGAATGCGATAAGGTCGTAATTGTAATCGTTTGGTCGCCCGATGAACAGTCGATTTAGACAAATCAATTTCAGCAGACAAACGTCTGATCGATTTATTTGGCGAGGCGAGTAATCGGTCTTTGATTTCAGCGACTGTATCTGTATTCAACACCGACGCAGATCTTTTGTGTTCCTTGTTATTAACAGAACCGGTCTCAGTAAATTTTGCGACTAACCTTAATACTGATGTTTTGTTTGCAGCAGGTTTATACGGGCTCTTATGGCGAAACAAATCTTGCACTGCAATCAATGATTTCGTACTGAAGTACGACACGACGATGAAAACACGTTCATCTAGCGAAAACACCATCTTGTCTCTAGCGATACATCGAACGTTATGACTGCATTGTTGTTACTATCGGGTAGTGTTCTACTGCGTCGCCGCGATGTTCAGATGTTTGACGAGTCCATTTCAGTAACGAGTAGGGGAGTAAGCTTGACTTTTGAAATTTCATGGATGAGTGATTGATGGGTTGCGTTTTTTTTGGAACACCCTGCAGTTTATTATTACGATTTATCTTGGATAAATAGATATAAATAGAAATTATCTGCTATTTAATTAAAACCTAATATGCAGTGCAAAAATATTATAGAATTATAGGTACGGTTATGGTATAACCAATAAAAAAAATCCCCCGGTCATGGACGTAAGTCATTTCTGGCGTTTTCAAGTATAACGACATCATATGCCTTAACGAATGCAATTGAGGAGTGAGGTTTTTTCCCACCCGTTGCCTTCTTTATTAAACTGATAGTATTTTCGCTCATCGTGAGGAATTACCTCACCCGTTATGTCGAACATAATTATTGGCTTTATATATATATATATATATATATATATATATATATATTAATCATCATAAATTTCATAGAAAGCGACATAAGGCTCTCTTAGAAATACAATAGAAACTACAAATAGTGTAGTTTCTCTTTCGTATGTCATTTTTTTTTTTACATGGGTCACAGTTATAAAAAGGATTAACAGGTACATAACATCAGTTTTTTTTTTGTATGTAGAGAAACATTGCGTTTATACGGTATATTGTCTGTGCAAAAAAAATTTTACTTTTAAATCGATGCAGGTAACTTGTTTGTGATACCGATTTAAGAAATCATATATTATCGATTATTAGTATTATTAAATTATATATATTTATAATGGAGATTGAAAAGTAAATAACAATTTTAAAAGAAAATAATTTTTTATATTATAAAGTATAAAATTAAAACAAAAAATCACGACCACAACCATAAAAACAAATAACCACATAATAAATATACCGCAAACGGTATTTCCGTTTGTTTTCTCTCTCGCTCTCTCTTTTCTCTTTCTTTACCTCCCACCCTTCATCACCAGAATTGTGTTTTTTTTTTCTTT
Source organism: Lycorma delicatula (assembly GCF_047948215.1). Lineage (NCBI taxonomy): Eukaryota > Metazoa > Arthropoda > Insecta > Hemiptera > Fulgoridae > Lycorma > Lycorma delicatula. Next base: position 12,879,591 of record NC_134467.1, on the reverse strand, counting down.
GCCGTTTCGTGGTATATAGAATTAACCGATTTTGATAAACAAACAAAGCGGTTAAGTTAATTTAAATAATAGTTATTTAAAAGTCATTCTTTACCTATATCGGGTGTCAGGGAAAGAACTTGGCGGTTTTAAATTATATTTACTTTATTTTACTTAGAATTACAAACGTGTATGTTTTATTACATGAAATTACCGTTTTACAGCCCTACAGAAGTTAAAACCGATAATCCATCCGCCTGATTCCACAATTTTGGCGAACATATCTGTAGGAATCGCTTTCGCTATTACTGTGGTGGTTGAGGGACTGCATTTATTTTTAGTCGCATCGTCCTTTTCGTAGTCCCAAAAGAAGAAATCCGCATGCGGTGGATTTCCGACCGCAGCATCCTATGCCTTTCTTGGAACCTGTCGTTGAGCGAAGTCCGTACAAGTTCTGTATCGTGTAGAAATCTCCATCCTGACCCACCGGCCCGGTCTAGTGGTGAACTCGTCATCGTAAATCAGCCGATTTCGAAGTCGAGAGTCTAAGGTTCAAATCCTAGTAAACGGAATTACTTTTATACCCGTTTGAATATTAGATCGTGGATACCGGTGTTCTTCGGCGGTTGGGTTTACCTGAGACTGTACAGGACTACACTTAATTTGCATTCGTACATATCATGCTCTGAAGTAATACCTTACGGTGGTTCCGGAGGCTAATCGGAAAAAGAAAGGATCTATCTCCATCCTGTTGGAAAATTATATATTTTCAATCCGGGGAAATATAAAGTTTTTTAACACGTTCAACTTGTACGCCACGCCGGTAGTAGTCGGATCGTGGAAAAAACGGCTTAAAATTTTATTACGCATGATGTTCCACCGAACATTTCGCTTTTTAAAGCGCCGCGCTCGAAAATTATGATGTTTCACGACTCCTCAAGATGAAATTTGCTTCACGAATAAATAAAATTCTCTGCAGGTAGTTTTCGTAGAAAGAAATTAAGTCTAATATCGCTGTTATAAATTTAATTCTTTGCGGCATATCGTTAGGTTTAATTTCATTCATAGTTTATTAGCGCAAAGTTTCAATCGCTTGCGAACATCACGGGCAATGCGTTTACGATTGTTTAGGACTACACGCGTCGTAGGGATAAGATGTACCACCGTGGATACCGGTGTTCTTTGGTGGTCGGGTTTCAATTAACCACATATCTCAGGAACGGTCGAACTGAGAATGTACAAGACTACACTTTATTTACACTCATACATATCATCCTCATTCATCCTCTGAAGAATTATCTAAACGGTAGTTACCGGAGGCTAAACAGGAAAAAGAAAGATGTACCACCTGAAGAATGTTTACCCCGAAAAGTTATGTAACGTAGTTGCTGGCTTCCTTAGATCCGGACGCTTACTTCGCGAAGATAGGCGTTTTGACATCGAGCTCCGGTTAGCTTAAATCTTCGCTGTTTCGATGAGATGGATGTGCGGAGAACTCTGTGATAGAGTTGCCGGTGCACGCATTGACTTCGCACCCGAAATAGGACTTGCAGAGAGAGATAGGGTGTGTTTTCGTTAAAGGTTTATTAAATTTGTGAATCTATTTCTTGTTTTTTTAACTATATCGAATCGTCGGACAAAATATTTGTTGCGATCAACAGTTGTTTTGTCGGTATTCCGCGGCTGCTTCTAACACCGAGATCGCGCTTCCGCGTATCTGTTAATTTTGTAATTTAGGGTTTTAAGTTACGGTAGATCGTGGTTGGAAGAGGCCATACGAAGGCGCGTTAGTAAGTCGTGTAAATACACTGATGGAAATGTCTGACGAGGAATTGACATCGGTGGCATCCTGACAGAGACCAAACTGATGACTGGGTTGTGTTATCAAGTTTGTAGGGTCTAAAAGATTACTTCCGCTAACGCCCATCATAGTTATGAACGGAGGGTGTGGTGTAGCGACCGCGATCGTCACAAGGCGGGTTTTTTTCCTACGGGGATCAGGATGTACCACCTGAAAAATGTTTTTCTTTTCGTCGCCGTGTACCGGTTGACTTTCAAACGAGACGGCACTGGAAAGTCTACCATTCTAGCCAAGATGGTTAAAAATTCTACAAAATGCATTACAGTTTGGAATATGCTGTTTTTAATTTTTACAGATTCATCACATTTTTCTATTAAGTTTTGTTTTTAATAATAAAATTAAATTTTGCTTTTCGTAGACATTAGCTTCTCAAATTAAAATCTATCAAATTTTTGGGTAATAAAATTTAAGCATTTATTTAGTAGTCGTTTAACAAAGTTATTGTACTTTAAAACAAACAAAAAAAAAACGTGTTTTTCGTCACGAAAGTTTTTTTTATTACGTTTGATATCGTGAAACCTACGTCAAATACAGTTCTAGGACCTGTATTATTCGACGTTTCAGGTCAATAAACTTAAAAAAACCGACAAGTTTACCCCTTACACATTTCAATAGGGTCTCATTTCGCCGGGAGAAATGAAATGCAGGCGAAATTATTCACTAACCGTAGCTCAATAACATATAGCGTTTTTGAAAATATGTTTTTTCGAGTTTTTCCGTATTTCAAACTTTTGAATTAGTTCCCAAATTATTTCCTTTCCCTCCTGAATGTAGAAGATGAAAGTACAGGTTTTAAAAATCGTTATAAAAATAAATTGTCCATTGAAAACTGTAATAATAATAATAATCTCGTCGACTGTATAAGTCACCGCTGTTTTGTGTGGTTTTCGATAAAATGTTCTAAATTTATAGTATACTGTCGCAATAAGAGCAGTAGCGAATCTGTTTAGTTTCGTTCACTAAGTAATTTTTCTGTTCTTCGCCGAGTAATTTGTGTAACTCGTGTCTTTTTAATTATTTTGAATGACATTGCAAAGTATGCTTTTCTAGAAAATTTTCCTCTGACGTTTAAATAAAATTATGTTCATTAAATTAACTGTTTGCATGAAAAATTGTTTTTATAAAACAATTAAAGATTTTTCAGGAAACTTTTGTCTTTATCGTAGACAAAATAATTTATTAAAATACTTTCTTTTTTTTTTTACGGGACTATCAGTATAAATTTTGAATCGAGTAATCTGTCCCGACTAAAATGATTTGCAGAGCTACCTATGCTCTGATTATTCCGGTATTTTTTTATATTATTCGATTTTTATCGATCGTTAACTTGGATATTATTTATTCAATACCAGCTGATTCGGCAATGCTTCGCCGTTGCTAGATTTGAGTATATGTATAGATTAAATGAACAGAATTGAAAGTTTTATAAAACATTAAAAAAATGAACATACCCACAAAATTTAACCTTTCACTTTATGCTTTTTTCCTTTTTCCATTTTCCCCGAAAATATTTCTTTTCACGTCCTAATTTTGCATATGAGCCAAATCGGACCGTAAACGCAATTTTTTCAAATATCTCAATCCCAGCGCCATTTCCCGGGTCCATTTTTTGCAGACGTATTTCTTTCCATGTAAGTAACAGATATTCAGAATATGTGCCCGAACGGACCAAAAATATAATTTTTTCGAAACATCTCGATCCCAGCGCTACCTAGCGGGTCCATTTTTTTTTTGCAAAAATATTTATTTTCACGTAACTTAATATATTATGAATATGAACCAAATCGGACCGTAAATAACATTTTTTTGAAATATCACGACCCCAGTGCCACCTAGCGGATCCAAACTAATTCAGAAACCTTCGCGGGCGTGCGCACAACAACTCACCAAAGTTTACGCATACGGGACAAACGTTTATTTTTATATATACGAGGTGCTACCCAAAAGTTCGAGGAATTTTACCATAAAAAGAAAATAGCTTACTATAAATTATAATTTCCACTGTCTCCTTCAAAGTAATCCCCTTCGACATTGATACAGTGTTCCCAGCGTTTTTCCCATGATTCCATGCATCCCTGGAAGTCTGCAGGTGTAAGTGTTTGAAGCACCTTCTGCGTTTCTTTCTGAATCTCTTCAGTTGTGTTAAAACGACGGTCTTTCAATTGGAATTTTAGTTTCAAACGACGGCCTTTCAATTGGAATTTTAGTTTTGGAAAGTGAAAAAAGTCGCACGGGATAAGGTCAGGCGAATAGGGTGGGTGGGGAATCAGTACCGTCTTTTTGGAAGCCAAGAAAGTCCGAACGGCTAGCGATGCGTGCGCGGGCGCGTTGTCATGGTGCAGAACCCGGCTGTTGTTACCCCACAGATCTGAACGTTTGCGCCTAATGCTTTCACGTAACCGCTTCAAAACTTATCAATAGAACATCCCATTGACAGTTTGACCAAAAGGAACAAATTATGCCTTTGATGTTACGAAAAAACAATCATCATCGACTTCACATTGCTGCGAACTTGGCGACTTCCATTGGGACGATTGCTGCTTAGTTTCAGAGTCATACCCGTACACCCATGTCTCATCACCGGTTATGATGTGGGAGATGAAGTTAGGGTCATCTCTTGCTGAATTTTTCAATTCATTACGTACAGCTACGCGATTATATTCCTGGTCGCTGTTCAACATTCTCGGTACGAATTTTGCAGCGATGCGTCTCGTTCAAATTATCCGACAAGATGCGTCGTACGGACGCATATGACATTTGTACGATTGCACAAACATCATGGATTGTTTGTCTACGATCTGCAGCAATAGCCTCTCGCACTTTCGCGATGTTTTCCGGTGTTACGCTTGTTTATGATCTTCCTGAGCGCTTATCGTCATCAACTGTTGTTCATCCATCTTTGAATCGTTTGTACCACAAAAAAGTTTTACTTTTACTCATAGCATTGTCATCAAATGCTTTCACAAGCATGCGATGGGTTTTTGCACCAGTTTTTTAAGCACGAAGCAAAATTTGATGCGGGTTCTTTGCTCTTTAAAATCTGGCATTTAGAACTTCGCCGAAGCAGTAAAACACAACGTTACACAACCGCACGAAAGTCAACAATGCAGCATCTCACTGTCACAGCTGTTGGAACACTGATTCACAAAGAGTACTGTTAGCCACATCTAGCGACAGCAGGTCGTACCAGCAATGATTCACGCGCGAAATTCAAATTTCCGGAGCTTTAGGGTAGCACCTCGTAAATACTTGCTGACCAGGCAATGCTTCACTGTTGATAGATCTGAGTATTCGCAGTAGGTCTGAAAAGTTTCGGAACTAAATTTCTGTATTAGATAAATGTAGCACCATCTGTCGGACAACCAAACAACTATGTAGTACGATGTCTGACGAGTGTGTGTAAAAAATTTCATCACGTTTCGTCACTCCAGTCTCGAGTTATATTCGGCCGCTATATTAGATGGATTTTTACGTTGTGTTCATGTGACTTTGTGCGAGCTCGCGACATGGAACACAGAAGTGCGATAAAATTTTGCGTTCGACTTCAAAAATCTTTCGTTGAGACTTGTTCTATGATACAGCAAGCATTCGGTACAACCGCATCTCGTACTACAACATAGACGAGGTGGAAGACGGTAGAGAGTCGGTGACGACGAACGAACCGGGAGGCCGTCAATAGCTGTTAACGACGAAAACGTTGCGAAAGTGCGCGAGCTCCTGCTCGGACCCTTAACTAACTAGTGTAACTGTATATATTCTAAATTTGAGCCAAATCGGACCATAAATTTAATGTTTTGAAATATTTCGACCCTAGCGGGTATAAATTAATTCAGAAACCTTCGCGGGCGACGCACAACAACTCAAAACAGTTTCATCGCAATCGTATGTATGGTATAGGAACGCATACGAGACAAACATTCTTTTATATATATATATACTAGCTGTACCCGCCAGGCTTCGCTTTGGCACATTGTGGTTGCATGGATGAGAAATGAGAAACAAAACAAAGCATACTTTTTATAGAAGTTTAATTTTGTAATACTTGTGGATATACAATATTTTTTGTTTTTCCACTGTCTGCGTTGATAAAATAAAGGCCACCATCTGGTTTGCCGACTCGGGAACACGCAACATACAGTTGCCCGTGTGAGATGCAATCCGCATCTAAATCTAAACCACACAATTCTAAAGATTGACCTTGAGCTTTATCTATTGTGATTGCAAATGCCAATCGAATTGGGAATTGCAATCTTTTAAATTGAAATGGTGTATCGGTCGGGATTATGGGTATTCGAGGAATGAGGACATCTTCACCTTTGAAAGGCCCCGTTAAAATCGTTGCTTCCACTACGTTATTCATCCATTTCTTAACTGCAAGTCGCGTGCCGTTGTAGAGTTTTGGCCGATTAATATTCCGCAACAGGATAATTGTAATGTTTTGATCGAACCTTTGCTAGAATCAATCTAATGAGATTACATTGGCAACGGCCATACGGGCTCTTTGCGATTGGTCGTTGTGTTTGACAGCGGCCATCTTGCATTGATCTGATTGGTTTTCCTTTGTTTACATTTCCATCTGATTTATTGGAGTCTTATTTCTTAAAAAACGTTACAAATTAAAATTAGATAGATAGATTTATTAAAAATAGATGAAAACAATCTTTGATGCGGATTATATATCTTACTAAAATTTGAGCTCAATCGGTGCAGAACATTTTGAGTTTTTGAAGCCGTACACAAACGAACTTAACTTTTATATATATATATAAAGGAATGTTTGTTTTATTTATATATATATATATATATATATATATAAAAGATTGAATCTGCAAATTCAAAATGAATAACGTTGTTTAGGGAATTAAATTTACGTCATAACATTTTTGTTAAAGGGTTTTTAATGATTAATTCAAAAGGAACCGTTCCCGTTTGTAAAAATAACTGTATTTTTGTTTATTGTAAGGGAGGGTTGATTTTTTATTTTAAGCTTACCACTATTGCAAGGATCATGAAAAATATAGGGTTGAAATTTAACGAAAACATAGTAGCTATATCATATTTTGCTTTTTTATATTTCGTTTATTGATTCTTTTTTTGATATTTTAGGAATTCCATATTTTTTTTTCGTTTTTATTCAAGATGTGTATTTATTGGTGTTAGTAGGAGTTATCGTTATAAACTATTGATAGGTCGATAGGTTACGTCGTCGTTTTTTTTGTTTTTATTTTTTTTGTAGAATAGCGTGTAGTCGCTACTGTAACAGGAAAATAGCGGAATAAAATCCATTTACTTACTACTAATAAAGCTAGTTAATGCCGTGTACTATATATATTACGTGTGCTAGCGTCGTATACTTTTGCAGTATTCGTACGTAACGGAATAAAGCGGTGGCGTCTTTTACCGTTAAATAGAGAAAAAGAAAATGTTTTAATGCATTACTTATAACTGACATAAATTCCGTTCAATTTCTTTCAGATTTTATAAATTTTTTTATATCCTCTTCTGATATTTCACGGGCAATGTTCTACCACAAATTTTTCATGACGAATTTGATATAAATACACATACACAAGGAAAATGAAAATATTGCATTAAAGGGTAATTTTATGTGAACGTGTTTCATAAGTCTGTATTATTTTCTAATAATCAGATATATATATATATTTTACTTAAGAATGATAAATCCGTTGTACCAGGAATAAGCTAGAAAAAATTTTTTCTAGAGGTTAAACTTGAATTTCATTTTTTTTTTAATGTACTTAAAACGACAGTCGTCCGTAAATATTTAATTTTTATTTTATTTACTTTCCTTGTTATAGCGATGTAATCTAATATAACAGCTGTATCTATAACTGGAAAGTATGTAGATGGAGAAAAAAAAAATAAAAAAAATTAGTCTTTTTCACCTTTTGTGTCTTAAGAAGATATTAAAATATTTATTTTTAACTTTTTTTTTTTGTCTTTAGTCATTTGACTGGAAAAGTAATCGACGATGAATTATAAAAGCACAAAAACTACTAATTCTGTTCGTATATGAACTAACGACATAACTCGAAACACTAAACTATAAGCAGTCTGCCGCAGAATGAAAATTCGCTACAACAGAACAAAAATTCGATTTTTCGGATTAATTTGTTTCGGTACTGTATATATGTATTTTATAATAGGTAGTTTAAAAAATATTGAGCCTTTTGCGCACGAGAAAGTAACGTTAGCGTATTCTGACAAAAGTCGAGAAAGGCATAGTCGTGAGATCGCCAGTGACTTAAACATCCATCACCAGAGTTAAACCGTTTGGAAAAACCTGAATGTAAAATGAAGTTGGACGATCGAGTACCAAATGATTTGACTCGGAAAAATTTACTCTATCGAATTTCTATCCGCGAGTCTGTATTGAAACGTAACGGAATCAAGCCGTTTCTGAAGGGGCTGATCACGACCGATGAAAAGAGCGGTTATCATAGCACAACAACGTGCGAAAAAGATCGTGCTCGAAGCGAGAGGAAGCTCCACGGTTTGTGGCAAAGCCCACACTGACGCCCAGAAAGGTTATGCTGTGCGTTTGGTGAGATCGGAAGGGCACCGTCCATCATGAGCTGCTACCGCCAGGCACAGAACGATTGACTCAGACCTGTACTATCGATGATCAGTGCGTTTGCACGTAGCGCTTAAAAAAAAACGGCCTGAATTGGTCAACAGAAAGTGTGTCGTATACCGCGCTGACAACCTCGTACATCTTTAACGATCCGTCAGAATTTAACAGGACTTGACTGGGAGGTTTTAATGCATCAACGTTATAGCCGTGACCTGGCATCGTCAGATTATCGTTTGTTTCGTTCTCTTTAGAATTTCCTGAATGGCGGTAAGTTTAAAAACAGGCCATTGAAAACCACGTGTCATAATTTTTTGACCGTAAACCAAAGAAGTTCTATAGCGACGGGATTATGGTGTTAACCGGAAAAATGGCAGAAGGTCATCCAATTACAATAAATGTATTTTCAATTTTGGCCTCAAAAAGGTCAATATCTTTTAGACAACCTGTGTATATTATTATTATTATTATGCTTTTACGGCCAACATGGGACCACTTAAGTCAATTTTAGTTGGATCTTTTCTGAGAAAATGGTGTAATTTTACTCTTCCCAGCTGCCCAGTATTTCTTCATCCGTTCAGATCTTGCTTTCCTTTCTTCATCTGTAAACACCGTCTTCGTTGTATTTTGTCGTTCGTCTGTCTTTTGTTTAAATCTAATGTTTTTGTCTTTTAGATTTGTAGTTTTTTCAGTTTTATTCTGTAGGTCGGTCAGGGAAATTCCCAATTCTTTCATATCTTCTTTAATTTCTTCGATCCATCCTACTTCTAGCTTTTGGAACCAGAGCTTTTCAACGATATTTCTTGACAGTCTTGTTTCCGGTGTCCTTATAACATGACCAAAGAAAGAGATTGTTTTTTTCCGCATAGTATCAGTAACATGCTCTATTTCTCGATACACCACCTCGTTTGGCACAATCCACCATCGGCCTTCTTTTTGGTGTTTTTTATCGATTCACGTTCTGACAATTCTCCTCTCTATTTTCAGAATTTTATCGATTCGGTTTTTCTGAGTGATTTTGAAAAGGGTCTCGCTTCCGTAGGTGACTTCTGGCTGAACTACAGTTTTATAACGTTTAAGTTTTGTTTTAGCCGAAAGGCATTTTTTGTTATATGTTGACCGATTTAATTTTTGGGATTTAATCATTTTATTTGTCCTGTTTTGCCTGTGGGATGTATATATATATTTAATTTAGCAATATCTGGCTTCAGAAAGGGAGTGTTTTTGATTTATATCTTCTATATAGATAGGCAACGGATTTTTACAAATGAATAATTAAACAAATAATCAAACAAATAATTACAAAGATATTGAAGATTAAAAAATTAAGGTGACCGACATTTAAAAATTTTTGAGGGTGACTATTTCAAAATTTTTATTTTGTAAAAGAAAACGTAGTTTTCAATTTGCCAAATTTAATTAAAGTAGGTGTACCCGTTCCTGAGAAATAAGTTTTTTTGGTTGATAATCACAAAATGGAGTCCGGAAGGAAAAGAAAGCAGAATAGGACTTGTGACGATATGAACTTTTATTCTCATTTTGGTGTGACCTGAATCAGTTTATGAAGTTCGAAGAATACGTCCCAGAACATTCTGTATATATATATGTATATATATATATATATATATATATATATATAAGGAAATTATATTTTACGTGAATGGTATTTTCGTATTTTTCAAAACTCAAAACGTAAATAAAATGTAATTTCACCCCCTCCACAATACCACCGTGAAACCGAAAGTAGTAGTACTAATTTGCTTCCAAAAATCGTAAAAATATATAGCGTAAGAAATTAATAAAATATGTAAAGATGTTGCAATGTGTAAAAAGTCGTATAAAAAAAACACACGATTGTACTAACAAAGGATATAAAAAAAACCTGTTGACACATTTTTTGTTGTTTTGCTTTTTGTAATTTATATTATTTTATCAGTGTTTATTTTTTTATATTTTATTAAAGAATTTTTTTGTTTTTATTGACGTAGTTAGTAAATTTTGTTAGTGTTTCATCATTTCAGTTTCCTTAACTTTTTCTTTACAGCCGTTTAAAAATATTTTTCTGTTTTACTTTACGTTATTTATTTAATTTCTTATCGCATAAATAAATTAGTTTTTTTATTTGTAATCATAAGCAGTAGAATATAATTGTATTGTATGATACGATGCTCCAAAAAAGTCACCTACAAAAAAAAACTAGGGTTATTCATTAATTCAAGAAACAAATAGATATGGTGGGAAAACAGTTTGTAAGAGGTTAGGATATTTTCAGAACAGTAAGTTGGTAATGTGATAAATTTTGATCATTTTGAGTAAAATTGTTTTTTACTTCCTTGTACAAAATAAAGGAAGTATTGTGATTGCGAATAATTTCGGTTTTCAGATTTAACGGACATATCCATTTTGACTATCCCTGAATCCATTTTGACTAGTTTCGGCGTACGTATGTATCTTGCGTAACTCAAAAATAATTTGCGGTAGGGTGTTGTAACATCAAGTTGTGCACCTCCCCTTTTCATTGCAATCAACAAAATCAAATGTGTCCAGAAAAGCCCAAAATCCAAAAAAATTGGATATTGGAGTTTTTCTTAACTGCAGTAATAAGCCCTCGTTGAGAAGTCTTCAATGATCAAAGTGGTACTTATTTTCATTGGTTCCAGAGTTATAGCCAAATAAAATTTTAATTAATGGTATATTATGGTCTTACAAGGGAAGGTGTGTAATATTTATGAAAAAGGGGAATTACCGTCAGACTTCAAAAAAAGTGTTATAGTCATGATACCAAAGAAAGCAGGAGCAGATAAATGTGAAGAATACAGAACAATTAGTTTAACTAGTCGTGCATCAAACATCTTAAAATAGAATTCTATACAGAAGAATTGAGAGGAGAGTGGAAGAAGTGATAGGAGAAGACCGATTTGGTTTCAGGAAAAGTATAGGGACAAGGGAAGCAATTTTAGGCCTCAGATTAATAGTAGAAGGAAGATTAAAGAAAAACAAACCATCATACTTGGAGTTTATAGACCTAGAAAAGGTATTCGATAACGTAGACTGGAATAAAATGTTCAGCATTTAAAAAAAATTGGGTTCAAATACAGAGATAGAAGCACAATTACTAACATGTACAGGAACCAAACACCAACAGTAACAATCGAAGAACATAAGAAAGAAGCCGTAATATGAAAGGGAGTCCGACAAGGATGTTCCCTATCACCGTTACTTTTTAATCATTACATGGAACTAGCAGTTAATGATGTTAAAGAACAATTTAGATTCGGAGTAACAGTACAAGGTGAAAAGATAAAGACGCTACGATTTGCCGATGATATAGTAATTCTAGCCGAGAGTAAAAAGGATTTAGAAGAAACAATGAACGGCACAGATGAAGTCCTACGCAAGAACTATCGCATGAAAATAAACAAGAACAAAACAAAAGTAATGAAATGTAGTAGAAATAACAAAGATGGACCGCTGAATGGGAAAATAGGAGGAGTAAAGATTACGGAGGTAAAAGAATTTTGTTATTTGGGAAAAAGAATTACTAAAGATGGACGAAGCAGGAGCGATATAAAATGCCGAATAGCACAAGCTAAACGAGCCTTCAGTAAGAAATATAATTTGTTTACATCAAAAAGTAATTTAAATGTCAGGAAAAGATTTTTGAAAGTATATGTTGGTGTCGCTTTATATGGAAGTGAAACTTGGACGATCGGACTATCTGAGAATAAAAGATTAGAAGCTTTTGAGATGCGGTGCTATAGGAGAATGTTAAAAATCAGACGGGTGGATAAAGCGACAAATGAAGAGGTATTGCGGCAAATAGATGAAGAAATAAGCATTTGGAAAAATATAGCTAAAAGAAGGGACAGACTTATTCGCCACATATTAAGGCATCCTGGAATAGTCGCTTTAATATTGGAAGGACAGGTAGAAGGAAAAAATTGTGTAGGCAGGCCACGTTTGGAATATGTAAAACAAATTCAAATACTAGTAAAATTGTTTTTTTACGGATATGAATACTAAACATTAGATACCGGTGTACTTTAGTGGTTGGGGTTCAACTAACCACACATATCAGGAATGGTCGGCCTGAGTTTGTACAAGACTACACCTCATTTAAATGTCATCATCCTCATCTCGTTGGTGTGTTGGGGGATTGCTTATTGTTCGCTGGTTGAACCGATCGCAAAGTACATATTAACGAAAAAGATTTATTTTACGATGAAATCGTAATATTTTCATCTTTTTTTCCTCATTTTATGTAATGAGATTTTTTTTCGGCACCGGTCAGTGCAGTGTAAGACCATGTAGAATAGTTAAACTCCCGGCTAGTTCTTTTTAGCTGTCCAATACTCCATTGTTTCACTGTGCCGCTTCCTTCTTTCTTTCGATTATTTTAGATTAGTGCATTCTATTCTTCTTCTGGGTCCCTTTGAATTCTTAAGATTTTTTTCCTAAGCACCCTTCTCTCTTTCAAATCCGTCACGTTTTTTCGCTACCCTTAGGTCCTGTTTAACTTGCTTGTACCGTTTACGTTCGTCTTGCCATTAACTTGTCAAAATTTACCTTCGTAAGCCTGTTTGAATCCATTCTCTTCAGACGTCCGTAGAATGCCAGTTTCCGCTGACGTTTTGGTTCCGGGATTTCTATCTTAATTCCCGGTAAGATTGTTTTAATTTCCAACCGATGTTAGGTTTTCTGGATTCTAGGATTTTCCTTAGTATTCTTTTTTCAGCAAGTTTCAGTTTATCTATTTTCCCTTGGTTCAGAGCTTCATATTTTGCCGCATGTAAATCTCCTGCTCGGATTAAGGTTGTGTACTATTGCCTTATCTTGCTCATCCTTATGGCCCGTTACACGTCCTTTGTTAGTCCGTAGGATTTTAGAATCTTATTGACCTTGACGATGTTTGCTTCTTTATCCATTCCATTCGGTTGGATAACTAGGAATAATGAATGACTTTTAATAATATTGTGTTTTTTTTTTTTAATTTTGAGCGATTATTCAGTTATTCTTAATCAAAATCACTAGGTAATACAAGGTGGGTACGGATAATTGAAGCAGATATTGATCTAAAAACGTCCAAACGTTTGAAGTAATGAAATAATAATTTAAACTAGTTTTTTGATTTTTTTGCGGTTTTATAGAGATGTAATTATGAATTAGGTTTAAAACAATTATTCGGTTTTTTTTAATAGATTAATTGAAATTCAGTCGGTTAACAGAAAAAAGTAATGAAATGAATTTGATAAAACAAAATTATATTTCCGAATTTTTGAATTCTGAGAATCTCAAATAATTGAGAAATACAAAAGTCCTCGGCAAACGGGAAGTTTTTAAAGTTTTGTTTTAACCAGTTGTAATATTTTTGAAAAATAAACACCGTTTTAATCATTTATAAATTTATTTTGACCCTCATAGAAAAAAAAATCTTGCGGTCCTGGGTTCGAATCCCGGTACGGTACAACCATTAATGTGGTAAATGACTATAAAAGTCGATGCCAGTAATTTCATTAAAAAAAAATCACAGCGAATTTTCTTGTTTATAATTTCGGTGGATATCGATGACTCAAAGTCACCTATATTATGTATCGTGTTTATGACTGTAAATATTCTTTCTGGTACATTATACCATCGACTGGTAATAATTTGTTACGTATTTATGTTTGAGCGCATATTAATGTGTTTTTTTTTTCATGAATGTTTTGTTCAATATATTTATTTGTATTGAATGTATCGTACCAACCCACCTGATGTGTATATCAAATTTTAATTATTTAGACTTATTTTTATTTATTTATTTCCTTTTTTTTATTCAATTTAATTGTAATTATTTTAACTGTGATTCCTTTACACCTACGATGATGTCATACATCAGTTTTTGTGCAGTTTATTTTATTATCTGAATTTTATATATATGCAGGGTGTCCCATATAAAACGCAACCCAACCTTATATTGGTAGGTATTGAAATAATAAAAAGGCATGTGTAAATGTAAATGTAATTTCTATTATTACCATCCATTACCTTACATTTAGATTAAATGTTGGAAGTGACCGCCATCTTCTTGAATACAAACTTCAATTGTTTTTACAGCGTTTCTTGCAACTTTTTTCAAAGAGTTTGGCCGGATATTTAGTACGGCTTGTTCATTATTGACTTTCAATCGTTCAAGTGTTCGTGGTTTGTCGCTGTAGGCTTTTTCTTTGAGGTAACCCCGTACAAAAAACCCGCCGCAGTCAAATCTGGATATCTCGGCGGCCACAAGCCTCGACCGATTAACACGATTATCAAAGAATTCCTCGACGAAATCAGAAGTTGAATCTGCGTAGTGCGATGTCGCACCGTCCTGTTGTAGCCGGCAGTGTCTGTCTTCCTCTTGGTGCGGTGAACCGAAAGAAAATATCCTGATATCGGTCTGCAGTAATGATGTACTCGAAAAAAATAGGATCGATTATTTTCTTCCGCGATATCGCGCACCACACGCCCGACTTCTGCGGGTGTAATTGTTTTTCTTGATAAAGGTGGGGATTTTCAGCGCTCCAAATTGTACTGTTTTGGCTGTTTACGTAGCCGTCCGAATGAAACCGTGCTTCATCTGTGAAAAATAACGGATCCGTAACGTTAATTCCCTCGCGCTGAAATCGACGGAACGGTCGACAATATTGTAGCCGTTTTTCTTTGTCGGGCTCAAGAAGTCGATGAACCGTCTGAATGCGATAAGGTCGTAATTGTAATCATTTGGTCGCTCGATGAACAGTCGATTTAGACAAATTAATTTCAGCAGACAAACGTGTGATCGATTTATTTGGCGAGGCGAGTAATCGGTCTGATTTCAGCGACTGTATCCGTATTCAACACTGACGCAGATCTTTTGTGTTCCTTGTTATTAACAGAACCGGTCTCTCTAAATTTTGCGACTAACCTTAATACTGATGTTTTGTTTGCAGCAGGTTTATACGGGTTCTTATGGCGAAACAAATCTTGCACTGCAATCAATGATTTCGTACTGAAGTACAACACGACGATGAAAACACGTTCATCTAGCGAAAACACTATCTTGTCTCTAGCGTTACACTGAACGTTATGATTGCATTGTTGTTACTATCGGTAGTGTTCTACTGCGTCGCCGCGATTTTCGGATGTTGGACGAGTCCATTTCAGTAACGAGTAGGGGAGTAAGCTTGACTTTTGAAATTTCATGGATGAGTGATTGATGTGTTGCGTTTTATATGGGACATCCTGTATACACACACATACACACACACACACACACATTTCCTCCTGGAAAATGTGGTCAAACTGAGATTTTTAAAGAGTTATAGAGGGAGTAAACTTGAAAGTTTCTTTGTTTTTTGTTCTGAAAAATCAAATAAATCAGATCTCCCGTGGATTTCTTGATATCAGACGTACAACAAAAAAATGAAATCGATCAGCAGTGTGCGAAACGGATCCCAAAAGACTGTGGCCATCAGTTTCCGTCCTGACGGCTGTGGCTTAATTTTTGTGCCTGGTTATCGAGGATGCCGCCATTCACTCGACTGCCGTTTTCTCTGTGGCGTGTAATACGAAATCCGTGTTTCATCGCCGGTAGCAATCGAATTAAGGAATTCATCACCTTTTTCCGTGTAGCGCATCAAAAATTACAAAGCAAACCCATTCGGATTTTTTTTGTAACGTTTCGTTAAGACATCCGGCATCCAACGTGCGTAAAGTTTTCTGAAGCCTAAATGGAGCGATAACAGCTCTTGAAAAATCAGGAAAAAGAAGGGTCAGGTGGGAAATCATTGAGCGCGGTGTTTTTTGATTTCATCATGGACGCGTTTCAACAAGTCCTCGGTGATCGAGGGCCTCCCCGAACGTTCTTCATAGTGCGTGTTAATTCTGTTATTTCTAAACCTTTCACAGCATTTTCGGAGGTTTCTTTCTTTCATTACATTATCACCGTACACAGCAACCGATCGCCTATGAATTTTAACCGGTTTAACGTTTTGATGGCTTAAAAAACGTATGACCCCCACGTATTTCTCAGTCGGCGGTAACATTGATTTTCCTATTCATTTTATAACGTAATTCACACGTAATCAAAGATACTACAACGTGAAAACTTACAGACAACAAGGGAATGTGAACATTACTAGCGTAGCCATGAACGACACAGTTTCGCCAACCTTAAGGAGAGAAATTTCCCAGCGATCTTTACTTTAGAGATATCTCACGTATGTACTCATTTAATTATTTATTTCTAAATTTAAATTTGATTCTTAATAACAATGTTATCACAGTTATTTCTTTATCGTGTCAATTCGCAAATTTCAAAACCCAGATGATGATGATGATAATAAGTTTTGAGATTTAATAAACGAGCTTCTCCGATATTTTAAATGGGAAAGTGTGGTGATCGTGTCAAAAACGATGTTGGCTTTTTTGCCAATTTTTACGTTTTAAGGCCCAAGTAGTTGAACTATATCAAAAGAACATACGTGTGTCGCTTTATTTTCCGACTTTTTATCTCTGATTATCCACACCGATTTTATTTAAATTTGACTCAAATATTTCTATATATATAGGATATTCATCGAGTTAATTTTTTTTTAATATTCGTTGAAGGGTGGAAAGATTTCGCTAAAAAACCAATTTCCATTTTCTTGGCATTTTAGAAAATATTTATTAAAGTAAATTTGTTACTTAAATGCGTATTTAAATAATCTAAAAACTTCTTTTTTTTTCAAAAATCAACCCCATCTCTTAAAGTTAAATATATATTTTTTTCGCTCTATCTCTACTTCCCTTAGGGAAGTATTTCCCTAAGGAAATACTTTTAAAATGTTCTGAATGTTTATTCTTCGTATATAGAGCTTTTTTTCTTTTATCTGTTTAGCCTCCGGTAATTACCTTTCCGATAATACTTCAGAGGATGATATGTATGAGTGTAAAGGAAGTGTAGTCTTGTACATTCTCAGAACGACCGTTCCTGAGATTTGTGGTTAATTGAAACCCAACCACCAAAGAACACCGGTATCCACGATCTAGTATTCAAATCCGTGTAAAAATAATTGATTTTACTAGGACTTGAACGCTGGAACTTTCGACTTCCAAATCAGCTGTTTGGAAAGACGCACTCACCACTAGATCAACCCGGTGGGTTTCGTATATACAGCTACCAAGAAATATTATAATTTTTTTTTAAATTCGTGACCTAAAATGGGGGAAAGTTATTAGAAAATTTTATTTCGGCCTTTTTTGATGAGAGTGCCAGATTTATAAAAAAATTTACTTAAGCGAATTTGTTAAGCATAACCTTTGTATGAATAATTTTTTAAAAGTTTTCTTAAAACCACTAAAAAAAATATATATATTTTTCATCACTTAGAGGGCTCTTAAAATTAAAGTATACCTATATTAAAAGTATAGGGACAAGGGAAGCAATTTTCACTTTCAGATTAATAGTAGAAGGAAGATTAAAACAAAACAAACCGACATACATTTATAGATTTAGGCATTTGATAACGTATACTGGAATAAAATGTTCAGCATTTTAAAAGGTTTAGGGTTCAAGTGTAGAGATAGAAGAACAATAGTTAACATTTACAGGAACCAAACTGCAACAGTAATAATGGAAGAACATAAGAAAGAAGCCGTAATAAAAAAGGGAGTCCAACAAGGATGTTCCTTATCCTCGTTACCTTTTAGTCTTTACATAGAACTAGCAGTTAATGATGTTAAAGAACAATTTAGATCCGGAGTAACAGTACAAGGTGAAAATATAAAGATGCTACGATTTGCTGATGATAGCAATTCTAGCCGAGAGTAAGAAAGATTTAGAAGAAACAGTGAACGGCACGGATGAAGTCCTTTGCAAGAACTACCGTGTGAAAATAAACAAGAGCAAAACGAAAGTAATGAATTGTAGTAGAAATAACGAAGATGGACCGCTGAATGTGAAAATAGGAGGAGAAAAGATTATTGAGGTAGAAGAATTTTGTTATTTGGGAGGTAGAATTACTAAAGAAGGACGAAACAGGAGCGATATAAAATGCCGAATAGCACAGGCGAAACGAGCCTTCAGTAAGAAATATAATTTGTTTATATCAAAAATTAATTTAAACGTCAGGAAAAGATTTTTGAAAGTGTATGTTTGGAGCATCGCTTTATATGGAAGTGAAACTTGGACGATCGGAGTATCTGAGAAGAAAAGATTAGAAGCTTTTGAAATGCGGTGCTATAGGAGAATGTTAAAAATCAGACTTGTGGATAAAGTGACAAATGAAGAGGTTTTGAGGCAAATCGATGAAGAGAGAAGCGTTTAGAAAAATATAGTTAAAAGAAGAGACAGACTTACAGGCCACATATTAAAGCATCCTGGAATAGTCGCTTTGATATCGGAGGGACAGGTTGATGGGAAAAATTGTGCAGACAGGAAACGGTTGGTATATGTAAAACAAATTGTTAGGGATGTAGGATGTAGGGGGTGTACCGAAATGAAACGATTGGCACTAAATGGGGAATCTTGGAGAGCTGCATCAAACCAGTCAAGTGATTGAAGAAAAAAATACTATATTCTGGACCCAAAATTATAAACAATTTTTTGCATTACTTTCATAATAGTTATATATATATTTTTTCAATATTTAAAAAAAAATCTTTTTAAAATTAATTTTGTATTATTAGGCATAATTTCTATATAAATAAAATTTCCCGACATAGTATGGAAGCTCGTAAATTCAAAATTTTTTGTATTTGTGTTTTGGGTTTCTTTATTTGGTATTCATGACTTGACCGTCGAGCCGGAAAAGTTATGCAGTACTTTGCCGTTATAATTTTCTTTCATTGAATAGTTAGGAATGACCGATTCGTAGAAACCTTGCATATAATACTGGATGTAAGGTTATCGTGGCACTTTATTCATCTGCTTTATATTTTTTGTTATCTTTCAGACTCTACACTAATTATAAAGTATTGCATTATATCTTATTTGAAAGGGATACATTTACTTGTTATTTGGCACAACCTATTTCAGTAATTATTTTGGTTAAAAAAAAAATTGAGATATAGGTAACGGTCAACCGATTGAAACCTTCTGCTGTTTATAAGAGTAATGATGTTATATTGCAGTCGGTCTGTGTAATGAAGCAAAGTGAATGTGTCATTTGTAACGTTCAACGTTTCTATGGGTCTGGTATTTTGATGTTTGTCTTTCTTTAGATCAGGGAGTACTTTTATTTTTGAGGGGGTTTGATTTACGATTCATTAAACCGTTTGATTTTGATTCTTAATAGATAAAATTCAGTTAATAAAAAACTCTCTTGAGTAGGCCAGGCGGAAAACTTGGAACGTTAAGCCACATTTATTGCTTACTCTTAAGACTACTCATGAAGGTTTTTTTTTCAAATTGTTTCCTAATTGTTATTTTATACTTTTTGTGTACTACGAAGATGATTGTTTACAAAACGACAAGCGTTTTAGTTCTTCTGATTGATGAAGTACCTGATTGATGTCATACCTGATCGGGCTTCGAACCCGGGACCTTTGAATGAAAGACCGAGCGCTACCGCTTCAGCGTGGAGAACTGTGGATTTACCCCAATTCCTTTTAGTATAACTTATTCTTCTTCGGAAAGAAGGAAAAAAATTTCCTGGACATAGAATGAAAGGAAATATTTTTTTAACAGCTTTTGTATTGTTAAGTTTTAATTTTAATTTTTACATTCCTGATTATAAGCCTATATATAAAAATAGATCGTTTTAGATATGCCATGTATACGCCGGCCTCCGGGGCGCGAGTGGTAGCGTCTCGGCATTTCATCCGGAGGTCCCGGGTTCAAATCCCGGTCAGGCTTTGCATTTTCACACGCTACAGAATTATCATTGTTTCATCTCATCCTCTGAAGCAGAACATAACAGTGGTCCCGGAGCCTAAAAAGAAAAATTAGAGCTAATTTAACCCCTCCACCCCGTTATCACCGAATTATTCATCATTTTAAAGAATGTAGTAGTAGTTTGGTCAAATTTTTCTAAAAATATAACGGTTCTGAAATGAGATACAGATATTTTTTTAAAAACTGTTTAGTCGTAAATGGGGTTCCTCCATTTATTAAAAAAAAAAAAAAAAAAAAAAAAAAACATTTTTCAGTAGTAACAAATATACCGTGTCGTCTCGGGTTCCTTAAGGAAATTATGACGTAGATTGTTTTGCGTTAAGCCCTTCTTTATCGATTCCAATTTCTTTTTGTGCAGTGATAATCTACAGTTATCAAAATGTCCTCGATATTTAATTCAGGTAATACATCATTACTTTCACAGAAAGCAATTTTTATCGTGGTTCTTATACACTTAATATGTTAAAGTCATAAAATTTGCACGATTTTCTTTTAAATGAATGGATTTTTTTTAAATTGTTTTTAGATTTGAAGGTCTGTAATAGAACTTTTCTTTTTGAGACAACCGGCTTAAAAATGACGGAAGTGTTTTTTTTTTTTTTTTTTAATTAAAGCTTAATCATTTTGTATGTTGATATTTTAAAAAGATTTTCTTTTAACAAATTTCATCTAGGTATCTTGTTTTTCAGTAATTTCTTTTTTTATTGCATTTTCAGTTTCTTTTAATTTTTCACGGTTTGGTAAAAAAAAAAAAAAGAATATAAATAAAACGAAGTTTAAAATTAAATTTGCTTTGTAGTTTTTAATGTAGTGCAAGAGCGTTCTAAAACTGTAACGGGCGACCAGGAAAAGTACGGTTGTATATATAGGGTTCGACGGGCAGGCGGTGAAGTGTCAAGACATGCTAATACATGACGTCACACAGTGCCTCCGGGGCCACCACCTGAGATCGATCGACCGGCGACCAAACTACCCCCGGGGTGGGGTGTCGGTACGAGAGGAGGGTCGGTCGGAAAAGTAGGAGTAGTCGGCGGGAGGACGTCCCGAGCTAGGACCACGTGACTTTAGTGTGCTTTGCTTGGTCGCCTACTTTGCTCCTGCTTGCCTCTGCCTTTGCCAGTGCTTACTTCGGTTTTAGTTTTCGTCGTGCCGTCGCTTTGCGCTTTAAATTCTCATGTCTGGCTGTTCGGTATATAGTAGTAACGTTTCTATATATATATATATATATACTGATCTATTCTATTCTGCGTGGGGCTGTATTCTCTATGCTCTGCTCTGGTCTCTGCGGAGCTCTCTAGAATTTTAGAATGTAGAAAGGAGGTGGGGGTTGGTGGTGGCACTACCCCTCCTTTTACTCTTCCCCTCGCCGAACACTCGCTCTAGCTAACCAGAATATATACCTACTACCGTACCATATGATGATGACTGCAGGCCTTAATCAATATAACGTAACATAGCATACCACATCTGACTGTTCTGGGAGAGGGAGAAAATCAGATGAGATAGATTCAGTAGAGAGAGAATTGTTGTATACCCGTTTTCGTCTCTTCGAAAAGAACATTATCCGGCCAGAACAACCAAAAATCCATCCCTCCCCACTTTTTCGTTTTCCACTCCGACACATTTAAACCAATACTCTCTTTCAATTTTTTCCCTTTTTGTCCTCCCCCCCCCCACTTTTTTTGTCGGTTCCTTTCTTTTCTTAAAATTACCCATCATCCTTTATTTACTATCTTAGTTTTACGATTTTTGTTTTTCGTTTTACATTCATTTTCTTCCATTCGTAATGTTTTATCTTTTATTAATTTTTCATTATTAGTTTGATAAAATATTCGATAAGCGGTTTTTTACCATTATGTTTAGGAAAATATTTTTTTTTTTTTTTTTGCTTGATATCGCCACATAAGCTTGAAGCTTGTGCGTGGGATATGGAAATGTAGCGTATAAAAAATGCCGTACCTAACCGGGATTCGAACCCAGAACCTCCGGATGAAAGGCCGAGAAGCTACCAATTGTGCCACGGAGGCCGACATTTCGTATAATTTTTTATTTTTTGCTAATCATTCTAGAGTTACGCTGCCACAAAGAAAGTATATGGTAATCATTAAAAAAATGTGGCATCGACCTTTTGCGTGTCTCGACGTTTTTTTTGACTCAGGGATCCCCTAAAAAAAAATCGCAAATATTTTTAGCAGTTTAAATCGTATACTTCAATTTTTTTTTTTTTGTAATAAAAATCAAAATGTATCAAGAATTTCTCCATTTTTATTCATTTTCGGGTTGTAACAATTTTAAACTAAATAAACATCATTATACAGTCATAACTTTTCTAAAAAATACTTAGTGATATTTGAGCTTTGAAAACGAGTAACTGGTATTTCGATGTACTCGGAATAGCTCTGGTTTAAAATTAAAATACAGTTTCTAAAGCGGTGTTCCAAAGAATTTATAGAAATCACTACTGCGTCCGATCAGATTTTCTAAGGGGATGTCGTGGAGAACGAAGACTGACATTTCTTTACGTTTTGGAGTCTCTTGAAAATGATTCTACGACGTTTATATACATATGAATGTATAATATTTTTTGTTCGGTCTATCGGACGAAAATATTAACAAATTTTAACGAAAATTGGTAATGTAAACCTATTGGGAATAGAGCCCTGTTGATTTTCAAGCAAATCGGTTGGCAGGAATCGGAATTAAGAGGCAAAAAACGGTGATTTTGAGTACATTTTCAGCTTTTGTTTTTAGTTCTACTGGACTCAGGTTTTAACCGACTGATAAAACTTGGTAGAATGAAGTTTGTAAAAAAGTTAAAAAGTGAAGTTTTAAAAAGTTATAAAAAAAAATATATGTATACGAAGTCGGATTCGAACCGATGTGCCTTCGCCTTGTAAGATTCAAATATTTAATTAATCGAACATTTATTGGACTACGAGGTGTGACAATAAAGTAATGAGACTGATGTGGAAAAAAATGTTGCTTACCGTTTTAGTCATGTTTAGTGTTGTCTCCTTCAAAGTAGTTTCCCTCTGATTGCACACACTTATTCCAGCGCTTCTGCCATTGACGGTAACGTTTCTGGAACTCATCTTCTGTAATATCCTCCAAGACCCTCGTCACAGCTTTTTGGACATCTTGTGTTGTTTGAAAACGGTGTCCCTTGACCGCCATTTTGACTCATGGAAATAGAAAAAAGTCGCACGGAGCGATATCTGGTGAATAAGGTGGCTGTGGTAGTACTGAAATTTGTTTTGAGGTTAAAAATCGCCGTACTGACAAAGCAGTATGGGATGGCGCATTATCGTGATGCAGAATCCAATTATCACCGATGTTGGCGCGGACACGAAGAACTCGTTTACAAAGTCTTTCTAAAATTTCTTTGTAGAAATATCGGTTAACTGTTTGACCAGGAAGCACCCGCTCTTTATGAACAATTCCCTTGGAATCGAAGAAGCACACAAGCTTGCGTTTCACTTTTGACTTTGACATGCGAGCTTTTTTTGGTCCGGGTGATCCCTTTGAGTACCGTTGCGAACTTTGGCGTTTTGTCTCTGGATCGTATTGAAAAAACCAACCTTCATCACCGGCGATAACACGGCTCAACAAATCTGGATCGATTTCCGTTTGCTCTAACAGATCGGCTGCCACATTTTCCGTGTTTCTCGCTGTTGTGTGAAATTTTTGGGGACCATTTTTGCACAAATGTTTCTCATACCAAGATCTTCAGTTAATATTAGACGAACCGTTTCTCGATCGATGTTGAGTTCTTTTGCGATCATTTTCACTGATAATCTTCGATCAAATCGCACGATTTCACGCACCCCGGTCAAGTCGACATCTGTCCGTGAGGTTGACGGTCGTCCACTGCGGTCTTCATCTTCAACATTCGTTCTGCTTTCGCTAAAAATTTTATGCCGCCAAAAAACTTGAGATTTTGACATAACCTCCTCTCCAAATGCCTTCTGAAGCTTATCGTAAGTTGTCGTCGCGTTTTCACCCGATTTAACGCAAAAAGAAATGGCATACCGTCGCTCAATATTTTGCGGTTTCATTTCTGCGACGAGAGACACAAACACGTGTTCACTTATTACAGCACAACTCACGACCGAGCGGTTGCATCAATGTACCGCTTGGACTAGAAGTAGCTTATAGACCGAGGTCAAAGATGGTGTGCCTACGCAAGCTGCAGGGTTGCCACATCTTGCAAAGAAAAATCAGTCTCATTACTTTATTGTCGGACCTCGTATAACTGTGGACGATGAAAATAGGAATCGCTTTGATATATCGTTGAAGAGCTCTCAACGAGCGCTTATTATTGCAGTTAAGGAAAACTCCAATAGCCAAGTTTTTTTTGACACTTTTGTTTCAGTCGATTGCAATGAAAAGGGGCGGTGCACAACTAGATGTTAGAAGATCCTACGGCTAATCGTTTTTGAGTTGTACGAGATAGATACGTACAGATGTCACGCCAAAACTAGTCAAAATGTATATTTCCGTTGAAATTTGAAAACCGAAATTTTTCGTGGTCACAATACTTATTTACTTCGAACAAGGAAGTAAAAATTACAATTATATTTAGCTTTCTGAGGCGTATATGTACATATATTTTTAATTAAAAAAATGTTTCGAATTCAAAAGTTTTATGTTAGTATCATAATAACGTAACATGAAATAAAAAAAAAAGTACCGAAAACTTTATTGTTTTCAAAAATCAATACAGCACTGCAACATCCTTTCTTTCTTAATTAAAATAGGAAATCCGCCTTTCTGAGGCAGTTGGCGCGACAGTTTTTTTTTTTATGAAATCGGTTTAAAATGGTTTTTAAAAGTGCAACTCAAATTCGTGTGTTTTTTCTGGTATATAACATATTTATTTGTTTCTCTATTCTCATCTCTGTTTGAGTTGATCGTTTTTATTCATTCTATTTCGTTACAATCGCTGTTTTTTTTCTCGCTCGTGCTTATTTAATTTTATCTTTGTCACTCAATCTATTAGTTAAATGATTTATTTTATCATTGTTGCTACTAATTACATATTATATTCATTTATTATGTTGTCATCTACTCTTTGATAACCTCTTTTTCGTTATTAAAAAGGTTATCGTTTTCTATTTTCAATAAAAAAATAAACACGATCAATAATTCTGATCTTTACATGCAATTTTATTGTAATACAATATTTTTATTAGATATATTAAAGTAAAATATATAATATTTTTAATCGATTCTTTGTGATTAATCTCGTAAAATTTTGTTTGCTAGTTATTTGTTCACGTGAAATCTATCTATATATCTATAAAAGAACATGTCCTGACTGACTGATTCATCAACGACCAACAAAAACTGCTGAAGATTAATTGATAAAGTTCTGTTTACATGTTCTTCTTACGGTGTAAGTACACTCTTAAGAAAGGATTTTTGGAAATTCGAAGTTTAAAGGGTTAAAATGGAGTAAGAATTAAATTTACTATTTTTAGAATTCTGAGTAACAATTGAAGATATCAATTTGATTTTTGATGTTTGTAATCTTCATGTGAATATCTATCTACCAACCGGTTTCTACCAAGGTTATTTTTTTTCAAGATCCGATCGGTTACGAAATTAAAACCACATTGAAAATAACAAATTTTTTATTTGTAACAAGTACTTACATAGTTACGCTATTTCTCTACATAGCTCCGATTTAGACATTTGTCATATAGCGTGGTACCAACTTTCCAATACCCTCGTCATAGAACGGTGCCGCCTGTGTTTTCAGCCGTGTTTCTACGCCGGTCTGCAGCTCGATATCTGTCCCAAAATGATGTCCTCCTAGCTAGCGTTTCATGCGAGCAAAGAGGTGAAAATCGGATGGAGCCAAGTCCGGGCTGTATTGTGGGTGATCAAACACTTCCCGACAAAAACGCTGCAGAAGCTTCTTTGTTACAGCTGCAGTGTGCAGCCGAGCATTGTCATGAAGAAAGACAATGCCCGATGACAACATTTCTCTTCGCTTATTCTGAATCGCTCTTCGTAGACGTTGAAGAGTCACGCAGTATGAGGCTGCAGTGATGGTCGTGCCGCGTTCCATGAATTCCACAAAGAGAACTCCATTCCAGTCCCAGAACACTGGCCATACATTTTCTGTTGGAGAAGGTTCGCTTGAACTTTTTGGTTTACAGGGAGAATGAGAATGCATCCGCCGTTTGGATTGTTCTTTTGTTTCTTCACTTTCGAAATGGACCCGTGTCTCATCCCCTGTGACAATTTTGTTCAAAAAAATCTTCTCCTTCATTGCGGTAGCGCTGGAGAAACATTAGGGAGGCGTCCATTCTCATTGTTTTGTGATGATCAGACAGTATCTTAGGAACCCATCTCGCACACAGTTTGCGGTGTTGAGGTCTCTCACTCACAATGGTGTAGAGAGCTGACCTTCACATTTCAGGAAACGAATCGCTCGATACAGAAATTGTGAACCGACGATTTTCTCGAATCGTCTCATCCACTCGCTCAACAAGATCATCGGTTGACACTCGCTTCCTTCCCTGACCGCCTGCATCATGAACATTTGTACGTCCTGCTTTAAAGTTCCTGCACCATTTTCGCACTTATTACTTATTCGTTTATTTACCATTGTACACATTACTTATTCGTCGATGAATTTCAGCCGCATTACACCCCTCAGCCTAAAGAAATCGAATTACCTCACGCCCTTCATATTTGGCAGGAGATGCTATTGTTGTAGACATGTTTACGTGCTAGCTGCGTGTTCAGAACTAAACGAAGTGACGAGGCGTGATTGAAGGCCATACTAGAGACGCTGCGCAACACGTATGCGCAAAGGTTCATCCGATTTTTGCGCGGGTTTTTATTTCGCTACTTATCGGACCTTGGAAAAATAATAACCCTCGTAGATTTTTCGAAATTCTACCTTAAAAGACGGTGAAGAAAGGTAACAAAAAAATTTTCGTCGTTACGTTGTTTGTTTGGTCCGCTCGAAGATGTGCTACACGATAAGAAGTTTAAGGACAATGACGATGTCGGAGAAAATGCGCTAAATTGGCTCAGATATATGAGGTTACAAATTCCTTTTGCAGCAGGCGTAAATAAGCCGATTTACAGGTAGAATAAGTTTATCAATTTTGTTGAAAAGTGGAAAAACGTCACGTCGATTAAATAAACCGTTTTATCTCCGAAACAATTTGTCTCTTTAATTATTAAATGACCCTTGTAAAGTATATTTAATATAAGAATTTAAATCGAAGCTGGCTTTCATTAATTAATTTAATAGTTATTGGTATAATAAAACGTGATTTATGGGCGCTGTAGTAGTAATCTGATAAAAGTTTTTTAAAACAAATGTGAAGTTTAACGATTTCTTTACGTCATCCTTTTTATATCTGCTAATTATATTTACAAAAAATCTTAAGCTTTGTTATCCTACTTTTCCTATACGTAACATAATAATGTTATTAACCTTTTTTTTAAAGTTCATCTAACGGATGGACAGTTAAAGAAGCGAGGTAAATAAATGCTTATACCTCGATAAAAGCTCCCAAGGTCCAAGTAATATTTCAATACAATGTTTGGAATTTTTGTTTTTGTCGCTAAAAATGTTAAATATTATTGGAAAAATTTTGCAGTGCGTCCCTATTTTAAAATGTGCTGATGATGTTTAGTAACAACGAAAGCGCTATCTAAGTTAAGCGACGTCATTATTTTTAGTGTTTAGTGGTTTAAGTAATTATTGTTTTATACATTATATATTAAGTATAATATCATTTCACTGATCTCCATGGCGGAGCTGTAGCGTCTCGGCCTTTCGTCCGGGGTACCAAGGTTCGAATCCCATATGCCCTTTTTTAATACGCTACAAAATTCCATTTATGTATTCCGTCGTACAAGCTTTTTAAATTAGTTCATAAGTAACATAAAAAATTCGTTTTTTTTAAAGCAAAAATAAAACCCAAAACAATGGAGACATGTGTTTATGTATTAACACACAACATATATATATGTTACTGTGAAATACCGATATCTGGTAAATGTCGATATTTTCCGGTGATTGTCGATACATAACCAAAACGTCAGTAAAAGACCGAAATATTTTCTTATTCGGACCTTCGCCGATATACAGGTTGATTCAGGAGGATAGGGAAATACTTTGACAACTCATTCTAGAGGCTAAAATAAGAAAAACGTTTATATAAACATAGGTCCGAAAATGCTTCGTTAGCGAGTTATACAGGATGAAAGATTTCGTCCGAGTTTCAGCTCCTCCGGGTAAATTAAGGCTTTCTGAAATTTTGGGAAGGTCAATTAAGAGGTAAATTCAATTGTTTCTTATGGTTTTTGAGCTTAGAAATTGAAAAAATAGGTCCCAGAACTGTATCTCTCTTAGTCGACATGTTTAAAATTTTATTTGTTTTCTGTTGACATTATTTACATCAATCTTCTTATAATTAAATTCTCTACAATTTATGTTTAAAAAATGTGTTTTTTGATTCTATTTTTGACGTTTTACACGGGATATCTCAGAAACTAAGAGAGATACAGTTCTGGGACCTATTTTTTCAATTTCTAAGCTCAAAAACCATAAGAAACAATTGAATTTACCCCTTAATTGACCTTCCCAGAATTTCAGAAAGCCTTAATTTACCCGGAGGAAATAAAACTCTGGCGAAATTTTTCATCCTGTATGACTCGCTAACGAAATGTTTTCAGACCAATATTTATATGAATTTTTTTCTTATTTTTAGCCTCTAGAATGAGTTGTAAAAATATTGCCATATCCTCCTGAATCACCCTGTATATCAGCGAAGGTCCGAATAAGCAAATATTTCGGTCTTTTACCTACGTATTTGGTACGTGTCGATATTCTCTAATTTCGGTATTTCACTGAAACATATACCGGGTGTCCCATATAAAACGCAACCCATCAATCACTCATCCATGAAATTTCAAAAGTCAAGCTTACTCCCCACTCCTTACTGAAATGGACTCGTCCAACATCTGAACATCTCGGCGACGCAGTAGAACACTACCGATAGTAACAACAATGCAATCATAACGTTTAGTGTATCGCTAGAGACAAGATGGTGTTTTCGCTACATGAACGTGTTTTCATCGTCGTGTCGTACTTCAGTACGAAATCAGCGGTCGCAGTGCAAGATTTGTTTCGCCATAAGTACCCGGATAAACCAGCTCCTAACAAAAAAACAGTATTAAGGTCAGTCGCAAAATTTAGAGAGACCGGTTCTATTAATAACAAGGAACACAAAAGATCTGCGTCGGTGTTGAATACAGACACAGTCGCTGAAATCAAAGACCGATTACAGGCCTCCAAATAAATCGATCAGACGTTTGTCTGCTGAAATTAATTTGTCTAAATCGAATGTTCATCGGGCGACCAAACGATTACGATTACGACCTTATCGCATTTAAACGGTTCATCGATTTCTTGAGCCCGACAAAGAAAAACGGCTACAATATTGTCGACGGTTCTGTCGATTTCTGCGCGAGGGAATTAACGTTACGGATTCGTTGTTTTTCACAGATGAAGCGCGGTTTCATTCGGACGGCTACGTAAACAGCCAAAGCAGTAGAATTTGGAGCGCTGAAAATCCCCACCTTTATCAAGAAAAACAATTACACCCGCAGAAGTCGGGCGTGTGGTGCGCGATATCGCGGAAGAAAATAATCGATCCTATTTTTTTCGAGTACGCTATTTATGCAGAACGATATCAGGATATTTTATTTC
This sequence comes from Lycorma delicatula, assembly GCF_047948215.1. NCBI lineage: Eukaryota > Metazoa > Arthropoda > Insecta > Hemiptera > Fulgoridae > Lycorma > Lycorma delicatula. The sequence continues at coordinate 12,849,539 of NC_134467.1, read as the reverse complement.
GGTTCATCGCACTCTCGGAAGAGGAAGACAGACACTTCCGGCTACAACATGACGGTGCGACATCGTACTACGCAGGTTCAACTTCTGATTTCGTCGAGGAATTCTTCGGCAATCGTGTTATCGGTCGAAGCTTGTGGCCACCAAGATCTCCAGATTTGACTGCGGCGGATTTTTTTCTACGGGGTTACCTCAAAGAAAAAGCCTACGGCAACAAACCACGAACACTTGAACGATTGAACATGCTGTATTAAATATCCAGCCACAAACGTTGAAAAAAGTTGCAAGAAACGCTGTAAAAAGAATTGAAGGTTTTATTCAAGAAGATGGCGGCCATTTCCAACATTTACTCTAAATGTAAGGTAATGGATGGTAATAATAAAAATTGCATTTACATTTACACATGGCTATTTATTATTTCAATACCTACCAATATAAGGTTGGGTTGCGTTTTATATGGGACAACCTGTATATAGAGTGTGTTACGAGGAATCCGAAAGAATTTCGGAATATGTTCTAGGTATAGCTTGTGGAAAATTTCACCTTTGATTTTGATTTTTGGTCCATGCAGTAAATTGAAGCTGTACTGAGATTTTTGGAAGTTAGATAGAATATCATCTTTTTTTTTTAGAAAATATATGTAAAAACTAAAAATTGGTATCGCAACGACAATTTTTTGTGTGTATCGACGATAGATTGTTTTCGGTTATTAAAAATCGATTAATTAAACAAAAAATCATAAATAAGACGATCGTTTAATAACAGGTTTTTATAATAGATATAATTTGTTTTATTTTGTAAAGCGTTTCCTTTTGGGTATTAGATAAGAAAAGGTATCCCCGAGGCGCGCACACAACAGGTAGTCAGTCATATTTGCTAATAACTGATTGGGTAATTAATTATAATTGTTATAGGTCGTTAAAGTTGGCGGGAGATTGTTTTATTTAGTTTTTTGGGGGGGGGGGGGGTTCTAGCTCAATTAGAATTAATGTATTTAATATACATTTTTATTTACGTAATATACACAATACTACGTTGACCTAGTATCTTATATTTTATTACACACACACACACATTCGGACACACGCAAATATATATATATATATATATTAAACGAGCCTTCAGTAAGAAATATAAGTTGTTTACATCAAAAATTAATTTAAATGTCAGGAAAAGATTTTTGAAAGTGTATGTTTGGAGTGTCGCTTTATATGGAAGTGAAACTTGGACAATCGGAGTATCTGAGAAGAAAAGGTTAGAAGCTTTTGAAATGTGGTGCTATAGGAGAATGTTAAAAATCAGATGGGTGGATAAAGTGACAAATGAGGAGGTATTGCGGCAAATAGATGAAGAAAGAAGCATTTGGAAAAATATAGTTAAAAGAAGAGACAGACTTATAGGCCACATACTAAGGCATCCTGGAATAGTCGCTTTAATTTTGGAAGGACAGGTAGAAGGGAAAAATTGTGTAGGCAGGCCACGTTTGGAATATGTAAAACAAATTGTTAGGGATGTAGGATGTAGAGGGTATACTGAAATGAAACGACTAGCACTAGATAGGGAATCTTGGAGAGCTGCATCAAACCAGTCAAATGACTGAAGACAAAAAAAAAAAAAAATATATATTATATATGCACACTTATAAAAACAAACTTTAAGTAGTACATCTTGCTAGCTGGTTACACTGCACTCCACATTGTGTGTGTGGGCGCGCGCGCCTGCGTAACTATCGCTTTTTTTATGCAAAGTTGTTTAATGTGAATGAAGTTGACTTATTTTTTACTTCCGGTTGCGATCTCTCTTTTTTTTCTGCCATAAGTGTGTGTATATATATATATATATATATATAGTAGGGGAGATCGATCCCGCTGCTCGTTACTCCCGCCCTAACCGCCCATTTTTTCTTTTCAAATAAGTTTCGTTATTAAAATATATTTAGTTGTTACTGTTTTTATAAGGATTAGTTTGAATTTTTTTCGAGCCGGAGACCTTCCGTATGAAATACTAAGACGCTAAAATTCCTCGTGAAGATTATAATAGATTTTTGTCTTAACTATTGAATTGTTTTTTTAAAATAACGACATTATTTTATCTAAAAAGAAAATCTTCATGATTTCTTTATCTATATCTATACTATTATATAAAGGAGAAAAGGGTTTTTGTTTGTTCGGTATAAACAAAAAAACTACTCGATCAATCGCAATTCAATTTTTACCCGTATTTTTTGGCATAATTGAGAAGGGTTTTTTTTTAAAGATTTCGTTTCGAAAAATCTCGAAGAACCAAGCGATCGATCGCGTTTTAAATTTTCAGGATACATTCGTGTTATACCACGAAAGGCTTCAAGTTACAACCGAAGCCCTAGCTCCCTTGAAGGTTAAAATATTAAAAATATTCATTACTTCTTCACCCCCAAGGAAGGTGAAATTGTAAGTTAAGGATATTCGTTTAGGAAAAAAAAAAGATTAATCTTTTTACTTCATTATTATATTTCTTCCTCAACGGGAAAGAAATAAGTTATAAATGTTCGTCGTCAAAGATGCGTGTACTTTAGTTACCTTAGCTACTTTTATTCTAACCCACCGGGTTGGTCTAGTGGTGAACTCGTCTTCCCAAATCAGCTGATTTGGAAGTCGAGATTTCCAGCGTTCAAATCCTAGTAAAGCCAGTTATTTTTACACGGATTTGAATATACTAGATCGTGGATACCGGCGTTCTTTGGCGGTCGGGTTTCAATTAACCACACGCCTCAGGAACGGTCGAACTGAGAGTGTACAAGACTACACTTCATTTACACTCATACATATCATCCTCTGAAGAATTATCTGAACGGTAGTTACCGGAGGCTAAACAGGAAAGAAAGAAAGTGAAAGCTACTTCTATACTGTCTTTTGTAATTTAGTTTCTTTTTCAGTTTTCCATAAAGCCCGAATACTTTAATTGTTATTTATCAGTAATTATTCTCACAATCATGAGGATAACGAACGGTGCGGGTATCCAGGGGCAACACGGGAAAGCAAGCTCTACGGCCCTAGGATAGCCTCAGACAGAGGAGCTCCTGAGTTGGCTTCGGGGTCGAACTGGGCCCTGAAGATTCTGGTTCTGGGTAGAGGGGCCGGCTAGTAAAAATATGTATTTAAAAAATTAGATTCACATTTCGTTTTTTTAGTCGTTCATTCTCAGTATATATCGAGAGGAATTAGGACTCGTTCAATGGTTTTTTTTTTGTTTTTTTTTAGTTAGATTACATGAGGAAAAAAATGGTAATATAAGTGGCAGTCTTGAATTACAGATGTGCGAGTGTCTTAATAAAGAAACGTATATTTAAAAAAAAAAAAAACTATCTGTTACAGTTAGCACTAAAAACCAGATGTCCTTCGTACATACCTAAACGAAGAAATGTCATATGTTGTTCGAGGATTCGTTATACGTAATATTTGTAGATGAATGAAAACGTGTTCCTTGAATTTTTAAAATCTTTGATTATATATACAGAGTGATTCAGGAGGATAGGGCAATACTTTGACAACTCATTCTAGAAGCTAAAAATAAGAAAAAAAGTTTATATAAACATAGATCCGAAAACGCTTCGTTAGCGAGTTGTACAGGGTGAAAGATTTCGCCGAGTTTCAGTTCCTCCGGGTAAATTAAGGTTTTCTGAAATTCTGGGACGGTCAATTAAGGGGCGAATTCAATTGCTTCTTATGGTTTTTGAGCTGGGAAATCGAAAAAATAGGTCCGAGAACTGTATCTCTCTTAGTTTCTAAGATATCCCGTGTAAAACGCCAAAAATTGGGTCAAAAAACACATTTTTTTTTACTTTTGACGTACAATAACGATGTTATATTGGCATAAATCATACACTTTTTAAACATAAATTGTAGAGAATTTAATTATAAGAAGATTTATCTTAAAAAATATAAATTATCAGGTCTTAAATCTGTGTCTTGCATACACAAACGCACTGTAATAATTTCATTTTCCTACTTTTTGCGGTTCATAAGATAACTGGTCTTTATTTTTAAAAAATGCAGTTTTGGGAAAACGATTAAAAACATCATTTACTACAGGTCAGTGCATCCCAGCACCATATTCTGCACCGTCTGGATTTTCTTCCTCTTCATCCTTATATTTTGGTCGAGTAATTTTTTCTGTTTTCTTAGTTCCATTTTAATAAACAATTTTTGCTTCCTTATCAGCACTTTTTATTCGATGATAGTCGGTGAAATTCCGCGGAGAAAACCCGTTTGAACGTTTTCCATCTGGCGAGATTTTATGAAAATAAATACCCCATATTGCACGCGTCTTGTCTTTTATATTGTATATTTTTTTTTATAGCGATACCATAGTAGCCCTGAATTTCACTGAAGGCAGTTGACCCTTCCTGAAATTGTTTTAACAATTTTATAAAAAACATTCTTAAAGTCTACGCGGAGATTTCGCAATCGTGAACCTATCCGCTTCTGAATATAACCAAAATTAATAAAATTTCTCTATATAAACACTAAATTTCCCATTCATAATAATTAGACAGTGCCAGCAAAAAAAATCGTCTAAAAACTTCGGATTTTTCTGTGAGTAGTGCCTAACAAAAAATCAATTTTGCCACTAAAAATATTATTTTTGCTTATTTTATTGTTTTATACGCGTAAAATAATATTTAAAATAAGTCAAGATGTAAAAGAAAAAATCGAATTTTTAAAAAAAATACAAGATACCAGGTGCCCGTAAAAGATCCTCATGTGCGACTTGATTGAAGTGTTATAAACAGATCTGTTTGAACTGGCTTGTTCAACAGTAAAACGTTCATGCAAAAGTACTTTTATTAGCACCTAAAATTCGCTGAATGATTTGATTTATAATCACCATTATTTGTGATGCATTCCTTGAAACAATCTCATTCTTGGTTCTCCGAACGACTTTCTTATTAATAATAGTTTTTTTTAAAGGGGCTCCATCTCTATACAGATTTCTAGTATTCAAAGTTCCAAAAAGTATTTGTTTTTCAGTCCTTGGTTGTCATACCCGATTTCTCAGGCTTTATCTAATGTTAACGAAAAGCCTTTTTTTTTTTTTGACCCCGTATGGTTGTCATCCTTACGCTAAAACTCTAACCTGGAAGATCAAGGAGAGACTACTATTTACGGGTTACTGTAACTCTGTACAGAACCGTCTATCATAGTATAGTCTTCCATCCTTCTATATATCGAGAAACCCAAGGTGACGTCCCGTAAGTCGAACCAAGGTTTCATTGAAATATCAACTGTAAACGAAGAAGGCTTTGTCCTTTTTGATGACACGTAGATATCGAGTGATATTTAATAGTTTTTTTTTCTGTTTAGCGTACGGAAATCACCGTCAGGTATCACTTCAGAGGATGATATGTGTGAGTGTAAATGAAGTGTACTCTTGTACAATCTCAATTCGACCGTTCCTGAGATGTGTGGTTAATTGAATCCAACCACCAAAGACCGGTATACGAGGTGCGACAATAAAGTAATGAGATTGATTTTTCTTTGCAAGATGTGGCAACCCTGCAGCTTGGTAGGCACACCATCTTTGACCTTGGTCTATAAGCTACTTCTAGTCCAAGCGGCACATTGATGCAACTGCTAAGTCGTGAGTTGTGCTGTAATAAGTGAACACGTGTTTGTGTCTCTCGTCGCAGAAATGAAACCGCAAAATATTGCGCAACGGTTACCGCCATTTTGACTCTTGGGAAATAGAAAAAAGTAGCACTGAGTGATATCTGGTGAATAAGGTGGCTGCGATAGTACTGAAATTTGTTTTGAGGTTTAAAATCGCTGTACTGACAGAGCAGTATGGGATGGCGCATTATCGTGATGCAGAATCCAATTATCAGTAATGTCGGCACGGACACGAAGAACTCGTTTACGAAGTCTTTCTAAAATTTCTTTGTAGAAATATCGGTTAACTGTTTGTCCAGGAGGCACCTGCTCTTTACGAACAGTTCCCTTGGAATCGAAGAAGCACACAAGCGTGCGTTTCACTTTTGACTTTGACATGCGAGCTTTTTTTGGTCTGGGTGATCCCTTTGAGCACCGTTGCGAACTTTGGCGTTTTGTCTCTGGATCGTATTGAAAAAACCAACCTTCATCACCAGCGATAACACGGCTCAACAAATCCGGATCGATTTCCGTTTGCTGTAACAGATCGGCTGCCACATTTTTCAGTGTTTCTCGCTGTTGTTGTGTGAGATTTTTGGGGACCATTTTTGCACAAATCTTTCTCATACCGAGGTCTTCGGTTAATATTAGACGAACCGTTTCTCGATCGATGTTGAGTTCTTCTGCGATCATTTTCACGGATAATCTTCGATCAGATCGTACGATTTCACGCACCCCGGTCAAGTCGACATCTGTCCGTGAGATTGACGGTCGTCCACTGCGGTCTTCATCTTCAACATTCGTTCTGCTTTCACTAAAAATTTTATGCCACCGAAAAACTTGAGCTCTTGACATAACCTCCTCTCCAAAAGCCTTCTGAAGCTTACCGTAAGTTGTCGTCGCGTTTTCACCCGATTTAACGCAAAAAGAAATGGCATACCGTCGCGTAATATTTTGCGGTTTCATTTCTGTGACGAGAGACAAACACGGGTTCACTTATTACAGCACAACTCACGACCGAGCGGTTGCAACAATGTGCCGCTTGGACTAGAAGTAGCTTATAGACCAAGGTCAAAGTTAGTGTGTCTACGCAAGCTGCAGGGTTGCCACATCTTGCAAAGAAAAATCAGTCTCTTTACTTTATCGTCGCACCTCGTATACGATGTAGTATTGTAATCCGTATAAAAGTAACTGCCTTTACTAGGATTTCAACCTTAGAACTCTTGACTTCGAAATCAGCTGATTTGCCACGATGATTTCACCACTAGTCCAACTCGATGGGTTGGTATTTAATAGCTAAACGCATTCGACAACAGTCCTTTACAATTGCAAGTGGTTTTTAAACCGGCTTTGTTATTTTCATTTTAATAGAGTTTTAGGACAAGTTATTATTCGGTTACAATCTCCGATCACCAGAATACGTCGTAAGATTCGCCGTAAGGGATTCATAGAAACCGTGCAAATTAAGTTTATAGTAAACATCACTGGAAGAGGGAATTGTAGGATGTGTGTGTGTGCATATTTCTGCGAAATTTTTATTATTATCCATATGTATCGGTTAAAAGGAGGTAAATTTGCATACAATATATCTTTATTTCGTATTTTATATATATTTAGAATTAGGTTATTGCGCAGTGTGGTTGGCCTTGTAGATTTTAATTTGGTGTATTTATTTCGTGTAAAATTAATTTATAGCGTATTATAAAAAAAAACAGCTTTATGTTGCCTTATCATATTGTATACCTATATATCCGTTTCTTATTATTAGATTGGTTAGGTAAAAAAAAAAAATAATAATCACGTCCTTGAGTAATTATTTTGCTTTTATTATTACATTACTAAAAATCGAATACCGTACGAGTAGAAGTCGGTTGACGGATAATTGCTTTACAAATTATGAAAATCCTAGTAGAAATTAATTTTTAAATCGGTTCAACGGTTCCTAAGTTAATCTTTAATAAATCAACATCCAAAAGATATTCGAGGTGAAGATATTAAAGAAAATTTTTCAAAGCGTTAGGGTAAAAAGGGAATGCGTAAATGAGAATCCGTTCTTATCTCATCTGGAGTTGACCAATCAATACTTTTGAGTCGAGTGCTGTACTTTGCCGCTGAAATTCCGGCTACTACAATCTACCTCATCCACCCGACCTCATTTGGTCTGTTTTAAAACTAAAATTCTCTCTTTTATCATGAAACTGTACTTTCATTGTTTGTTTTATCGTTTTTTTCTCTTTTTTCCCTCTAAAATATTAACGAATATTTGTTATCGATTGTACGATTTTTACCGGAAAGATTACTCTCCCTTTATGACGTAATTTACGTTTCGTCGAGAGGTTTAGGTGGGTTTTTTTTACAAATTTTTGTGTTTGTGTTCTTATCGCCCGCGATGTCTTAATAAATTTAAAAATTAAAAGTCGAATTTGAAAGTTAAATTCTAAAATTTACGTTGAATTTCTGGGCGTTCCTCAGGGTACTAGTCTTGAACTATTTTAATTCTCATAAGGAAATATAGCGTAAAATAATTTTTTGTTAATCTTCATCATCGATTCTCAAAGGTTTTCGCCCACCGCCCGCATTGAGAATCAAAAATTTTCTGGCGCCCCCAAAATGTTGAAACTTATCATCTGTTAAAAATATATAACTATATAAGATAAAACTGTTTACTTTTTCCCCTTACACTAACTAAAAAGATTAATAGAAAAGGGATGGTGCCACAAAACGGGCAAGACCCTTGTGGACACCTAATCTTTCATCTTTTACAAATAATATAAATTAAATTAAGTTAAGTAATAAATATTAAATTGTATTGTATTGTGATATTATAATTAGTATTAGGATTACCCATTAATTATTAATTCTGTAAAAGTGAAAGAAATAAAAGAAATAAAAAAAAAAAAATAATTGCAATTGCTGTTTCTAAGATGCTCTCTTAAAAACAGCAATTGCAATTATTGCTTTTAAACGTGGCATTTTAATAACTTTTCTAGCATCGATTACTTATTCTTATATAGTCGAAAAATAATTCCAGAAAAACGTGACCTAAGATTACGTTTTTGTGCTGTGGGGTGGGGTAATTTATGATGAAGTTTTATTGTAAAATTATAATTATAAATTTAAATAAATCAAAAAGTTTTTAAAAATTCAAAAAAGCGGTATTTTTTACTTTACTGCACCCACACCACAAAAAATCCTCTTCCTAGAAAATGTTTTGATTTTTTTAATTTACTATGTTAAATGGAAGTAATTTTTAAAAAAAATCCACAAATATGTAGAGCCACTAATAAATTATCTAAGATTACTTTTTTGGTAGTCGGGCGAAAATAAAAAAAAAATTGACAACAGTCGTAGGGATTCCCGTCACGCGACTAAAGCCGCGTTCCGGGAAACTCCTACGACTGTGGGTTGTTTTTGATGTACGGCTTACACACACACAACTTAATTTAAAGTATATACCATTTTATTTAAATATAACATTTGTTCGTTCATTTAATTTAAAGATTTTAACTAAAACGCGCGCGATTGCCGTATTTAATTCGCTGGGGTTTGGCAGTACTAGCCGCGACGGTCCGCACCAACTAAACTAATGTAATCTTACAACTTACATAGAACAAATTTCGCTTGTACGGTCGGTAGACTGGTGTAGCCGCGAGGCTTAACGCACCAGCTATCAAGACTACCGGGCGATCGAGTTGGAGACACAACCAGACCGAGTTATTTTTTTTTACACTTTTAACATTATTCATTTATTTAATTCTACCGTTCATGTGTGACGTTACAACATAACAGATGACTGCAACCAAATCAGTCGATTTGGAAGTCGAGAGTTACAGCGTTCAAGTCCTAGCAAAGCCTGCTATTTTTACACGGATTTGAATACTAGATCGTGGATACCGGGTGTTCTTTGGCGGTTGGGTTTCAATTAACCACACAGGAACGGTCGAACTGTACAAGACTACACTTCATTTACATTTATTCATATCATCCTCTGAAGTATTATCTGAAAGGTAATTACCGGAGGCTAAACAGGAAAAAGAAAAAATATGACTGCAACAGCATATTTCAAGGTGGGGGTGTGATTTTGCACATATTGTTATTTTTTAATCGTTAACAAATGTGCCTAAAAAAAAAACTACGACCTTAATTACGCGAAATCTCGAAATATTGAGGGTGACCTTGGATTTACAGCTTCACCCCTTTGACCCTTTAAGTTGACAATTTAATGGCATCAGTGTTCTATATATAGAAGTAATCAGATCAAGTTTGGTCACAATCGGTCCAGTAGTTCCGAAGATATAAAATTTACAGGACAATACCGAACATTAAAATCCGAAAATTTTCATCCCTATTTTGTGTTTTTTAGGTGTCAAAACGTCAAGATACGGTGAAAACCGTATATGCCCAAATTTGACCGATTACAATACTTTCCCTTCTAAAGCTGTAACGGTATCTTTACGGGAAAATAAAAAGTTTTGAAAATTCAAAAAATCGATATTTCTAAATTCTGATCGGATCCTCTCACTTCCAATTTTGCCCTAAAGTATTATTATTATTTTTTTTTTTTTTTGGTTTGCTTTTGCACTACTATGTGTAATAAATAATAAAATACCTTTTTTTACGATTTTTGGGGAAGTATGGATTTTAGGACAAAATAAAAAAAAGAATGTAAAGTTCTGGGTTTAAAAAAAAATGAAAAAATTGATTCCAAAAATTCCCTCCTAAATCACTTTTTATTCGTTTTCAATTTTTGACTATCTTCGGATGTCGAGACATTAATACCACTGCTTGGGGTGACAAATATCTGGACAGAGGAGTTCTTACTTGTCGGATGGGTACAGAAAAAGATTATTTCTATACTTTTAAATTTTAACGCCCTTTATCTGCGTTTTTCATACCAAATGGATGGATAATTTTGAATGGAAATGTTTCTAGGATATGAAAACGGAAGTTCATGTCATCACATGTTTATATTTAGAGGTTTTTTTTTTTAAATTTGGGATTGGAATATTTATAGCATCTTTATAAAAACAAAAATCCAACTGTAAATAGAAAGAAAAAAATTTATTGTAAAATAATACATTTTATTATATCACAAGTAGATTAAAAAAAAAATTCTTTGTGATTGTAATCAAAGTTGTTCTATATATATATATATATATATATATATATATATTTATATAAAATAATTGTAACAGTAATATATTCGTTGTTGACCCAAAACGGTCGGTTTACAGAGCTCCAAGAGTTAAATAGAACCCGGCCAGTTTGTTGTGTATATTACCGCCTCACTCGTACTGCGTTCCGGGCGCTCATTTGCCCAACATTATCAAGCAGTGGGCGCATTCTCTCTTGTCTCTCACTCGATACGCTTACCCTCTCCCGCTGCCACCGTCTGCTGCTCCCTTATAACTAATTTGCGTGATCAACGTTACCTCTCAACCTCCCCTCCCCATCGACCAACCGTTTTATCACTCTTCTTCTCTTTATATATGTCTCTCCCTCTTTCTCTCTGTCATTATGAAACATTCGCACGCGCATGCACACGCGACCTTACACACACATATATAACGCAAAACACCCGAGGGAGATGGCGTGAATTTTATACCTATTTTCTCACTTTTTCGTTATTTTTCCTTCATTTTTTTCTCTTTTCCTTACGAAACGTAATTTTCCAATTCTTTATCGTATTTCTCTCATCTCCTTTCTTCTTACAATCTTTATTCTCTTAATTTGTTTTGTATGTGTGTGAGTGTGTGTCGCCAACATATATATTTCCTTCTAAACGGTATTATCAGTAATTCTTGTCATCTTTATTATTTTTTTAACCGTTTTCTTTTTTTTTGGTTATAATTTTTGGTTTTATTATTAAATATATAATTTTCCACTTTTTTCTTTATGTGAAAATTTTTCAGTTTTATATCATTTTTTTTTTTGTCTTAAGTCATTTGACTGGTTTGATGCAGATCTCCATTATTCCCTATCTAGTGCTAGTCGTTTCATTTCAGTATACTCTCTACATCCTACATCCCTAACAATTTGTTTTACATATTCCAAACGTTGCCGGCCTACATAATTTTTTCCTTCTACCTGTCCTTCCAATATTAAAGCGACTATTCCAGGATGCCTTAGTATGTGGCCTATAAGTCTGTCTCTTCTTTTAACTATATTTTTCCAAATGCTTCTTTCTTCATCTATTTGCCGCAATACCTCTTCATTTGTCAATTTTATCCACCCATCTGATTTTTAACATTCTCCTATAGCACCATATTTCAAAAGCTTCTAATCTTTTCTTCTCAGATACCCGATTGTCCAAGTTTCACTTCCATATAAACATATACTTTCAAAAATCTTTTCCTGACATTTAAATTAATTTTTGTTGTAAACAAATTATATTTCTTACTGAAGGCTCGTTTCGCTTGTGCTATTCGGCATTTTATATCGCTCCTGCTTCGTCCATCTTTAGTAATTCTACTTCCCAAATAACAAAATTCTTCTACCTCCATAATCTTTTCTCCTCCTATTTTCACATTCAGTGTTCTTATTACTGTAGTTAAGAAAAAGTCCAAAATCTAATTGTTTTTGGATTATGGGCTTTTTTGAACAATTTTGGTTCAGTCGATTCAATCGAAAACGGGACGTGCACAACTAGATATTACAACAGTCCTAAATCTACAGTTTCAACATTCTACGGCTAATCTTTTTTGAGTTATTCGAGATACATACTTACGTAAAGACGTCACGCCGAAACTAGTCAAATTGGATTCAAGAATAATCAAAATGGATTTTTCTGTTGAAATTCTGGAAATCGAAATTTTTTGAGATCACATTACTTCCTTTACTTCGTACAATGAAGTAAAACTGTTTGAATTATTTACATATGCAATGCTTGTAATAAAATCGCTTTTGAAAAAATCCTTCTCTAAAATGCCTCTGAAAAAAATCTATTTTTTTTGGCGATATCCTTTACCCCTTAACGAATTTTGAAAAAAATTGATGTGATCAATGTTCCGTATATAGAAATGTTTGAGCCAAAAATTTGAAGGAATTTATATCGGTAAATCCTGAGATGTAAGGCCAAAAACAGTGCGACACATATACATACATATGTATATTAGTTGACCCTAAAACGTAAATTTTTGCAAACAAAATCAACCCCGATACACCATTTTTGACATCACCATATTTACCCCATAAATATAGCTATTGCCATATTCCCCGGAAAAACTAAAATTTCACCTGAATTCTTATATTTCTCCAAGTTTTAAGTGTTTTTATTTTGTTAGAGGACATTTATTTATTAGCAATATGATTTATTTGGAAGGCTTGTACAGTTAATGAGAATTTTATTATGCAAATATAAGGTACTAGCTCTACCCGTCACGCTTCGCTGTAGCACGGTTGCACGGATGAGAAATGAGAAACAAAACAAAGCATACGTTTCATAGAAGTTTAATTTTGCAATACTTGTGGATATACAATATTTTTTGTTTTTCCACTGTCTGCGTAGATATAAAGGCTATCTGGTTTGCCGACTCGGGAACACGCAACATACAGTTGCCCGTGTGAGAAGCAATCCCCATCTAAATCTAAAACACACAATTCTAAAGATTGACCTTGAGCTTTATCGATTGTGATTGCAAATGCCGATCGAATTGGGAATTGCAATCTTTTAAATTAAATTGGTGTATCGGTCGGGATCACGGGTATTCGAGGAATGAGGACATCTTCACCTTTAAAAGACCCCGTTAAAATCGTTGCTTCTACTACGTTATTCATCAATTTCTTAACTGCAAGTCGCGTGCCGTTGCAGAGTTTTGGCCGATTAATATTCCGCAACAGGATAATTGGCACGATGAAGGCAACTACTTCATCTGCTTCCACATCGGTGTCTATCGACTTATATGTAATTTCCTCACTTTGAATGCTGGATTGAATAACATTATTAAGTTGATCAAGCATCTTTATTCTTTGCGGCAAGGATAGCTCGTTCACCGAGCCGATCGTGATTACTATGATTAATTTGAATATCAGGAAATTCTTTTTCGATCGGTTCTTCTTTCGATGTTACTAAAATACAAAAATTATCAGAAAATGATATTCGTCTAGACGTCTCATCGACTGGCAGCTGTCCGTTTCCAATGTCCAGTAACTGTCGTGAGAATACCTCAGCTGATGGATCATTCTGCAACTGGACACGCATATTCGTAGTCGACTGCAATGTACGTACGTGTCGCCACAGTGTTGAATATTTCAGGCAAGCAGTTATTTCGTCTGCCGGTGTCGTTCGAGAAATTACAGTCAATGATTGCCTAAAATCTCCTGCGAACAATATCAAAGCGTTCCCGAACGGTTGAACGTTTCCACGCAAATCTCGTAACGATCGATCAAGAGCTTTAAGCGATTTTTTATGCGCCATCGTGCATTCATCCCAAACAATGAGTTTACATTTTTGTAATACTTTTCCCATACAGGATGCTTTGGAAATATTGCACGCGGGAGTCTCGATGATTTGAATGGTTAACGGCAACTTCAGAGCTGAATGCGCAGTCCTTCCACCTGGCAACAATATCGCAGCTATTCCAGACGAAGCAAGAGCTAAGGTATTGTCATTTTTCGATCGAACCGTTGCTGCAATCGATCTAATAAGGAATGTTTTTCCAGTTCCTCCTGCCGCATCCAAGAAGAAGGTCCCCCCAACTCCGTCATTTATCATTTGCATTGTGCGATCATAAATGCCTTTCTGTTCACGCGTTAATTTGGGAATGTTTGATCGGACATATGACTGAAGTAAAGTCAGTGGTTAATTGTAACCCAGCCGACAAAGAACCCGAGTATCCACGATCTAGTATTAGATTTCTGTCCCGTCAGTATTCATTCACACGCTACCACCCTTAATTTTTGTATTCGTGCTTAAAGAACTACGTCATCATTAATTAATGTATATGATTATACGTAATATTTCAAGCTAAATTCCAATTTTTCACCGATAAATTTATCGGTGAATTGTTGTTTTCTTGTCCCAACCGGGCAGTCATTTTTTTTTTACTGTTAACCAATCACGTGTTGCTAATATTTTATAATATAAGTTCCTGTCGTGTTTATATATATATTTAGGAAAATAATATACAAAAAAAAGTGAAAACGTAACAACATTTGAACAGAAAATTCAACAAGTCCAATAGCATTTACCGTTGTTGGTCGGTGGGTTATTCCAATATTACTCTACTGTTCAAAAGTGTGTTCGTCGGAAAAGGGAGGAGAGTAATGTAGATAGTGAAATGGGGGAGGGAGAGAGCGTTGGGAGAGAAGATTTGACTTGATCAATATATTCGTCAGTTTTGTTGATGTGTGAGTGTGTGTGTGTGTGTGTGTGTAAGTATGTATTGTACAGAACGCCGCCTTTTTACCTAGCTTGAATATTTGTATGTGTATTTGTGTGTGGGTGTTGGTGAGATGAACTGAGAGTGAGTGAGTGAGGAAGACTAACCGGTGTAAAATATATATATATATATATATATATATATATCTGTGTGTGTTTGTGTTTTTGTGTGATGAGGACAGAATGATAGAAAGGGTTCGGCGTTGACTCTGTGCGCTATGCTGTACCGTACAGGCGTGCATTTTCCTCTGCGTGTGAGAATGGTTGTGGACGAAGTCGGGTCGTACGTAGAACGGGTGGGAATGGTGCGAGACAAAGACAGTAGATAGATTGGAAAGAGACGGGTCGGTGAAGAGTGTCTGTTGAAATGGTGCGGGGGGGAGGGGGTGGCTAAAAGCGCAGGGCATCATGGGTAAAGTACACTACTACTGGTTGGTTGGTCTCCGTTGGTATCGACGCATTCAATGAGATTTTCGGTTCGGCGTGTATGTGTGACTGTATATATGTATACCCGTATACGTGTCGACCGAAATGGAATTTATTTTGAATTTTGTTTCGGGGTTTTTCGGAAGGATATTTCGCTTTGATTATTATTTTTTAATACAACGCCGCGTTAATTTTTTATTTAAAGATTTATTTTTTACATTTCAAGTTAAATATATCCGAAGAATAGTTTTTATTCGGTTCTTTATTTTATACACCTTGAAATTTTATTAGTCTGAATTCAGATACATTTATACGCGCGGGCGCATACACGTACGCGCACACAAACAAAGCTGATGTCCAATTACAGTTTCTTTTTCCGTTTTAGCAAATTTCCAAAGAATTTGAAAATCACTATTGCGGCCGGTCATGTTTATATATACGTACGTATAAGAGTTTGTCGTACACTGTACCGCGTAAAGCTTAACAGGTTTTGAGAAACATGATGGGATCATGTAAACCTATTGGTAATAGAGGTATATTAATATTCAAGCGAATCGGTTCTCAGGAATTTTAGTTTTAGGCAAAAAATTGGGTTTTCGGGTAAGTTTTCCGGGTCAACTTAAACCGGAATCCGCCCTTTTGTCGCCCACTTACTGCGATAGAGTTTTATTTTTGAGATAACTGGGAACGAATAAGCTTGATCTGGATTCGAGGCTTAACTTTTCGGATGCATAAGTTATGCAATTAAATAAACGAAAAGAAAAGTTTAACCGTTCTTAAAAATAAGATAACATATTTCACGACAGATTTATTTGGGAAATCGTTGTAGTAAAATGATTTCCAATCGGCTTTTCATTTTTAAGTTAATTTCAAATTATTGTATTTCAGCGTGCCAAGGTGACAAATGGTATTCGGTTTAACCACGTGAACGATTTTCTTGTAGACGAATGGTCAGAGAGATTATAACTTAAAAAAACTGGTTTTTGAGGTTTAATTTAAAAGATAAATCAATGAAAATATGTAAAATAAACTTTGGCAGTAGAAAACCGGAACCGTAATTGATTTTAAGGAAGGAGGAATTCTCATTTACTGGAAACAATTAAAACTCCATCTGTTCATAAAACAACTAAAGAAAAAAACACAAAATTCTAAATGACGTTAAGAATTTGATATATTTATAAATTTCAGTTATAAAAATATCGGAGATTTTGTGTACTAATTAAATTTACCACGGCATATCTCGTGTATCACAATTTAAAAAAAAAAAAATGCACCCTCCGAGATTCGTCCAAGAAGAATGCAAATTAGAAAATCTCATCAGGTGACGAAGAAAATGAGTTTTATTCGAAACGTTAACGTTAATGCAGCTTCTTCATGTTGTAAATTTACATACAGATGACTTTCACGGCATTGTATTGACTTGTCATATTATGGCGTAACTTACTAGTTGATATTATTGCCACCTATCATTTTTCTGTTCTAGTTAATAGTTTAAGACATATGTTTTAATGAACGCTGGCTCTTGGAGTACGAATTCCACGTTACATTGGATGAAACAATGTTTTTTAATCGCGGATTTGAAATTATAAAATTGACAGTAATATCGTGCATTTGTTGATAAGCTTAAAGCTCAGCGCAGATTTCAAAAATATATCGCCTAAAAAACATTATCTGCGTACTGTCATGCCTAGGTACCTTCTTTTTTTTCCTGTTTAACCCCCTGGAAATTAACGTTTAAATGTTACTTCAGGGGATCATATATATGAGTATAAATGAAGTGTACTCTTGTTCAGTCTCAGTTCGACCGTTCCTGAGATGTGCGGTTAATTGAAACCCGACCACCAAAGAACACCGGTATCCACGATCTAGTATTCAAATCCGTGTAAAAATAACTGGCTTTACTAGGACTTGAACGCTGTAACTCTCGACTTCCAAATCAGGTGATTTGGGAAGACGCGTTAACCCACTAGACCAACCCGGTGGGTTCATGCCTAGGTATCTGGTCAATCAGAGGCGTACGCCTTGATTGTTGTACATTCCGACTGCTCTTGTCGCGAATTTTGCTAGACGTTCCTGAATATACGAGAGGTTATCTCTAAAGTAAAGACCGTTTCATTGTAAAAAGATTTATTCTGAAAACTTTAGAAATATTTTTATATTTCTCTCACCCCGTTGTCTGCGAGATTCAGTGTGTTATTTCTCAACGTAACACATCTGTGAGCTTCTGCTGGATCCCCAGCCATATTGGGATTTCAGGCGATGAGCGCGCTGATAGTGCGGCAAAAGAGGCTTGTTTCCAGCCTCCTTTGGCTAATCGCGTTGCTTCTGATCATCTTATCAGTTTTCTTAAGAGGGCGGTTCGTGATGAACGATAAAGCGAGCGGAATGCTACCATCAACCGTAAATTCGTCCCGTTAAGAACACTTGTCACGGTAGAGTTCGTCGTGCAGGAATAACCGTCGGAGAGGAGGTTTTTATTTGCAGTTTTCGAATAGGGCACGCTAGACTGACTCGTGGACATCTCATAACTCAGATTGATGCACCCGCCCACCGGGTTGGTCTAGTGGTGAACGCGTCTTCCCAAATCAGCTGATTTGGAAGTCGAGAGTTACAGCGTTCAAGTCCTAGTAAAGCCAGTTATTTTTACACGGATTTGAATACTAGATCGTGGATACCGTTGTTCTTTGGCGGTTGGGTTTCAATTAACCACACCTCTGAGTAACGGTCGAACTGAGAATGTACAAGACTACACTTCATTTACACTCATATATGTTATCCTCATTCATCCTCTGAAGAATTATCTAAACGGCAGTTACCGGAGGCTAAACAGGAAAAAAAAGAAAATGATTGATGCACCCGTTTGTGCTCGCTGCGATTGTTAACTAACTGTACACCACATCCTTGTGGATTATGTGGCATCGCTTCGCAAGTTTAAACTGGGGTCTAACATGCGAAATACGCTAGGGAATAATGAAATTATGTTATGTCTTACGATTTCTTTGGGCCGTCCGTTTATATTCAGTTATTTGAATTTTTTGTAGTACGTTTCGGGTATTTATACCGATGTATATTTTTTAATATTTATTTATTTATTTAAAATATAAATATCATTTCCTGGCACTGATACAGACCTTCGTTGTGTGCCCAAGAAGAAAAGAGGTAATTCATTTTTACTTCATTAACTTTGTCGCTATGGCAACAGAAATATCCTACTCTACTAAACGGCATTTGTCTGTATGTGCGTTCCCCTTAGCTTAGCGCCGGAATGTACCGATCATTAGCGGAAAATCCCGATCGGTTAGTACACGTCTCGTGGTGGTCAGGTATATACTTGTTATATTATTATATATCTGTCGAAGTTTTGGGAAAATTTAGTACTTTTTAACCGAATTCGAATTTTCGGACGAAAATCTCAAATATCTCGAAAACGGTCGGTCGTAGCGCTCTGAAAAATCGTTTCGACCCTCCTGCACGATAACCCCATCCGCTTTCAGTAGCAATAGTCGGATGATAATGTTTTTAATTGACCCTGGCACGCCGTTCAGAAATTGTGGAGGGGGTGCGATGGGATACCACCGTAATATCTTGGCAACGGCTCCTCCGATTTTCACGATTCAAGAGGCGTATGTATCGGCAGTTCGAGCGCTAACTGTTTAACGCATCGGATACACTCTGATCGACACCGGATTTTGGTTATCCGAAAATTAAATCGTTTAGTACTAGGATGTTTTCATTACACTCACCCACCGTAAAAAGTAGAAAATAAAAAATATGTAAAAAAAATTTTTTAACACCATTTAAATTAAGAGTGGGATAATCCGAGCATCCCACGCTTTAGGCCATTCATTGCGCATATGAAAAAATAGGCAAAAACATAAAATTTTTAATTTGGAGCAATGACTTTCAAATAATCTTACATATCACCATCAAATCTTGTTGTAAAATCCATTCTGAGATACCGTCCTAAAAATTATTTTTTCCCTTTTAGTGCATTTAATTCAAGAATGGTGTATTAAAACTTTTTAGATAAAAAGTTCCGATTCTTTAGGATCAATTTTTAGAGTTAAAATTTCTAATTTAAGTTTCGTTATATAAAAAAAAAATATTTTTATTCAAGAGTTAATCAATTTTGGACACCTAATAATCCCATTTCGAGACGCTGGCCGCCAGGTCAACCGGCCCGGAGGGCCTAGCTGCGGGGTGTGCCTACGGCACGCCTCCGCAGCTAGTAATATAAAATAACTAATCCATTTGTGTTTAATGAAGATCTGTAAGATATTTAATATTCTCGCAACTACCAGGATAACGAACGCGTCTGGATCCAGGGGGTGGAGTCCCATCACTTGTATTTATATAAAGGGGTTAAAGACGGAGGGAAGCTCCTCTTCTGGGCTAGCTTTCTACGTATACGAGATCGTTCATTAATTAACGGGTCGAATGTTAATTACCGTAAGACTGTTTAATAGAGTAAACTGAAATTGTCTGGAGTTCATGTTGTTGGTATCCCTGTAATAGATAAAATCAGCTGTCCGAATAGTATTTCCGTTATCATAACCTCATTGTTTATTTCAAAATGTATCTGATTGAAATCTGTTAAAATTTTTGTTTTCTATTGTTGTAAAACCGGCTGAAATTGATTTGCGAATATTAAAACAGCGTTGTTGAAATGTGTATTACCGTCCAAATCTTTATAAGCTGATTGAACTGTTTAAATGGGGCAGAACAAG
The DNA here is from genome assembly GCF_047948215.1 of Lycorma delicatula. NCBI lineage: Eukaryota > Metazoa > Arthropoda > Insecta > Hemiptera > Fulgoridae > Lycorma > Lycorma delicatula. Next base: position 12,829,383 of record NC_134467.1, on the reverse strand, counting down.
TTTCGTCGTGACCGAACGCTTTGCAAAAACGCATTAACGATCTCCTATTCGCAAGGACAGACGTAAAAATTTGAAAAATTTCTGAAATTTTTAGCGCTTGCATCGGCCTTGTCCATACGATTAATAAGCTGAATTATTTCAAAACGTTTGCGAAAAGCGAGTTTCGTGGCAAAATCACAAAGACATCCGAATTTTAATTTATACGGAATTACAAGACTGATTTTAGCTTAATTAGATTTTTTTGGATCAATTTTTAATCGCTTGTGATGAAATTCAGATTCATCAACCGAAATCCGATACTTTCGTGTCAGCCTGTAAAACGATGGTTAACGTTGCTTGGACTATAAAAATTAAATTTATTATCATTATTTGAATTACAGTTAACACCAAGTACTATTATTATATGCTAGTAAATAAAAACCCGCAATTCGGAAGATACGTCCGTGTTATCTCGCAAAAGGCGTAACCCTTTTGCACAATAACGTTCAAAAGATGCGGGAAGTTATTCAAAAGTCGGGTCGGGAGGGTTAACCCACCGGGTTGGTCTAGTGGTGAACGCGTCTTCCCAAATCAGCTGATTTGGAAAGTCGAGAGTTACAGCGTTCAAGTCCTAGTAAAGTCGGTTATTTTTACACGGATTTGAGTACTAGATCGTGGATACCGGTGTTCTTTGGCGGTTGGGTTTCGATTAACCACACATCTCAGGATCGGTCGAACGGAGAATGTACAAGACTACACTTCATTTACACTCATACATATCATCCTCTGAAGTATTATCTTAAAGGTAGTTACCGGAGGCTATACAGGAAAAGAAACAAATGGTCGGGAAGGTTGTCATGTCCATCTTTAGGTCCGATCTCGCAACATTAGATTTTTGTTTTGTTAGGTCCTTTCGAAAGGGTTTTTAAGGGATTCATATTTCAGCCAATCAGCGGATCAAAAATGCGGTACAAGAATGACACCGAGGTGAACAAATTTCTTTAACTGGTTTCCAAAAGGTTTGGAAATTGATACCGCGGCCGGTTATGTTTATGTATTTATTATAGATTTTTTCTTCCTTTCTACCGGACGCAATTCTAAACCGATTTTGACGAAACTTGATGGGGTGATATAAATCTATTGCGAATAGAGACCCCTACTGGTTTTCAAGCGTGCGAATCGGTTCCACATAAAACGGGGTTTTTTGAGTATATTTTAGCTTTTTTTGTTCTACTATTATCCACTATTAAATCGTGAATTTAAATTAATGGTTTTTATGCAAACTGTAATTATGTTTAAGTATACAAGTACATCAAACATTAACCTAATTATTTTAAATGTATTGAATGATAAACATTATTTTTAAAATTATAACAATATAATACAGACAAAAAATCTGATATGGACGTCACATCAATCCTTGTACGCCTGTTAAATTACATATACACATTTTTAATAGTACATAAAATTTTATTTCATTAATAACTTCTGATTTTTTTATTATTGTTTTTTTTATTGTTATTATCGAATTATCATTTATTGTATTTTTTTTTTTTTACAACAGATTAATAATTATTAATTTTTTTTTGTCTTCAGTCATTTGACTGGTTTGATGCAGCTCTCCAAGATTCCCTATCTAGTGCTAGTCGTTACATTTCAATATACCCTCTACATCCTACATCCCTAACAATTTGTTTTACATATTCCAAACGTGGCCTGCCTACAAAATTTTTCCCTTCTACCTGTCCTTCCAACATTAAAGCGACTATTCCAGGATGCCTTAGTATGTGGCCTGTAAGTCTGTCTCTTCTTTTAATTATATTTTTCCAAATGCTTATTTCTTCATCTATTTGCCGCAACACCTCTTCATTTGTCACTTTATCCACCCGTTTGATTTTTAACATTCTCCTATAGCACCGCATTTCAAAAGCTTCTAATCTTTTCTTCTCAGATACTCCGATCGTCCAAGTTTCACTTCCATTTAAAGCGACGCTCCAAACATACACTTTGAAAAATCTTTTCCTGACATTTAAATTAATTTTTGATGTAAACCAATTATATTTCTTACTGAAGGCTCGTTTAGCTTGTGCTATTCGGCATTTTATATCGCTCATGCTTCGTCCATCTTTAGTAATTCTACTTCCCAAATAACAAAATTCTTCTACCTCCATAATCTTTTCTCCTTCTATTTTCACATTCAGCGGTCCATCTTTGTTATTTCTACTACATTTCATTACTTTTGTTTTGTTCTTGTTTATTTTCACGCGATAGTTCTTGCGTAGGACTTCATCTATGCCGTTCGTTGTTTCTTCTAAATCCTTTTTACTCTCGGCTAGAATTACTATATCATCAGCAAATCGTAGCGTCTTTATCTTTTCACCTTGTACTGTTACTCCGAATCTAAATTGTTCTTTAACATCATTAACTGCTAGTTCCATGTAAAGATTAAAAAGTAACGGAGATACAGAACATCCTTGTCGGACTCCCTTTCTTATTACGGCTTCTTTCTTATGTTCTTCAATTGTTACTGTTGGTGTTTGGTTCCTGTACATGTTAGCAATTGTTCTTATATCTCTGTATTTGAACCCTAATTTTTTTTAAATGCTGAACATTTTATTCCAGTCTACGTTATCGAATGCCTTTTCTATGTCTATAAACGCCAAGTATGTCGGTTTGTTTTTCTTTAATCTTCCTTCTACTATTAATCTGAGGCCTAAAATTGCTTCCCTTGTCCCTATACTTTTCCTGAAACCAAATTGGTCTTATCCTAACACTTCCTCCACTCTCCTCTCAATTCTTCTGTATAGAATTCTAGTTAAGGTTTTTGATGCACGACTAGTTAAACTAATTGTTTTGTATTCTTCACATAATTATTAATAAATCAACATATTTAAATTTAAAAAATAGAGATGGAAGTCGTTATTCTAACCGAGTTGCCTTCCCCGTGTAACATCCAAATATTTCATTAATTAAAATTTTATTTGACTATAACTTTGGAGCCAATTAAAATAAATACCGCTTGTGATATATCGTTGAAAAGCTTTCAATGACAGCTTATTAGTGCAGTTAAGAAAAAATAGAAATGTTTTGGATTTTGGCTTTTTTTTGGATACTTTTGGTCCAATCAATTGCAGTCAAAATAGAAGGTACACAACTAGATGTTACAACAGTGCTAAATCCAGAATTTCAACATCTTACGGGAAATCGTTTTTGAATTATGCGAGATACATACAAACGTACAGACGTCACGCCGAAACTAGTCAATTTGAATTTAGGGATGGTCAAAATGGATGGTTCTGTTGAAATCTGAAACCGAAATTTTTCGCGATTACAATACTTTCTTTACTTCGTACAAAGAAGTAAAAACGCTAAATAATTAGTTTAATATTTAAAACTAAGAAAAAGTAGTAAAAGATAATGTAGAAAAGCTTGGGTAAATTCAATAAAATTGCACGTGCTGCGATCTATTTTATTTCATGTATACTTAAATGGAGCTGTAGTTTTCATGGTAACGTTTAAAGTGTACGATTTAATTCAGTGATGACAGATATCGGAGAACATCCTTATTTCGACCTTAAATTGAGCATAACTTACGAATGACTCAACCAATCTTAATCAAATTTTTATGTGCACAACTTCAGATACACTAATACAACACATCTAACTTTCAATGAAATCGATCTAATAGTTTTATACTAGACATTTTATACGTAAAATACATATATAAAGGAAACCCCCAATTTAAGTGAATAGTATTTTCGTACTCCTTATACTTCAAAACGTGAAGAAAATTCTTTTTTATCCACCACTCCCACCATAAGATCCGTATTTTTCTTCAAAAAGTCTTAACAAAAAAAAATCGCAATTACATAATAAAAACTTGTTTTGCTATAATACAGAGTTCTCATAAAAGAATGGTGCGATTTTGAACATTGTTTAAATTAAAACAGAATTACTTACAGTTTATGTTTTTTATTTTTCAAATTTGTCGTTTCAAACATTTTTTTTTTACATAATTAATAAATTTCAATATGTGCGCCCTTAGTCGCTCGATAAATGTCCAAATGGTACTCAAATTCTCTCCAAACATTGGTTAAAATTTCTTCGTTAACGGTTGTCATCGCTTCATTAATCCTGTTTTTTTAAGCGGTTTAGGTCGCGAATTTTTTGCGTATATACAACGCTTTTGATGGACCCCCCCCCCACAAGAAAAAATCGCAAGGTGTTGGGGCCGGACTCCTTGGAGGCCAAAGTACGGGTCCTTGCCGGCCTATCCATCGATCTCCAAATTTTTCGTTCAAAGCGTCCGTGACCGAGACATTGAAGTGCGGGGGAGCACCATCTTGTTGGAAATGAAGTCGATGAATGTTTTCAAATTCATCCGGCTGAGGAAAGCGATAATCGGTTAAAATGTCAAGATACGCGACTCCATTAATTGTTTTTTCAGCAAAGAAGAAAGGCCCTATTACACGATTTTTCATCACGCCACACCAAACATTAACTTAAACGAATCGCGTTGTTTCTCAATAATTGCGTGTGGGTTTTCAGAGCTTCATATTCGTGAAGTGTGTCTGTTAACGCATCCGTTCGCATGGAATGTAGCCTCGTCTGTAAAAATTATATCGTCTAAAAACGATTCGTTTTCACTTATTCTGTCCGACATTTCAACAGCGAAATTGTAACTTTTACACCATCATCGGGTTTCAATTCCTGCAGTATCTGGATCTTATAAGCGTATAATTTCAGTTTTTTATGTAAAACTTTGTGAACCGTTGATTTTTGAATATCTAATTCGACGCTTTGACGGGGGATGGACTTCCCAGGACTTCTAATTTCCGATCGTCTAATTAATTCAACCGTTTCGTCCGGTACATTTGGTCTGCCGGTTGATTTCTGTTTCTTAACCGATCCGGTTTCTTCGAATCGTTTGAACCGACGTGTTATGTTATTTTTGTGCGGCGGATCTCTTCCGAATTCACGTCGAAACGCACATTGAACTAAAATTACGGATTTTAATTCGGCCATCAATAAAATACACTGTGCTTTGTCTTTATCAGAGAACATAGTAAGTCGCTAAACTCACCGGAACAACAGTACAAGAACTGACGTTGCGGTTACAACTGCTGATGAACAAACTTTTGGGTTGGAGGCTTTCAGGGATTCCATTATAACATCTAGAAATGTCCCTACAATCTTCCTATGAATTACTGAAACCGCACCATTCTTTTATGATAATCCTGTATATAGCGAAGTGATAATTTCGCAATAATCCAAAACGTGTTCTGGTACGAAGGATAGGCGTTGGTATAAAAAAAATCAGTTTTGAATTTTTAATAGTTTTGAACACATCATACTTACCCGCCGGGTTGGTCTAGTGATGAACGCGTCTTCCAAAATCAACTAATTTGGAAGTAGAGAGTTCCAGCGTTCAAGTTCTAGTAAAGTCAGTTATTTTTATACGGATTTGAATACTAGATCGTGGATACCGGTGTTCTTGGGTGGTCGGGTTTCAATTAACCACACATCTCAAAAATGGTCTACCTTTTTTTGTCTTTTTTTTTCTCCACTCAACTTCCCTGGGCCGGTCCGACTGTGGTTGGTATTTCGCCACCCATGGGAGTGTCTTTTCTACTCAAACGGGCCTTCCCATCTACCGGCTTTATATCCGGGATGGTAGGTCAGCTCTTTTGAGTGTTTTAATTACGCCTTTTTACGTCACCACGCCATACCTTGTTTGGTCGTGACGTGGCGACAGTTCTTTTCACTATTTAGGTAATCCTATTATCCCCTGGAGTCCCCAGCGGATCATTTCTACCTGTGATTGTACAACACTACACTTCAGTTACACTCATATACATGTCACAATCTGAACGGTAATTCGCTAAACGGAAAAAAGAGAAAACATGATAATTAACGTACCAAAAAGAAAAAACAAAATTATTTTCAAAATTTTTTAGAGCAGAGCAACATCTTTTCTTAACTATAATCGGAAATCCACCCTTCTTACGAATTACTGCGAATGAGTATTTTTATTTTTACTGGGAACAAGAAAGGTTGGACAGATAGCTAAATGTAGCTTCTGATTATGTTTAAAAGTAGTTTCAATTGCATTTTTAATAATAACTTTTCTCTCTCTTTAAGTCTTGAACGATGCTGGTGTATATATGTATTTATGTTTGCGTGCGTGCATAAGAAAAAAAAATTAGATGGGAGCGAATTTTTATAGTGTAGAAGGTAAAAAATTCTCTTACCGTAGTATACGATTAAATTTTTTCGAATTCTACAGAGTGATTTTTTAGTCCTGTTACCCAATTGTTAATGTCCGATACTTTTTTTCTAAGAAAGGAAATTTTGTTTGTGACACAAAGTTGGTAGCGCTACTCAACCGGTATAGATACGGCAGTGCGAGTCGATTCTCCTTGAGCTGTGTAAACTTTTGTGCCGTTTCCGGTCGTGTTACAAACAGAATGTCTTTTACCGTAGAACGAGTTTTCATTCTTGAACAATATTTTGTTACGAAATCGTACGCGAGTGTAAAAGAATCATTTCAAATTAAATTTGTCGGTGTTCATCCGCAAGAAATAATGTCTATTTCTAGGCTAGCAAACCGATTTCGAGAGACAGGTAGTGTGTGCGACGCGTTTGACAGATGATGTTTTAGAGAATGTGAAAACAAGATAGCTCGATTTTCCACGGGAAAGTTTACGAAAACTTTCCACGCGAGTCGATTTGTCATATTCGAGTGTTCAGTAAATCGCTAAAAAATTGAAATCGTATTCGTATCGCGTACGATTAGTCCAAGACCTTCAGCCTCCACATTTAAACAAGCGATTGTAATATCGCCGTCGGTTTAGGTCTCTCGTAAACGATAACGGAATCGAATTTTTAAACACGGTGTTCTTTAGCGATGAAGCTTGGATCCATCTCGACGGTTATGCGAACAGTCAAAACTGTCGAATTTGGGCGGTTGAAAATCGTAACGTTTTACAAGACAAATCTTTGCATCCTGCAAAAATTGGTGTCTGTTGTGAGATATCTCGTCATCGTATAGTCGGACCCGTATTCTTCGAACAGAAGTAAACGGAGAAGTATACAGGAATATTGTGCGCCAATTTGTGTCCCTCCTGGAACCTCAAGAACGGTACTGCTGGTTTCAAAAAGACGGCGCTACTTTGCCTTACGTCTCGAGAAACCGTGAATTTTCTGCAAGAGTTCTTTGACCATCGAATAATAAGCAGGGGCTTATGGTCTCCAAGATCCCCAGACCTCGCATCTCCTGACTACTTTTTGTGGGGCTATATTAAGTTTGATGCCTTCAAAAACAATCCTCACAAGTCAATATTACAGACTTAATCGCGAATATTGTCGATGCGACTCTTAAAAAGGTTTCTGATAATATGCTGAAAAGAGTCCGTGCGTGTATAACCGCAAGGGGTGGGCATTTTGAGTATATTCTTTAACAATTATGTAAGTAATAGCCTTTTACTAAATCGGTTTTGTAAGTAACAAATACATTTTTTTATTCCACCTAAATTTCCCTTTCTTAAATTACATTTAAAATTGGGTAACAGGACTAAAAAATCACTCTCTACAACTGGTTCACAAATTAATTGATTCCAAAGTTATTTATTTTTCACAGAAGAATTATTAAATAAAAATATCTATGGCCCTAAATTTAATTATATTATTCTCTTTTTTATCATGAGGCAATAATCTTTGTCAGATTGTTTTTTAAATTATTAAATTTTCTATATGAATTTTTAAAAAACTTGTAAAATCTTATATTGTAGTAGCTTTTCTTTTTCTTTCTTTTTCCTGTTTAGCCTCCGGTAACTACCGTTTAGATGATTCTTCAGAGGATGAATGAGGATGATATGTATGAGTGTAAATGAAGTGTAATCTTGTACATTCTCAGTTCGACCATTTCTGAGATGTGCGGTTAATTGAAACCCTACCACCAAAGAACACCGGTATCCACCATCTAGTATTCAAATCCGTATAAAAATAACTAACTTTACTAGGACTTGAACGCTGGAACTTTCGACTTCCAAATCAGATCATTTGGGAAGACGCGTTCACCACTACACCAATCCGGTGGGTTTATATTGTAATAGCTGACCCGACAGTGCTTCGTTATTGTTAGATTTGAGTATATATATAGATTAATGAACACAATTGAAAGTTTGAAAACATTAAAAAACTGAACATTAGGGAATTTACCCTTTCACTTTATTTATCCCTTCTTCCATTTTTCGTTTCCTTCTTATCTTTTCCCCTTTCCCTTTTCCATTTTTCCATTCATCCCGTTTTCCTTTATCCTTTTTTCCCGCGAGTAAATCGGTCCAGTTGTTTTTTACTCTATAACGGATACACATACGAATATTGGTTTTTATATATATAGAAGAAGAAAATCTGTTTGTATATATATTTTTTTAAATATCTCGACACCGGCGCCACCTAGCAGATATAGCGTTTGCAGAAATTTTTCTTTTCACGTAACTAATGTATATTCTGAATACGAGCCAAATCGGACCATAAATACAATTTTTCGAAATATTTGACCCCAGCGCCACCTAGCGGGTCCAACCTAATTCAGAAACCTTCGCGGGTCTGCGCACAACAACTCGCCAACGTTTTATCGCTATCAAATGAACGACATAGGAACACGTACTGAACAAACAAATATTTTTATATGTAAGTGTGTAATAAGATGGAAGTAGTTTAAACAAACAAACAAAAAAAAAAAAGTTTTATTTGACAAGCAGTTCCCGTTTTACAAATATTGATTTGAGATATAAGATCGCACAAATTATACGATAAATATTTATTTCGATTACAAATCATATTCGGTATTAGATTGTAATAGAGTTCTCTTTTATAAATAATATGTATACGTATTACATAGTTTTTCACACATTCATTATTTCAAGGCTGAAAATATGTATTGATTAATAGTTTTATTATTAAAATTACTGTCGCTAATTACTATAAAACTTCAACGTACTCGATATTTAATGTGTAATTATCTGTTGGTTTTATTTCTGCTTTAACTCCTTGACAAACCTACGTGACATAGTTATGTGTAATTGTTTATAAATAAATTATATCGTTAATAAATATATTATTATATCCTACGCTAGCAACCAGATATTCAAGGAAAGAGGTTGCGATGAGAAGTTTCTTTTTTAATTAATTTATTTTTACGCTGTTACGTAAAATTTTAATGCTAATTGTTAATATAATTATAAACGTAAAAAATGAAATGCAGACGAAAAATAATTATTTTTATTCAGTTAATTCTGAAAAAAAACGAATTGTTAATTGTTCGTGATAAAGTTACGTAGTGTGTTTGATTTCCACTGTACGCAGCACATAGTTATCCCGCTGCATACAGTACGTTGTTATATAAATATTTTCAAATTGTGTGTTAAAAGTCGTTTTCGAAAACTTATTTAGGCGTTTTATAAATTTGAACGATATTTACTTTCTCGGTGAATGTATCTAGAACAACTATAGAAATGGAGAAAGTATGATCGTATAAAAAATTGGTATACGGCCTTTTTATTCAAATCTTTACGTTTTAGTCTCCAACTAGTTCATCTAGACCAAAAAAAAACCAAAATATATGTATTTGTATTTATGAATGTATGCGTCATCACTGTTTTTGGCCTTATATCTCTTGATTGACAGAACCGATTTTCTTCAGATTTGGCTCAAACCTTTATTTATCTATATATATATATATGGGGCACTGACTGTTTTAAAAATGTTTTACAAAATTCGTTAAAGGGCTAAGGGGATATCGCGAAAAAAAGATAGTTTGATTTTCTTCGGAGACATTTTAGAGAAAACTTTATTAAAGTAAATTTTTATTACCCGCAAAGCATACATAAATAATCGAAAGATTTTTTTTAAAAAAATCAACCCTTTCATCTTTAAAATTGAAATATACGTTTTTTTGTTCTATGTCCGTTCGGTTTAAATATTTTTCAGGATTTTTTTGAATGTTTTTATATACATATATATAGTTGTTAAGAAATGTTTACAACTTTTTAAATTATTCATTCCGGACCAAAAATACAGAAAGGATTTTTGAATTTTGTTTTTTTTGTTTTAGCTTTTATTGAAGGAAGTGTTACAGTTTTGAAAACTTTACTTAGAAGAATTTGTTTAGCTTAACCCTAAACTTTTCTTAAAATTTATTCTCGTAAACAGTATATAGGGTGTTTCATTTTAATCACCCCCCCCCCCCGTTCGAGTTTCTCGTAAACTACGTACAATACGAAGAAAATGATCTAAAAAAAGGTTACTGAGATTGGAGAAGGAACACCTTATGGTGACCTTGAACTTGGCCTTGACCTTATTTCAATGCTAATAAGATTTAAAGTGGAATGATTATTTTTGACCCCACCGATGAAAAAAGCAAACATAAACAAATTATATTGGAATATGTAGTGTCACACATATGACCTTGGACCTTTTTTTTTGAAGGTCATACGGCTAACCGGATAGTGTAAAGTCATTTTTATGATCTTTCCCATAGTTTTCAGGAATATTATATGACCTTGAAAAAACGTTTAGCTCGAATAAAATGCTATCTATGATGGTTAGCCGTATGATATTAAAAAAAAGTTCAAGGTCATATGTATGGTCGATTATTCCGACGTATAATTTTCTACTGTTTTCATTGGTGGGGGTCTAAAATAGGTCATTCCATTGAAAAAATTTGTAAACCTTGAAATAAGGTCAAATCCAAGGTCACCATGAAATGGTTCTCTCCAATCTGAGTAACCTTTTAGGTCTTTTCTATGTATTGTGCGTAGTTTACAAGAAAATCGCCTGCGGCGATTAAAGTAAAAGACCTTGAAAAAAGATCCAACGTCGTATTGGATATTTTTTTGACCATATATTTCAGTATAAAAATTTATGCTCTTTTCAGTGGTCGGGTCAAAAATTTGTCATTCCATTTGGAAAAATTGTGTCCCCTTCCAATCCGAGTATATTTTGTTCAGATCTTTTTTTTCGTATTGTGCATAGTTTATGAGAAAATCGCCTGGAGCGATTAAAATGAAACGCCCTGTGTGTGTGTGTGTGTGCGCGTATATATATATATGTATATATACACACAGTGTCCCGGAGGGATTTTTCTATACTTCATAGGCGTATTTCTTTCATTAAAATAATGAAAAAAGTTCGTATAAACATGGGTCCGAAAACACTTCGTTAGCGAGTTACGGCTAGTGAAAGATTTTGTCTCTATTTCTGTTTCTCCGCTGAAATAGAGCCCTACTGAAATTCTAGAAAGGTAAATCAAGGGGCGAATTTAGTGGTTTCTTACGTTTTTTTTTACCTGTAATGTTTTTTTTAAAAACGGATCCCAGAACTGTATCATCATTATTTTCTACGAAATACGCCGTAAGAAACAAAAAAAAATTAAGTTGAAATACAGTTTTTTAGCTTTGGCGTAAAATAACATTTTTAAATCATCAATAAACAAATAAAACTTATTAATTAAATGATAGAGAATTTAATTCTGAGAAAATCGATGTAGATAAAGCCAATAAATAATAGTGCAGAAAAATGATGTAATCTTCAATGCAGACCAATACGTATCGATATGGAAAATACTAAATTACAGTTTTGGACTAAAACCAAATAAAATACCATAAGTTATTTTTACATTTCACGAATTGTTCGCAATTTCCGCCATCAACCTTTTTTTCCTGTTTAGCCTCCGGGAATCACCGTCACGTTTTACCTAAGTGGATGAATGAAGATATGTATGAATGTAAAGGTAAATGCATACTGCAGTCTTGTACAGTTTCAGGTCGACCGTTCCTGAGACGTGTGGTTAATTGAAACACCGGTATCCACGATCTAGTATTCAAATCCGTGTAAAAATAACTGTTTTTACCAGGATTTGAACCTTAGAATTCTCGACTTCGAAATCAGCTGATTTGCGAAGACGCGTTCACCACTGGCGGACATCCGCCATCATTCGGTGGATGTCCACCATCAACCTGAAAACATATATCGGTACGGCTAGTTACAGATGAGGTAGCATTTTTTATGATTCCTGGATCGTTTTTGATTTCTTCTCGTGGTTCTTTGTAAATGTTAGTTTGTATTCTCCGATTTTTGTACGTTCGCTAACGCTTTCATATATCCCCGCGAAAAGAAATCCAAGAGGTTCATATCAGGTGAACCAGCTGGCCGTAGTTTCGGTCCACCTCTACCGATCCAGCGGTTAGGAAATATTTTATTCAGATATAAATAACAGGATCATAAAAACGGGCTGGTGCGCCATCGTGTGGAAAATACTTATCAGTTGGTGTACTATATGGAACATCCTTTAAAAGTATTGTCAGATCATTTTTTAGAAAGTTCAGGTAACCGTTACCCGTGACTCTACCGTTGAAAATATTAGGTCTGGTATAACATTATTTATTATCCCGTACCAGACAATTAATGAAAAAAGTACTGGAAAATTAGTTTCAATGGTTCCACGAGGATCGTGATGTTTCAAAAAATATTTTTTCGTGCATTGTTCATCCAATGTCGCGAAAATGTTGCTTCGTCTGTAAATAATGTCGGACATGGAAGCACGTTGTTTTGTAATAACCGTTTACGATAATTTGATCGCAGATTGATCTTCTTCAGGATGTTGAGCCGGTCGATGATACGGATAGACCTTCATTGTGTAATGTCCGCCATTGACAGGGTGTCAATTAACCCACCGGGTTGGTCTAGTGGTGAACGCATCTATCAAGATCAACTGATTTGGAAGTCGAGAGTTCCAGCGTTCAAGTCCTAGTAAAGCCAGTTATTTTTATACGGATTTGAATACTAGATCGTGGATACCGGTGTTCTTTGGTGATTGGGTTTCGATTAACCACACATCTTAGGAATGGTCGAACTGAGAATGTACAAGACTACACTTAATTTACACTCGTACAATATCATCCTCTGAAGTATTATCTGAAAAGTTAATTACCGGAGGCTAAACTAGAAAAAGAAAGGGTGTCAATAAAGTCTTTCCTTGATTATAAAAGTTATTACGGTTTGTGGCAAATTCTTTTGTAAACAACAAAAATATTTATCAAGTGTTTTACCACGTGAATAAACTTCAACATTTGCGCCTTTTGTCGCTCGGAGAATGTCCAACCGATAGTCAATTTCTTGCCGTGTGTTGGTCAACGTTTCTTCAGTAACAGTAGTAACCGATTCGGTTATTCTCCGTTCTCAATGTATTCAGATCAGGTACGTGTGTTCCTAATGTAATCCAAGAGGAAAACGTCTAAGAGAGTTATGTCTGGTAATCGTCGTGGCCCGGGAGCGGGATAGTCGCGCCTGATCCATCTACAATGAAATGAATCGTTCGGAAAATCTGGCAACTACTAATCCCCGATGAGGTGGTGCACCATCCTGTCGGAAAACCATTGTAGATTACAAGTAGTTGAGGTGTAGCAGAGTGTTGTAGCATATCCAGGTAAATATTACCTGTTATTGATCGGTCGATGAAAAAAAAAGAGACCGATTATTTTATTGTGCATCAAACCGCACCACACATTCACTTTAGGGAAATCTCTAATTTTTCCCCGGTAAAGTACGGATTTTCTGATCCCCGTGTTCTCACATTCTATCTGTTTACTTTCCCTGAGGTGTGAAAAGTAGGGTGGTCTGAAAAACACAGACGCTGTAGGTACTCGTTGTCGTTATCAGTCCGTTGCAAAAGCGATACGTCGAGGGCCATCATCCGGCTGCAGATGTTGCAATATCTGAACTTTATACGCGTGCAACCTTAAGTTTCTTGTGCACTGTTGACCGGGGAATCCCTAGCTCACGAGACGCATTGCGGGTAGAGTTGTGTAGAAATACTTGCCGCACATCCTCATCCTGCACCAACGCATGGCGCCCTGTTCCGCGGACGGTCGACTACACTTCCACTCACCTTTAACTTTGCATGGCGCGCAACGATATTCTTGCTATCGGGTGTTGGACGTCCGTATTCCCTCCTAAAATTTCGCTGTACAGTAATCGGTGATTTCGACTAGTGATACAACACGCATTGCGCTTTCTACCGGTCGATGCCATTTTATAAAAAAATTGATCACAGTGCCCTCTACTCTGTCTCTGCCTGCAACAAACCGATATAAAAAAATGATAATTTTTTCTTTCTTTTGCCTTAATGTCCAGCTGTAACTGTATATAGTTTTTTTGTAATACGGAAAGATTTTACGGGCACCTTGTACTGTCGTGTGGAATCCCTAAACGTGAAGATAATCTACGAATAACAGGAGTTGGAAAGTAACATAAAATCTATTTATTCGCATCGATTTCCCGTTCAGATGTTACGTTAAATGTTTCCGCTTTGCCGGTGAGTAAATGGAAATACTTACCGGATAGGAACGTTTCGATCCGGAAATCACCGACGATATTCTTCAACGGCTCGTGTTGTCGTTTCAAAAAGCGGTACGTGAAATGAATGTCGACAAATTCCCGATTTGTAAACTTATACGGGATTTCTCTTTTACTACAGGACAAATCGTTTAGTAAATATCATTCATAGCTTTTAAAATCGGTGCAAATGAACTACTCAAATGTACGTAAATCAAAAATAAAGTAAAATTTTATACTGAAAATTAACTTCTCAATAATAAATACGGCACGCTGAAGCAAAATTCTGAATCATAACGGCAACGATGTTTGAAAATTTTGTTTTTAGAGCTTTTCTCTGCGGGAGATTAAACACAAGACTGCTAATATTGTACAGCATTACAGCGCCCCTAGTGGGTAATTAATGCACTAATAGTTAAGAAATAACATCATAATAATGTAGGCGGACAAATATAACGTAATTTTTCTGTTATTGTTTCACACGAAAATACAAATAAATTACTCTTGCGGGATGTTGTCGGTAGATAATTTATATAAATTTTCTCATAATTAAATTCTCTATCGATTTAACCGATAAGTTTTATTTGTTTATTGAAAATATAAAAATCTATTTTACTACGCTAAGCTACAAAATTGTGTTTTTCCAACTCAATTTTTTGTGTATTAAAATCATTTTTTTCATAGAAAATAATGGTGATACACTTCTAGGAATCATTTTTATAGATTTTTCAGGTCAAAAACCATAAGAAACCATTAAATTCGTACTTTACCTTCTTAGAAATTCCGTAGGTTTCATTTCAGCGGAGAAGCAGAAATCGGGGCAAAATCTTTCATCAGCCGTAACTTTCTGACGAAGCGTTTTCGGATCCATGTTTATATGACCTGTTTTCATTAGTTTAATGAGAAAAATACGCCTATTAAGAATAGTAGAATTCTCCCGGAACACCTGTTATATATATGTATATATATATGTATATATGTACCGTATTTGTTTGAATCTACTCCATTTTTTAATCGATGCAGCTTAGTTTCAAATGTTTTTTTACTTCGTTATACGAATTAAAGGAAGTATCGTGAAAAATTTCAGTTATCTGACTTCAACGGAAATATCCATTTCGACCATCCTTGAATCCATTTTGACTAGTTTCGGCGTGACGTCTTTACGTACGTATATCGCATACCTCAAAAACGATTAGCCGTAGGATGTTGACATTTTGGATTTACGACTGTTGTAACATTTAATTCCTTCACTTTTCATTGCAATCGACTGAACCAAAAGTGTCCATAAAAGCCCAAAATTGAAAACATTTGGATTTCGGAATTTTCTTGCAGTAATAAGCCATCATTGAGAGCTTTTTAATGATATATCACAAGTGGTACTTAATTTCTTTGGTTCTACAGTTATAGTGAAATAAAATTTTAATTATTGAAATATTTGATCTTACAAGCGGAAGGCACATCGGTTCGAATCCGACTTCATTTCCTTTTTTTTAATGTAAATGTATTAATTTATTAATAATTATTAATCTCCGATTGTAAAAAAACCTTTTACAATAAATAATAATTCGATAATAACAATAAAAAAATCAGAAGTTTTTAATGAAATAATGTATTTTTCATTAAAAAACAAAAAAATTATATGCAATTTAATAGGCGTACAAGGAAGTCATGTGGTGTCCACATCAGATTTTTTTATTTAAAAAATAAAGGTTTTACAAATATTTTTAACATCCTGTTAGTTTTTTGTTTTCAAATCCCTTAATTGTACATTTTTACGATTTAATAGTAACATTTTTTAAAAAAGATTAACAATTGAAAATAAAAATACCGTTTCTGAGGACTTAATAAATTTCCTTTCATTGAAAATTGGTAATTTTAACTAATTTTCTTATTCGAGTAGTTTTTCAGAATTTTATCGAGATTATTAGCCCAACTGTTGCGATGTTTTATTCAGCCGACCTTCGTTGCTGAGTAGAAAGCGTTTCGGAATTTCGTGCGGAGGTCCCGGGTTCGAATCCCGTCAGGCATGTTTTTTTTTCATACGCTATCAATATCCGGCGGGTTAATGACCCTAACTGTTTATACATCGCTCTTTCATAAAAATTGCCACTTTTAAATTTCTTTCTTTTTTTTTTACAATTTTTGAAGTAATTTTTTTAATATTTATATTAAATATATTTAATAACAACGATGCGACTTAGATTTGAGCGGCTTAAATTCAACAAAATACGGTGTGTGTATATATATACAAATTATATATATACAAATGCTTTCGCTTGTTTTTTTTTTCTTTTCTTCCTTGTACGAAGTATTGTGATCGCAAGAAATATTTCGCTTTTCAGATTTCAAGGTAAATATCCATCTTGACAATTTTCGGCGTGACGTCTGTAAGTACGTACGTATGTATCTCGTATGTAACTCAAAAACGATTAGCCGTAGAACGTTGAAATGTTCGATTTAGGACTATTGTAACCTCTAGTTGTACACCTACCTCCCCTTTTGATTGACATCGACTGGACCAAAAGTGTTCATAAAAGCCCAATATCCAAAAAAACTTTGGATTTTGGACTTTTCGTTAACTACAGTAATAAGCCCTCGTTGAGAGCTTTTCAACGATGTATCATAAATGGTTCTTATTTTCATCGGTTCCAGAGTTACAGTCAAATGAAATTTCAAATATTTGGATCTTACAAGGGGAAGGCACATCGGTTCATATCCGACCTAATTCCATTCTATTTTGTTTTTTAATTTACCTATATTGATTTACCCATCTTTACGTTTTCACGAGGAGTACTTTTCATTTAAATTACGGTTTCCTTATATATTTTGATATATATTTATAGGGCCTTTGTATTTTTAATTTACCTAATTATTAACCGATTAGTTTGTAAAAATATTTTTACAATAAATAATAATTCAACAGTAACAATAAATAAAATAAAAAAATGAAAATATATCAGAAGTTATTAGTAAAATAAAATATTGTGTACTTTTAACAATGTATATGTGTAATTTAAATAGGCGTACAAGGAAGTCATGTGATGTCCGCATCAGATTTTTTAATTTTAAAAATAAATTAATAAAAAATTATATGAATAAAAATATATCGATAATTACGTTTACTGGTTTTTTTTTAATGTTGTGTGTGTGTGTGTGTGTCTTTTCTGCCTGTTCAGTGCCGCTAATCGATAGTGTTGTTAACTGTGCGATATTTGGGGAAAATGGTGGGAGGTATTTGGTTAGTGGAAAATGTTGACCGCCTGCGGAGATGTTTCGTACTGTAACTGTTGTATAGTGAGAACGCTTGTGTGTGTGTGTGTGTGTTCGGTGTACACTGTTGTACAGTATTTCAAACGTTAGCAACGTTTGCTCACATTTAGCAGTAATGGTAGCTCAGTTGTTCAGATCAAAACTCTCTTCGCTTCACTACCGCTCTTTCTATTTCCCACCTTATAAAGAAAGAGAGAGATTAATTTTGGCGTGTTCCTTGTAGGCGTATGTCTAGTTTGTTAATGTAGTTATATGATATGCAATACGTCAGAAGTCGTTTACCGGTTATGATATAGCAGTTTAATTTGACTTCTGGGCATTTATTTTTGTTCTGTAAAAAATTGTCGGGTATATACTTCTTCCACCTTTACGGGATGATCGGTGGGTTATTCAAATATATTATTTATAGTACGAGCCGTATCCGATTTACATCTCATTTTAATCGATGACGTAAATATCGATATAAAAATATTATTCGGTTATGTAACGCGTATTGTTTTTAAATATTAAATCGTCTTTTTCCCCTCTACTTTTGGTCGCTTGGTTGAAATGGGGGGAAGTGAAAAAGAATTTTCTTTACATTTTCACGAGGAGTACTTTTCATTTAAATTACGGTTTCCTTATATATTTTGATATATATTTATAGGTCCTTTGTATAAAATTTTGTGGCTCGAAAATCGCCAAAACTACTCGAGCGATTTCATTAAAATTTAGATATGCTGTAGTAGCGTATCTGAAATTGTGCGTATGAAAATTTGATGAAGGTTGAACGAGTCGTTCTTGAGTTACGATCAACTTAACGTCGAAAAGATTTGAGCGGGGCAAGTTAGAAGCGCGGTTAGTTACGCTGCAAGTTGGAACGTTGACCGTTCTGCCGTCATATAAAGCGGGAGATGGAGTATTTCTAATGGCGAGGTATACGGATAGTATTTCTAATTTTAAAAATTGTAAACAATTTTTTTCCTTTCAAAAAAGTATAAATTTTCCGCGGTTATAAAATTTGTAATTATAAAAAAAATATATATATTAAATTTTATTGATATATCTATTTCCTTAAAATAACATCGCATTAAAATATTTGAATCCATCGTTTTGAGATTTATGACGTAATGTGAAAAAATAAAGATGTACCATTATTCATTATGATTCATAATTCGAATTAAAACAGGACTTTACATTTGGTAACGAGGAACACTGAATCATGTTCTTTTTTATTTCATTAAATATATATATATATAGAGGTTGATTCAGCAGAAAGGGTAATATTTTTGGAGCTGAATCTAGAACTTGAAATAACGAAAAAATGTTGCTGTAAACAAATGTCCGAAAACGATTTATTATTTTTTTTTTGTTACTTTTTGTTTTTACACGATTGCCCAAAATGGAGTGTACTGTATTTAGGGTTTTTGTATGTATGTATGTTCCACCGTAGAGGCTGAACGGCTTGACCGATGTATATTTAGAAAATTTGAAAAAATCTGTCGGTTCAACGAGTCGTTTTCGAATAAAACCCGTTTGAACTTTTCGGAAACCTTTGTGTGTGTCATACGTTTAAATTAATTGTCTTACTAGTGTTTTTACGTGACTGCCCAAAACATATTTATTGTGTATGTATGTATGTATGTTTGTTCCACCGTAGTAACTCAACGGCTGAACCGATTATCAACACTACGCTCTTTAATTATCTTATATTAAAGTGCAATGGTTTTTTTTGCAGTCGTTTTTTTAAAATGTTTAATATCTTTTATTAAATCGATAATAATAACAACCCTACTTACATATCGGTTAAACATTTTTTTTTTTTTATTTAATTCTAATAATAGTTTTTTAATATAGTCGGATTATAATTACCGTAGTAACCCGTAGCCTCACACCATCCCCTCCTCGTTTTTTTTTCCGTATAGCACTTGCCCTGTTATTGTTGTTTTTTTCGTATATTACTCTTAAATTTAAATAAATGTCTATTAAATTAAATCACAAACGTTTAATAATATTTTCAAAATTTAAAATCTGTAAATATTAATTTATCTGTGTTCGTAATACAAACTATTCCTTTTTTTATTATACAACGTCTAACGCAGATGTAGTTATACTCTCATTTTATTTTGTTTCGAAGTACTAAACACAACGTAGATGCTATCTGAATTTACTTTACACCTTCTGTGATACACTAAAAATTTGTATTTTCTTTAGTTTTTATCATATAATCTGCTTCGTCGATTGTAAAATTGGTTTTCGAACCCTAATACAGGTTATTTGTTTGTCTGTGACACGATTATTGAAAAATACTTAAACATTAAAGTTAGGTATATATTTTTATCTTCGACGATAACTTCATTACTTTTCCATTAAAAAAAATACAAATTTATTGGTTGAACAGGTTGAGAATTAATAGTTTATCGCCAACTTAACCAATGAAATATAATTACTGTAAAAAAAAACCCCTTTCGGCATGCCGGAAGGTGGAGGTAGATTTCCCCGGTGCTACGTAGGGGATAAAAAAAATATTTTTACCTTAAAATTAAGAAAAACTTCAAATTTACTCGATACAACGGTTGCATTTGAAAAAAGTTTCACATGTTTAGCATAGGACAAGCCCCATCTTACAATTCCAACAACATTTTGGTCATCCTTTACCGTAAAGGTTGGTCGTATCATAAATTTTTCAAACAAAGGTTTTAGGTAATGTTTACCTAACGAGTAACGACCACTTTAAACTGATTCGATAATCTACCTATTAAGGGACGTATAATTTTTTCCTCTCCGAAACCCCATTTTCCATCCCCTGTGCCAATGGTTGGTGATATCAAAAACCTTTACTTACATAAGTTTTAAGCCTTTATCCAAAGAATAGTAGGAACTTTAAATGAATTCGTTATTTTAATTAATATGAAAGTTTTAGTTATTTTTGTATTTTGTTTTTTTTCAAAAAAGCACCCTCATTTCCACCCCAATGGTTCAATTTTAACGAACTCGATCGAGATTTTTGGACGATTGATTTTTCAGGAACAATCTGAAAGTGATTGGTGCAAAATTACAGCAGTTATCGTATAGAAAAGAAAGTGAAATATGTGTGTGTGTGCGTGCGTGCGTGTGTGTGTGTGTGTGTGTGTGTGTGTGTGTGTGTGTGTGTGTGTGTGTGTGTGTGTGTATAAGCTTTTGATGTGACGGTGGTTTTTTTTGAGGTCTGGGGGATGTGAAACGCGAAGATTTGTCAAACTTTTCCAGGAGTCGAATCATAGTACCCATTATAATAGGTAGCTTTCTCGTGAAATCTACTTGAAATCTGATGTGGTCACCACATGACTTCCTTGTACCCCCCTTAAATTACTTATACATATTTTTAAAATTAAAAGTACATAAAATTTTTTTCATTCATAACTTGTAATTTTTTTGTTTTTTTTTTGTTTGTTATTATTAAATTCTAATTTATAGTAAAAAATGTTTTAAAATCAGAGGTTTGTAGGTATTAATAAATCAAACATGAATTTTATTTATTAAATAATAATACACAAATTAGGAACATGTACACAAATTAAAATCAGAAGAATTATATCAAAACAAAGAGCGATTAAATGATCGGCAACAAAAAACAAATTTTTTTTTTTTTGTCTTCAGACATTTGACTGGTTTGATGCAGCTCTCCAAGATTCCCTATCTTGCGCTAGTCGTTTCATTTCAGTATACCCTCTACATCCTACATCCCTAACAATTTGTTTTACATATTCCAAACGTGGCCTGCCTACACAATTTTTTCCTTCTACCTGTCCCTCCAATATTAAAGCGACTATTCCAGGATGCCTTAATATGTGGCCTACAAGTCTGTCTCTTCTTTTAACTATATTTTTCCAAATGCTTTTTTCTTCATCTATTTGCCGCAACACCTCTTCATTTGTCGCTTTATCCACTCGTCTGATTTTTAACATTCTCCTATAGCACCGCATTTTAAAAGCTTCTAATCTTTTCTTCTCAGATACTCCGATCGTCCAAGTTTCACTTCCATATAAAGCGACGCTCCAAACATATACTTTCAAAAATCTTTTCCTGACATTTAAATTAATTTTTGATGCAAACAAATTATATTTCTTACTGAAGGCTCGTTTCAATTGTGCTATTCGGCATTTTATATCGCTCCTGTTTCGTCCAACTTTAGTAATTCTACTTCCCAAGTAACAAAATTCTTCTACCTCCGTAATCTTTTCTCCTCCTATTTTCACATTCAGTGGTCCATCTTTGTTATTTCTACTACATAATATTCAGTTAATATTAAATAATCAGTCGTTTCACCAAGTCTATTGTACAGTACAGTCAATTTGTATTTTTATTTGAAAATCCTTACCTACCGATCGATGTTTTTTCCATATGTTAGGGGTGATGAGGGAAGCTTAACTCCAGATTTTTAACATCCCCCTCCCATAGATTTTTGAAAACTCAAAAAGTTTTTGAATGCGTTTTTCTCTGAATCTATCGATTTTAAAGAAAAGTTTTTCAAACAAAAAATGTAGAGGACATTCTCTTCTACAACTAATGTGTTTGAATTTATGCCGTATAATTTGAAATTAAAATACTAGGGGGCGCTGAAGTTGTAAAAAACGTGTTTTTTCACCGCAAAAAATTGTTTTTCGACTGTATTGCATTTGGAAAAGTTGTTAATCTCAAAAAAAAAACAGACGACTTTTAATTAAACAATTTTCTTGTACGACTTACCGTTTTGGAGCTGTAGCTTGTGAAAGTGTGAAAATGTTGTGAATCGGGCACGTGTTCGAAACCGGTCTAGTCGTTTACAACGTTTTTTACAACTTCAGCGCCACCTAGTATTTCAATTTCAAATTATACGGCGTAACTTCATACACATTAATTTTAGAGGAGAATGTCCTGTATATTTTTTGTTTGAAAAACGTTTCTCTAAAATGCATAGATTCAGAGAAAAACGCATTTCAAAAACTTTTTGAGTTTTCAAAAATCTATGGGAGGGGGGATGTTAAAAATCTGGAGTTAAGCTTGCCTCATCACCACTAACGCATGGACAAAAGATCAATCGGTAGGTAATACAGCCTCTTTTGGTGACAAATTGCCTGTACTAATATATATACATATGTAGTAATGCCTGTTAAATTACTTCTACACATTTTTAAAAGTACATATAATTTTATTTTACTAATAACTTCTAATTTTTTGTCATATTTTTGTACAATTATTTTTTAGAATTGTTTTACAATCACGGGCTAATAATTATTAATAAATCAATACGTTTACATTAAAAAAGAAAAGTTTAAAAAAAGGAAGATAAGTTTGATTCAAACCGATTTGCCTTTCCCTTGTAAGATCCAAATGTTTCATTAATTAAAATTTTATTTGGCAATAATTCTGAAACCGATGAAAATAAGTACCGTTTATGATATATCGTTGAAATATTCTCAGTGAGGGCTTATTACTGCTTGAGTGCTTTTTTTGGATACTTTTGATTCGGTCGATTGCAATCAAAAGAGGAGGTACACAACTAAATGTTACAAAAGTCCTATTTCCAAAATTTCAACATACTACGGCTAATCGTTTTTGAGTTTTGCGAGATACAGACGTCGCGCTGAAACTTGTCAAAATGGATATTTCCGTTTTCGTAAAGGAAGTAAAAATAATATACACGAATATAAAAAGCTGACAAAGTTGTACTTTCCTGGAATTTTTTAGTACTTTTTTTATACAGTGGAAAAATAATTATACAAGAAAAGATTTACCTAAGATTTATTGTTTGGAACGGGGGGAATTTACGATGAAGCTTTATTGTAAAATTATCATTATAGGTTGAAATAAAACAAAAAAAAATTTTTAATTAAAAAAATCGGTTATTTTTTTTGTCTTTTCCCCCACCTGAAAAAAAATCACCTTCCAAGAAATGTTTTCTTTTTATGTTTCTACATTAATTATGTTAAATGCATAAAACTAAAAAATGTACAAACAATAAAAGTTACTTAAGATTACTTTTTTTTTTTTGGATGGGGGCGTTGAATTATGATAAAATTTTAGTTTATTATTTTAAAAAAACAAACCAAAAAAAGTTACGTAAAATTAAAAAAATCGATATTTTTAAACTTTGATCGGCTCCTTTATCTCCTATATTGCCCCTTTAATATACTATGTTTTTTTACTTTATATTATGCCTAGGAAGACCTTAAAAGATGTTTGCATAAAACCTTAGCATTTTTCGATTTTCGGGGAAAGGGGAATTTTAGGATAATTTTTTTTTTAATGCTAAGATAAGCATTGCGCGCATATAAAGTGTGATTATGCTTGCAAAATTTTTAGATAATTGATCCCCAATTCCCATCTTGAGATATTGACTCCAAACTTTATTAACAAATTGTCTCATAGATACAAAATCGTTTTTCCAGTCAAAACTTATTAAGATTGAAACATCTTTATACGTATCTACGAACATTACCCCTCTTTTTTATATTTTGGGGTCCCTGGGTCATGAAACGTCGAGAAATACGAAAAAACCGTACCCAATTTTACGATTGATTACCATACTTTCTCCTTTTTGGACCGTACCTGTAGAGCATTCGTTCTCAAAGTGGGCGTTGGCGCCCTGTTGTGGGTGCTGGAGACACGGGAGTAGTAAAAGGGCCGCAGAAAATTGGGGGCGTTCAGGCGGTGTAGGAAGGCGATGTTTGTTTTTTTAAAAAAAAGCAAAAATTATTTTTTCCTTCTACTCTAGTATAAAAAATTATAGACACTTATATTTTATGATAAAAAATTATTTTATTAGAAGTACATTAACTTTGCAACCAACAGGTTTAGAGATACGAATAAAAAAAAATTAAGCTTGAACACTCCTCTTTTTGACACTATACTTCAGATTTTAAAAATCATCAAATTAAAAAAAAATCAGCGAGAAGAAAAGTTTAAAAAAATTTCTTCGTGTTCGTTGGAGCGGGGGAAAATCTTTTGCTTTAATTTCCTTTTTTGTATGTCTCTACGATTTTCTGAACCAAAATGTTCATTTTAAAGAGAAAAGGTCACTTTTGTCTTTAATGCTGCATATCTCCCGATCTAAGCAACGTATTGATACAAATAAATATAGAGATTAAAGGGTTTTGATCTAGCTTTAATGACAAATTATGAAGTCTTTAATGTAGCGTTGCAGGTTTTGTATTTCGTTCATTTTGTGCCGAGGTATTGTAATCTTTAAAGACTGCAACATGTATCACCCGCTCTCTGCGTAATCCAAGATCATGTTGCAGTCTCAGTCATTAAAGATTGTAATTTTTTTTTAAGTAATTTTAATCGAAAAATACTTCCAAATTCGATTAAATATGCGTTTTATTTGCTCTCATTTAAAGCGTAAGGTATCAGAAATAGGATATGCCACGTTTAAAACCAATAATTGTAATTGCTATTTTTAACAGACGGTAGGTTTAAAAATTTTGAGGGGCGCTATAAAATGTTTGATTCTTAATTTGGGCGGTAGGCGGAAAAGTTTGAGAATCAATGCTGTAGTTGACTGGAAAGTAAAAAATAATATTGGAAAAATCCAAATATATATTCGTTAAATAATTTAAGAATTTTTTTTTGTCTTCAGTCATTTGACTGGTTTGATGCAGCTCTCCAAGATTTCCTATCTACTGCTAGTCGTTTCATTTCAGTATACCCTCTACATCCTACATCCCTAACAATTTGTTTTACATATTCCAAACGTGGCCTGCCTACACAATTTTTTCCTTCTACCTGTCCCTCCAATATTAAAGCGACTATTCCAGGATGCCTTAATATGTGGCCTACAAGTCTGTCTCTTCTTTTAACTATATTTTTCCAAATGCTTTTTTCTTCATCTATTTGCCGCAATACCTCTTCATTTGTCACTTTATCCACTCTTCTGATTTTTAACATTCTCCTATAGCACCGCATTTCAAAAGCTTCTAATCTTTTCTTCTCAGATACTCCGATCGTCCAAGTTTCACTTCCATATAAAGCGACACTCCAAACACATACACTTTCAAAAATCTTTTCCTGACATTTAAAAATTTTTGATGTAAACAAATTATATTTCTGACAGAAGGCTCGTTTCGCTTGTGCTATTCGGCATTTTATATCGCTCCTGCTTCGTCCATCTTTAGTAATTCTACTTCCCAAATAACAAACTTCTTCTACCTCCGTAATCTTTTCTCCTCCTATTTTCACATTCAGCGGTCCATCTTTGTTATTTCTACTACATTTTATTACTTTTGTTTTGTTCTTGTTTATTTTCACGCGATAGTTCTTGCGTAGGACTTCATCTATGCCGTTCGTTGTTTCTTCTAAATCCTTTTTGCTCTCGGCTAGAATTACTATATCATCAGCAAATCGTAGCATGTTTATCTTTTCACCTTGTACTGTTACTCCGAATCTAAATTGTTCTTTAACATCATTAACTGCTAGTTCCATGTAAAGATTAAAAAGTAACGGTGATAGGGAACATCCTTGTCGGACTCCCTTTCATATTACGGCTTCTTTCTTATGTTCTTCAATTGTTACTGTTGCTGTTTGGTTCCTGTACATGTTAGCAATGGTTCTTCTATCTCTGTATTTGAACCCTAATTTTTTTTAAATGCTGAACATTTTATTCCAGTCTACGTTATCGAATGCCTTTTCTAGGTCTATAAACGCCAAGTATGACGGTTTGTTTTTCTTTAATCTTCCTTCTACTATTAATCTGAGGCCTAATATTGCTTCCCTTGTCCCTATACTTTTCCTGAAACCAAATTGGTCTTCTCCTAACACTTAATTTAAGAATAGAAAAATGAATATATACAGTATAGCCCCGCTATAACGCGGCTCGATTACCGCGAATTATATTCTGTCTCCCAAAAAATTTCTGAATATTTGAAAAGATAGAATAGGATTCCACATTTAACTTGTTTCCATGTAAGTAAACATTATACTACTGTATTGGCTTTTTCTATTAAACCATTATTGCTTGATTTTTTGCTTTTTTTTTAATCGATCCTTTTTGTAATTTAAAATTTACTTATCGAAATAACGCGGGTGTCATTTAAGTACCCCGATAACCGCGTTATTGCGGAGTTACACTATGTTTAAAAATGTCACATAAATTATACCAAAACGTATAATATTTATAAAATTTTGAATACGCGTGCGTAACGATCCCCCCGCAATTGTTAATTTTAACAGAATTATGTCCAGGGAAGTAGCATCGACGAAATGTTAAGTAGTGGTAAAAAAAGCCGTTCCGGTGGAGTCTCTAGCCGTTAACCTTTCATGCGGTAAAGTAAGCGTTAAATGTTTCCGGTACTTTCGATGCTTATTCAGTCAATCCTAATTTTTTTAAATAAATGTTTAATTATTCCCCATGTATTGTCAAGAAGTTACTTTTCGTTTAATACAAAATAGTTTTTATTTTGTTTGAACACCTTTTTTTTTAGATAAAACAAAATTAAACGAAGTTTATAAAAAAAGTTTTTTCCGTACAAACGATGGAGCTCACTCTTTGTTTCAGTAATATTATTTAGAAAATAATTATTTTTTAGGAATTTATATTAAAATACATAAAATTTTGTAAAACTTAGAAAAACTATTTTTTGACCACTTATCTTCCCTCATTGTAATTGTTTAGATCTGACTATAATCGATAAAACAAATGATAATTTCTTTACTATTGCATATACGCTTTTTTATGTTTTTTGTTTGTGTGTGTGTCTTCCGGGAAGGTAGGAAGTGTACATTCACACACACACATATATATATATATATATATATATATATATGTGTGTGTAAATGTATATACTGAAAAGTTCGGCTTTATTATAGAATGTGCGTGTTTGTGTATGTTTCCAATGGTAAGCTTATACAATACACTTGTGTGCTATGTATACCGACCGAACGCCGGTGGAAACAACTAAAGTAGGAAGGAAGGAATCAAGGAGGCAAGTTTTAAGACCGAAGCAAGAATACCGCCGACCGACTATCCTCCTAACTCCTTAGAGCCAGCCAAAAGCAAAAGCACAGGCAGAGAAGCAAGAGAGTTTGTGAGTCGAGTTGGGTGTGTCAACTGGTCGTATTGATCGCACCCGAATAGAGAGAATCCGTGCTCTCTCTCTCTCTCTCTCTCTCTTTCATTCTCTCTCATTCCTCCCCCTCCTTTGTGTTACCATCCCTACCCCTCTCCCGCTATCTATTCATCTTTTACTTCTTCATCATATATATCTTACTCTTATTCAAAACTCCCTATTTTCATTTCAATCTCCTTCACCGACACCACTCTACCACTCCTCTCGACCACTTCAGTTATCCGTCGTATCTACTACCGCTATCACCCCTCCCCCTAATCCTTTATGGTATGGTTGTCTATCTTGGCCAGTTGTTCGCTCTCTGTGCGCCTTATCTAATGTATATATATATATATATATATATATATATATATATATATATATATATATATATATATATATATATATATATAATGAAATAGTGATAACGGTTATCACATATAGTTGTCTTGGAAAATTACTTGTGTTTTTAGCTTTGAATTTTTATCGTATTCTGTTTTCCTTTTATGATAATATATTTATTAATCTTTTTTCACTTCAAATCGTTAAGTGATTGTACGATATTTTTTTTTATATATATTGGCAGCGCTGTTTTATATTTAATAGTTGTGTTTTTTTATTAACAACACATAATATTACATTTATTTGATTCTTGTAATGAATTTTATTTTTGTGTTATATCGGAACTATATTTTCATTTCTGGGTAAAGAGTTGAATTGTGATGCGTGGACCTTTATCATTTTCTGTTTCCCTACCGGTGATTTTTTTTTGGGGGGCGGGGTTGCTTGATGTCTTATTTCAGCTTAAGTATATTGTTCGTTTGTTAGAAGCGGTTTTGTCTGTAAATGTGTTCAACAAAGTATTATTTCCTGTCCGATAGAAGTAGAAAGACTCCAAGATCGCGTAGTGAGTTGTTATCGATTAAAACGTGGCGTACTAATCCACGTTAATGTAAAACAAATTTATATTCGATTGAATAATACGTTTGTTTATCGTCGTAACGATATAAAAAACGAAATCACTGTTAAATAAATTAAATAAGGCGCTATAAAATTATTTATTTTATATTAAAAAGCTATCGTGCGCGTACGAATTATTAAGGTGTAGTTATAAATAACGGCGTGTATAAAACTTAGCAGCGGGAGAGGAGAACAAAATTTCAACTCTCATCTCTTGTAGCTCTCGGGACAGTCTGTTTGTTGTAAAATTAATTCAGCAGCATATCGGCGCTGAATTTTATCCAATCGATAACCCAGGGCGTATCCAACAGATTCTTTTCGTTTACATTATGTTCGTGTAAAGCGAGATTTGCTTCCTTTAAAACTTGTTAAGATGTAGATTACAACATTTTCGTTTGTAAATCTTATTGTATTTTTTATATATTTAGAATAATCCCGCAGCGATCTACAGTCCTTTCTGAAATTATTATTCATGTTAGCTGTTTTTATTTAAAGAGATGATACTTAATCCAACTGCGTCTCCTCGCACCAAACCTTTTAACACCATAAAAGATCAATAAATGTTCTTCTTTTTTTAGCCGTACCTTTTTCTTACAATTAATCCTGCCGGGCTGTGTATTTTAACACTCTTAGCACCATATGTATCAATCTGATACATTTTTAGCAATGTCAAAACGGCCACGTGTATAATTTTGATGCGCACGTAATGGTCTTAATAAATAAATAAAAAATGTCTGGCCTGGGGTGAAGTTTTACCGATTTAGATATGGCGCTAACCCACCGGGTTGGTCTAGTGGTGAACGCGTCTTCCAAAATCAGCTGATTTGGAAGTCGAAAGTTCCAGCGTTCAAGTCATAGTAAAGCCAGATATTTTTACACGGATTTGAATACTAGATCGTGGATACCGGTGTTCTTTGGCGGTCGGGTTTCAATTAACCACACATCTCAGGAACGGTCGAACTGAAAATGTACAAGACTACACTTCATTTAAACTCATACACATCATCCTCTGAAGAATTATCTAAACGGTAGTTACCGAAGGCTAAACAGGAAAAAGAAAGAAAAGGCATGGCGCTAAGGGTGTTAAGTTAATTTTAAGTATATATTTATTTTAAGTACATATTTCACAGATGTCTTGCACCAGTGGATTACCTCCCCGATGTAGTTCTATAGATAATAGAACGCAACTATATTGAAGGAAAATTTACGTAGGTACCCTTTTTCTCAGAGCTTGGAAATTAGTTTCTTAATGTGGATCTTTCTTAGGTGGGGGATGGTTTAGTTTATTGACTGATATACATGGGTTCACGTTCACAGTCACGTACACGTGTTCACAGTCGGTTCTGCAGATAGTGCAAGAAAGGATGGAGGGGTTGGAGTCGGATGCAGAAGCTTTCCAGTTATCACACCCTGTGGGGAAGCTAGCCAGTAACTTTGACGGCTAAGTCAGAACAGTTTTTCTCGGCTTGAAATCCATAAAATAGATCAAACCGCGGAAATTTCATTTTCCCGATTGATTCGAAAGCTGCCGTAATTGCCGTTTCTGATGCTTCCTGCTCTTCTACAAATCAAGTTAATATGTATCAGGAATCGATCGAGTCGTTTATTTTAGAAGAAATACAAGTCGTTTAACAGTGATTACCGGTACATTGTGGGTTATCTGCGATGAAAAAGCCGATCGATCAGCAAAAGAAGATGCCAGAAAAGAACAGCCCGATAAGAGCCAATACCTTTTGCGACGGCAAAAAAATTAATTAAATCATCAATCGTGGGAGAGTTGAAGCAGAAATGGCGGCTAAAGTTAAAGGAGAAGCGATGGACATCATAAATTGTCGATAACGGTCGAGTGCGGGGTTCTAAGGGGTGAGGCCTTTGCACAGTTTCGAATGAAGACGGGGCACGATTATCTCCGGAGCCGCCTCCACTACATTGCGGTCACCGAATCAGCGACATGCCCACTGTGTCGACAAGGTCCTGCATCTATCGACCTGTCCTGAATTACTGTACGTTAGAACCACAGCAAAGAGTGAGGGTGAATTGTATCGGACAGCCGCTAGACGTCGCATGGAGGAAATGGCTCAAAACAATAAAGGCATAGGTTAAAAACATAAGATATACGTAGGCGATTTAGGAGGAAAGGGAAATAATTTGGTTACCGATTCGTTTAAATATATATGCGAAAACGTTTTGTTATCTAGTTACGGCTAGCGAAAAATTTCACCCGGTGTTTTGAAATTTTTAAGCCGTTATATAAGGGATAAACATTTGGTAATTTTTTACGGTTTTGACCTGAAAAATCGAATAAAATAGGCCTCCAGAACTTTATCGCTCGTAGTTTTCATGATATCCAACTTAAAACAGAAAGATTCGGTCACGTAAAAGTAGTTAAATTTGAAGTACAATAACTGTGTTAAATGACTGTAAATCCGTAAATTTTATTATCAAATTTTGTAGATAATTTAATTCTGTGAAAAATTCTGTGAAAAAAAATCAACTTTTATTATTAAAAATGGTGTCTTTAGTACAATAAATTTAGGCTTTTGTACGATTTGGTTGGTAACATTGACCGCATCCTTCGGAATTAATTTGAATACCACTAATTGTTGTCATAAAATTGTAATTACATGTTAATAATAAATTAGTTCTTTTTTAACCTAATTTATTTACCGGACAAAATTTAGATTTGGGGTCCATTTATGTAAATTGTGGACAACTTCAAACAAAAATTGAAATAGTCGGGAAATTCTCATTTCGGCAACTGGAAAAAACAATTCTCATGTTTTTATTTAATTTTAAACAGAAAAACGTATTGTTTTTGCATTTATTTAAAAAAATTTTAAAACATTTATTTTTTATATCTATTTAATAAATACACTATCTCACCTTCAAGGGGGTGGCCATTCCCCCACTGGATCTATCAATAAAAATAGTCCGGTTTTATTACGTTGTCGATCATTATGATGATATTTATTTATATTATTTATAAATAAAATTTAAAAAACCTTTATTTATTTGTATTTTTACCTGTACTGAAGTCGGGTCCGTCCGAATTACTGGCCGCAGACATTCTGTCTTACTTGTCTATCGCTTAATCTGGCCCTCCCTTGGAAGATTTGAAAAATATTATATTTTTTCCCCGGTACAATTCCGTTTTTTCTTTTGGAGACTTTTCGGGTTTCATAAAATCTGTGCAAGACGGGTTTGTTTACGCGACTCACAAGGTCGCGTAAACAAACGCGCTTGGACATCTGCCAAAAACATTTGGGTCGCTGTGGTAACGAACGGGACATCTTCTTAGACAGAATCATCACCGGTGACGAAACACGGATCCATCGTTACGAGCCGGAGAGTAAACGGCAGAGTATGGAATGGAAACGTCCAAATTCACCCTGCAAAAAAAATTCAAGACCCAACCGTCCGCAGGAAAACTGACGTTTAGGTTTTTTTTGGGATACAATGCCCAGTACTGGAACATTATGAAGAAAGGGGCACGACAATAAACAGTGCGCGTTACAGTGAGATGCTTATTGCCAAGCTGAAGCCTGCGATTCGAAGCAAACGCCGAGGACTGCTGTCGAAAGGTGTTGTGTTATTGCACGACACTGCCCGTCCACATACTGCTGCCCGCAGTGCTGAAACGCTCCAGAAACTCGGCTTTGAAGTACCGGCTCGTCGTCCGTATAGTCCTGATCTTGACCTATCTGACTACCGCTTGTTTGTTCCACTCAAAGAGGCATAAAGGGGCGTCGATTTACCTCGGACGCAACGGTGAAAGAAGCGGTGCATTCCTGGCTCGCGGCTCGACCGAACACCTTCTTTTATGAGGGCATCAGGAAGCTTGTGCAACGATGGACCGAGTGCGTTGAAACGCAAGGGGACTATGTTGAAAAATGATGTATATGTAAGTTTCCTATTTGTATTGCAATAAAATTTATAACTAACTACATTGCGATAATAATTGACTTAAACTCGTAAATTCAAAACTGATGATCAGTCGATTTGCTACGCTCAGCTAAGGTGGTTACGGGAATAATTTTTAGGTATCAAGTCTATTTATCCTTTTATATCGATTGGGTACGTTCGTATCAACTCCTGTAATAGTTTATGAAATATCTGTTGGTTGTTTGTAATTCTTCTTTATTGGTTATTATATGGCTTGTAGCATAACTGTATTATGTAGAAATATTATAATAATTTTTTCGCGATAAAGAATTATTGATTTTTTATAGTTGACCTAATTATCATAAAAAATCTAAAAAAATCTTCAAATTGTATTTCATAGAATAAATCAGTTTTTTTTTTACTTGATATCTGCACGTTAGCTTGTTGCTTATAGCTGTGATATGGAAATGGAATTTAGTAGCGCGTGAAAAATGCTGCGCCTGACCCGAGATTCGTACCAGAGACCTTCAGATGAAAAGCCGAGACGCTAACGCTCCGCCACAGAGACGGCAACGTTCCTGTCGGATGGCCGGTATTATTTTACTTAATTGTCAGTCTGTTTATTAAAATAATTTTGATTATCGAATGAAGATTTTAAGTGGGTCGTTCAAGATAACATACTGTGAAAGTTACGATTTTATATTGGAATTTTACCGTCTATCGACTTGCATATAAAACCTGGACATTATTGAAGACGTATGCGTTTTTAGAACGATGATTCAAATTCTGATAAAAAGAAAAAAATTAACTATAATAAAATAAGAATATTAAAAAATAATACGATAACGTATTAAATAAACCGTAACAAACGTTACTTCACTGGCTAAAATCCAGTGGAACTAAAGGAGGTGATGCAACTATATAATACAATACGTAATTGTATAATACGATATTTTGTAAAATAATATTATACAAAAAGTTTTATTCGATATAATTTATATTAGGAATATAAATCGAGATATCATTTATATTTGTTTTAAAGTCGGGGGATTCAGTTAACTATTTGTTTTTTTCCAACCGGTTTTCTAGCCACTGCCGGGTCGTAGTATGTGTGTGTGAGCGTGTAGCCTGACGTAGCTGCAATGTAAGTATAGATGTACCTGTAGACATGTGATTTGGAACAGACTCGTGACACGCGTGGTTAATTTTAACCCAAACGCCAAAGAACACCGGTATCCACACTCTAGTATTTAAATCCATATAAAATCAACCGTCTTTACAGGGACTTGAACCTTACAACTATCTACTTAAAAAATCAGCTGATTTTGCGATGAGTTTAATCGGTGGACTAACCCGGCGTGTTGTTCTACGTATCTTTTCTGATAACGCTGTATTTATCCGACTTTATAAACCTGTCGTTACCTTTGTTATGAACGGACGTGTATGTACATATGTATTTAAGGAGCCTAGAAAGACTTCAGAGAAAGTGAATGTATATATTTTTTTTTTTTGTCTTCAGTCATTTGACTGGTTTGATGCAGCTCTCAAAGATTCCCTATCTAGTGCTAGTCGTTTCATTTCAGTATACCCTCTACATCCTACATCTATAACAATTTGTTTTACATACTCCAAACGTGGCCTGCCTACACAATTTTTCCCTTCTACCTGTCCTTCCAATATTAAAGCGACTATTCCAGGATGCCTTAGTATGTGGCCTATAAGTCTGTCTCTTCTTTTAACTATATTTTTCCAAATGCTTCTTTCTTCATCTATTTGCCGCAATACCTCTTCTCATTTGTCGCTTTATCCACCCATCTGATTTTTAACATTCTCCTATAGCACCACATTTCAAAAGCTTCTAATCTTTTCTTCTCAGATACTCCGATCGTCCAAGTTTCACTTCCATATAAAGCGACACTCCAAACATACACCTTCAAAAATCTTTTCCTGACATTTAAATTAATTTTTGATGTAAACAAATTATATTTCTTACTGAAGGCTCGTTTGGCTTGTGCTATTCGGCATTTTATATCGCTCCTGCTTCGTCCATCTTTAGTAATTTTACTTCCCAAATAACAAAATTCTTCTACCTCCATAATCTTTTCTCCTCCTATTTTCACATTCAGCGGTCCATTTTTGCTATTTCTACTACATTTCATTACTTTTGTTTTGTTCTTGTTTATTTTCATGCGATAGTTCTTGCGTAGGACTTCATCTATGCCGTTCATTGTTTCTTCTAAATCCTTTTCACTCTCGGCTAGAATTACTCATCATCAGCAAATCGTAGCATCTTTATCTCTTCACCTTGTACTGTTACTCCGAATCTAAATCGTTTTGTAACATCATTAACTGCTAGTTCCATGTAAAGATTAAAAAGTAACGGAGATAGAGAACATCCTTGTCGGACTCCCTTTCTTATTAGGGCTTCTTTCTTATGTTCTTCAATTGTTATTGTTGCTGTTTGGTTCCTGTACATGTAAAGGTGTCAAGTGGATTATTGACAGTTTTATGATTACATATAATCTTTATTCGGATTATGATGTTATAACGGGTATTCTGATAACTTTGGTATGGCTAGTTGTCGTTTGTGGAAAACTTTACTTTTTCATCTCCCCGTTAAAATGTTAGCTAATCATCATTAATTCTCCCTTCCCTTAGCGATGCCGATTATTTTGTTCGATTTTTGTCGTAATTAGAATTATTATTCGGTAACATTACAGTTACATCACCTCCTTAAGTTCCATCGGATTTTAGCCGTCGAAGTAACGTTCGTTAGTTCGTTTAATTCTTTAATGAGACGTGCGGGCATCGATTGTTGCGGTCATTTAGGCCAAATTTGAAATTTTTCAGCGTACGAAAAATGCCATGCGTGACCTGGATTCGAACCCAGGACCTTCGAATCAAAGGCTGAGACGCTACCGTATTAATATAATACATTATCGTATTATTGTAATATATTTTTTTCCTGGGTTGAGATTGTTTTTAAAAAAGTATACGTCTTCAGTAATTCTTAGGTTTTATATACATTTCTTAACCGTGACCTTCGATGATGGATAATCATTATTCGGTACATTACCGCGTAAGTATGAAGCAGATAAATTTAAAAGTAACTTGCCTTTTTCTTGTAATTAGCAGTCTGTTACACCTACCTCTTCATCACTGTATTTGTTTTTTGTAGTTGATTTTACTGTTTAATTAGTGTTAAACATAAGCTAATAAAAATTGACTGTCTTTTGCTTATACGGGATTAACTTATCTTAATTTTTGTTAAAATCAATCTTTCTTCGCGTATTCAATTCTTACAGCTTGTACTCTAGATTCACCGCGTTAATCATTGACTTATTTATTCCGTGTAACATAATAATTACTTAAGTGTAATTTTGTTGACGGTAGCCGTTAGAATAAAATTTGTTAACGGCATACGTTTCAGCCGGTCGTCGAAAAATCGTCGATCAGTAACGTACTGTGCATTTCGTGGTCGGTAAAAGTTCCCCGATTACCTTAGATATTGTGATTAGATGGTCGGAATTTTATCGAATGAAAGATGTTGAACCCCCGCAGTTTGAATTTTTTGTCTTATAATGTGTTTCCATCGATGGGTGGTTGTTTTTTTTTACCGCATACCCGTGACTATAGGATATACGAGGTGTGGCTATTAAATAGAGACTAATGCTGCTACAGAAGAACTGCGCATGCGCCAAATTCGTACAACTGACAGCTGTGTAGCGTGAAGCCTTTTCTTTCGATTTTTATCACTACAGTTTCTGTAGATATACTTCGCCTGGCCTTGGCCTTCGTTCGGATGAAAACTGTTTTTTTGTTTTGCTGAAAAAATGATAAGTTTTTTTATTAAAGCGAAGAATTATCTTGAAATTTCTAATGAAACTTCGGTACTTACGTATTTACACCACCGCAGCTACAGCTTTATTTAAAAACAAAGTAGTCAATCGGATTTCGGTGGAAAATGAACAGTCTCTTTATTAATTTTAATAAATGGTTATTTATATTTATTTATTTTATAAATATAACTTAACCTACGCTTGACTAATAAATTCAGTAATTATTGCAATTATTTATTATTTAAATAATCAAAACACTCATGTTAATTACTCAAGGTTAGCGAGCGTAGGTTAAGTTTGGTTAAATTATATTTATAAAATAAATAAACATTTATTAAAATTAATGAAGAGACTGTTTTGAATCGATGTTAAACTCTATATCGGCCCATTTTCCACCGAAATCCGATTGACTACTTTGTTTTTAAATAAAGCTGCAGCTGCGGTGGCGTTAATATGTAAGTACCGAAACTTATCTTTTATTAAAACAAGTATATGGCAATGAATTTTTATCCCGTGCGCGGGTTTTTGAGTGGTTTATTTAAGCCTTTTCAAGATGGCCTAGATGACGTTGAAGATGATGTTCGTCCGAGTGGCCCTTCCACCTTAAAAAACGGATAAAAAGATTGGTGATCTGATCCGATATGACCGTCGGTTAATTATTTCTGCGTTCACTCATGGTCCTTGTTCAACTCCGTAAATAAATAAGAAGAAAAAACGAATTGTGGAAGAACAAGTCGGTCGTAGGTTCTTCATCTGGACAACGCACCGGGTCGCACTGCATTGTCTGTCAAGACGTTTCTAGCCGAGTAAAACATCTCGGTGTTGGACCATCCGTCTTATTCGCTTGATCTGGCACCGTTTGACTTTTATCTGTTCCCCAAGATCAAATTTGCAGTAAAAGGAACAATATTTCAAACCGTTGAAGCTGTGAAAGAAAAAGCGGCACGCTTCATAGAAGTTCTCACAGAAGAAGACTTCCAGCACTGTTTAGAACGTTGGAAAATTCGAATGGAGCGTTGTAGGGATAGAGGAGGGGTGTATATTGAACGGGCTAATAACTAAATATCTATCAATTTATCATTAGTCTCGCTATTTAGTAGCAGTTCATCTTTTTTTAGGACTACTTACTACTACTCAGTACTACTTTTAGTACTACTACTCAGTTTTTAAGGACTACGTACATATTCTCGGTGACTATTTTTTTTTTTATCATTTCGTGGAAGAGAAAGGAATTTTTCTCTTGCACTTAAACTGGGAAATATAAATTGATTGATCTGTACCGGGTAAAATTAGTTTGGATATTTTGAGGCTGAGTTTGGTTAAGCCGGAATAGATTCCATTTGCTTACCCACCGGGTTGGTCTAGTGGTAAACGCGTCTTCCCAAATCAGCTGATTTGGAATTCGAGAATTACAGCGTTCAAGTCCTAGTAAAGTCAGTTATTTTTACACGGATTTGAATACTAGATCGTGGATACCGGTGTTCTTTGGTGGTCGGGTTTCAATTAACCACACATCTCAGGTACGGTCGAACTGAGAATGTACAACACTACACTTCATTCACACTCATACATTTCATCCTCTGAAGTATTATCTAAACGGTAGTTACCGGAGGCTAAACAGGAAAAAGAAAGAAAAGATTCCATTTGCTTAAAAAATGGCTTGAACTTTTTCTCTATTTAGGATTGTGTTTTACTCTTGTTTTTAGGGTTGATTGTCTTTTCTTATCACCAAGCTCTTTTTACCTTTTTTTTTTTTTTGTGGAAAGAGTTTGTCGTGTTCTAGGGTCCCGCAGGGTTACTATATCTCCCTTAGTGTGATCTCGTGATGAGATCCTTTTGTTTTATCCGATGGCTGTACATTGAACCTTATAACTAAAGTAGTTATCCGTTGAAACCGGATGTTTAAAGTAAAAATACAAAAAAAAAAAAAAAAAAAAAAAAACAGATATTAAAGATTATATTGGATGGAAGTAGGTAAACCTATGAAACATTTTCAGAGGTTTTATTGACCGGTTTTTAGTACGTATTTTAGGTTTTAATTTATTTATACGATGAATTATTTTATATTTTATTTAAAGGTTAATAAAATAATAAATCTTTCATGATATTTTTTGTTCTCCTGTCGGTCGCATATTGAATTAACACCGACCGGGTTGTATTGTACAGTGTAGTGGCGCTGGCTGCGTTGTTAGATTTAAAGGAAGTGAGGAAGGCGTGATATGTATGTGTATGTGTGTGTGTGTGTGTGTGTGTGTGTGTGTGTGTGTGTGTGTGTGTGTGTGTGTGTGTGTGTGTGTGTGTGTGTGTGTGTGTGTGTACTGGAGCAGATTTGGACTTCACAGCAGCTACAAGCAGACATCTTGTGACGTAACAGGCACAATTGATCGATCCAAAACCCTCTGTACAGCTCGACTAGACATATATATATATTTATTTATTTACTTTGTGTATGTGTGTGTGTGTGTGTGTGTGTGTTTAAATGTGTTAAGGTTCTAGGATTGATTTCGTCATTAAAATGTTTTGTATTTTCTTCTTTTTTTTTTCTATCTGAAGACTAGTTTTAGTTTTTTATATGTAAATTTTATGTTGCTTTTTATTTTTAGTAACATAATTTGTTTTTTTTTTTAATTTTCAATGAATTTTAAATAATAATTCGTGTTACATATACCCGAAACATGTTAGCACAAACTTTCAGATCTTCTGCTAGTATTTTTCGAACGGTCACATTAGTACAGTGTTTTTAATTGAACCCTTACGATTAAAATATTAGTTATAGCTGAATAGAAATGATTGTTTATAAGATAGAAATCGATCCTCTTGTTTGCTAATCTAATATTAGTTAAGGCAGTGTAATTTACTTTATATATATTTATCATTCCACTCGTTTAGTCTGTTATATAAACTATTGCGTAGATCTGTACTTTTATCGAATTAGACAGGACCTCAGTTTAATTCTCCCGTTTTTTTTTTCTTTTTTGCTTGATGACATCGCCACATAAGCTTGAAACTTGTGCTTGGGATATGGAAAATGTACCGTATGAAAAATGCCATGCCTGACCGGGATTCGATCCCGGGACCTCCGGATTAAAAGCCGATATGCTATCTTCCCGCCACGGAGGCCGGCAATATTTGTTTTTGAGTTGTTCGGTAAAATGGATGGTGTTTTTTCTTTCTTGCAGATTATTCATTTGTGATCCATCAGGTGTAAATTTTTATAGTTATATGAGAACTTTATACGCTGGGGTTTTTTTTTTTTTTGCTAACCAACAAATGAACGAGTCAAATCGTGTTCATCACGGTTGCCCGTTGGTTGATATTTTAGCCAGATTTAATTTTTTTGCTTTTTCATGTTAGATTATTTAACGAATTTCAATAATTATTTTAACATAAAGAACTCCGATTGTTTTTCCTTTATTAGTCCCTTCTCCTTCTGAGTCGAGGCAGTGTGTATAACTCATTACTTTTTCTTATTAAATGGGGATACTTCAATAGTTTTTCCACCAATCTGGTTTGCTTTCTCTGAGAGTTATGATGTTGGTTATATGAAAATCATATGTAAAAAAAAAATTAGCTCGGTATTTCTTCAATTATTCAAGAACTTCATTTCTCTAGTAAGCCTGGCGTAGGATGTTTTTTTATTCTTGAAAGTATGTATAATATTTTTAGAAGGGGTTGTGGCTTTGGTTTAATTATAGTAAAATCATGACGGTAATGATTATTATCCATTAAGAACTTTTTAACAATATAAATTTGTATATGAACACGTAAGAAGTGTTGCTTTTTCTAAGAGTAATGATGTTCATTATATATTCAATCAGTGGTGAACAAAAAAAAGGTGTACCATTTCATTGTGGGCTTAACAGATCGTGTTGAGGTATTATATTTCATTTGAGGGGAAAAAACAGATAACACTTCAATTTGATTTTTAACTAAGTTTGATTTAAACGATGCTTTTATTTTTAAAAGTGGTTGTAATTTTTTTTTTGGATTGCTCTTTTTTCACCTTTAATTGTTTGATTGCGTTGATATAACCGGAAAGGTAAAATAAGTATTCTATACTAGGATTATTAGTAAATGTGAGGAGTGAAGTGGTTTCCTTCTTTCATTTTACTAAATGAAATGTGTTTAATTCATCAGAATCTCAAGCTCACCGAAATGCTAGATCAGCTTCAATCGGTCTATCACCTCGATTAACGATTTAATAAATATCATTACTATCAGAGAAAGCAGATTTGTACTATAGGCTGTCTTATAAACGTTCGATTAATTTTTAATTTTATCACAGAATTAGGAGTAAAAACTGTGTTTCAATCGTAAAACTTAGAGGTGGTATAATTTTTTTAAAACTTTTTATTGTTTTCCAGGCGGAAATACAGGGTGATCAAAAAGTGACTTTACGGGAAAATCAGTAAGTTAAAATTATTGTTGAAAGCGGCCTACATTATGCGATTCAGATAATTGAATACCACGTTCTTAAACGTATGTTGTAACTTTTATTGAGCAATTGCAACGAAACGTCGTTCGATTTCGCTCTGCGAATCGATGCGAGGATGAGTTTTGTAAGCGGCAACCTTACAAGAAAACGTCAGGAGGGGATAAATCGGGAGCCGGGAGGGGGTTCACAACCCCTTCAAAATCACTTGTTCATGAAAACGCTGGTCCAAGAAATTCATAGTGTTGTATGGCCGTAGCATTGTCTTGTCGAAACCGGTTGTTCTCTAGCCGGTCTGCATGTATAGTGTTTACAAATCGTTACACCATCTGTATGGTGTAACTGCTCACTGTTCACTGCGCTGTGATAGAATGTCATGAAGATTCGCCTACGCAACTTTGCACACCCGGTTTTTGTCGGTGCGGCTGATGTTGATTTGCCGTGCACCAATTGCGTGAATTGTGTGATTCACGGATCCATCGAGGCGAAGGATGCCTCGTCAGACCGAAACCAATTGTCGAGTTCTTCCCCGATTGGCGTTACAGATGACACGAATCGCTGACAGAAAGGTATACGTTTTCCACTGTCTGCAGGTAACAACTCGTGAACCGCACTAATTCTTTACGGTAGGATCTTTAAACGATTTCGCGATGACGTCTGAGCATTATGAACGGAGAGAACAGACAGGTTAGATAAGTTTCGCACAGATTTTTTGGGTCTACAAAATATGTAGCTTGCACGTCGATCTACTTTTCTGATGTTAGTAATTTCGATCAACCGGTTTTATCTGCAATCTGCTGCGCATTCGTTGTCTCTTGGAAATTGTCGTAGTCGTTTGATGGCAGAGTTAGTTTGGTGCATCCGCACCGTAATTTTCTGTGAAGGCATTCTTTTCTGGATCTAACCATAACCGGCAGGTCTAACGGGAGACGGTGAATATTCTCTTCTGCATTCTGTAATCCATTTTTTCTCGATTAAACCTTTAATAAAGGAAGGAAACATTCGTCCATAAGGTTGCGTCACTTTTGAACTGTGCACTTTTCAACTTTTATGTTGAGGTAAAGGGTGAAATATTAAATATATTTATTTTTTTTTATTGCCAAACATTTTGTTAAGTGTCGTTTTTTATAAATTGATTTTACACCTTGATACGATAACTTTTACAAAAAGGATTAAATTTGCGTATGTTTTTATAATTTTTGTTTTTCGATCAAAAAATAAAGGACAAAGTTATCTTCGTTGTACGGTTAATAAGTTTCTGCTTGATTTTTAAAGAGGGATTGTTTTTAAATTACGATAAAATTCAACTTACGGGCGTAATTTTCGGGAATTTCACTCCCCTTTTTTGGTAATACGAGAGTTTTGCAATTCCTAGAGGTTCAACTTAAAAAATAAATCAAATTCCTGCGTTCTGGATAGCCCCTTAGTTCACCCTCAGTAGTAAAAATATCTAATCACGTTTATTTTTTATCAAGATAACTGTGGTATTTTTATTTCAATTTTTAGTACTTTTTGCCATTTTAAATACTTCCATTTCGAAATGCGTTAAAGATATGAAACATTTTACTTCTTTTTTTTTTTTTTTTAATTTTAGGTTTTCGAAGCCGGATCTTTCATAAAAATTTGAAAGTTTTTGATTGATGTTTTTACTTCCTTGTACGAAGTAAAGAAAGTATTGTGATCGCGAAAAATTTCGGTTTTCAGACCTTTCAACGGAAATATCAGTTTTCACCATCCCCAAATCCATTTTGACTATTTTCGGCGTAACGTCTGTGCGTATGTGTCTCATATAGTTCGATAACGATTAGCCGTAGGATATTGAAATTTTGGATTTAGGACTGTTGTAGTATGTACTTGTGTACTTGTCTACCTCCTCTTTTGATTGCAATCGACTGGACCAAAAGTGTAAATCTGGAAAAATTTGTATTTTGGACTTTTTGTTAACTGTAATAATAAGCTCTCGGTGAGAGATTTTCAACGATATATCATGAGTGGTACTTATTTTCATTGTTTTCAGAGTTATAGTCAAATAAAATTTTAATTAATGAAATTTTTGGATCTTACTAAAGAAAGGCCACATCGGTTGCAAACAAATATAATTTCCTTTTTTTTTTAATTTAAATATTTTGATTTATTAATAATTAGTAACCTCTGATTGTAAAACAGTTTACAATAAATAATAATTCAACAATAATAATAATAAAAAAATATCTGAAGTTATTAATGAAATAAAAGTATGTACTTTTAAAAATGTGTACAGGACGTTTCATAATATTCTTAGGAGTTACAAAAATTCAATACAAAAAAAGTATTTCACTTACCTAAATGAAAGTTGTACCAGATGATGCAGGGAATCAAACAGTTTTTGTTAAAATCTATAAATGTTCAATATGTGCTCCTCTGGTGACACGGCAAACATCAACACGAAAGTCTAGCTCTTGCCAAACTCGTTCTAACATGTCATTTTCGATAGAGTTGATCGCATCGATTATGCGATCCTTTATCTCAGCGATATCGTGCGGCATCGGTGGGATAAACACCTTATCTTTCACGAAACCCCAGAGAAAGAAATGACATGGCGTGAGGTCTGGTGATCGTGGTGGCCGCAGCATAATGTGTTGGTCCTCTTTAGACGCACGTCCTATCCAGCGCCGAGGTAATGTTGTGTTACGGTACTGTCGAACCTCGTTATGAAAACGGGCAGGACAACCGTCTCGCTGGAAAATGAAGTCGTTGAGATGAAGTC
Source organism: Lycorma delicatula (assembly GCF_047948215.1). NCBI lineage: Eukaryota > Metazoa > Arthropoda > Insecta > Hemiptera > Fulgoridae > Lycorma > Lycorma delicatula. Next base: position 12,785,835 of record NC_134467.1, on the reverse strand, counting down.
GTTGAGTAGCCGAGGCGTAAACCATAATTGTAACATATGCAGGTATATCGTTTCCATAAAAAAAACGGCCCATACACTGCCTCACGAGAGATCGCACAAAAAACGTTTACTTTTGGAGTATCCCGAATGCGTTCCACATAAGCGTGTGGGTTTTCGGTTCCCCAAACTCGTACGTTATGACGGTTTACTTTGCCGCTAATATGGAAAGTAACTCACCTCTGAAAATTATTTTGTTTAGAAAACCTTCATCTAACAACATCTTTTCCTGTAACTGTAAAAAAAATCAAGCCTAGGTGTTTTATCTCCATCAGAAAGACCCTGGATTTATCGAAGACGGTACGGTTTGCATAATAAACGTTTACGGAGAACTCTCCACACTGTTGTTCAGTGAAACCAACCGGTTTCACTGAATTGTTTATACCACGCGCGAATTGAATTGTCACTTGGTGGCTCCTTATGAAATTTCAACCGAAACGCACGTCGCACAGCAATTACTGACTTTGACAAGTGCCATTTTCTCTACTGTCGATGCGTAGCGAGCAAACGGGTTACTAACTTCCTAGTATATGTAGAAAAAAACTATTTGAAGTACTCTTTCGTACTTGTTTTATTCTTACGAGCGAAATAGTTTTTTGTTAATGAATTTTCGAAACTCCGAAAACATTATGAAACGCCCTGTATATGTAATTTAGCAGGCGTACAAGGAAGTCATATAGTGTCCTCAACAGATTTTTTTTTTTTACAATGATTTTAATTTTGGGTTTTCGAAGTGCGATCTTACATTAAAAATCTGAAAGTCTGAAAGATATTTTTTTAACAATTATTCTTTTTTTCCATTTTATTTTAACTGATTTTATTCGTTTTGATTTACTAATTAAAATAACAAAATAAAATAATTACGTTTTTTAATTGTAATTACAGTTTAAAAATTTTCCCTTAAATAGTATGAAATCTTTACTTTTTATTCATATTTTTGAAAAAAATCATTCAACACCTTTTTTTATATATTTTTTTCTACAAAAATCATTGTAAGCGAGTAAAATCTTCCTCCCTCAAACAACTATTTTTCATCCGTAAGACTAAACAGGACCTTTAAATTTTAAATGTGCGAAACAACTCGCTCATCATTACTTTGGACTTTAATTCTGCAGGTTTCGTTATTTTATTTTGTACCTGAATTAACCGGCGTTAAGTGTGTAAATACTGAAACAATTAAATTCACTGCGCGAGCGCGCGTTTGTGTTTTGCGCATGCGTATTTAATATATTTCAATCTGTCTTATAAGTTTAACGATAGACGAATATGTACGTAATTCTGTACAAGATGGTGGACACGCCCAACGAACTAAAGAACTACTACGTTTAAGTATTAAGAGACAGGAAGGAAAGACGTGTGCAAGAGAGAAAACACAGGACTGAGATAGTGGTGGGGGGTTTCAGAAGGGTAAATTTAGTGGTTATAGGGATGGGATATGATAGCGAGGAGCGGTCGGAAGGGTAGAAATGATGAGAATACGTATTACTGTGTTGTAAGAGAAGGAACGAGTTCAAGTGAATAAGATCGATAGTACGGCTTATATATAAATAGTTGTAGTGAGAAACACACTATATTAGTAGATAAAATTCTGGTTAGAGTTTACGCTTTTTTTTTTTTTTATTATTAGATCGTCTTCTCAGCTTCGCAAGAGTGCATCGCTTTAATTTGATCAAAAGATCACATAGTATTTTGTTCCTTGGTAAATGATACACTAAGAGTAGCAAAATACCGTTAAAGATTTTTTGTATCTCGATAGATAGAGTTTAAAAGTTTGTCTTAAAACCGTCGGTATATTCGGTCACCATTTTGAATGTTATTATTTTACTTACGGTAAAAAACAGCTGACAACACAGTTTACACGCACAAATTAATTAAAAATATTTATCGTTTTATTTAAATATAATATTTTTCGTTTATTTAATTCACGCGGGTGTGGCGGTACTAGCGGCAATGATCCGTACTAATTAAACTAATGTAATTACATAATTTACATACAACGAATTTCTCTTGTACGTTCGGCAGCTGGTGTAGCCGCGAGGCTTAACGCACCCTTTAAATATTAATTTATTTAATTTTACGTTACAATACTAAAGCAGCTGTACGTCCGTACCCACCGGGTTGGTCTAGTGGTCAACGGGTCTTCCTAAATCATCCGGTTTGGAAGTCGAGAGTTCCATCGCTCAAGTCCTAGTAAAGGGAGTTATTTTGTACGGATTTGAACACTAGATCGTGGATACCGTTGTTCTTTGCTGGATTTTGATGGTTTTTTTCCTGTTTAGCCTCCGGTAACTACCGTTTAAATAATTCTTCAGAGGATGATATGTATGAGTGTAGTCTTGTACATTCTCAGTTCGACCGTTCCTGAGATGTGTGGTTAATTGAAACCCAACCGCCAAAGAACACCGGTATCCACGATCTAATATTCAGATCCGTGTAAAAATAACTGACTTTACTAAGACATGTACGCTGGAACTCTCGACTTCCAAATCAGTTGATTTGGAAAGACGCGTTCACCACTAGACCGACCCGGTGGGCTAAACGATTTATAGTCTGTTTAATTTGACCGAAAACGCATAAATCTTTCGCTAGCCGAAACTCCCTAACGAAGCGTTTCCAAGTCAATTTTTTTTAAGAACTTTATTTATTTTCACTAGTAGAAATCTTTATGAAACTTAAATAAATACTTCGTGAATCGTTTTGTATAAAACTTTAAAATAAAATCCTTTTTTTCATTTTTGAAATAGTTTTTCCCCGTCCTCTTTCTTTAGTTTTTCTGAATAATAAAAAATAAAAAAAATACGAAATGATTTTTGTCTTCGTTTTTTTACTTCAGAATTCCGTTCCGAGTATAATACGATCTGTTCTGAGTAAACTACTTGCGTAGTGTTCAGCTTTTCCACTATAACGGCCAAGCAATTAATGATTTAGCTAACGGATAAGGCGTATAAGTATATATACGTACGTTTAGAAGATTAATATCTTTTAATTATTATATTATTATGAGATTGAATTAGTTACGGGGCGATAGAGAGAGAGAGAGAGAGAGAGAGCGCGTGAGAGAGAGTGATGTTTAATAGTCAACCAGGACTTGCAGTGTTGTACAGTCCTGTCAGGGAAAGCGAAAAGAATACAGACTTGACTATTTAGGTCACAAAACCCTCTTCTCCGACATTCTCTATCCCTTTAGGATCTACCAAACTAAAAACCTCCCCTTAACGAAAAACCACCGCCACCACCCCCTCTCATTCTTACTATTTTACCCCTTCCGCTATTTCCATCCCTTCCACCTTATTTCCCGCACTTCTGATTCTATCCCTACCCGAAATAAAATCTTCCAGCTTATTCCCTCAACAGGATCTGATGCTGCCACCAAATAGTAATATAACCAAAGAGAATTCCCTGTTTCCCTGTATATATATATATATATATATATATACTTACTTTTTTCCCCTTTTTATATTTCCGTTTTTTTTTTGTTTTGTTGTATTGCTTTCCCTATTTTTGTATAGGTAAAAAAAATATTAAACAGTGAAGAGGTTGGCTACCCTGCTGTCTTTTTCTTTATATATATATATATATATTTTTTTTTTTCTTGAGATGCAGTAGAACACCTGCTTCTTGTCTTTTTTTTATTATTTATTATTTTCTTATTCCGTTCAATCTTGGGTCGAATCGAAGTATGTGGTATCATTTTTATATTTTTTGATGTTAAAGAAATGGAAATTTCTTTAAATCAGTGTAATTTTTCAGTAATAATAAAGCGTTGTGCTGTAAACTGTTATTTAAATAAATTAAAATTAACAAAAAAAAAAAATCCGAAATAAATGTTTTACAAAAACGTTAATTTTTTACTTAAATGAAAGCTAGATATTAAAAAAAAAATCATTTGTACATTGTGAGAAAATAAAGCATAAAAATAGTAAGCAAATATGATTAAGTAACTAATAAAAAATACTTATGTAGTACTATAAATCAAGTTTTCTAATATTATATATAGAAGAGTAATAACAAAAAAAAAAAAAAAAAAAAAAAAAAAACGATTTAGGCAGCTCTCAGTCAAAGCGTAAAGTTAGCTTTTACTCATTTAAACAGATTTTTCCATCTATGAACACAATTTACTAATAAATAAATATAAAAAAAATATTATATAGTAATCCACAATTCAGAAGTCATTATTGAAATTTTTTTTTTTTAGTTTCCGAAAAGCAGAAATCAGTTTGAACGTAAAAGAAAGATTATTTTCGGTAAAAGAGCAAAAATGTAGTAGTAAATTAATTTAATATTTAAGAGACTTCGAACAAAGGAAAAAAATATAGACTTCATTATAAATATGGAAACATTGTGGTAACGTTTCTGCTGACTTTGACCCGGAGATTCAGTGTTCGATTCCCGGTCAGGTGTATTATTTTTCTAACATTTGATGATCGATTGTTATCCATCATAGTCATTATTATTTAGGATGAGCTTGTTATTGCTGTTATATATAAATAAATAAATAAAAGATAACATAAGTCGATGGGCAGTAACTCAGGATTACCTGGAAACTGATGATAACATTAATTTATTAGAAACGTTAATTTTATAAAGTATACTTAATAAACAGGAATTAGATAGTTAAACAATTTACTGTATTCATAAATATCTAGAAACGCCATTTCAGATTTATCCAAAACTTTGTTCGCTGGATTGAGGTAGTTTTATATGTAGTTATGTTTTTAAGCTAACAAAAAAACGATGCTGTGACGTATTAAGATAGAACTGTGCCCTATCGATAGCCATCATGACAGAAGAACTTTACACTTTCGATTGGGATTGCCTAAAACAAAAGTTGTTTGTATTTACAATAAACTAACGGTTCGTTATTGGATTCAATATTTTCGCTTGTATGTTTGTAGAACACTTTTCATTCCCGATTTTAATCTTGATTTCGGATTCTGATTAAGCGTCATTAGAGGATTAAAAAAAATGCACGAATGCCCAGGATCGGATGTCGAGTTCACTTCAAAATGGCCGCCAAAATAAAACTTTCGTAGTAATTAATCATTACATTGTAACAGTAAGAAGTATCAACGCTGATAATTCAAACGCAGTAATGTAAAGTTTATTAAAATGTACAAAATATCTATATCAGTTTGGTAAATGAGGTGTAAACCCGAAAAATGACGGGAAAACTAATTTTTTAATAATTGAAAAAAAAAATTCCACAAAAACTACCAAAACACGTGAGAAATTATTTATATTACCTTTTGCGAATGTAGAACCCGAATAGAAATTTTCTAAAACCATAAAAAAACTCATTTCCTCCACCTGTTATATTAGAAAAATTTATAAATTTTAAATTGTAATAGATACTGTAAAGCAACCTACGCCATATATACAAGACGGCGCACTAAATAATCCAACATCTGGTTTTGTTAAAAAATACAGGTTGTCCCATATAAAACGCAACCCATTAATCCATGAAATTTCAAAAGTCAAGCTTACTCCTCTACTCGTTACTGAAATGGACTCGTCCAACATCTGAACATCGCGGCGACGCAGTAGAACACTACCGATAGTAACAACAATGCAATCATAACGTTCAGTGTATTCCTAGAGACAAGATGGTGTTTTCGCTAGATGAACGTGTTTTCATCGTAGAGTCGTACTTCAGTACGAAATCAGCGGTCGCTGCGCAAGATTTGTTTCGCCATAAGTACTCAGATAAAGCGGCTCCTCACAAAACATCAGTATTAAGGTTAGTCGCAAAATTTACAGAGACCGGTTCTGTTAATAACAAGGAACATAAAAGATCTGCGTCGGTGTTGAATACAGATACAGTCGGTGAAATGAAAGACCGATTACTCGTCTCGCTAAATAAATCGATCAGACGTTTGTCTGCTGAAATTAATTTGTCTAAATCAACTGTTGATCGGGCGACCAAACGATTACAATTACGACCTTACCGCATTCAAACGGTTCATCGACTTCTTGAGCCCGACAAAGAAAAACGGCTACAATATTGTCAACGGTTCCGTCGATTTCTGCGCGACGGAATCAACGTTATGGATTCGTTATTTTTCACAGACGAAGCACGGTTTCATTCGGACGGCTACGTAAACAGCCAAAACAATAGAATTTGGTGCGCTGAAAATCCCCGCTTTTATCAAGAAAAACAATTACACCCGCAGAAGTCGGGCGAGTGGTGCGCGATATCGCGGAAGAAAATAATCGATCCTATTTTTTTCGAGTACACCATTAATGCAGAACGATATCAGGATATTTTATTTCGGTTCATCGCACTCTTGGAAGAGGAAGACGGACACTGCCGGTTAAAACATGACGTTGCGACATACGCAGGTTCAACTTCTCATTTTGTCGAGGAATTCTTCGGTTATCGGTCGAGGGTTGTGGCCACCAAGATCTCCAGATTTGACTGCGGCGCTTTTTTTTCTATGGGGATTACCTCAAAGGAAAAGCCTACAGCGACAAACCACGAACACTTGAACGATTGAAAGTCAATATTGAACAAGCTGTATTAAATATCCAGCCACAAACTTTGAAAAAGGTTACAAGAAACGCTGTAAAAAGAATTGAAGCTTGTATTCAATATGGCGGCCACTTCCAACATTTATTCTAAATGTAAGGTAATGGATGGTAATAATAAAAATTACATTTACATTTACACGTGCCTTTTTATTATTTCAATACCTACCAATATAAGGTTGGGTTGCGTTTTATATGGGACACCTTGTATTTGTTTGAATCGCAATACAGAAAAGTAAAGTACAACGTGTTCACTATATACCTGAAGATTATGTTCTGCTTATCGCACGTTCAGTACGATCACCGTCACTTCTAACTCTTTCAACACGAACTGCTATGTTGTTTTTAAGTCGACGACATATATCCTCGGTTATCTCGTCGCACGTCTCGGGTCATCGGTACTGTTCGGAGCCTAGTTCTTTCCACATGCAAAACGATTAGGAAATCGATTTGAAATGAAATGTTTCATGCAGAAAGTCTAAATCAACATTAAGTTGTACGGTCCGGCTGCACCCTGCACGAACCACTCGTTTTCTAATCGAAACGTTTTTGCAAGAAGGTGAGGAAGAAAAATTATTACGCAGCACGTTTAAATAACGTTCACTGTTCACAGTCTGTTAAAAACAGAACGGCTCTATTTACTCCACGACGAGGTAGCGGCCCGTATCGTAATTCTTGGAGCGTGATGCACCTTTTCCCGAAGCACTTGTCGTTTTTCAGAAGCCCGAAAACGCACGTTTTGTTTATAACGATCCCGTCTATAGTGAAAATGTGCCTCGTCTGAGGTATACACTTATTTCTCGGTTTACACCCCGATCACCGAATGCCGTTCTTTGATGTTTGTTGTCGACCTTTAATTTAGACGACACTGTTATTTTGTACGGATACAAATGTAAATGAATTTTTTAAATTCGCCGCACAGATCGCCTAGAAACCCCAAATTGTGCTTACTCTGAAACCCCGTTGGCGCTTACTCTGAAATACTGAACCTTCACTATTAAATTTTTCATAATCTACGTTTTGTTTTAAATGAGGGCGACCACCGGGTTTAAAAATGTGCACGAAACCGTCTTTGTGTAAGCACCATACTTTTCGTTTCATTAAAAACAACACAGTTTTTACGCGCTGTTCAAAAGTCAGTTCTCCTTTGTCACCGGTCTTGGAACGATACGCAAACAGCGCACTCGAAAATAGAAGAAACTAATATTCAAGAACTGCTGTCACTTCTCTCAACATAAAACACATTAATAATAATTATAATTACTGCGACAAAAAATGTTGTATCATTTCGTGCGCCACCCGTTTACTATAAATTAACGTAATATATTAGTACTGATTTGATCGGCTGGTCACGTGACCTGAGGAACCTTAAAACATTCGTACTTATAAAATGTATAAATATCGATTGCATTAAATCCAACTCAAATTAATTATACAAACATGTAATATGTTATAATCTGAGTTTAGTAGAGAAGTTAGAAATAATAACTTTGTTAGAAACGTATTAAAATCGAGGTAAGAATAATAATAATTATAACCATCTTCGTTCGGGAAAGCCTTGTTTTTTATCTATAATTATTACTTGTTTTTTTTTTTTTTTATTTATTAGCATCCCCGTCACAGCTTCGCCCGCACAATACGTATATAGAATTTTAAAAATTGGAAATAGTTTTTTACTAATTTTTTGTAGGATGTTGCTCTCGAAGTTACCGCAATACACAACTTAACGGATAAATATAGTGTTTTAGTTAAAGGATTTGTTCCCAAAACCAAATTTTAATGAAAACTTGAGGATGTTGTTGTCGTTCAAAAACTGTTTTGCCAACGGGACTGTAAAGTTCAGGAGTTTGATCGTTCTATTTTTTAGAATCGCAACGGATACGTAGTTTGATCGTGTTACATATTTAAATATGTTAAAATTTCAGGTCGGTAATCAAAATTCTCGAAGGTTGAACTCGATTTTAAGCCCAGTGCAAATTCTAATAGCCCTACATGTTACTGTATGTCACCTCGCCGACGTTAGCGTTATGTAAATATTAATACCAAATTGAAAGTCGAATGTACGTCGATTTGGTGTATAGCTTACTCTGATGGAATTTCTTAGGATATAAAAATCTACACAGTAGTACTTTGCTCGCGTGAGGAAGAGTTCTCGCGGATCGGTACTAGATTAGACGACATTAAATTTAGTAAAATACGAAGTAACTTTCTGAAGAAATCAATAATGACGTACAACGTGAGCGAAAAGTCCCTTTACATGTTAACAGATAGTACAGCTAGATGTGTAGATAAATATTGTTATGAATACAAAAAAAAGTATATCTCTTCGTTTACGTTTGGTTAATATTGCATTTATTGTGAATAACATTGTTACAGAGGTTCAAGGTTCATTTATTGGTTGCTAAACAGTTCATTAAGCCGTGCGCGGACACCCGCAGCAAAATTTGCTGAAGCACCGTCTTGTTGAAGTGTACGACGTCAACTATTCCGCTTGCCGATAATTCTGGAAGTAACCGTATGTTAATTACGTGAAGGTAGCTGTGCCGTTCCACAGAACCGTCAAAGAAATAAGGTCCAATCAGATGGTCTGCCTTTGTCTCTGCTCGATTCGACGGATCGCACTCGTTTTCCCGATAAAAGTCGGAATTGTCTTTTGCCCAAAAAAATACGTTACGATTTCGTGAGCTACGATAAATCGCACGCTCGTCAGCGAACATAATTTTTTTTTTTTTTAGTATTTGCATGGGGGAAACGTGGGAACAGCATTTCACGTGCACGTACACGTTATTCCAAGTCACGATCACTCGACTCGTTGGCCGAGGATGGCCGGAAACATGAAACGTTCAAGTCTTTCCGCATGCGGTCTCGCATAGTCGCGGGATGCCTAATTCTGCACACCGTTTACGGGTTGGCTTCGTCGAGGGTCGTTCGATCGATTCCTCCATAGCAACACAAGTTTCGGTGCTAGTCATTCCGCTACATGCTGCATCGAGAATATATGCAGTCGCAAAGGTTTTCTTCTGTCGTGCGAATAAGTTTGGTCGTAATGGCGGCGGTTTTCCAAACCGTACAACGAAGTCCCTCAAAATATCTGTCGTTGTCTTCCACATAGAAGCCACCAAACTCTCCTAAACGATGAAAAGACTTGTATTCACCGTGGTTTAACTGTCACGTCCTTCCCGGAATAACCGAATCGATATGCGCAGGACTTAGCTTATGGCGTGAAATAAAAGAGTCGATCTGCTCAAGAGTAGTAAAAAATATATCGTCTATTGTATTGTTTTGTATTCATAACAATTTTTATTTATGTGTGTAACTGAACTACGCTATTAATTATGTAAAGGGAATTTTCGCCTATACTTTAGATAACGATCGATATAAACAAAGATATTAAATCAATCGAAAAAAAATCTAGGTTATTTATTTTGATTTTCTATTCCTAATGTGTTTCTTTGCAGTCTGTTCAACTAATGAACGATAAGAAATCCCCAGTGAGATGAGGATGATATGTTTGACGTATAGATTTATAGTCTCGTACAAACTTGGCTGACCATTCCTGAGATGTGTGGTTAATTGAACTCCAACTACCAAAGTACACCGCAACCCACCGGGTTGGTCTAGTGGTTAACGCGTCTTCCCAAATCAGCTGATTTGTAAGTCGAGAGTTACAGCGTTCAAGTCCTAGTAAAGCCGGTTATTTTTACACGGATTTGAATACTAGATCGTGGATACCGATGTTCTTTCAATTAACCACATATCTCAGGAATGGTCGAACTGAGACTGTACAAGACTATACACTTCATTTACACTTATACATATCATCCTCTGAAGAATTATCTAAACGGTAGTTACCGGAGGCTAAACAGGAAAAAGAAAGAAAGTACACCGCGGTATCCACGATCAATATAGTATTCAAATCCATATAAAAGTAATAACTTCTACCAGGATTTCAGCTTCAGAAACTTTGACTTCTACAATCAGCTGTCAAACTGCTGATTTGCGACGTCGAGTTGTTACCACTAGACGGGCCCGGTAAGCTAGGTTATTTATGTTTCTTTTTTTGGTTTAATAGTAGTGAGATAGATTAGGTTTGAAATGTGGTAAACATTCCGGGAGTCGTAAGAAAACTACAGTTTTTAACCGGTAAGGATTGGTTAAGTAGTTTCTTCCTTATCATAAACAAACAAAATAGGAGTCTGTATGTAATAGTGAAATTTAATTCTTTATTGATTATTTCTTAAGCGTACAATGATGATGATTATTTAAATATAGAAATGTTTATGTAGTTTTAAAATGTTAAATTTCATTTTTTTAAAAACTGTGTTATTTTTCTTTTCTTTTTAGGCGCTGGCGTGAAGATGGAGCATCACTTCCAAACCTCCTTGGATCCACGAAAGCAGGAGTTATTGGAAGCCCGGTTTCTGGGTGCTCGGGTTAGTTTTATTATTATTATTATTATTATTATTGTCATTACTATTAAGTTTATGTTCTCTTAGTTTCTAAGATAACCCATGTAAATCGCCAAAAATAGGGTCAAAAACACATTTTTTACGTTTGACGTACAATAACGTTGTTAAATTGCCGATAAATCATACATTTTTTAAACATAAATTGTAGAGAATTGAATTATAAGAAGATTGATGTAAATAAGAAACAATTATCCCCTTAATTGACCTTCGCAGAATTTCAGAAAGCCTTAATTTACCCGGAGGAACTGAAACTCGGGCGAAATCTTTCATCCTGTATAACTCGTTAACGAAGCGTTTTCGGTTCTATGTTTATATGAACTTTTTTCTTATTTTTAGCCTCTAGAATGAGTTTTCAAAGTATTGCCTTATCCTCCTGAATCATTCTGTGTATATATATATATATATTCATACTTATACGTACAGATATCCACGAGGAACCCGACATACTTCACAGGTGTATTTCTCGCATCAAAATAGTGAAAAAAGTTTATATAAACGTAGAGCTGGAAACGTTTCGTTAACGAGTTACGGCTAGCGAAAGATTTCGCCAGGAATTCAGGTTCCTCCGCGAAATGAGATAGTTATGAAATTTTTAGAATATTAATCTAGGAGCAAAAGTAATGATTTCCTATGGTTTTTGACCTGACAAATTGAATAAAATAGATTTAAGAACTGTATATCTAGTAGTTTTTACGATATCCGAAGTAAAACTGAAACATTTGTTGTCTGAAAACCGTTTTTTAATTCCTTGAACGAAGTAAAGGAAGTATTTTGATGACGAGAAATTTAGGTTTTCAAATTTCAACGGAAATACCCATTTTGATCATCCCTGAATCAATTTTGACTAGTTTCGGCGTGACGTCTGTACGTACGTATGTATCTCGCATAACTCAAAAACGATTGGCGGTAGGATGTTGAAATTTTGGATTTGTCACTGTTGTAGCTTCTAGTTCGTACCCTTCCCTTTTTAATGTAATCGAGTGAACCAAAAAAACCCAAAATAAAAAAAAAAAAATGATTTTGGACTTTTTCTTAAGCGCAGTAATAAGCCCTCTTTGGGCGACTTTCAACAATATTCATAAGCGGTACTTATTTTCATCGGTTCCAGAATTATAGCCGAATGAAATTTTAATTAATGAAATATTTGGATGTTAGGGGAAGGCATATCGGTGCGAATCCGACTTGTTTTTAATTTAAATATATCGATTTAATAGTAAATATTAACGTGTAATTGTAACAAAAATTTCAATAATTCAGTAATAACAATAAAAAAAATTAGAAGTTATTATTGAAATAAAATTTTATGTACTTTTAAAAATACGTTTTTGTAGTTTGATAGGCTTACAAGAAATCAGATGTGGTCTCCACATCTGATTTTTTAGGTTTGTAATACAATAAGTTTGTTAAATGACTAATAAATGCGTAAAATTTGTTAACAAAACTTGTTGAGTATTTAATTCTAAAAATAGTGACGTATATATTCAATTAAAATCAAACGTTTTAAAAAATCATTTTTGACTGAAGAAGAAACAACAAAAAATAAATTAAATCACATGCAGAAAAAAATTATCGTATCTAATTTTGTTTTATTTTTTAAATCTGATTTTCACACTTATAGACACTGTTCAAAACGATATCCTCCATAATTTATGCAAAATGTAGAGCGGCGTATAATATCAAAGGAAGCTTTTCTAATAGTATCACTGTTGTTCTTAAGATTTTAAAATAATTCTTCTTCCGAATTAACTTTTTATCCGTAAATAAGTTCCTTTAAATGACCCCAAAGGTAATATTTCAAGGGATTTAAATCGGGGGACCTATGAGGCCAAACAACTGCCCCACCACGACCCACCCTTTTACCCGGAAAATTTAACTTTTAAATGACGTCTAACATCTTGTAAATAACGAGGTGGTGTACCGTTATGTTTGAATAACTTCTGTTCCCTTATTTCAAGATGTATAACTTCTAGCAGAAGTGGCGATTGATTTTTTAAAAAAATTCTTTGTTCACGATACCAGAAAAGCGATTTTGAAAAATAAATTTTGCGATTAACCGGCCTCCAATTATACGACATCGTACGTTTATAGAATATCGAGTTTCAAAGTTTGACTATTTAATTGGATTTGGATTTTCAGTCGACCGGATATTCAGGTTTTGCAGCCCGGTCATTTCCATTAGTAAAATCGTAAACGAAAACTATATCTGCGTAATTTTAATTTGAATGGCATCTCACTTATTGAAAAAAAGCGCAAATACTTTATAAAAATCGTACCCTACACGAATCACAGAGATAACAGATTTGTTATGTTTAATAATAAGTTAATTGTTGATAACTAATTTTTTTTTCTCTCTGATAAGAACAGTTACCGACTTTAGGTTTTCAATAAACTTATAGAATTTCAATTAATACAATATTCTTGAAATCTTGTTTTTTTTAAACTGTTTTGTAACTATTTAGTTAACTAAATACTACAGTATATTCTATTCTTTGATTATTAACTTTTTTGAACAAACAAATGAATGAATTGCAAACGTTTCCAGAATAAGTCGTTTAATTTATTTTTCGTTTTGCTACATCTTCAGTAAAATTTGATTTTTATTGGACGTATTTACATCGCTATTTTTAGATATAAATTTTCTTCAAATTTTTTTAAGAAATTTTCCGCATTTATTCGGTCGTTGTAACAAAGTTATTGTATTGGAAACCTAAAAAATTTGATATGGACACCACGTGACTTCCATGTACGCCTGTTAAATTATATATGTATATATATATATATACACATTTTTAAAAGTTTAGAAAATTTTATGTTATCAATAACTTATGATTATTTTTCATATTTTTTATTAGTATTATTGAATTATTATTTATTGTAATGTTTTTTTTCTTTACAGTCACGGGTTAATAGTTATTAATAAATCATTATATGTAAATTAAAAAAAAGAAGCTAAATAAAAAGGAAATGAAGTCGGATTTGAACCGATGTGCCTTTCCCTTGTAAGATCCAAATATTTCTTTAATTAAAATTTTATTTGGTTATAACTTTTATGATATATCCTTGAAAAACTCTCGATGAGGGCTTATTACTGCAGTTGAAAAAGTTCAAAATCCAAATTTTTTGAATTTCAGGCTGTTTTGATCGAGTCGATTGCAATCAAAAGGGGGAGGTGCACAATTAGATGTTACAATACTCCTAAATCCAAAATTTCAACATCGTACTGGTAATCGTTTTTGAGTTCTACGTACGTATGTGAGATATCTACGTACGTAGAGACGTCACACCGAAACTAGTCAACATGGATTTAGGGATGGTCAAAATGGATATTTCGTTTAAATATGAAAACCGAAATTTCTCGCGATCACAACACTTTTTTTACTTCTTACAAAATGTTCAGACAACAAATGTTTCAGTTTTACTTAAATATCATGAAAACTACTAGATATAAAATTCTGGAATCTATTTTATTCAATTTTTCAGGTCAAAACCCATAGAAATCATTAATTTTGCTCCTCAATTAATATTCTTAAAATTTCATTACGACCTCATTTCACGGAGGAACCTGAATTCCAAGCGAAATCTTTCGCTAGCCGTAACTCGTTAACGAAACGTTCCCAGCCCTATATTTATATAAACTTTTTTCATTATTTTGATGCGAGGAATACACCTGTGAAGTATGTCGGGTTCCTCGTGGGACATCGTACGTATAAGTATGAATATATATATATATATATACATAAATTATATATATACAGAGTGATTCAGGAGGATAGGGCAATACTTTGACAACTCATTCTAGAGGCTAAAAATAAGAAAAAAGTTTATATAAACATAGGTCCGAAAACGCTTCGTTAGCGAGTTATACAAGGTGAAATATTTCGCCCTAGTTTCAGTTACTCCGGGTAAATTAAGGCTTTCTGAAATTCCGGGATGGTCAATTACGGGGCGAATTCAATTGTTTCTTACGGGTATTGAGCTGGGAAATCGAAAATATAGGTCCCAGAACTGTATCTCTCATAGTTTCTAACATATCCCGTGTAAAACGCCAAAAGTAAGGTCAAAAAACACATTTTTTTACGTTTGACGTACAATTACGTTGTTAAATTGGCGATAAATCATACATTTTTTAAACAGCAATTGTAGAGAATTTAATTATAAGAAGATTGATGTAAATAATGTCAACAAAAAGTAAATTCAACAAAAAGTAAATAAAGTTTTAAGCGTGTCGACTTTTATTAACAATAAAACCGACGAAAACTTAGAAGAAAATGTTACAAAAAAGAAACGTGAAATGTGTAGGAGCTCCATCAAATTGGTAATACATTTCAATTCGTTTTGCTAAGGGGATATTTTCCAGCAATATAATAAATTCATAATACGTAAAAATTCCAGATAATTTCTCTTTGTGACACGATGTTGTAGTATGAAAGGACCGATTAATTGGTCGTCTATGATACCACACCAAACATTCACTGAAAATCGTTGCTGGAAATTTTTTTCCACTATTAATGGGATATCTTAGAAACTAAGAGAGATACAGTTCTGGGACCTATATTTTCGATTTCCCAGCTCAAAAACCATAAGAAACAATTTAATTTGCCCGTTAATTTACCTTCCTAGAATTTCAGAAAGCCTTAATTTATCCGGACGAACTGAAACTCGGGCGAAATCTTTCACTCTGTATAACTCGCTAACGAATTGTTTTTGGACCTATGTTTATATGAACTTTTTTCTTATTTTTAGCCTCTAGAATGAGTTGTCAAAGTATTGCCCTATCCTCCTGAATCAACCTCTACATATATATATATATATTAAATACACACACACATACCGGGTGTTTCTAATATGGTGACACTTTTTTGGACTGTACGTGTAAAACTAAGCAAAAAATATCCTTAGGAAAAATTGCGGTTTCTTCTTCGTTCTCCGACTGTCCGCCATTTTGTTATTTTATATAAAAATTTATATCTCAAGTTCGGATAGAGGAATAACATTAATATTTGGTAAGCGTCTCGTTAATAAATTTTTAAAATTAGAAAAAAATCACGACATAATACCTTCGAAAATTACAAAATGGCAGCCATGTTTATTTTTCATTCCGTTATATCTCCGTAAATATTAGTTTTATCGAAATATGTTAATATGTGATGTGGAGGACATGAAAACAGACACAAAATTACATCAATTTTCTACCTTAACTCGTGTATTTGTTAACCGATTTAAAAAAATAAAATGTCATTTTGTTCAAAATAAAAGACTTAATATTTTAGCAAATGACATAAATTTTGATAAAAATATTATTTACGTAGGTATAACGGAATGTAAAATGAACATAGCCGCCATTTTGTAATTTTCGAAGGTATTTAAGTCCTGATACTTTGTTAATTTTAGACGTTTACAAAATATTAATGTGATTCCTTTATCTGAATTAGAGATATAAATTTTTATATAAAATTAACAAAATGGCGGACAGTCGGAGAACGAAGAAGATACCGCAATTTTTCCTAAGGATATTTTTTGCTTAGTTTTACACGTACAATCCAAAAAAAAGTCTAGTCAGTCCACCATTTTGAAAACGCCTGTATATTGTTTAGAAATTGGAATAAATTTTAAGAAAAATCTTTCTAAAAATATTCATATATGAATATTTTTATTTTGTCTTCAGTCGTTTGACTGGTTTGATGCAGTTCTCCAAGATTCCCTATTTAGTGCTAGTCGTTTCATTTCGGTATATATCCCCTTCCTACATCCCTGACAATTTGTTTTACATATTCTAAACGCGGCCTACCTACACAATTTTTTCCCTTCTACCTGTCCCTCCAGTATTAAAGCGACTATTCCAGGATGCCTTAATATGTGACCTATAAGTCTGTCTCTTCTTTTAGCTATATTTTTCCAAACGCTTCTTTGTTCATCTATTTGCCGCAACACCTCCTCATTTGTCACTTTTTAACATTCTCCTATGTCACCGCATTTCAAAAGCTTCTAATCTTTTCTTCTCAGATACTCCGATCGTCCAAGTTTCACTTCCGTATAAAGCGACGCTCCAAACATATACTTTCACATGTTCATCTATGAATATTCTTAAATATACAGTTAAGAGTATCAAATTCGTTTAAGTAAAATTTTCTGTTAATCTGACCTCCCTTTCAATAATGGCTAAAATAAGAAAAAAGATATCTTCGAAATGTTTTTCTGCATTTTAGGTTCAGGGTCTATAATTTAATAAAATTGTAGACCCCTCTTCATAATTATACGTATGAAGAAGTATAATCCTTCAAAAAATTTTTGAAAAAATATTTAATCTAAGGGTAACATTCAAACGTTTTATTAGGAATTTCGAATTTTTTTCTCAGTTGTACTTCTAATAACGCATCGTCTTTAAATCTGAATATTTTAATCTTTTTAACGATTGTATTCTACTAAGAACTGCATAATTAAATATTAAAATTTATAACTACTACGTCGTATTTGAATAAAACTATGTCACGGGCCACCCGGGAAAGTTATGCAAAACTTTGTCGGCTTTTTTTTTCTTTATAATATTTACGTATATTTTTTAATCAAAGTTGTTGACGATTAAAAAAATGAAAATGATAATAGAATTTTTGCGATATAAATATTATTTATAGTTTTCTTTAAAATATTTAAAAATGTTTATTCCATTCGATTTCCAAAAAATCCTTTTATAACGATTATTCAGAAAATCAACACAATAAATCTCGAGTTACAAGAATAGAAACAAGTGTACAGTCGGTGGTTACAACTTGTCATGTTAGGGTAAAAAAAAGTGTAAAAGTAGAAAATTATTTCTAAAAACTACCTAATATCGAACGTTTGTATTTACGTTTATTTTTCAACGTTTTGATTATCGAAACTGTATGACTTATAATTACTTTTTCCTTTCATCCCGTTATTTAAAAATTAAAGTGTAATTAAAATACAATGCTTGTTGAACGGATAATTATAGAGATTTAATAATTAAAAGGCCGATATAAAATTTTAAAAACGAATAAAAAAACATGATTCCTTTTTATTATTAAATGCCGGATTAAATAGGTTTAAAAATGTTAATAGAATATTTTTAACGAATTAAAGATAGTAATATTTGTTTAAAAGATTAAATAAATTTAAAAATAACGTAAAATTAAATATTTACAATTTTTATTCATTCAGTTTCAACTATTTGGTTTATTTAACAGTTTCAAATCGTTAACGAAATTATCTCTTTTGTGTTTTCTCTTTGAAAAATAATTTATGATTTTTCGTTGTACGTAATGAAATTTAATTTAATTTAACTTGTTAAATACGGTGATCATGTCTCATGAGGACATCCTTGTTGGAATCTTAAGAAGAGACGAATAGATTGTCATCTATTTTTAGTTTTTAGAAGATAATATAGAATCTAAAACCCGTTATTGATAATAAATGTTTTAGGTTTTAGAATGTAAAGATTATAATTATATGGGTTTAAAAGATTGCCACAAAAAAAGGGAAGAATGAAGAATCGCATCAAACCAGTCAAATAACTGATAAAAGAAAAAAAAATAAGTAGTATCGTTTGAACTTTTTTCTTTCAAAACTTCGCTGAAAGTAATGATGTTCACTTACAACGTATGTTTAATAGAGTGAAGGTGTTTTTTGTGCTTGGCGTGTGTGATGCGAACCAAATATTATTTGGTCGAATGAAAAAGACAACGGGAAACAATATAATTCATCATATACCTGGCATTGCTTACTTATTTATTAACGGTATTGTTGTTAAAAACAGGTTGGTTTTTTTTAAAAATAGTTTATTACTCGCGTAAAACATCGCCTAAATCCGATACAATAATGGTAATAAAACAAATTTATCGTGAAAGATTTTATCGATGCCGAATATAATCTGTAGTAGGTACTAGCAATATCATAAGCTCTTTTCAACGGACAAATATAGAAGGAAAATTCATTATATTCACGTATTTTAAAACTTTTGTAAACGAGAGGAAGTTAATAAAATAATATTTTTTTGGTTGTAGTTTTTTTTAAGGAAAGTAGTAGGAGAGCGTTGTTAGACGTAGAATTTCGGTTTAAAAATTGAGTAAAATGCGAAAAAGTGATGGATCTAACTCGTAGCCGCTAAGAGACGGATTGAAAATTACGCCTAGCATTCGAAGTAGATCGCGTCACGTCGGGCGAACGCCTATTTATTGTCTACAGAAGTTGTAGCTTGGCGATGTAATATTTATTGGTAGACGCCGTTTTGAAATTGCTCATTTTATGAAAAATATCTTTTCAAACGTACATTTTCCGCTTAATATCATAAGATTATTTTAACTGCAAAACGTTTATTTAAAATTAAGTAAAAACAGGATGATCTTTAGCTTCGTTCGGTCAACAAATAAAAGACACATCGTTACAGTCGAAACGAATTTTTAAAAAAGCGTTCTACGACATCGTAGCCAGATTGTTAATATTTAATAAAAAATGTATATATAGATATTTTAATTGAATTTGTTTGGAATGTAACGTTTAGATGCACGCAACTAGTATTGGAATGAGATTAATAATCGAATGTGTTTTTGTGTGCGCGCGCGCGCTCTAATGTATTGCGGTGTGCTCGAACTAAAGTTTCTGTATGTAGCATGTACCAGTCTGCATAAGCAGAGCCGTGGCACGGTTATTATATATCAGGGCTACCTTACCCGTAACACAAAATACCGACACACACTTTTAACGTAGCCTATTAAACATTATATTACAGGTTCGGTTCGCGAATGTTGGCAACGTCGCTTTCACACACAATGAAACAAAACATCGTGTGTATGTATATATAAATTCTTTAGGTTAACAACCAAGTCCGGATTGTCCTGTTGTGTTTGTATATACATACTCTGTATTCTATCGACGGGTTCACTGTGTTGTGTGCGGCGGTGACTTGTTCTATCCGATGCAACCTTTGGTTCTGGCGTATTAGAGAAGGCATTTTATTACCGGCCGGGTGGACGGTGTATATATATATAACACTCTCTTTCTTTCTGTCCGGTTAAAGTAGTTACAAAAATTTACATGTTAAGATTTACAGGCTGGTCGTCACGTTTATGTATTTTTTTATTCTTTTTTTTTTTAACGCAATATGAAAAACAATTAACTGTTATCTCAAAATAATGTACCGAAGCGCACAATCAATCGTTAAAGACAGGTGTTTCTGGTTTAAAATTAAATTAATTAAACTTTGACAAGCTATTTTTGTTACCGCCTTTATGCTAATTGGCTGTTGGGCTTGAGATTCACGGTACGGAACCTTTCAGTCGAATTTTGAAGCATTTCCGCTTATCCATTCGCTGTGTAATTTTCCACACAGGTTTGCTCCTGATTACACAACGCATTTTAGCAATATTTTCAAGTCGGTAAGATAGCCCTAAGATACTAAGTAAAATAAATGCCCCCTGAACTTTACAACCTCGTTTCCATGCATATTTTCTTAGTGGAAGTTAAACTAGCCTGTTTCGGTAAGTTTGGATGTAAACTTCGCACACGTTTGAAGTACCGACTGAAGCTAAATGATAACAAGCTATTAGTTTTATAAACAAGCGAGGTATACAGAGTGTCCCATATAAAACGCAACCCAACCTTATATTGGTATATTGGTAAAAAGACATGTGTAAATGTAAATGTAATTTTTATTATTACCATCCATTACCTTACATTTAGAGTAAATGTTAGAAGTAAATGTTCGTGATTTGTCGCTGTAGGCTTTTTCTTTGGGTTAATCCCGTAGAAAAACATCCGCCGCAGTCAAATCTGGAGATCTTGGTGGCCACAAGCCTCGATCGATAACACGATTACCGAAGAATTCCTCGACGAAATCAGAAGTTGAACCTTCGTAGTGCGATGTCGCACCGTCATGTTGTAGCCGGCAGTGTCTGTCTTCCTCTTCCAAGAGTGCGATGAACCGAATTAAAATATCCTGATATCGTTCTGCATTAATGGTGTACTCGAAAAAAATAGGATCGATTATTTTCTTCCGCGATATCGCGCACCACACGCCCGACTTCTGCGGGTGTAATTGTTTTTCGTGATAAACGTGGGGATTTTCAGCGCTCCAAATTCTACTGTTTTGGCTGTTTACGTAGCCGTCCGAATGAAACCGTGCTTCATCTGTGAAAAATAACGAATCCATAACTTTAATTCCCTCGCGCAAAAATCGAGGGAACCGTTGACAATATTGTAGCCGTTTTTCTTTGTCGGGCTCAAGAAATCGATGAACCGATTAAATGCGATAAGGTCGTGATTGTAATCGTTTGGTTGTCCGATGAACGGTCGATTTAGAAAAATTAATTTCAGCAGACAAACGTCTGATCGATTTATTTGGCGAGGCGAGTAGTCGGTCTTTTATTTCAGTGACCGTATCTGTATTCAACACTGACGCAGATCTTTTGTGTTCCTTGTTATTGTAACGAAACCAGTCTCTAAATTTTGCAACTAACCTTAATACTGATGTTTTGTTAGGAGCCGGTTTATCCGGGTACTTATGGCGAAACAAATCTTGCACTGCGACCGCTGATTTCGTACTGAAGTACGACTCGACGATGAAAACATGTTCGTCTAGCGAAAACACCATCTTGTCTTTAGCGATATACTGAACGTTATGATTGCATTGTTGTTACTATCGGTAATGTTCTACTGCGTCGCCGCGATGTTCAGATGTTGGACGAGTCCATTTCAGTAACGAGTAAGGGAGTAAGCTTGACTTTTGAAATTTCATGGATGAGTGATTGATGGGTTACGTTTTATGTGGGACACCCTGTATATTAGGGTGTACAGTTGCTACTACAAATTCTGTAGAGATACTTTTGGGAAAATTTTGTAATTTTTAACCGAATCCGGATTTTCGGACGAAAATTGATCCGATCCGATCTTTCGCTAAATACGCTAAAACCTGTGCGCTAGCAGCTGAAGTATAAACTTATGATGACTAAAAAATAGAAGATAAAAAGCATATTAAAAAAACTTTTTAACAACCAGTCATAAATTAAACGTACTAAAAGAAAAAAAATAATTTTAAGACGGTATCTCAGAATGGATTTCACAACAAGCTTTGAAGTTGATATGTAAGATTATCTGAAAGTCATAGCTTCAAATTATAAATTTGATGTTTTTGCCAATTTTTTCATATAAATGATAAATGGCCGAAAGAGTGGGGTGCTCCAACACCACTTTCACGTAATTTTACATATTACCATCTAAGCTTGTTGTCAAATTCATTCTGAGATATTTTTCTTTTTCCTGTTAACCTCCAGGAATTACTGTTTAGATAATACTTCAGAGGATGAATGAGGATGATATGTATGAGTGTAAATAAAGTGTAGTCTTGTACGCTCTGTTCGACCGTTCCAGAGATGTGTGGTTAATTGAAACTCAACCACCAAAGAATACCGGTATCCACGATCTAGTATTCAAATCCGTGTAAAAATAACTGACTTTACTAGGACTTGAAATCTCGACTTCCAAATCAGCTGATTTGGGAAGACGCGTTCACCATTAGGCTAAGGCAGTGGGTTCATTCTGAGATACCGTCCTACAATTATTTTTTACCTTTTAGTGCGTTTAATTTAAGAGGTGTTTTTAACATTTTTTTACATATTTTTTATTTTCTACTTTTTAGTGCATTTAATGAGTGGTTTTTAATATATTTTTTATTGTTAATATTCCTTAAAATTATTATAAGTATTACTTATTTGTATAAATATCAAATATATATATCCAGCGTTCAAAGGAAAGAAAGGACATCAAATATTGAAGGTGATAACAAAGTTAAAAATAAGAAAAAAAATTTCCTTTCAGTCCAGAAATAATTTGTTTTTGATTAGTTACGGCTAACGAAGTATTTCGGCCCGATTTTTGCTTCTAGGAAAAACTTAATCTTCTCTGTGGCGAACTGATGTTAGCTTTTTTGCATTTTATTAGGAAATGCAGAAAAGCATTGCCAGATCGAATCCCGGTCAAGGACGCAATTTTCGTACGCTAAAGTTCTTATCGTCCATCAGTAATTATTTTAGGGTGTCAACTTGTTGCTGTTGTAAATAAATAACTATTTAAATTTTTGAGACCTAAATTAAGGGGTAATAGTATTTTTTTTTATGCCATAATTTTGGGTATGCCTACTAAATTATTCCCATGTTTGCGATTAGAAATTGTAACTTGAAGTTTTATGATTTGTCTTTTGATAATTTAACACAATCAATTATCAAATTTGTTTTTCTTTTACACAAGAAAACCAAAAAGTGTTGTTTTTTTTTTTTTTAATTGTAATTGTTAGAGACAGTTATAGTTCGAGTATTTTTGGTCAAGAAAGATATAAAATAACGAAGTTAACTTGGCTATCTAACGTTTCGGTACATCCTTAAGTCAAATATTCCGGCGAAATATTTCGCTCTCTATCATTCGAGAACAAAGGATTATTATCCGCGTGTTTGTTTATATGTTTTTTTTTACCTCAAAAATCACGATCAGAAATAATGTTTTTTCCTTTACCTACCTCCTTTCTGTCCGTCTCGATCTCTCTGTTTCTTGTGCGTGTGTAACCGCTTGCCCTCAACGTAGAATCAATTATAATTTTAGTTTGACTTCTATAGAGCGATTTCATGATTATACACATATGTTGCTCGTCGTCCAGATACTTTTGCATCATGAGTTAGAAACAATTCACGACTTGTATCCGCCGAACGCTTCTTTCTCTTTATACAGATACGGTCTTATATTATTATTATAACGGTTCAGAATCGTGATAATAAAAAGAAAATATTCTTGCGCAGTTCTGCGCAAAAAGATCGACTTTTCGTTCTTTTATTCTGTATAATTTTTTTGCGTAAGAAATTTACAAAACGTAAATTAAATGAGTAAACTAAAAGAGGTATAATTTGTATTTAATATTAAATTATATTTTCTATTTATAATAAAATTAAATTATTATAACCGTAATTTGATGGAATAATTAAAGATAACGAGTTGGCCTTACGTATCAAATTAACTCGCTGTCTAAGCGCATATGAAAAATACACAAAAACAACGTCAACATAACCTAAAATTGAGGTTATGTTGTCGAACTTAAATTGGGTGTAACTGAAGAACGGCTCGACCAATCTTCATCAAATTTTGACAAGCACAACTTCATATACATTACTACATCATATGTAAATCTCAATGAAATTGATCGAGTAGTTTTGGAGATTTTCGAGCTACAACTTTTATACATGGGAAAATTGATATATATATATATATATATATATATAAAAGCCAATCTTCGTTTTGTGTGTGGTCCGTATTAATTCAAAAACTACTTAACCGATTTCGCTGAAAATGTCACATTTATTATTATTATTTGTGTTTACATGTTATTAGTTCCATTTTTTGAAAACCGTTTAAAAAGAGATACATTGAAAATTTAGTAACAGATCATTATTTTCGATCAACTTCTGTATAAATTGAATCTATATAGACAGTGACAATCGATATAGACGATATCTTTCGATATATAAAAGTACATTAAAGTTAGTAAAAGAAGTTTTTTAGAATATTTATCTATACGTTTTGAGATTTGAACTGTGGCATACATAACGGGGGTCATAAGAGGAAAGAAAGAAAATTAATATTGTACAATTTATTGTTTTCGTAATATTGTCCGTTTCATTGTTTTAATAAGTCACAAAAATGTAAAAAAAAAAAAACGTAAATAATAATATTAATATTTATATAGAAGATAAAAAATGTTATAATTTAAAAATAATGTATCCAAAACGACAAAATGTTGCGCGACTGTGTGTCGCGCAACATTTTGAAGCCAACAGAATGAGAAAATAAAATAGAAATGAAAGAGCGTAACGAAATAGATTACATATGTCACAGTTACGAGGTATAGGATCATCACAAGAACGTGTATAAATAAAAAAAGACAGTCTTCGTTTTGTGTGCGCCCTAACTGAAAAACTTCTTAATCGATTTCGCCGAAAATTTCACAATTTATTGATCGTAAAATCATCGCAATAGTTTTTACAATCGTCAATCGTTGTAAGTATGTGTATTGATTGAATGTCGAAAATCCATGTTTTTCTCATGTCAGTTATACATTGCACGCTCCTGTGCAGGTAAACCTAGCGATTTGTTTATATATACGCAAAATGGAATCAACAAAATATTGTATATCCCAGACCGTTGGAATGATTTTGATTTATTTAATCGAAATACAATTAATATTGTATTATTTATTATTTTCGTTGTATAATTTGTCAAATACGATATTTATTTAATTCATACACTCAAATTTAACAATATCAAAGCATTGCCGGGTTCTATAGTGTGTGTGTGTGTGTTTGTATCTGTACGTATCCAAAAATATTACAATAAAATTGTAAACCGTACGGTAAGAGTCTCGCAGATATCATTTTTTTTCCTCTGAAGTAATACCTGAACGGTAATTCCCGGAGGCTAAACAGGAAAAAAAAATGAAGAAAGATATTTCTTTCGTTCAAAAAACAAAAATTTCTGTTGTATAAATAAAACTGTTTTTAACAAAAAGATAACTGATATCAAAAAAGGTAAGATACTACAATTCTGTTACTAAAATCTGTTTTTAATTAAGAATTTTGTTTAAAAAAAATACATATTAAATGTATGTAATAGGCAGTAGATAATAAACGTATTAGCGACCATATAAGAAAAAAAAAAGAAAATTTGGTACAAAACTCTTACCGACCCGATTTCATTTATTAAACAATAGAAAATCATAAAAATTGTACTATTTCTGTAAATGTGATATGTATTACATATAAATGAAATCGGACCGGTAAACGTTTTATAACAAATTTCCATTTTTTTTTTTTTTTGCTTATTATATGAAACGCTTAAACGTTGTTTAATTATCTACTGTCTATCCATATATTTAACATGTATTTTTTTAAGAAAATTATAAATTAACAGGTTTTGAAGTGTCTTACCTTTTTTTAAATCAGTATCGTTTTGTTAAAAACAGTTTTATTTATATTACTGAAATTCTAGTATTTTGAGCGGAAGAAATGATATCTGCAAGACTTATCGTAAAGATTGCAAATTCATTGTAATGTTTTTGGATATCACTGGTTTTGTTTGATTATTTTTTTATGATTTACTTATTGTTATCTTATGGATTTATTGACTTATAACAAACAAATTGAATTTCACGGCCAAGTTTTTTGTTGATAGTCATATCATTCACTTCATACCATATTTTTCCTGTTTTAATAAAATTAGTATAATGATCTTTACGAATGGAAAATCCGTGGGCGAATAAGAATAAGCGGAAAGGAATGTTGTCATCAGAGATTGTCTTTCTCCATGACAATCCTCAGCCGCACACTGCAGCTGTAACAAAGAAGCTCCTGCAGCGTTTCCGTTGGGAAATGTTTGATCACCAACCATACAGCCCGGACTTGGCTCCATCCGACTTTCACCTCTTTGATCTCATGAAACGCTGCCTAGGAGAACATTTGGCACAGACATCGAGTTGCAGACCAGTGTAGAAACACGGCTTAAAACATAGGCGGCTCCGTTCTATGACGAGGGTATTGGAAATTTGGTATCACGCTAGGACAAATGTCTAAATCGGAGTGGCGACTATGTAGAGAAATAGCGTAACTATGTAATTACTTGTTACAAATAAAAAACCTTTTATTTTCACTGTGGTTTTAATTTCGTGACAGATCAAACGTTGAAAAAAAAATAACCCTCATAATTTGTATCATTATCGGGCACAAAATTCCACCCAATCGTATTCTTTGTTCTTTAACCAATCATAAGGTGAGAGTAATTCTTATCATTATCGGGCACAAAATTCCACCCAATCGTATTCTTTGTTCTTTAACCAATCATAAGCTGAGACTAATCCTTATCATTATCGGGCACAAAATTCCACCCAATCGTATTCTTTGTTCTTTAACCAATCATAAGGTGAGACTAATTCTTATCATTATCGGGCACAAAATTCCAACCAATCGTATTCTTTGTTTTTTACCCAATCATAAGGTGAGACTAATTCTTATCATTATCGGGCACAAAATTCCAACCAATCGTATTCTTTGTTTTTTAACCAATCATAAGGTGAGACTAATTCTTATCATTATCGGGCACAAAATTCCAACCAATCGTATTCTTTGTTTTTTACCCAATCATAAGGTGAGACTAATTCTTATCATTATCGGGCACAAAATTCCACCCAATCGTATTCTTTGTTTTTTAACCAATCATAAGCTGAGACTAATTCTTATCATTATCGGGCACAAAATTTTAACCAATCGTATTCTTTGTTTTTTAACCAATCATAAGGTGAGACTAATTCTTATCATTATCGGGCACAAAATTCCAACCAATCGTATTCTTTGTTTTTTACCCAATCATAAGGTGAGACTAATTCTTATCATTATCGGGCACAAAATTCCAACCAATCGTATTCTTTGTTTTTTAACCAATCATAAGGTGAGACTAATTCTTATCATTATCGGGCACAAAATTCCACCCAATCGTATTCTTTGTTTTTTAACCAATCATAAGCTGAGACTAATTCTTATCATTATCGGGCACAAAATTTTAACCAATCGTATTCTTTGTTTTTTAACCAATCATAAGGTGAGACTAATTCTTATCATTATCGGGCACAAAATTCCAACCAATCGTATTCTTTGTTTTTTAACCAATCATAAGGTGAGACTAATACTTATCATTATCGGGCACAAAATTCCAACCAATCGAATTCTTTGCTTATTCAACCGTTAAGAATCGTATGTAGCCAATTTCGGGCTGTATGGTGGGTGAATAAGAATAAGCGGAGAGGAATGTTGTCATCAGAGATTGTCTTTCTCTACGACAATCCTCGGCCGCACACTGCAGCTGTAACAAAGAAGCTCCTGCAGCGTTTTCGTTGGGAAGTGTTTGATCACCCAGCATACAGCCCGGACTTGGCTCCATCCGATTTTCACCTCTTTGTTCTCATGAAACGCTGGCTAGAAGATCTGGAGATCTTGGTGGCCACAAGCCTCGACCGATAACACGATTACCGAAGAATTCTTCGACGAAATCAGAAGTTGAACCTGCGTACTGCGATGTCGCACCGTCATGTTGTAGCCGGCAGCGTCTGTCTTTCTCTTCCAAGAGTGCGATGAACCGAAATAAAATATCCTGATATCGTTCTGCTTTTAACGGTGTACTCGAAAAAAATAGGACCTATTATTTTCTTGCGCGATATCGCGAACCACACGCCCGACTTCTGCGGGTGTAATTTTTTTTAGTGATAAACGTGGGGATTTTCAGCGCTCCAAATTCTACTGTTTTGGCTGTTTACGTAGCCGTCCGAATGAAACCGTGCTTCATCTGTGAAAAATAACGAATCCATAACGTTAAATAATTCTCTCACGCAGAAATCAACGGATCCGTTGACAATATTGTAGCCGTTTTTCTTTGTCGGGCTCAAGAAGTCGATGAACCGTCTGAATGCGATAAGGTCGTAATTGTAATCGTTTGGTCGCCCGATGAACAGTCGATTTAGACAAATTAATTTCAGTAGACAAACGTCTGATCGATTTATTTGCCGAGGCGAGTAATCGGTCTTTGATTTCAGCGACTGTATCTGTATTCAACACCGACGCAGATCTTTTGTGTTCCTTGTTATTAACAGAACCGGTCTCTATAAATTTTGCGATGAACGTTAATACTGATGTTTTGTTAGGAGCCGGTTTATCCGGGTACTTATGGCGAAACAAATCTTGCACTGCAACCGCTGATTTCGTAGTGAAGTACAACTAAACAATGAAAACACGTTCATCTAGCGAAAACACCATCTTGTCTTAGCGATACACTGAACGTTATGATTGCATTGTTGATACTATCGGTAGTGTTCTACTGCGTCGCCGCGATGTTCAGATGTTTGACGAGTCCATTTCAGTAAGGAGTAGGAGAGTAAGCTTGAGTTTTGAAATTTCATGGATGAGTGATTGATGGGTTGCGTTTTATATGGGACACCCTGTATCAGAGAAAAAAAACGGGCAAACGATTTAATAACTCGCGGTTCATCGCCCTCGTAGAATATTTTTTTCAAGTTTTTTTGGGGGTTTTTGGATATTAAGTTAATTATTATTTCTTAATAGTACATTATGCAACGAGTCTATAATGATAGCCATTGATGCAGGAATGCGAAGTTACAGCGCGAACTTTGGGTAGTTTTGTAATCGTAAACTTCGCAAGAGTGCATTAATAGCCATTGTAGAGATTTGAATTTTTCTACGGCTAGGAAAATATTGGGTTTTAAATCAACGATAGAATACATTGTTTACGAAACCTTTTTTGTTAATTTCTCAAAAAATACATTAAGCGATACATTTTTGTGGCAATAGGTTAACCTTTTTTTATAAAATCGATCGGTATTTTCTCAGAATCCGACATAATTAACAAGAGGATAAACAGTGTAATATAGAAACGTAGTTATATATCTGTGTGCTTTCAAATTAACCTCTGCTTGCTAACTGCAAAATCGGAATAAAATCAGAGTAAAATAACACCTGATATATCTAACAGTACTCCTTTTCTGATCGGTTAATGGTTTAAAAAAATTGGCTTTTGATCTGTTGAACGCTTGTATCGTAATGTAAATCTGTTTCGTATACTCGCATTATGATACAGGTTTCAGCCGTGTAATTCAAACCTTACAATACGGCCGTAGAAAAAAAATCAATTTTAAATTAGTAAATGGAAATCGATTGTACATAACAATTTTAGATAACGAATTCGGTATACGATTTTACAAATCGACTTCTATAGGGTATTTTTTAAAGGTTATGCCATAATTCACTAGGTGATACAGGGCGTGGAATCTATCGATTTTAAAATACGCCTCGACTTCAAAATATGCAAAAATTATTTTTTACAAAAAATATAACCGATTATGCGAGGAATCACAAATTGAAATATATTGTTGCCGTTGTAGTATAAAATAATGCAACTGTTAGACGAAATCGTGACTTATGACTTTCAACACGTTCATTTATTTTATTTTTTTACATTCTTTGTACGAAGAAAGGAAGTATTGTGACAACGAAAAATTTCGGTTTTCAGATTTCAACGGAAATATCCATTTTGACCATCCCTTAATCCATTTTGACGTCTGTATGTACGTATGTATTTCGCATAATTAAAAAAACAATTAGCCGTAGGATGTTGAAATTTTATATTTAGGACTGTTGTAACATTCAGTTTTTGAACCTCCCCGTTTAATTGCAATCGACTGGACTGGAAAATTTTAGTTGAACTTTTTTTAACCGCAGTAATAAGCCATCATCGAGAGCTTTTCAACGATGTCATAAGCGGTACTTATTTTCATCGGTTCCAGAGTTATATCCAAACGAAATTTTAATTAATGAAATATTCGGAGCTTACAAGGGGAAGGCATATCTCCTCTAATCCGACTTCATTTCTGACTTTTTTAAAAAATTTAAATATGTCGATCTATTATTAATTATTATTCCCAGATTGTAATAAAATTTTTGATGATAAATAATAATTCAATAATAGAAATAAAAAAGAAAAAAATCAGAAGTTATGAGTGAAATAAAATTTTATGTACTTTTAAAAATGTGTATATGTAATTTAATAGGCATACAAGGAAGTCATTGTATGTCCGCATCAGATTTGGTGTAACATCTGATTATTTATGCCTGTGTTTCAGTCTTCTTGATAATAAATATCGCCGTAAAATTTAGTCACCTTTTCCTGTTTTGTTTTTGTTGATGGTTACATCATAATAATATAAAACACAATTTTTTTTTTGTCTTCAGTCATTTGACTGGTTTGATGCACCTTTCCAAGATTCCCTATCTAGTGCCAGTCGTTTCATTTCGGCCTGTACATCCTCCATCCCCGAACAATTTTTTACATATTCCAAACGTTGCCTGCCTACACAATTTTTTCCTTCTACTTGTCCCTCCAATATTAAAGCGACTATTCCAGGATGCCTTAGTATGTGGCCTATAAGTCTGTCTATTCTTTTAACTATATTTTTCCAAACGCTTCTTTCTTCATCTATTTGCCGCAATACCTTTTCATTTCTCACTTTATACACCCGTCTGATTTTTAACGTTCTCCTATAGCACCGCATTTCAAAAGCTTCTAATCTTTTCTTCTCAGGGACTCCGATCGTCCAAATTTTACTTCCATATAAAGCTACGCTTTAAATATATACTTTCAAAAATCTTTTCCTGACATTTAAATTAATTTTTGATGTAAACAAATTATATTTCTGATTGAAGGCTCGTTTCGCCTGTGCTATTCGGCATTTTATATCGCTCCTGCTTCGTCCATCTTTAGTAATTGTAAAATACAATGTTGGATAGATATTACATTTATTTAAAAAAGTAATAAAAGTACTTTTGCTGTAACCTAATATTTCAAGTAAGTTTGTTGAATTAATAATCGTATAAATATTTGATGTTAATAAAAACTACTATTTTTGCAATCGTATAATTGACCAGTTAATTAAAGAATTTGAGGATCATATCTCACTTTCAAGCGAAATAAATTTAAATGAAGTACAACAAAAAATGTGTATATGTAATTTAATAGACGTACAAGGAAGTCGAGTGGTGTCCACAGCAGATTTTTAGTTTTGGCTCAACATTGGAATTGTAAAAACAGATGTTTCGTTAAATTATTATATTTGTTTCACCCGGTGGTATATTTTAACTTAAATATTTAAGTTAAATCTCTTAATTACGAACCGGAATAAAATTTTCGTATTGAACATCAGGTCTGTTTGATAGGTTTAAAGAAACAAAATGTATTTAATAAATGACAATGTAGGTTGCTATAACAGTTAAACATTTTTTTTCTCGATTTTCTGTACGTAGTATAGATATCGCTTAATAACTTCTTTACCGGTGTAACGCCCCGAATGATTCAGTTCAGGTCGGTGATAATGTAACCGGTGTTACATGTTAAAAAAAAAAAAATTGTTGATATTGAACTCGTAAGATTATGCATTAATATAATAGTACATTTTCTCTCGTTCTTTTTTTATACTCTCCTTGTTACACAACGTTTAACTAAACGGATAGCGCTGACAACGTGAAGTCCACAACCAAAAGCCAGCCGTACATAGAAACTTCTACACTAACCTGCTAGCTATCGGCTTGTGTTGTTTTATTTATTTATTTTTTTTTTTGTCGAGTCTAGTGTATGTTAGTATATACTCTTGCTAGTCAGATATCAAGCGCGGGCAAAGAAGTATAAAAAAAAAAGAAAATAATACTAATAATAATAATAATAAAGAACAGCAACACGTTCGTATGTGTGTTTGTGTATATGTATTTTTATATATGTGTGTGTGGTGTACGTAGACGGAGAAGAAGAGGTCGCAACTCGCAGACTTCATTAGGCTTGCGCTGCCCCGTGCGATGTTGTCAGTTTGTGCATTGTCGCATAGCCCTTCCTCTATATTCTTTCATCTCCTTTTTATAATGTTGGTCGTCGTTGTTCTTCGGTGCTTTTCGATTTTTTTTGTGTATATATATATATATATATATCGACGTAGTTTTATACTTCTCGATTCTTGATCATCGTCGTTTATTTGATTTTTTTTAACGTTTTTTTTTTTATTGTTTATTTTTATTATATTTCGTCAAAAGTAAGACTGTTGTTTTATTTTTTATTTTATTTTAATTTTTTTTTGTATTTTTATTCTTTTATCATTGTTTCTTTTTTTTGTTCTTCGTCATTGTTATACTTCTGTTTTTTTTTTTTTTTCATGTGGTTTTGCCAAGTTTTATTATTATTATTTTTTTTTTCATCTAAATTTAATGGCGCATTATTTATGATTTCAGAAGGTCGTCGGTGTGATTTATTTAACGTTATGTTGTTACATTATTTATTTTCCAATTTACGTTTACGGTATTCTATATTTTTATTAATTAAGGAACAGTGATGTATAATATATATTGCAGGTTGGGCGAAAAAAAGCAAACGGGTTTTTAAATGTATAAACGAAGCGAATTTATTTCGACGAGTAATTATAATTTATGGGAATTTTTTGTTTACAGTACTAAACACTTGGTCGAGCAAATGATTTTTTTGCTTAACAATGTTATGATTTTTTTTAGATTTCAATTTCAGCTCAATTATTGTTGTTACTTATTTGGACGAAATATTGCTATGGCGAAAAATGTCGGTTTCCACATTTCAACGGAAATATCCATTTTGATCATCCCTGAATTTAACTCAAAAACGATTAACCGTAGAGTGTTGAAATTTTGGATTTAGAACTGTTGTAACATATAGTTGTGCACCTTTTGATTGCAATCACTTGAACAAAAAAATTCCAGTTACCAAAATATTTGGATTTTGGACTTTTTCTTAACTGCAGTAATAAACCCTCGTTGAGAGCTTTTCAACGATATATCATATTGTACTTATTTTCATCGGTTTCAGAGTTATAGCCGAATGAAATCTTTATTAATGAGATATTTGGGTCTTACAAGGGGAAGGACATCGGTTCAAATCTGACTTCTACTCTTTTTTTTTAATTTAAATATATTGATTTATTAATAATTATTAACATGTTATTGTACCAAAAAAACATACAATAAATAGTAATTCAATAATAACAATAAAAAATAAATATAAATAAAAGATATCAGAAGTTAATAATAAAATATATTTTATACTCTTTTAAAAATGTATATACAGGGTCATTCACGGGAACCGGATGTTTTTAAAATAATCATAAAAAATTGATTATTTACTTTAAAAAGTTTTATCGGTACTGAAACACTTGTTAAATCAAAGAAGCATTTGTTACTCATGGACGAAAAATTATGTCCGGCAAGTGATGTCCATTTTGGGCAATACATAGTTGTAGCCTTTCACGGTAACCGGCCTCAATTCTTTGCGGCATGTCTACATCAATCTGGGTGACGCGATGACGAATTGCGATCTTTAGGTGCTCCAATGTACGCGGTTTATTGCTGTACAAACGCGATTTCAGAAACCCCCACAGAAAAAAATCAACTCAAGTAGGGTGACCGAGGGGGCCAAGGAATGTCGCCGAATCTGGAAACGATCCGTCTCGGAAACAAGTTACGGAGAACGGCCATCGTCGCCCTCGCTGTGTGCGCTGTAGTTCCATCCTGCTGGAATAACACATTTTGAAAATCGAAATGGCTAAATCAAAAATGTCTGTCAATTTTCGACCAAATCTGTACGGTTTGTAAAAGAATGTCCTATATACAAATACACGAACGAACTTTACCCCTATTTTTTTTTTTTGCTGTTTTTTGGGGTTCCTCGATCGTGAAATGGGAAACCAATTGTACCCCATCTTTTAATTGATTACTATACTTTCTTTTTCACAGCTGTCATGCCAGGAAAGTGGAAATATATTACTCGGAATTCTTCGTACATGGCAACAGTGTTATTATTTTTCTGCCAAAACCAAAAATTCCTTTGTGTTTTATACGCTTCAACGACTTTATTCTCAATAGAAATACAAACATGAATCTTACGACTGAATTGTTTGTCTGCTATTTAATGCCGATTTTAAAATGAAAATTTCCTACCCGTTATAGGATGAGGATATAAATTTGCACGCTTAGCCTATTGCGATTGTGTTCCTGTAAGGTGCGTTCGCCCATTTTTACGAATAATTTATACTATTTATTATAAATTTTATTAAGTTAATAAATCGATCGTTTTAAATTCATTTTTCATCCAATTTTAAAGCCTTTTTTACAGCTTTATTATCGCTTAATGACATAATCGCATTATATCTGTACCGATGAGTTTAAAGAAAATAACATAACTTTTTTTGTAACTAAATGAAATTAACAGGTTATCTGATTTTTTTCTAAGTTATTTAATTTCAGGAGTGAAATTTTATTACCGAAAAAATGTAAATACAAGTTTACGATTTTTAAACTTATTTTTAACTTTTCTCGTGAGACGCTCTAAAAAGGTTTAATAAGATCAATAGGCCTTGTATAATCTTCCACATTATCTTCGATTGATTTTAATGTTTTTTAACCAAAGGGTTTCCTTTTATTATTTATTTTTAAATATAAAATAACAAAAAAAAGCTGACAGTCCTGCAGATGTGGGTTGTTTCCGATAAACGTTTTACACACATAGCTTAATTAAAAATAATTATAATTTTTTATAAATTTAATATTCTTTCGTTAATTTAATTCAATAATTCTAACTAAAGCGCGCGCACATATCGTATTTAATTCGCGCGGCGACGGTCGGCACTAACTGTTTTAAATTAATTTCACAACTTACATAGAACAAATTTCGCTTGTACGGCGAGGCTTAACACATCAGGTACCGATTAAGCCGAGCGATCGAGTTCGACATCCGGTCGGAGCGAGTTACTTTTTTACACTTTAAATATTATTAATACACTTAATTCTACCGCTAACTGTGACGTCAAAACATAGCATCGGTTTAGAAAATTTTTGGGGTTAGGGGTGCGATTTTGGAAATATTTTCTTGCAAACTTTTTTTATTTTTTATTCATTAACAAATGTAGCTAAAAAAAATAAGATCTAAATTAGTCGAAATTTGGAAATACTGAGGGTGACCTTCCTCTACAGCCTCATCCCCTTTTAATTTAAAAATTTAACGGCATCGATTCCTCATATACAGAAGTAATTGGCCAATTTTGGTCAAAATCAACCAGTAGTTGTGAAGATATAAGGTGATTTAAGTCGACACCGAACTCACACACATGTACATACCAACATGAACATCCGGTTCCTTAGGTGTGAAAACGTGAAGATCCGGTGAAAACCGCATATACCCAAAGTGGGCCGATTACAATAATTTCC
Source organism: Lycorma delicatula (assembly GCF_047948215.1). NCBI lineage: Eukaryota > Metazoa > Arthropoda > Insecta > Hemiptera > Fulgoridae > Lycorma > Lycorma delicatula. The sequence continues at coordinate 12,749,933 of NC_134467.1, read as the reverse complement.
CTTCTACATTTATAGCTCTACTGTAGCGCTATCTAGACGGGTAAATAAAAGTGTATTTTCGTTTTGATAATCCAAATAAAATATTGTGTATAGTTAGTAAAAGTAGCTATTATTAACTTTTTATATCATCAAAATATATATTAAAAGCAGGTACGATATTTACCTTCCTCCGCTTTCTCGGCAATTTAATCCTTAGGCCCGGCGAAAATATTGAGAAGTTTCATAGAGGGAAAAATCGAGGACAGCAGATGATCACACGGTAGACCGCCGAAAAGTTGATAGGTAAAATTGGAGAGGCGAGTTGAGAAACGCTAGGCGCGTTGATTCGAACGGCAGAGGACCGTGAGATAGGAAATTAACGGATATAAAACAAGTCACCAGCTGACGGACATGAGAATTCATTAGTTTACTGATAATGATGATTATTTGAAGAAATCTGTAACGATTCAGGTTTTATTACGGATCGATGCTCATACGACATTTCGGCAGTTAATTATTTTTTCTATAGAAATTCACTGCAGTTCGCCCGTATTGTTTGGAATTATTTAATCGCTTTTTCTTTCGTATGTTTTTTTTTTACATTTAAATCGTTCGTGTCGTATGGTTTTTTTATTATTCTCGTTTAATTAAACATATGAAATTTTCGTAATTAAAAAATTTCATCTTCCATAAGCACGTGTTGTGATGTTTATTTTTCTTGAAAAGTGGTTATTTTGTTTTCAGGATGCCTACTAGAAAGAATATCATCTAAATTCTATACAATAATAATAAGTACCGATAAAGTTTGCTTTCTTTTAGAGTAATGATGTGCAATTATATTTCTGGTACCTGTGGTGATTGAAAGCGAGTTCACTTAACGTTTTAAGTATTTTAATAGATTTTTTAATTCACTTTCTTAGTTAAACCTGGTATTAGTTGTTTGTTATTCTTGAGATTATGTCACGGCTAAGTGTTTTTTTGTGTCAGGTTGTGATTATCGTAGGTTTCCTCGAATTTTATGTTTTTTGAAAATTAATCTCCGTTAAAAAAAAAGAAGTTTTTCATTGCTTATGAGAATGTAAAAAATTAATTAGTAAAAGCGCTTACGTATTGGTTAAAATTATATTTCAAAACGAATTAAGTTTTTTTTTTACGCCATATTGTGTCTAGTTTATACTTAATTATATCGTAGAGTAATTTTAATCTATTATGTTGGTAATATAATGCATAAATAAACAATTGTATTATCTTTTTTTAGGTAGTGTAAGTGTGTGCGCGTTTGCGCACGCCTGTTATAGTAGTAATAATAGGAACAGGACTGCAGTTTGAAGGGGAGAATTGAAATCTGAAGAGATTGTTGACGAGCGGCCTGCTTGCGGCTTAGTATGTTATAACACAAGGTATTACTGTAGATTGTAGCTTTGTTGTTCGTCGGACTGATGTGTCGTTTTACTCGTTCTGATTCTTCTGTATATCTCTAATAGGACAACACAATGTTGCCTTTTCATTTTTACTGCTTATACAAGCAGGTGTATCTTAATAAAACCACGGGTGGTGTTTTTGTTTTGTTTTTTAATAAGGCTTAAAAAAAAAATCTTTTCACCAGGAATTATCGTAAACCTTGTTCGATAATAAAAAAAATAAATAAATAAAAACAGAAGCGCGTTAGGTTTAGATCTGAATGTCGATGGTCAGTCTGCGTCAAAACAAAATTATATGTATAAAAATAAAAAAGCCGACTTCGATGTCGTTTTTAATTTTCTCGGTATTTGAATAGAGCTTAACCTTTTTTATCCCGAAAGTTTTAAAAGCTGATAATTATTGTTCTTTTAATTTTCCTTATTATTTTTATTTATTTGTTAAAAAAATCTGATGTGGACACCACATGACTTTCTTGTATGCATATTAAATTAATAATACACATTTTTTTTTTTTTTTTAATGAAAACTACGTAAAATTTTATTTCACTAATTACTTCTGATTTTTTTTTTATTGTTATTATCGAATTATTATTTATTGTAACAATTTTTTTACGATCAGAAGTTAATAGTTATTAATAAATCAATATATTTAAATTAAAAAAAAAAAAAGAAAGAAGTCGCATTCTAACCGATGTGCCTTCCGCTTGTAAGAACCAAATATTTCATTAATTAAAATTTTATTTGGCTATAACAATGAAACCGATGAAAACAAGTACCACTTATGATATATCGTTGAAAAGCTTTCAATAAGGGCTTAATACTGCAAATTCTTTTGGATTTGGGTTTTTTTTTTGGAAACTTTTGGTTCATTCTATTGCAATCAAAAGAGGAGGTTTACAACTAGATGTTACAACAGTTCTAAATCAAAAATTTCAATATCCTACAGCTAATCGTTTTTTAGTTATGCGAGTTACGTATGTTTATACGTCACGCCGTAACTAGTAAAAATGGATATTTCCGTTGAAATTTGAAAACCGAAATTTTTCGCGATTACATTACTTCCTTTATTTTGTACAAGGAAGTAAAAAGGAAAAATCTATATTTAATTACATAATAATTGTTTATTTCTGGTAAATCCTTTCGTAGCCATTCAAATTCTTGTTTTCAATTTGTTTTTCATAATTTCGCAAACTTTTGTTATCGTGGTACTTATGTATATACTGTTTTACTTTTGCAACTTTTAATCGTTTCGAGAAGACAATAATTGTTTATTGTCTTCTATTCTGACCAATTTTGTTTTTCTATCGTTAGTTTTAATTCCATAATCTTTTCTCTTTCCTGTTTAGCCTTCGGTAACTACCGTTTAGATAATTCTTCAGAGGATGATATGTATGAGTGTAAATGAAGTGTAGTCTTGTACATTCTCAGTTCGACCATTCCTGAGATGTGTGGTTAATTGAAACCCAACCACCAAAGAACACCGGTATCCACGATCTAGTATTCAAATCCCTGTAAAAATAACTGGCTTTACTGGAACTTGAACGCTGTAACTCTCGACTTCCAAATCAGCTGATTTGGGAAGACCCGTTAACCACTAGACCAACCCGGTGGGTTTAATCCCGTAATCTATTTTGTTTTCTTCATCTACTGTCGGGTCTAGGTCTCTCTCTCTCTCATATATATTTGTGTGTGTGTGTGTGTGTGTGTGTGTGTGTGTGTGTGTGTGTGTGTGTGTGTGTGTGTGTGTGTGTGTGTGTGTGTGTGTGTGTGTGTGTGTGTGTGTGTGTGTGTGTGTGTGTGTGTGTGTGTGTGTGTGTGTGTGTGTGTGTGTGTGTGTGTGTGTGTGTGTGTGTGTGTGTGTGTGTGTGTGTGTGTGTGTGTGTGTGTGTGTGTGTGTGTGTGTGTGTGTGTGTGTGTGTGTGTGTGTGTGTGTGTGTAGGTAAATGTAATTACTGCTACCGGGTTGCCTGCCTTGATGTAGTATGTAGTGTGGAACAGACTCGGGTCGACCACTCCTGAGACGTTAAGTTAATTGAAACACGACCCCGAAGAACACAGGTATCCATTGTCTAGCATACAAATCCATATAAATGCAACTGCCTTTGCAAGTACTCAAAACTTAGAACTCTCGACTTCGGAAATCTGCTGATTTTGCTATGTTTTGAGTTTAACCGCTAGACTTACCCGGCAGGTTAATATACAGTATATTAACAGTACTTATCCCGCGGATTAATCTGTCATTATGCAGACTAATTAAATGTTTTTCTTAGAAATTTGTTCTATATTAACGCATATAAATGTTTTATTTACTAATAATCGGTATGTATGATGACTCTTCAATGAAAGATCTTATAAATTTTAGTTTTCCCGAAGCGTATAGCTAGAATATATTAAGTAAATATATTAAAATGGGAAATTATGGTGATCGTGTCAAAAGCGGGGTTTTCTTTTTGCGCAAATGTTTACGTTTTACGGTCCGATTATTTTCATCTAGAGCGAAAAATCATCGCCGGCCTCCGTAGTGCGAGTGATAGCGTTTCGGTCTTTCATCTGGTGGTCCCAGGTTCAAATCCTAGTCACGCGGGACGTTTTCACACGATATAAAATTGCCATTTCATCTCGTCATCTGAAGCAATACCTAACGATAGTTCGGGAGGCTAAAAAAAAATAAAATCATGTATATACCTATGTCACACTGCTTTTAACCTTACATCTCAGGATTGACCGAAACCTTTTTCTTCAAATTTTAATCCAAATATTTACATAAGGGCATTGATAGTATAATTTTTTTTTTTTTTTTTTTTTTTTTTTTTTTTTTATAAATTCATGAAGTGGATGGAAGATTCGCGAAAAAACCAATTTCTTCGGAGGTATTTTGAAGAAAGCTTTATTAAAGTAAATTTATTATCTACAATGCATACATAAATAATCGAAAACTTTTTTTTTCAAAAATTAACTACCCCGTTCTTAAAATTGAAATATATGTTTTTATTTTCCTTTCGGATTAAATATTTTTTTTGAAATTTATGTTTTATTTGTTGGGCTTACAAGAAAAGTCTTCAATTTTTTTGAAATTATAGACTCCGAAACTAAAATTCAAAAAAGTTTTTTTTTGCCTTTATTGAAATGGTGTTAGATATTTTTTTGTTATCCTCGTTCTGACTTTTTAGCCCAAGATAATTTTGACGGTTACATAATTATTCGATAACTTTGCGTCATTAAACTGAAGTATTTCGAGTTATCAAGTCTTAAATATAATCACGTGTTCGATTATAACGAGATAGGGCTTTTTTTTGCATAAAGGATCGTTATAACGGAAGAGGTTCCTACTTTGTCTTATAAATTGAGTAATAGCGTTCAACATATCCATAATATGCACGCGCGGTTACAGGAACGCTTAGTCGGGGCTATTTTATACGATTAGTTCTCGGCCGTATAACAGACCTTAGACGTTCTATATGAAGATATCATCAGCCTTCACAGGAAAACCGTTCGGGATACGCCGACTTTAGATCGACCGTATCGTAACCTAAAACGTAGTTTGTATCCCGAAAGTCTGTACGAGTGACATCGTATCATCAAGCTAGTCCTTTTACCACCACTTCTGATCACATCATCCCACTTTTTCCGCCGCACTCCCTATCTGCTATATAACATCCTAACACAGCAGCCGACCGACCATTTATACTTCCCCCCCCCCCGTACTTCTTTGCCCGCTTCCACTTTCAACCCCCACCCGCTCCTTAATTCCACCACCAACAACAGAGAGGCACCACCTCTGATCCCCGATCAATACAACCAGCGGCCGACCCGACAGGAGAGAGAAAATATACGTCGCCCTTTTCCGGACTTTTACAACGGTAAAGCGAAATATTTAAAGATGCGCTGTTAGTTCGTTGTTATGTCGCGGATTCGATAAATAAGTGTTGAAATAAAATGTTAAATCGATAAAAAATTTTAAATTACCGGATTTCAGTATGGCATATTAACATTTTTTTTTTAAAAAAAGGAAACGATTTAAACATTTTTTTTTTTTTTAATAGGACTAATAAGGATGTATATCCGGAATGAGGTTAATTTTTCTCATGGTGCTAACACTGTTCTTATTTTTACATCTTTTTCGTAGAAAAGTACGGTATTACTTTCGTTACATGTTTTGAACCTGGTTGGGGGGGGGGGGGGGTGAAAATAAATTTTCTTGATTTTTAAGGTATGAGGAGTAAGCGAATATCATTCACTTACATTAGGATTTTCTTATAATTAATATTACGGAATTCCTTATAATATATAGACCGATGTGACTCGAAAATCTTCAAAACTACTCGATCAGTTTCATTGAAATTTTTGAATTCTGTAGTAAGGTATCTGAAGTCGTGCGTGCGAAAATTTCGTGCGAGTCGTTCTTGAGTTTACGCTCGGTTTAAAGTACAAACAAAATTATCGGGGGGCAAGTTAGAAGCGCGGTTCTTTACGATGCTGCAAGTTTCTTTTTATAAATATTTGAAGTATTTCCAGTAGATAGTAGCACGACATTATTTCTTCATTAAAGCAAACTTTTAAAGGGAAATAGGTACCGGGCGATTCAAAAGAAAATTTCACGACTCTAAAATCGCTTGAGATAACTTACAGATAAGGTTGAAGTCTTATTTCATAAAAAAAACAACATCAAGTTTGTCAATTTTATTCGATATGGTTTCCGTTTGTAGTGCGACATACATCCCACCGAAAGCCGATTTCATTCCAGACTGTAGCCCTATAGTCGGGTGGTTATCTCTGCTGCTGCGGGAAGTTTTAGCTCAAATAGATAGGGAGGCAAATACGGTACGTAAACCTGATGTTTAATGAAATCCCACGAGAAAAAATCTAGCCGGGTGAAAGGTGGCCGTGCGGTTGCACTTTCACGACCGACTCGCTTACCTGGGAATCGATTATCAAGAAAATCTTGGACTTTTAGGCGGTAGCGAGATGGTGCCCCATTTTTTCTGATAGTTTTGGCGTCCATATTGATCATCATCGTTTAAATGAGGAATTAAAAAATTCTGAAGTATGTCCAGATAAGTTTACGGTTATCCCTGGAAGAAGAACGAGCCGTACGGTTTTTGTTTGCTTAGAGCACGAAAATATTGATGTTTAGGCTCTCGCGAATGTGCCGCAAAGTTGCATGAGGGTTTTAATATTAGTCATTTACGGGTGTTCACTTAGCCGCTGATGCGAAACGTTGATTCGTCACTAAAAATTACATTTTCTATAAACGTACCGTTGTCTGCAATTATATCTGTCATTTCCACAGAAAATTGCCGGGGAGCAACTTTGTCATAATTTGTAATGCGTTGAAACACGGTTAGTTTGTACGGCTTCAAGTGCAATCGTTTACTTAATACGCGCTAAACAGTCGTTAGTGGAATACCAGTGTCAGATCAAGCTGATTTCTTCGGACTACGTCGAAAGCTTTCTCCGAGTACAACTACAGCAGCGTCAGGAAACCGCGGTTGTCCTGGTGATTTTGTATGTTATAACATAACATTACCTAAAACTTTTGTCCGAAACAATTTTTGATATGACGGCAAAGGATGACCTAAATATTACTGGAATAGTAAGAGGTTTGTCGTATGCTAAACATGTTGACACTTTTCTACACGTAAACCATAGTCGTACTGAGTAAATTAAATTTTTTTCTTAACTTTAAGATGAAACCTTTTTTTACCTCTACTTAGCACCGGTGAAATCTACCTCAGCCTTCCGGCGTGCCGATACGGGTTTTTAAAAAAAATAAAAACAAACATAAATTTTGAAAAATATAAAATATAATTCTGTAATCTTGAAATATATTCTTCTTTTTAATGGGATTCGATTATTTACGCCTGTCTGAAACATATTAAAAAAAAATCTGATTTTGGCATCACATGACTTCCTCCTTGTATGCCTATTAAATTACGTATACACATTTTTAAAAGTACTTAAAATTTTATTTCATTAATAACTTATGATAGTTTTTCATATTTGTTTTTTTTTAATTGAATTATTATTTATTGTAAAGGAATTTTTACAAACAAAGGTTAATAATTATTAATAAATCAGTATATGTAAATTAAAAAAAAAAAGTTAAAAAAAGGAGATGAAGTCTGATTCGAACCGATGTGCCTTCCCCTTGTAAGATCCAGATATTTCATTAATTAAAATTTCATTTGGCTATAAGTCTGAAACTGGTGAAAATAAATACCTTTTACGATAGATAATAGCTCTCAATGAGGGTTTATTATACTGCAGTTAAGAAAAAGTCCAAAATCCATTTTTTTTTTTTTTTTAATTGGGCTTTTACGGACACTTTTGGTTCAGTCGATTGAAATCAAAAAGGGAGATGCGCAACTAGATGTTACAACAGTGCTAAATCCAAAATTTCAACATGTTACGGATAATCGTTTTTGAAATATGCGTGATACGTACGTACAAACGTCACACCGAAAGTAGTCAAAATGGGTATTTGCGTTGTAGTTTTAAAACCGAAATTCTCCGTGATCACTATATTTTCTTTACTTCTTTGAAGGAATTAAAAAAGGTATCTTAAAATATAAGCTTAATTTTTTTTTTATTGCTCCTAATAAATTTGGGCGTTTTTAAATCGATGTTTTTATTATTATAAATATAATATAAGCCATTTAAATGAAATCATTAATGGTTAAATTTTTTTAAAAAATTGAAAGAAACCTGTTATTGACGTTTTAATATAAACTTTTTAATATTGAAAAAGTAAGCCTGTTAAAATAATTTATTCTTAGAATAATTGCGTATTAACATACCGATTTATTTTTGTATTGTTATTTATTTACATGTCACCTATGTTGTTCTAATATTTAATAAAGGTTTAGAAAGCAGGTTGCGGGTTAGGGTACGACACAGTGTTGGAGATTGTAAGGGAGTTCGAAAATTTCTGAAAGATGTATTTTCGAAATCCCTTACTATCATTTGAGAGATATTGGAGCCAAATTTAAGAATATCGGTTCGGTCAGTTGCGAGTTATGAGGTCAAAGACAGGTCGACCCGCATATAGACGCACTTAGATTCATATATATATTTTTTTTTTATGAACTAGTTGGACCCTAAAACGTAAAAATTTATAAGAAAAACCGGATACTTCATTTTTGACACGATCCCTCTGTCAATTTTTGAGTTTCTTCTGTAATATTTGAACTACGTTCACCGGGGAAAGTAATCTGTAAAAATTGATTTTAATCATAACGTTTAACGTCTTTAAAATTACACTGAAACATACGGTTACCAGAACAGAAATTTGGAGCGTAACGAAAAGGTCTGTATCGGTCCTGGCTCAATAATTCTCTGTTGCTATTAGTCTCAGAGACGCGACTTGAATTGCGTCACAGGTGAACGGGTTGGCGGGGAGGGGACACATCACAGATCGGTCAATACTGGCGTTCTCGCTCATTTCCATTCGGTGTAGCTCGCGACTTAGACGTCATAGCGCAGTGATTTGTGTGTTTGTGTTTAGAGTTTGTTGAGATGATCGATTTAAGTAATAATAAGTGTATTTTGGACAATATTTATGTGTATAAAAGTATACAAATTTAATATGTCAGCCTCAGCCCGCGCAAAAGCCAGCCGGAAATATAAATTATATCGTTAGATAGGGAACGTTATGAGCCACGCAGAGGTACTCCGTTGTCCGGTGTTGAGCGAGCGAGAATGTTTGGAGAGCCTCGTAAAGCTGACACGGCGCGCTCAATGATCGGCGCCGACGGGCGAGCACCTCTACCGCTCCTTATTACGCCGTATGTCTCTTACTTTTCATGTCGCAGACCGTTTTTGGACAAAATTATCGTCGAATATTATTCGAAATAAACATCATGTACCATTGAGTGTCTGTTTTATGTTAAAATTAAATTTAGTATACGCAATCAATGTCTCGTTTTTATTTCAATCTGATACACTAAAAGTGACTCGCTGATATGCAGATCGACCGGTTTTTCTGTAGAGTTGACCAAATGAAGGAACTAAAATTTTCCAGTTTCGTTAAAAAAAAATACGATGGTGGCTACAAATAAGTTGCTGGGTCTGTAGCTCGGAGAAACTTCATCCTAGATTTGTAAAGTTTCACGTTAAACTAACGGCCGTGCGCCCTGTCACAGCCGACCCGATTTTTTCCGACTTTTGAAAGAAAGTACGGTATTCCTTTCGGTTGAATGATGTTAAGGGGGAAAGTTGAAAATTAATTTTCTTCACGTTTTTCAGTATGAGTACGAAAATATCATTCACTTAAATTGGGTTTTCGTTTATATATATATATATATATATATATATATAAAGGCCTATGTATATAATTTTGTTTCGAAAATCTCCAAAACTATTGATCAAGCTCATTGAAATTTAGATACGCTTTAGTATTGTATCTGTAGTTGTGCGCGTAAAAATTTAGAATTTAGTAACGAAGATCGGTTGAGTTACTTCGATGTAAGATAGAAAAAATTTAAGCGTAGTTCGTTATGATGCTGCGAGTCGTAAAGTTGATGTTTCTTTATCTGCGGTACGTTTTGTTCGTCGTATTCAGGTAGCGTTATCTACTGTATGGGTTACGATGACCGGGTTTGTATTTGAACGGGGTAAAAGGAAACGAAATAAAACCACGCAAAGTTTGTCTTTTTGCGTAGAACTGCGCAAGAATTCTTTTCTACATTTTTAAATATAGTTGGTTTTTTTTTTGGAAAAAGTTGATTGATTGTTACTGAAATATATAATCATTAAAAATATCTCTAAAAACAATTTTTTTCCCCATCTTTGGACAAAAACTAAGTAATGTTTTTCGTCGATTAAAATCAAAACTTGATGAACATTCCTCTTTAGTTGTTGATGGTAGAAAAGAAGGAAACGAAGTGTCCTAACAATTGTTTGATTGTAATCATTCGACGTGGTTTCTGCGAGTAGGATGGACGTTAACCGGTTGTCAAGTTACGGCCAGTTTTCTGTATAGTTTGTGTCACTTCTTTGACGTATTTTGTTGGCAGTGGTTCTTTTACGCCTTCCTCTTTCCATACATTAGTAATGAGTTAATCGTATTATAGGTTTTGGAGTCGCACAAACATATAATTTTTATTCGATATTTGTCAGGTTTAAAGGCAATATACGTCGAATATTTGCCGTCTTGATTTAATACCTCGATTAGATTTAAATTATTCTAATTATTTTATTCGCCGATTCATACAAATAAATAAAAGTCTTGACCTCGTTTATAATATAAATCGTTTTTATTATAATCTTCAACTTGTACGTTAATAACAAACACAAGTCGAGTCTCTGGATGATGGAATTACATTCTATTCTAGTGCGGAGCCGGCTTTTATAGCGCGGGTGGACCCGAGTGACCTGTCAGGAGCTGTGTAAACTATACGGAGCCGAGTGCAGCTGTCCTAAGGACTTTTAATTTTTAAAACTCCTTTAAAAAACTCCCTCGTTTAATAACAGTAACAAAAAAAGTGAAAATTTGGCAGGGATGCCGACCTGAGCTAACGAGTAACAAAAAAAGTGAGAATTAAGCAGGGATGCCGACCGTTATTTAAAAATTAAATAAATGGACAATTACCTCTAAACCCAAGCAGTAAGCGTGGAGACTATAACCGGACTTATAATTATTTATAAAAATATTCCAGCGTGATCTAACGGATACAAATCTATCTTTATCATCTCTAGTCGATCTATTGTCGAAACGTAAACGGTTTAGCAAAAACTTAAATCTATTTTGCAACATAATAAACTAGTGAAAGGCGATTCCATGTGTGTTGAGATGTCTTGCTTTCGTACTGCAGCTCTATACAGCGATCCAAACAAAGCATATATTGCATTGCTGTTAGTTTTTAAAAAAAACATGAATCGTTCGAAAAATTTTGTTTTTGCATATCGATTTCTAAATTTGTATTACGCACAATAATAACGGTCATTTTCCTGGTGAATAAAAATTTCAAAGCGTCTAAAATGGTATTTGTATTTTCGATCTCGCCTCTATTTCACGGAATTTTAATTAAAATATTTATTTCAGCTGTACGTCCACGGGTGGCGGGTTCTTTGTCCTATTTATGACCATTTTTCCCGATTATAAAAGCACTTCTATCATAATTTACATCTTCACTTTAAGTTATATGTAACAAACTTATATCGTCACCGGTTTCAGAATTCACTTCATTTTTTTTTTGCCTTCAGTCATTTGACTGGTTTGATATAGCTCTCCAAGATTCCCTATCTAGTGCTAGTCGTTTCATTTCAGTATACCCTCTACATCCTACATCCCTAACAATTTGTTTACGTATTCCAAACGTGGCCTGCCTACACAATTTTTTCCTTCTACCTGTCCTTCCAATATTAAAGCGACTATTCCAGGATGCCTTAATATGTGGCCTATAAGTCTGTCTCTTCTTTTAACTATATTTTTCCAAACGTTTCTTTCTTCATCTATTTGCCGCAATACCTCTTCATTTGTTACTTTATCCACCCGTCTGATTTTTAACATTCTCCTATAGCACCGCATTTCAAAAGCTTCTTATCTTTTCCTCTTAGGTACTCCGATCCTCTGAGTTTCACTTCCATATAAAGTTACCCTCCAAACATATACTTTCAAAATTTTTTTTCTGTTGTTTAAATTAATTTTGATGTAAACAAATTATATTTCTGACCGAAGGTTCGTTTTGCCTGTGCTATTTGTCATTTTATATCGCTCCTGCTTCGTCTATCTTTAGTAATTCTACTTCCCAAATAACAAAATTCTTCTACCTCCATAATGTTTTCTCTTCCTATTTTTAAATTCAGCGGTCCATCTTTGTTATTTCTACGACATTTCATTACTTTCGTTTTGTTCTTGTTTATTTTCACGCGGTAGTTCTTGCGTAGGACTTCATCTATGCCGTTCGTTGTTTCTTCTAAATCCTTTTTACTCTCGGCTAGAATTACTATATCATCGGCAAATCGTAGCATCTTTATCTTTTCACCTTGTACTGTTACTCCGAATCTAAATTGTTCTTTAACATCATTAACTGCTAGTTCATTATTAACATCATTCACTTCATTATTATCGTCAAAATTACTCGCATCTTCATCAGAATATTGTTCCTTGTAAAATTCATTATTACTACTTGAATTCATTATTAAAAAAAAAACAAAAAAAAAACAAAAACCAGTTGTAAAACGGTTATTATTTACAGCTATTAAGACACAGATGGGTTCGGGTCAATAAAACGCTGAAGGAAACATAACCTCTTGAACTGAGAATAACCAAAGCATCATGTGTCAAGCTTGCAAAGAGCGCTAGCAGTGACCAGTAAAAGAACTACTGGGGTGTTCCAGAACCCCTTTGTGCATTCCAGGGTTAAGATCTGCTAAGAGTTTTTATTTATCAAATTTTTTTTGGTGTTTTTTAATATTAAAATATATTTATTTTTTTTTGGTGATAATTCTTGAAATTTGTATCAATTTATTTGCCTGTTAATAATTTGTTTTTAATTTGTCACCCGATTCAGGATCGGGCAATCTTAATTTTTTAATGTTTTTTTTTTGGATAGGTTTATTCTTTTTCTATCAAAAGATAAAATCAATGAAAATGTAAAATGACGTTAGTGGTTTTTTTTCGTTTTTTTTTTACAGGACGTGGTCTGTCTCCGATAAAATTTTATACCCATTAAGGGCCGGTTATTCAACAATTTTTATGTTTTAAGAAAATTTGTTTCACTCGGTTAGAGATATAAGAATTTTTTTTTAATAATATTTCAGATCGCCTCGAATTTATGATCTTTATACGGTACAGAAAACTGTTGTTGTTCTTCCTTGCCAAATAATAACGTTGATTTCCAGTTATCTCTTATACGATATGGAAGAGTAAATCTACCGACCGGACTATATGTTCTTTTTACCCCTCCCACGGCCTCCGCCACACCGATCTCTTTTCATTTCCCCTGCGTACTGCGATGCGAGGTTATACGGGCTATGTTCGAACGGGTGGATGGTCGGGCGATTTTATGTTAGAGGTGGTTTAACACCGGCGGCGGGATGTTTTGTTGTCAACTGAAATGTGTTGTGGCCACACTGTATCCCTTTTTTTTCTCTTTTTTTTGATTTTACTTTGTGAAATCTTCGCGTCCTTTTTTTTTATGTATGTAGGTTTGAATTTCCGTGAAAAATTTTCTTTGTAATTTTTTTTTTTTTTTTATTAATATCTTCGAATCGAGTGGTTACGAATTAAGTCGTCGTATTTATTATTTAACTGTTAATACATAAAATGTGTTATATTGTGAAATATATTATTATTTTTTTATCGCCACATAAGTTTGAAGCTTATGCGTGGGATATGTAAATGGAGTTTTGTAACGTATGAAAAATGCAATGCGAATGACCGGGATTCGAACCCGGGACCTCCGGATGAAAGACCGAAACGTTACCACTCTGCCACGGAGATTCGTTTTTTTATTTCATTCGTTTTAAATATGAAATAATTTTTTTTTTTTTTTTTAATAATATATACTGTTATCAAACTGCCTAAGATTCTTCATTAAGAGTCGGATACCACATTATTATATTTACGATTTATTGTTATAATTTTCTTTCCTGTAGCGATTTTCGTTAACTGAGATCCAAAAAAAAAAAGTTAATTCATATAAATATACGGAATTATCATTAAATATGAATTTATAGTTACTCAGATTTTGACGTGTAGTGGCGGGCGGGAGACCTAACCGATGATAAGAAAAATTCTCTTTCTAAATACCGGTTTGTAGGAATGCATCGGATCGTTATCGAGATTTGGATAAATCGATTTGGGTAGGCCGATTGTCGTGTTGTATGTCTTCCTTGTATCTATAATCGAAGATCCGACCTGTCTGCCTTACGAGGTGCGACAATAAAGTAATGAGACTGATTTTTCTTTGCAAGATGTGGCAACCCTGCAGCTTGCGTAGGCACACCATCTTTGACCGTAGTCTATAAGCTACTTCTAATCCAAGCGGCACATTGATGCAACCGCTCAGTCGTGAGTTGTGCTGTAATAAGTGAAAAGGTGTTTGTGTCTCTCGTCACAGAAATGAAACCGCAAAATATTGCGCGACGGTATGCCATTTCTTTTTGCGTTACATCGGGTGAAATCGCGACGTCAACTTACGGTAAGCTTCAGAAGGCTTTTGGAGAGGAGGTTATGTCAAGAGCTCAAGTTTTTCGGCGGCATAAAATTTTTAGGGAAGGCAGAACGAATATTGAAGATGAAGACCGCAGTGGACGATCGTCAACCTCACGGATAGATGTCAACTTGACCGGGGTGCGTGAAATCGTACGATCTGCTCGAAGATTATCCGTGAAAATGATCGCAAAAGAACTCAACGTCGATCGGGAAACGGTTCGTCTAATATTAACTGAAGATCTTGGTACGAGAGATCTTGGTGCCTCCTGGTCAAACAGTTAACCGATATTTCTACGAAGAAATTTTAGAAAGACTTCGTAAACGAGTTCTTCGTGTCCGTGCCGACATCGCTGATAATTGGATTCTGCATCACGATAATGCGCCATCCCATACCGCTTGAGGTTAAAAGCGATTTTTAACCTCAAAACAAATTGCAGTACTACCGCAGCCACCTTATTCACCAGATATCGCTCCGTGCGACTTTTTTCTATTTCCAAGAGTCAAAACGGCGGTCAAGGGACACCGTTTTCAAACAACACAAGATGTCCAAAAAGCTGTGACGAGGGTCTTGGAGGATATTACAGAAGATGAGTTCCAGAAATGTTACCGTCAATGGCAGAAGCGCTGGAATAAGTGTGTGCAATCAGAGGGGAACTACTTTGAAGGAGACAACACTAAAAATGACTAAAACGGTAAGCAGCATTTTTTTTCACATCAGTCTCATTACTTTATTGTCGTACCTCGTATATCATTTTTTGTTTAGTGGAATTACTTGGTATGATCATTGCACTATAAAAGGATTTACCGTTCTTTAATATCCATCATCACTTATAAACAGTTTATTTAACGCGGTTTGTTGGAATTTTATCCTTTACATTTTTTTCCAGCCTGTTACTCCGTATGATGTTCCAGAATTTTGAAAAACTTAATCTTACAGAATACGATTTATTATGTCACCTATTTTTAATATTTATCAGTGAAGAGAAGATGTATCGTCGAGTGTAATATATATTTTATTTATTCATTTTGTAGCAGAAAATAGATTTTTTATTAACAAACATAATATTTATAATTAAAAAGAATTTTATTAAATTTTTATTAAAAGAATAAACGAAAAGGAAAAGATTTGGTATTAAAGAAGGATTTTTTAAATTGATGGGACGATGAAATTCGAAGTGAAGACGAGCCAGAGAAGAGACATTTCTGACAAAGAATCTTGAAAACAGACGAAATAGTTTGATCGATATTGTACTAAGACATCCAGGTTTATTTAATTTGGTGATGTACAAGCGTTTTAAATGTTAAAGTCATATATAAAGATTGGAATATATAAAACCGATAAGAATTGCGATGTACACAAAAGAGAAAAGAACAGAAACGCTACTCATTTTCTGATGACTCAAAAGGAGTTAGAATAGAATTGTTGTGACTGTACCAAAGATTACATAGGACAGACAGGACCCGTGTTCTCATATTAGTACTACATACAGGGTGTTCCATATAAAACGCAACCCATCAGTCACTCATCCATGAAATTTCAAAAGTCAAGCTTACTCCCCTAATCGTTAATGAAATGGACTCGTCAAACATCTGAACATCGCGGCGACGCAGTAGAACACTACCGATAGTAACAACAATGCAATCATAACGTTCAGTGTATTGCTAGAGACAAGATGGTGTTTTCGCTAGATGAACGTGTTTTCATTGTCGAGTCGTACTTCAGTACGAAATCAGCGGTCGCAGCGCAAGATTTGTTTCGCCTTAAGTACCCAGATAAACCGGCTCCTTACAAAACATCAGCATTAAGGTTAGTCGCAAAATTTAGAGAGACCGGTTCTGTTAATAACAAGGAACACAAAAGATCTGCGTCGGTTTTGAATAAAGATACAGTCGCTGAAATCAAAGACCGATTATTGCCTCGCCAAATAAATCGATCAGACGTTTGTCTGCTGAAATTAATTTGTCTAAATCGACTGTTCATCGGGCGACCAAACGATTAAAATTACGACCTTATCGCATTCAAACGGTTCATCGACTTCTTGAGCCCGACAAAGAAAAACGGCTACAATATTGTCAACGGTTCCGTCGATTTCTGCGCGAGGGAATTAACGTTATGAATTCGGATTCGTAACGTTAATTTCGGGATTTATTGTTATGGATTCGTTATTTTTCACAGATGAAGCACGGTTTCATTTGGATGGCTACGTAAACAGTCAAAACAGTAGAATTTGGAGCGCTGAAAATCCCCACGTTTATCGCGAAAAACAATTACACCCGCAGAAGTCGGGCGTGTGGTTCGCGATATCGCGGCAGAAAATAATAGGTTCTATTTTTTTCGAGTACACAATTAATGCAGAACGATATCAGGATATTTTATTTTGGTTCATCGCACTCTTGGAAGAAAAAGACAGACGCTGCCGACTACAACATGACGGTGCGACATCCCACTACGCAGGTTCAACTTCTGATTTCGTCGAGGAATTTTTCGGTAATCGTGTTATCGGTCGAGGCTTGTGGCCACCGAGATCTCCAGATTTGACTGCGGCGGATTGTTTTGTACGGGGTTACCTCAAAGAAAAAGCCTACAGCGACAAACTACGAACACTTGAACGATTGAAAGTCGATATTGAACAAGCTGTAATTAATATCCGGCCACAAACTTTGAAAAAAGTTGTCACTTCCAACATTTACTCTAAATGTAAGGTAATTGATGGTAATAATAAAAATTACATTTACATTTACACATGCCTTTTTATTATTTCAATACTTACCAATATAAGGTTGGGTTGCGTTTTATATGGGACACCCTGTAGTAATAATCCTTTTCTTACTGAAAGCTTCCTTTGCCGTCGATATCCTTCCTATTATTTCCATTTCGTTCTTTCAGCCCTCTGTTAACCGTAATTCTCAAATATCTGTTATTTTTTTCCTTATTCCCTTAGATTACTTGTTTATTGGCAAGGATGAAATGCGAGGTATACAAGAAAAAACGTAGGCACGTGTAACCAACAGATAGCATGCATTCTCGATGGTGCTGCCCTCATCAAGGAACTGCGAAGATATCATTTAGAAAACGTAAGGAAACGAGTTTTGGAAAAGCGCATCGATTTCAACGGTTGAAGTTTCGAACATTTATTGTAAATTATTTGTTATTTATTGCTGTATTTAGTACAGTAAATATAGACCTTTGAAAAATTCAAGCGATTAAATTTACTTTTAAGAAAAATATTCACTGTTGTTTATAATGTCTTAATTTACATGAGATTTTTTAAACACAGAAAAGATTAATTGTTTAAAAAATTCAGATATTTTTTCCCTGTCGCACGTTCTATTGTAAAAGGATCTATTAATTACTATTTTTTTTTTTTAATTTTTACAAATTCATAACATTTTCTGTTTAGTTTTGTTTGTAAAAATAAAAGTTGATTTTATTTTTTCATAGACAATTCCATCAACCGTCTCAGAACTAAATTCTTTTAATTTATAAGAAAATTTACGCATTTATTAGTCATTTAACAAAGTTATTTTACGTGAAACCAAAAAAACGCGTCACCAAATTTTCCTGTTTACAATGATCATCGGGAAAACTACGGAAGATACAGTTGTGGGACTTTTCCCCACCTGTTTAGCTTCCGGAAGTACCGTAAAGTATTAGATTATGTTCTAGTATTCAAATCCGTATAAAAATAACCGACATAACTAGGATTTACCGTTCTGGGACCTGTTTTATTCTAACATTTAGGGCAAAAAACATGAGAAACCATCAAAAGGTTAACTTCTAATATAACACCTTATAGATTTCGTTACGACCTCATTTCATCGAGGGAATTGAAATCCGGGCTAAATTTTTCGTTAGCCGTAACTCGATAACAGAGCGTCTTCCTACATATGTTTGTATGAATTTTTACTTCCTTGTACGAAGTAAAAGAAGTATATTGTGTTCGCGAAAAATTTCGGTTTTCAGATTTTAATGGAAATATTCGTTTTGACCATCCATGAATCATTTTTTTAATTTCGGCGTGTCGTCTGTACGTACGTATGTATCTCGTATAACTCAAAAACGATTAGCCGTAGGATGTTGAAATTTTAGATTTTGGACTATTTTAACATCTAGTTGTGCATCTCATTTTTTGATTGCAGTCGACTGAATCAAGTGTCCAAAAAAAAAAATCCAAAATTATTTCCATTTTGTACTTTTTCTTAACTACAGTAATAAGCCCTCATTAAGAGCTTTTTCAATGCCAGATGTCAGTGGTACTTATTATCATCGGTTTCAGAGTTATAGCCAAATAAAATTTTAATTAATGGATTTTAAAAGGGAAGTCAAATCGGTTCGAATCAGACTTCATCTCTTTTTTTTTTTTTTAATTAATTTAAATATATGATTTATTAATATTTATTAACCTCTGATTGCAAACAAAATTACAATAAATAATAATTCAATAAAAAACAAAATATGAAAAAATATCAGAAATTTATTAATGAAATAAAATTTTACGTACTTTTCATTAAAAAAAAAAATGTGTATATATAATTTAATAGGGGTTCAAGGAAGTCATGTAATGTCCACATCGGATTTTTTCCTTATTTCATGTTTTAGAATCTGTTCCCAAATTATTTACCCTACCTCGTGAATAGTTTCTTTTTTATATAATAAATGATAACTTCTCGGTTGTTAAAATATTCTGCAACACAAATATTCAGATCCCAAAAAAATCAATACGTAAATAATAGAAATAAATATAGGTACGCAGATAAAATATTTATATTACATATATTCCATATTATAATTGATATGTATGAGTGTAAATGAAGTGTAATCTTGTACGATCTCAGTTCGACCGTTCCTGAGATGTGTAGTTAATTGAAACCAAACCACTAAAGAACACCGGTATCCGCGTTTTAGTATTCATATCCGTATAAAAATAACTGACTTTACTAGGACTTGAACGCTGCAACTCTCGACTTCGATATCAGCTGATTTGGGAAGACGCGTTCACCACTAGACAAAGCCGGTAGATTATGTTCCGCGTGCCTTATACGGGTTCTGTCGCATTTCGGTATGAGTGTGCCGCTTGCAGTCTCAGTTCACCCGACTGCGGTTAGCGGGCCGAGCCTGGTGTGAGGCTTCTTCCCACAAAATATATATAAATACTCAAGGGTAACTGAAACCCGTCTGGGCCCATCTTTCGGATCGATCAAGGGGGCGGGACATCTTACCGAAATAAGTTCAACATTTTACGTAGAATGGGATCAGGGATATAAAGGGAAATTTCTGGATTGTTAGAAAAAATAAAATAAAATTTCTGTTTCATTGTAGTCCGAACAAAAGTGGTTTTCCTGTTACTTTATCGCTTCGTTCTATGGGTAAACAATTGAGATTTTTTGACAATAGTCGGTTTTAATTTTGATTACGCTTAAGCTAGTCATATCGTTTCAATACCGGCGTATTATAAAAACCTGTAGTACCTAAGAAAGAAGCCGTAATAAGAAAGGGAGTCCGACAAGGATGTTCCCTATCCCCGTTACTTTTTAATCTTTACATAGAACTTGCAGTTAATGATGTTAAAAAACAATTTAGATTCGGAGTAACAGTACAAGGTGAAAAGATAAAGACGCTACGATTTGCTGATGATTTAGTAATTCTAGCCGAGAGTAAAAAAGGACTTAGAAGAAACAATGAACGGCACAGATGAAGTCCTACGCAAGAATTATCGCATGAAAATAAACAAGAACAAAACAAAAGTAATGAAATGTAATAGAAATAACAAAGATGGACCGCTGAATGTGAAAATAGGAGGAGAAAAGATTACGGAGGTAGAAGAACTTTGTTATTTGGGAAGTAGAATTACTAAAGATGGATGAAGCAGGAGCGATATAAAATGGAGAATAGCACAAGCGAAACGAGCCTTCAGTCAGAAATATATATATATATATTTGTTTACATAAAAAATTAATTTAAACGTCAGGAAATGATTTTGAAAGTTTATTTTTGGAGTATCGCTTTATATGGAAGTGAAACTTGGACGATCGTAGTATCTGAGAAGAAAAGATTAGAAGCTTTTGAAATGCGGTGCTATAGGAGAATGTTAAAAATCAGACGGGTTGATAAAGTGACAAATGAAGAGGTATTGCGGCAAATAGATGAAGAAAGAAGTATTTGGATAAATATAGCTAAACGAAGAGACAGACTTATAGGTCACATATTAAGACATGCTGGAATAGTCTCTTTAATATTGCAGGGACAGGTAGAAGGAAAAAATTGTGTAGGCAGGCCACGTTTGGAATACGCAAAACAAATTGTTAGGGATGTAGGATGTAGAGGTTGTACTGAAATGAAACGACAAAAAAAAAGTAGTACCTTAGTTCATCAGTTCAGATATGACAAATTGTTTTTACGTACGGGTTGAGTCGAACCTTCGTTTTTGTGGCGAAATTTGTTATTTATTTTTAATTACTTGTTTTTTTTTTGAACGGTTGAAATTTATTTAAGTATAATTTTTACCCTAAAACGAGTAAAACTATTTAAATTTTGATTTACAGACGGAATACTAAAAATTTATTTATTAATATTGATTTTGCGTATTACTAAACAACAGTGTCGTATTGTACTGTATTGTATTACATCGTACTGAAATATTAAAGGGATATTTTAGTGTGTACTGCCAAATAGAGTGTAATAGTAGTAAAACCGTGTTGAATTGATTTCTCTCTACCAGTGATGCATACTGCGGGATAATAACAGAGATAAAAGGTATTTAAACGCGGGGTGTGAAAAGCAGCACCGGTGTCGTATAGATTCTCCCTGAGTTTTGCAACCGTCCTTTTTTCCTCGTTTGAAAATCAACTTTTAACTGCCGAATGTAGATTTCGTTGTTATTCGGCTGGTAACAAGGAATCAACGGGGATTGGCCGGTTCATTTATTTAATAATATCTTCTGAAGAAATCGATATTCATCCCGCTTTATCACGATTTATCTTTTATTTAGATATGACTCCCTCTCGCTTTCCCTTTCACCCGTTCGCTCAGAAAAATTTGAAATATTTTGTTAAAATACTTTTTTTATACTATTCCTGATTGTTATAAGCTAAATAACGTCAGTGTTATACGGTAAACTGGACGCTTACCCGACAATTTGATAATTATTCCTGATTTTATTTAACTTAGATATTTCTAGTTTGGGAAAACCGTTTAAAAAAAAATATTTTCATAATAAAAATTTAAAAATATTTCAGATTTTTTTTTTAAATGTCAGTTTTAACATTTGGCGTCAAATTAAATAAATATTAATTTAAAGCTAATTTAAAAAAAGCTGGTAAAGTATCGAATGACTTTCATGATTATTTATAATAAAATTCAAAGAGTTAAGAGCCCCCGCAAAAAAATTACTGGGGAATAAATTTTTCTAAAATATTCATATATAAGTAAAGCATATAAAAGTTTCTTACTTAGTTTTGTCTATTATCCCCTCCAGTAAAGACTAAAATGAAATTTTCAAAGAATATGTAAATTTTCGGTCCGGAGCCTATAATTTAAAAAAAAATAATACCTATATATGAAAAAGTATTAACTTTCCAAGGAGATAAAAAAATCATATATTTCAATTTTAAGCGGTTGGGGTTTGATTTTTTGAAAAAGAAAAAAACTTGGATTATTTATATACGAGGTCTATTGACCTACTATTTTTTTAATCTTTATTATTAATTTTACAAATTATTGATCCTTTTCCCTATTCACACGGTTTTCCCAGCAGTGTTTCCTCTTCGCGCAGCAGTCCTTTCTTTCTTTCTTTTTCCTGTTTAGCTTCCGGTAACTACCGTTTAGATAATTCTTCAGAGGATGAATGAGGATGATATGTATGAGTGTAAATGAAGTGTAGTCTTGTACATTCTCAGTTCGACCGTTCCTGAGATGTGTGGCTAATTGAAACCCAACCGCCAAAGAACACCGGTATCCACGATCTAGTATAAAAAAAGTAGTAGAAAAATAGAAGAATTATATCATTGTGTACATTTATTACTCGATAAATATGGTGCAAAAAAAGGAAAGTAACTTTAAAACACGTTATCCACCAAGTTGATCTAGTGGTTAACTCGTCTTCCCAAATCAGCTGATTTGGAAGTCGAGAGTTCCAGCGTTCAAGTCCTAGTAAAGCCAGTTATTTTTACACGGATTTGAATACTAGATCGTGGATACCGGTGTTCTTTGGTGGTTGGATTTCAATTAACCACACATCTCAGGAACGGTCGAACTGAGACTGTACAAGACTACACTTCCTTTACTCGCATACATATCATCCTCTGATGTAATACCTGAACGGTAATCCGCGGAGGCTAAACAGGAAAAAAAACATTAAATCGCTTATTTATATAACGTACGTAAATCGGTCTATCAATAAAATCTAAAAAATCGGTTCATTTGATGATTAGTAGGCTTGGACATAAGTTTAAAAAAATTGTGCCCAGTTGAGAGTCTTTTGTTTTTTAATCTGTTAAAAAGTATTTTTGACAATTTTATTAGAATTTTTATATTGTTTAAAAAAAAAATTTTCAGAACGATTACCTCGTCTTTAGAGAGAAGGGTGGTAGAAGAGGATAATGTTTTTTTCAGATGTTTTATATATATATTTTTTTTTTTGTAAAATTCGTAAATGATTTTTTTCCGTTTAGAGCGTGGTCTGCAGAGTGGGGTACAAAAAGTGGTACTTGGGGGTACGTCAAAAAAATAGTATAAATTTCTCCCCCCCCCGTGTACAAACACACACACACACACACACATTTTATGGGGTACAACTTACAATTATTTTTTTCTTAGGGTTACGCGATCGAAAAGGTTATGAGATAGATCGCTGGTTTAGAGGATGGTCGGGGTCCATCTAATGTTATATTAACACCCTTTTTTTAAAATCTGCATTATTTCTATCCCAATGATTGTTATTAAAGTGATACAACACACATGAAAGAGAATGAACGGAACATTAGTCGAAGAGCTGATTTCTCTGAAATTCATGATGTTTTTTTCACGGGAGCTAGTTGGGTTTTAGGAAGAAAGGTTCAAGGTAGCCTTATTTTTTGGGATACTATTAAGTATTTTTATTTGTTCTTAAAAGCAGAACAATTTTTTTGGAGGGGGGTGAATTATTCAATATTCCTTTAATTTTAATCGTTAGGTTTAGAGTGTTTGAATTCTTGTGATGCGATGTTCCCAGTCGTATAATTAAAAAAAAGAAAAAGTCCGATTCTAAAGTTAGCGTGAAAAAACACTTTTGTTACAATTAAATTTTATTATTTTTGTTAATTTATTATTTGGAATTAAATTTATTTATTTATAATTAGGAAAACCCAGGGATATACTCGGATGATGGTCGCGTACGAGCGAAAGCACTTATATAGATACCGGTAAACATTATTTTCAAGACATTAATTTTTTTTAGATTAAATTTAAAAAAAAAATAAAAATAATAGAAAAATTGAAACAAAATAAAAAAAGACCCGAGATTCATTAATTGTTTTATAACTGGGAAAAACTATTTTTTTTTTTTTAATGGGATGAGGGCGTAAAGTCAAGATACGTTGAAAAGCAATAAAAAAAGGATTACAAATTTAATACCGAAATTAATTTGCTTGCGATTAAATAAAAAAATCGATAAGTAATTTAATAAAAGGGTACTTCAATTATTTTTTTTTTTTTAGCGTAATTATGATAACAATTAATATTGAATATTTTACCGTTTTATTATAACTTAAATAATACGACATGACGGTAACGGGTATATTAAATGTGCAAGGTGTATTTTGTTTTTGGCAGTGGCGGTTTATTAAAACTTACGGTTAAGTGAGTCGCGTATAAAGGAAGTTTTAACGGCCGGTAATGTTAAAAATGTACGTTTAAATATATATCGACGGATGCAAAAAATATTTGCGAAATTAGCGGTATCATATTTATAGATAGTTTCTTATAAGATTCGCGTAAAGAAAAAAAATTAAAATAAATGTAAGCTAGTAGAAAGATACGATACGATAGCTTAGGTAACGCCCGTTAAAAGAGCAAGACGGTGTTATTAAATTGAAGCGAGATAGTGAAATCGTCTGTGCTGGCATGTAAGAGCGAGATGGGTTGATGTGTCCGGTGCGGCGATGTTTTCTTTCTTGTTGTTTGGTGTAGTGGTACAGTTAAGCAGCGGTCGGTTGTTGTAGTAGATAAAATAATATATATATATATCCACTGTATTATTTATATTATACAACTATATGGCCTTGCGCGCATGTCTTTAGTGTTATTTTTTTTCTATATATATATATATATATATATATATGTTTCTCTCTCTCTCTTTATAGTGTCTATATTGGCAGCACTGTACTTTAGTAGTAGTGTTATTTTATACGGAGGGATATGCGATGCGATGTTGCCAAACTATAAACGCCGCGCGCGGTGAATGACTTCTATCTATACGTACTTGCCATGCTATGCCGTATCACAAAATCCGAGGTATGCAGAAGCGAGTGAGGCGGCTGGCTGTGCGGGCAGGCGTACTACTAGTGCGGCGCTAGTCTTGATCTAGCCGTTGCACGCCTGTTGTTTTACTCGCTCGATCTAACCGTCTCGCTCTCGCTTTGTCACCCCCCTCTCTTCATCGAAATACCTCACTCTCTCTGTTACACATTATACGTACCGTCCTTTACCACCTAGGCTGCTCTTCTCCTCGTTCCGTTTCACTCTCGCAGACCCTTTACCCCTTCATCCCCACTTCTTCAATTTACATCTGATTGTAATCTACCCGTATTACAGTATTCACCTTCCCCAATATTAAACCTACGCGTACCATTACTATACTTTTAATCTAATATATCTCCATCTTTATCGTACACATTTACGTAACATATATATATATATATATATTTATCTTTATTTCGTTTTCATTTTTATACCGTCGTCTAACCTCATCACATACTTATTTCCATTTCTTCTTTCTATTTTTATTTATTTAATTTTTTGTTTTTTTATTAATTTAATTTATAATGCAACATTTTTGAAAATATCATGACCTACGCCATCTCTTTATTCTTTGTCCGTAATCATGCTTCATAAATGTATTTAAAAATTAAAACTAAAATTAAATGATGGTTGTATTTTATTACGTCATCATTTCTTATATATATATATATATATATATATATATATATACACACACACACACACACACACTGACTGCCCTTCCCATCTAGTCAAGGGGCCTCGCCTCCTGGTGCCTCACTGTGTCCATTATCTTCAAGCTTATAACGATAAATAAAAATTAAAATCTTTTCAGTTTATAAAAAAAACTATTATCAGTATATTGCAATGTCTTCAGAGCAACAGTTTGGACAGTACAGACCCATTAATTGATTTTTAGATGCTCCTTTGCGAAATACATAATTAGAAGCATAAATTACCATCATGATGTTACTAAATATCATAAAGGTTGGTCCAATAGCGATAGCATAAATCGGAAAAAATGTGAAAAAAAAATTAATGATTTTTTTTTACCCCTAAAAAAATTAAAATACAAAAAAATACCGAAAATGGTTTTAATATTTATTTTAAGAGTAGTTCAGAGCCGAAATCTATTGAATATCTCATTCAGTACAGATAATTTGCAATCATTGTTTGACGTTTTTTACCTTTCTTCATCCCTTTCAAGGTGGAATTTAAAAATAATCTGGAAATTGGTATTTAGATATTCACCTTAAGATTACACATATAAAAAATATGATGTCGACACCACATGACTTCCTTTACGCCTATTAAATTACATTTAGACATTTTTAAAAGTACATAAAATTTTATTTCATTAATAACTTCTGATAGTTTTTAATTTTTTTTTTATTGAATTATTATTTATCGTAAACCTTTTTTTACAATCAGGGGTTAATAATTATTAAGAAATCATTTAAATTAAAAAAAAAGATTAAAAAAATGAGATGAAGTCGTATTCGAACCGATGTGCCTTCCCCTTGTAACATCCAAATATTTCAATAATTAAAATTTTATTTTTGGCTATAACTCTGGAACCAATAAAAATAAGTACCACTTATGAAAAATTGGTTAAAAGCATTCAATGAGAGCTTATTACTCTAGTTAAAAAAAATTCCAAAATCCAAATTTTTGGATTCTTTCGATTCAGTGGAATGCAATGAAGACGTGAGGTGCACTACTAGATGTTACAACAGTTCTAAATTCAAAATTTCAATTTCTTACGGCTAATCGTTTTTGAGTTATGCGAGATACATCCGGTACATACAGAAGTCACGCCGAAACTAATCAGAATCGATTCAGGGATGATCAAAATGGATAGATATTTCGTTGAAATTTGAAAACTCAAATTTTTCGCGATAACAATATTTCGTACAAGGAAGTAAAACGAAAATATATATATATGTATGTGTGTGTGTGTTTGTTTGTTTGTTTGTTTGTTTGTGTGTGTGTGTGTGTGTGTGTGTGTGTGTGTGTGTGTGTGTGTGTGTGTGTGTGTGTGTGTGTGTGTGTGTGTGTGTGTGACGCACTGCTTTTGACCTTATCGACCGAACGGATTTTTCTCAAATTTGGGTCAAGTATTTCTACATGCGAGACGGAGTATTGATCATATTAATTAATATTTTTACTATTCGGATATCGCGAAAAAACAAACTTCAATTATGTTCAGAAGTACTTTAAAAAAAATTCATTTGTTACGTACATTGTAAATACTCTTAAATAATTCAAAAACAATTTTTTTTTACAAAAATTGAAACGTATGTTTTGTTCCTCTACCTCCCGCGTCGGATTTAATTATATAAATTGGGTTATCAAAAAAAGTCTGTTTTTTTTTTCAAAATTATGAACCCCGGATCTTAAAGTGAAATTTTTTTGTTAATTTTTACTATCTTTTATGGCCTTTATTGAAGGAGGTGTTCGATTTAGAGAAACCTTTAGTAAAGAAAATTTATTACAAGCTTAACCTATATATGAGTATTTTGAGAAACAGGTCTTTAAAAAAGTAGATATTCTTTTTTCGCTCTAACTTTTTTAGTTTTTATTATTTTTATTTTGTCGCTTTAAGGGTAATTAATATTTAAATATTTTTGTTCTCTACAATATACCCCGTATGCAAAATAAGCATTTTTTTTTCTTTACTAACCTGTACTTAATTTTAGAATAGGAGGATTAGTTTCAAAACGTGAATATAGTGGTCAAATTTTCCCTGTCGATCAAACCAGATGGCAGCGATCCTTAAGCGTGACTCAATTAATATATTAAAAGTCCAGAGCCTCACCGAAAAAAGTTTGTAATATCCAGATGGATCTGATAAAATGTATATATATGTATCGATATATATACAGGATATATATAGGGTGTCCCATATAAAACGCAACCCAACCTTATATTGGTAGGTATTGAAATAATAAAAAGGCATGTGTAAATGTAAATGTAATTTTTATTATTACCATCCATTACCTTACATTTAGAGTAAATGTTGCAAGTGGCCGCCATATTCTTGAATACAAGCTTCAATTCTTTTTACAGCGTTTCTTGCAACTTTTTTCAAAGTTTGTGGCTGGATATTTAATATAGCTTGTTCAATATTTACTTTCAATCGTTCAAGTGTTCGTGGTTTGTCGCTGTAGGCGTTTTTTGAGGTAACCCTGTAAAAAAAAATCCGCCGCAGTCAAATCTGGAGATCTCGGTGGCCACAAGACTCGACCGATAACACGATAACCGAATTCCTCGACGAAATCAGAAGTTGAACCTGCGTAGTGCGATGTCGCACCGTCATGTTGTAGCCAGCAGCGTATGTCTTCCTCTTCCAATAGTGCGATGGACCGAAATAAAATATCCTGATATCGTTCTGCATTAATTGTGTACTCGAAAAAAATAAGACCGATTATTTTCTTCCGCGATATCGCGTTCACCACACGCCCGACTTCTGCGGGTGTAATTGTTTTTCGTGGTAAACGTGGGGGATTTTCAGCGATCCAAATTCTACCGTTTTGGCTGTTTACGTAGCCGTCCAAATGAAACCGTGCTTCATCTGTGAAAAAATAACGATTCCATAACGTTAATTCCCTCGCGCAGAAATCGACGGAACCGTTGACAATATTGTAGCTGTTTCTCTTTGTCGGGCTCAAGAAGTCGATGAACCGTTTGAATGCGATAAGGTCGTAATTGTAATCGTTTGGGTCGCCGGATGAACAGTCGATTTAGACAAATTAATTTCAGCAGACAAACATCTGATCGATTTATTCGGCGAGGCGACTAATCGATCTTTGATTTCAGCGACTGTATCTGTATTCAATACCGACGCAGATCTTTTGCGTTCCTTGGTATTAACAGAACCGGTCTTTCTAAATTTTGCGACTAACCTTAATACTGATGTTTTTTTAGGAGCCGGTTTATCCGGGTATTTATGGCGAAACAAATCTTGCACTGCAACCGCTGATTTCGTAGTGAAGTACAACTAAACAATGAAAACACGTTCATCTAGCGAAAACACCATCTTGTCTTAGTGATACACTAAACGTTATGATTGCATTGTTGTTACTATCGGTAGTGTTCTACTGCGTCGCCGCGATGTTCAGATGTTTGACGAGTCCATTTCAGTAACGAATAGGAGAGTAAGTCAAGCTTACTATCCTTACTTGACTTACTCTCCTTTGTAGAAGGATTTTACAAGGAAGTCATGTGGTTTTTACATAAGATTTTTTCTGATATATAATGATTACCAGAATAAAATATCAAAATTTACAAATGTCAAATAATAAGATTTCACTTTATATAAGCTTTCATATCACCGTGAAGCCTGTTGTCAAATCCGTTCTGAAATAATTCTAAAGTTTTTTTTTTACCATTTAGCGCATTAATTTAAAAGTAATTTTAAGTTGTTTTATTATTTTTTAAAAATAAAAATTACATTAACTGTTAATTTGTTGTTTTAATGTTATAACAACGTCAAAAAAAAAAGAAACAGTCGTAGAATCTAACTTGAAATGAACTAATTGCCATTAGAAATTTGCATTTGTGTTTATTTCGTTGTTACCAACATAACAAATATAATTTATATTATCACACAATCTCTTTTAACTCATAGTCGTATTATACTGCACTCCTAGTACCTCCTACTCATAATAATGCAATAGATATTTTATATATGTATATACTTTTACGTAGGCTATCGCTTATGTATACACAGACAATTATTTTTGTGTATTATGTGGCAACACTGTAACCGTTTCCTGTTTCGTGTGTATGTTTTTTTTTTTTAATATATTTTCTTATTGGATCTCTCTTTTTCTATTTAATCTATTGTGTTAAATTATTTGACAACACTGTATTGCGATTTTATTTAAATTATATAGGCAATGTTTGCGTCTCTAAGCGTTGCGCATTAGTGAAAATAATGGTTGTTTGAAATATATTACAAACTTAAATAGCTGTGTGTTTCTGTTTGGCATGCAACACTATAAACCCCCCTCCCCTACGTTATTTCACTTCTATCGGAATTTTTTTTTCTTAATTGTATAATTACATAAGCATTTTAATATTGATCGAAAACTTAACGGGTTTTTTTACGTATTTTATTTATAATACGATAATAAACAGTTTTTAATCGGATACGAATTTTTAAAAAAATTCCTTAAAATTTTATTAAATTTATAAAAAATATTTTAGTTTAATCCCGCGTAAAATAAAATAAAAATAAACTTTTACGATAGAACATTATTCTTTTAATTACAAATTTATGAGGATTTAAGTACAGTTAAATCATTTTTGACATTTATTATTTGTTTATGACCGAACAAGTTATTTTCCTATTTTTTTTTTCTTATTATTTCTTTTTTGAATTAATCACCAAATAAGTTGGAAGCTGTTCCGCGGGAATATAAAATAGCATTTTTTTACCGTATGAAAAATTGCATTCCGGTCAGAGATTCGAACCAGCGACCTTACCGATAAGATGCTCAGACGCTACGATTCTACATGGAAGTGGGCGGGTTTTTTCTTAATTAGTTTTTGTATATATATATATATATATATATATACATATAAATAATCCGGATACACGTTTCGTTTGTTAATGTATCATCATCAGTAGATACTTCTTTTTTTTCAATATGCCCTTTTTACATTCATATTATTTATTTTATGCATAGTAAAATCATAGTTTACAAATAGAAATGCTTACATTATTTTTTCCCAGTTGACTCCCCCCCCTCCAGTCATTCTGGTTGGCTCGAATGTGAATAGTCACGAATCAAAAATTACATTCTCTGTAAGTTATGATGATAATTATACAACCGTTCTCTGTCTGAGTAAACAAAAGAAAAGTTAACATTTATAGGGTTGATTTTATTAACCCACGGGGTTGGTATTGTGGTGAACGCATCTTCCCAAATCTATACTGATTTGGGAGTCGAGAGTTCCAGAGTTCAAGTCCTAGTAAATTTTACATGGATTTGAATACTAGATCGTGGATTCCAGTGTTCTTTGGCGGTCGGGTTTCAATTAACCACACATCTCAGGTATGGTCGAACTGAGAATGTACAAGACTACACTTCATTTACACTCATACATATCATCCTTTGAAGTAATACCTGAACGATAATTTCCGGAGCCTAAACAGGAAAAAAAAGAAGGGTTGATATTCTTCGGTTTAGTTTTACGATGACAGTAGATTTTGGTCTTTGGTAAGCCTGGCATGGAATGATTTTTTTTTTAAATTATAGTTATGTTTTTTCGCGAATGATTTGTGGCGTATGTTGTTGCTTACAACAATTTTTATGGTTTTTACATAAGAAAATTTACCTATATTGATTTTCCCTTTTTCTAATGATGATGATTATTTAATAATCGAAATGTGCATTTTTGATTTCATTTTAATTTTTATATTTAGCGGTTTTTAATTTCAATACTATTCTAATAAGGTTGCAGTAGATCTTTTTTTTTTATTTTGAAAAAATAATGATATTTCAGTTGTGAATATAAAAAAAATACTTGCGAAAATAGAAATCGTGAAGTAGGATACCGTATGAAATTCTTCTGTATGAGACAAAATCTTCTGTGTAAATAATTATTACAGTTTTTTTTCTGTTAATGGTCGCTCTCAGATTTCCCAATATATTTTTCTTAAATCGTGTTTTTTTAGCTCCGTTATCGGAGTTATATGTTACTGATAACAGATTTTACGTTTATTAGATCAGTATATATTGTTACAAGAATTGATTTCTTTGCTATAAAAATATCCGAATGTTGGCTCAATTTTTCGTAAGGAATATCCTTTTTGATCCCCAGAATTTTATTTTTTATTATGAAGGGTGTTCCCTATCTCCGTTACTTTTTAATCTTTACATGGATCTAGCAGTTAATGATGTTAAAGAACAATTTAGATTCGGAGTAACAGTACAAGGTTAAAAGATAAAGATGCTATTATTTGCTCATGATATAGTAATTCTAGCCGAGCGTAAAAAGGATTTAGAAGAAACAATGAACGGCAGGGATAAAGAATTACCGCATGAAAATAAACAAGAACAAAACAAAAGTAATGAAATGTAGTAGAAATAACAAAGATGGACCGCTGAATGTGAAAATAGGAGAAAAGATTATGGAGGTAGAAGAATTTTGTTATTTGGGAAGTAGAATTACTAAAGATGGACGAAGCAGGAGCGATATAAAATGCCGAATAGCACAAGCGAAACGAGCCTTCAGTAAGAAATATAATTTGTTTACATCAAAAATTAATTTAAACGTCAGGAAAAGATTTTTGAAAGTGTATGTTTGGAGTGTCGCTTTATATGGAAGTGAAACTTGGACAATCGGAGTACCTGAGAAGAAAAGATTAGAAGCTTTTGAAATGCGGTGCTATAGGAGAATGTTAAAAATCAGACGGGTGGATAAAGTGACAAATGAAGAGGTGTTGCGGCAAATCCATGAAGAGAGAAGCGTTTGGAAAAATAGAGTTAAAAGAAGAGACAGACTTATAGGCCACATATTAAGGCATCCTGGAATAGTCCCTTTGATATTGGAAGGACGAGTAGAAGGAAAAAATTGTGTAGGCAGGCCACGTTTGGAATATGTAAAACAAATTGTTAGGGATGTAGGATGTAGGGGGTATACTGAAATGAAACGACTAACACTAGATTGGGAATCTTGGAGAGCTGCATCAAACCAGTCAAATGACTGAAGACAAAAAAAAAATTATGAAGGGATAAATCTGGTTTAAATGGGGAAAGAAAATTCCAAATCCTCTCTCTCTCACTCTCTCTCTCTCTCTCTCTCTCTCTCTCTCTCTCTCTGTGTGTGTGTGTGTTTACCAGAATAACGTTAGATTCGAAGTAAGGTATTTAAAATATATATATATATATATATATATATCATCTTCCTTTGCCGAAAAAAGAAAGATTTTTTTTTTGGAATTTTTCCAAGGTTATTACTTACAAGAATATCATTTTGAAGATCTTTCAATATTTTATGACATTATCGGGCCATTCCGAGCAGAATAAAGAAAAATCAGCCCTATTCGTCCTGTAAAACGTCTAGACGGTCTGGATATAGGTTTTCAGCACGGATTTTGCGTGTGGTACAAAAAAAAAGATAAAAAAGGAGTCGGTGTGAATCGTGTTGTAAATTCAATATGTTTTTAGCCCAATTTTTTTAATCATGTAATATTGCTTTGTAATAAAAACGCTACGGAAAAGCAAAGGGCCGCTGAAATAATATATCGACTACTTTTGGTTCGTTCAATAATGATATGATGTGAATGTATCCGTGTGATATTAAGGACGGCCCCAGATGTGTTATGTAGATTTATTGTATCCACCCCCGAAGGCTGTTGTAGTATCCCCTTTGTTTATATATTGAGTGAAACCGTGGGTTTGTTATATTTGTACACCGTATCCTAGCCGCGTTGTGTTGTCAATTTTAGTGTAATAACAGAATTTTAATTGAAGCTACGGGATACAGTTTCCGGAAACTATTGACGTATAATTGATCAGGACCGGTTTCCAAATGATGTTCCTGGCCGATAAGCCTTGATACGGATACGTATTTTTAAAACCAAAAACGCAGTAGTAGTTATTTCCCAAATGTTATTGGAACTTTTCCAAAGCCGAATTTATCATAATCTGTTAATAGATTTTCTCGTTTATTATTCGTCAGTTTTCTTAAAATGTTTTTCATTAATCCCTTGTACTACTATTATCTATATAAGTTTTGATTAATCATATTTAAATTGGATAATTCCTCACGTTACAAAATTCTAGGAACGGGCAAAGACTCTTTGTTTAGCTAAATATTTCCCTCTTAAACAGGATTTCTGAAGAATAAAGCGTTTGTTAAAGGGATAAAGTTATTACGCAATTGTTATTCGGGTTAAAACTGTTGCGATCGTACCTGTGAGGTTAACAAAATGCACTAATGTTACTGTGTATAGTGGCTTAGATTTTTTCTGTGAAGGTTTGTTTATTTTTTTTTGGTTTTCCAAAATAGATACATCGTACTTTTTCACTATCGCTCTTTTCTGTTTTAAAGTTCTTCGTTTTGAAGTTAATCGGGCGTTATTCAGATCTAACTAGATGTATATTGAAGGACGTACCTGAGATGTCTTATTTCCATGTCTGGTACCTCTACGGTCGAATTACCTTTCGGTGTAGAGAGTTGTTATATACACGTACATACAGTAGCGAACAAATTAACCCGAAGAAAGGGAATTTTTGTTCTGTTTTAGGAAATTTTCATTCTGCGGCAGACCGCTTGCCGTTTGGTGTTTCAGGTTATGTTGTTAGTTCATATACAATCAGAATTATTGGGTTTTGTGCTTTTGAAATTCATTGTCGATTAGTTTTTGGTGACCTTGTGATATCATAAGTTTGTTATTCGTTTCTAGTTAATACGATGGATATAACCCCGCCAAAGCGGACATTAACTTCTGCTCTGCTCAACACGCACAAATGACTCGAAGACAGATCGCCGGTTATTGTAGTGCGGATTTAAGTACTATAAATGGAATCGTTAAGAGGTGTAAGGAAACAGGTTCCGTCTCTCCAAAGAAAAAAAGGAAAATGCGGACGGAAAAGAAAACCCAAGCCTACACAGAATCGATTACTAATAAAAAAAAGCAAAATTAATCCACGATTGTCAGCTGTTGACATTAATAGGTGATTGAGAGCCAAGGAAACTAATGTTTCTCGTATGACAGTTCGTAGAAGATCGTTGGCAGCGGGAAGGATCGCTCGGAAACCTAAAAAGAAGCGGTTACCGACAAAGGTCATGAAGACAAAAAAGACTTCCAACGGACAAAGGAAATAAAATACGGACTATCGAGATGTGGAAAAAAGTTATTTTTTCAGACGAAACTCATTTCTTTATCCGAGGGGAGAAAGTAGTCCAAATTCGTAATTCAAAAGATGAAAAGACTACTAAGCCAGAACACCTGCAAAAAACTCCTAAACGCGTGGCCAAAAATATGTTTTTGGGAATGTTTTACACACTAAGGGCCAGCACCTCTTAAGCCTGTGGATGGGATGATTAACATACGCCGAACATATACAGAAAACACAAATTTCATTTTCCAACAGGATTTTGTACCGTGTCACACGTCAAAGAAAGCAAAAAAGGTTCTTCACAAACCGAAAGATTTGAGTGATCTCGTGGCCAGGAAATTTCTCCGACCTGAATCCCGATGTAAATTTACTGGCAACAGTAAAAAGAAGACTTAGGAAAATGAATTGTAGCACGAAAACCGAACTTATTAGTTCAGCGAATCAAAGATCGTTATTCTACCTTAGTGGAATCGATGCCAAAGAGGATTAATGAGGTAATCAAAAACAAAGGACACGTAAACTATTAAATTTGAGTAAGTTTAACTTTAAAAATTTTTTCTTTTAAAAGTTAAATTTTTTGTTAAAAATACTATGTTCGAATTTAAAGCTTTCGATTTGAAATTAAATTTTTTTTTTAATCAAAAAGCGTAAAAATAATTATCAAATTGTTGTTTAATGTTGGTAGGTTGTAATTATACGTTACATTGTCCGGGTTACTCTGTTTTATCTCTCGTGATAAGTTTCATTAACCCTACGACGATCTGTTTATTTAGTAGAAGATTTTATTATTTGCAGGAAAGTTTTCATAAAAGATTACTTTATTATTTACATGTCGTGTAGTTTAATTTTATCTTGTTTGTGATAAGCACAACGATTCCCGTAATATATTTATAATCGCATAAATAAATGTTATTTACTTTTCTACAACTGGTAATAAATCTTTACGTTATACTTAACTACAATTTTTTTTTTTAAGCCTAAATGGACTTTTGAAAATTATATTTTCGGTGTATATTCATTGTCGATTCTTTCACGAAGAGTAATTAGTTATATGCTGTGTACCGTTAGTTTATGGCATATCACTGTGATGAATTTTTAATGATAAAATAGAGTGAATAGTACCAAAATCGAATCGATTTCAATGAAAATAACCAGGTATGAAAGAAATAACTTCTAAAAGTAGCGTATAGCAGCCTATGTTCAGTAGTAATAAACGTGCATGCTAAACCATATTTACTGTTAAATGAAGAGGTAAGTGATTTTTTTGTAGAAAGTCATACACTCTTGTATATTGATATGCCGACCGAAGTAACCAAAATCGGTTCGGAGTATATTTCCTTCGTCCGGGTTGGCCCAGGCGAACATCGGAGCTTACCCGGGGTCTTCACGGGTTTAATCACACAGGAACAGAAATCGCTTCGCTCGCCATAACCCTCTAGCCAGAGTTATCCGTTCCCTGGACCTCCGAAATGTTCGTTACCCTCATGGTTGTGAGAGTAGTACTGGTAAATAACAATTAAAAGTATTCGGGCTTTATAAAAACGTAAAATAGAAACTAAATTGTAAATTTGAATTTTTTAAAGGAATCGGTCGGTTCTCGCGTGATGCGAAAACAAACAAGTAAACAAACAAAATTTCTTCTTTATTTTTATAAAAGTTATAATTAATTTTGTCATTATTTAGAATGTTACGTTAACGTAGTTTCTTAAATAAAAGAAAGACTGGTTTAAAGCATTGTAAAGTAGTTAAGAAGGGTATGACAATTAAATTTCTTCCTATCCAATTATATATATATACATATATATGTACAGGATGATTCAGGAGGAAAAGGCAATATTTTGACAACTCATTCTACAGGCTAAAAATAAGAAAAAGTTGATATAAACATAGGTCCGAAAACCCTTCGTTAGCGAGTTATACAGGGCGAAAGATTTCGCCCGGAGTTTCAGTTCCTCCGAGTAAATTAAGGCTTTCTGAAATTCTGGGAAGGTCAATTAAGGGGCAAATTCAATTCTTTCTCATAGTTTATGAGCTGGGAAATCGAAAAAAATAGTTCCCAGAACTGTATCTCTCTTAGTTTTTAAGATATCCCATGTAAAACGCCAAAAATAGCTTAATTTCGACTCTTTCCTGTAAATCCTGAGAAATTTCCACCCGGTTCGTTTTTTGCTCCACAGACCGAGTTTCTCGGTCTGCGAATTTAAAATAAATTTTTCGTACTGCAATCGATCCGATAAAACTCTATGAATTACGGTTTTATCCGATCTCGTTTTTTTTATTTTGTAATCATCCTGACACTCAATCGGCGGTCTTTCGTCATCATAGCTCGCACCACTTCGACGTTTTC
The DNA here is from genome assembly GCF_047948215.1 of Lycorma delicatula. Taxonomy (NCBI): domain Eukaryota; kingdom Metazoa; phylum Arthropoda; class Insecta; order Hemiptera; family Fulgoridae; genus Lycorma; species Lycorma delicatula. The sequence goes on along the minus strand of NC_134467.1, from coordinate 12,712,696 downwards.
ATCGTTTGTTGACGAGGTGGTCTTCCAGAATGATGGTCGTCCTCAACATTTTCTCGGCCCTGTTTGAAAGCTTTGTGCCTCTTAAAAACCGTAGTTCTCGATAGCACGGTATTTCTATAAGCTTCGAAATTCGAAATAGATTTATTCGCAATAAATCCCCCCACCTAAACGAATTTTGAAAAAAATATATTATGAACAATGCAATAAATATTTGAGCGGAATATGAAGAAAATCGATTCGTTCCATCTTGAGATATAAGGTAAAAAACAGTGCGACATACAGAAGTACAAACCTTTCCCTTTTGTCTTTTTTTTTTCATTTTCCTGTTTAGCCTCCGGGAATTGCTGTCCAAGTATTACTTCAGAGGATGAATGAGGATGATATGTATGAGTGTAAATGAAGTGTAGTCTTGTACAGTCTCAGTTCGACCGTTCCTGAGATGTGTGGTTAATTGAAACCCAACCACCAAAGAACACCGGTATCCACGATCCGGTATTCCTTTTGGTCTTTTTTTTTCCTGTTTAGCTTCCGGTAACTACTGTTTAGATAATACTTCAGAGGATGAATGAGGATGATATGTATGAGTGTAGTCTTGTACATTCTCAGTTCGATCATTCCTGAGAGGTGTGGTTAATTGAAACCCAACCGCCAAAGAACACCCGTATCCACGATCTAGTATTCAAATCCGTGTAAAAATAACTGGCTTTACTAGGACTTGAACGCTGGAACTCTCGACTTCCAAATCAGCTGATTTGGGAAGACGCGTTCACCACTAGACCAACCCGGTGGGTTAAGGTCACTACCTACACGCTGTTATATATCAAGGATGTTTTACATTACCTGTTTTTCCGTAGGAAAATCAGTACAGTTACTTTTGGGACAAACCGTATATATATATATTTTTTCTTTCTGATTTTCTTACTTAGAGGGATGGTCGATATCCGGGACAAAGATAAGTAAGTGATTTTGTGTTTTTTTTGTTTACTCTCTCTCTATCTCTGTGTGTGTGTGTGTGTGTACGCGTGCCTGTGTGTGTATAGAGATCTTTATTTTGAGTAATATCCAAGGAAAGGTTAACATAAAAATTTAAAATTTTTTGTGGGAATTTGATTGAATTCAATTTCCCTACTTTAAATCCTTCTAGGTGGTTTGGGGGAGAGATACGATGATAAGTGGTGTGTTATATCTCTATAAAATGTTTAATGAGAAAATATTTTTTTTTAATACTTTTATTGCTTTTGATATTAGTAGTATTTTTTTCTTTTTAGTCGAAAAAAATATATTTAAAAATAAAAACACCTCTTTTCTAGAATTTTCAAACGTATATAGATAGATTTTATTAGCTGTTAGGTATGAATTAATTAATTAACTTACTGGACAGGAGCTTACCGATAACAGTTGTATGTGTGACCGTTTTAAGCGTACATGGACGGTGATACGAGATCATCTGAACAAAAAATTTACCTCTAGGTCTCTTTAGTGACAATAGGCCTCCGTTTCATATAAATGTAATCCCTCGCGTTTAAGGTAAAATAATCGTGATTTAGTTCACACACCGTAATGATTTTAGGCGAAATAATGTCCCTAATTACTGTGAATAACAAACATCCATACCAAATTTAAAAAAAAAAAAAAAAAAAAAAAAAAAAAAATGTGGAGTTTGTTACCTATTAGGTCGTTCGGTCTGACACATAAATCGCATGATTTTTTTCTACTTAATCGTTTTCACAATTCGGTGCATTTAGACCACCGACTTTCTCAAACTTCTGTATAATGCGAATTGTCCGACTCCGATGGGTAGTTTTTCAGGTTTACCCTCATCTTTTGAGGTTGAATCTTCGTTCAGCGAGCCATTTTTTTCACGGTGGTGAATAGAAAAAAATCTCTGGGACATTTCCGACGGTATGAGAAAGTACTACAAAGCGTACATCATGGAATTCAACTTCAGCATCCCGAGACGTGTGTGCAAGCGCATTATCGTGGTGATAAAGCGCTTTCTTTGTGGCCAGATGTGGACGTCCGGCCAGCAACCTTAAATCGGTTCAGTAGTGAAACATAATACTTCCCGGTGATGGTCCTGCCTTTTTCTTGGTATTCTACGAACACCGTAACTGTAATCATGAATTTTCCTGCAAATCGAACCGTTATTGTTTTCTTTAGCGCGCTTTTTACCTGTATCTACCCAAGGTTTAGTCTCTGGCGTGTATTAGTGAATCCGTGTTTCTGTTATAAAACGTAGAATAAACACAGCGGAATCGCGTTTAAATAACTCTAAATGCATTTGAAAAGTGTTCAGTCAACGACTTTTTAGTCGCTTAAACAGACGCGGAACCTGTCATGCGGAATGCTTTTTCAAACCAAAAAGATCGCTCAAAATGCAGTGGACATAGTCTATCGAAATGTTTACGAACTCAGCAAGCCACCTTCTATTGGAGGGGTCATTTAATACGGCATTAAGGAGTTTTTGTGACGATTTCGTCGGACGTAGCAGATTTTGGGCCTCCCGAGCGTTCTTCTTTTTTGTTTTACCTCCGGGACCGCCGTTAAGTATTGCTTCAGAGGTTGAGATGAATGATTTGTAGCGCGTGTGTAAGTGCCATACCTGACCGGGATTTGAACCTGGGACATCCGGTTTCTTTCTTTTTCCTGTTTAGCCTCCGGTAACTACCGTTTAGATAATACTTCAGAGGATGAATGAGGATGATATGTATGAGTGTAAATGAAGTGTAGTCTTGTACATTCTCAGTTCGACCGTACCTGAGATGTGTGGTTAATTGAAACCCAACCGCCAAAGAACACCGGTATCCACCATCTATTATTCAAATCCGTGTAAAAATAGTTGACTTTACTAGGACTTGAACGCTGTAAGTCTCGACTTCCAAATCAGCTGATTTGGGAAGACGCGTTCACCACTAGACCAACCCGGTGGGTTGGGACATTCGGTTGAAAGGCTGAGACGCTACGGATATCGGTGTTCTTGATCGGATGTAAGACCGCTTGAAAATTCGCCGCCCGCTTTTTATTGTCGAAAACGAAGAGGAAGATCCTTTAAAGTGGAAACTAACTCCTTTTGTATGCGCATCGGGGTTAAACTTTTAAAACAGAATACTTTATAACTGCTCGAAGTGCAGTTTTATCAAATTAAAAAAAAAAATTGTTTGATTTACTCGATTGCCGCAAACGAACGACTAAAAGCACGCGTCTGAAACTTTGCAGGACCTATCTAAAGGATCACACTCGAGAAATATCTTGTATTTGTTCACGTTATCTCTGTATCGGGTTCAGAATTTTTTTAACTGCCTTGGTAGATGATATTTGAATTCTATAAATAACACCTTCCCTCCGGCTGTATAATATTCAACATTACGCTCAGAGAAAGGATATTTAATGCGTGTTAAATATACGCTACAATAATTTTTCTAAATTAATTTAGATAGATCATCCACTTCAGGTGTAGGAATGTTAGCAGATTAGAAAGGTGAAAAATTATCGATATAATTTTTTTTATCGTTTAAAGATATTGGTTTTCTGATTAATTATATAATGTCTTTCGGTCGAGATATAAAAATTGAAAATTTAGAGTAGATTTGATGTAAATGAAATGTTTACCGGTCGAGTATTAATTTGTTTTTAAAACAATAAAACAAGTTTATAACGTTGTAAAGAAATTTTTAAATAAGCCACGGATGGATATTTAGAGAAAAAAGTAACGAAAAACAAGAAGGTAATATAATAATGGTGGAATGGTATGTCTGTGTGTACGCGTATGTAAATAAAACAATAAAATGATTTTTAGTAGTGTTATAAAGGAGACTGTTCTTTAGAGAGGTATATTAAGTATTATTATTATTTTAACGTTGGTCGTAAGGAGTGTGTGTGTGTGTGTGTGTGTGGATGGAATGAGTGACAGTGTTGCTTAGACGTATTGTGGGTGGAGGGGATAGGGAATTATTGTTGGCCGTTCGGGTCGGCAGTGTTCGTTCGGGCAGTCGTCACATATTAGAATTTGTTTGTGGAGCAGTCGTGCAGTGAGTGTACTGTTTAACATTATATACACCAGTGGTCTTTAGATTACATCTTCGTAACCTCGCGTATCGTATCCGTTGTGATGTGGAAGTGATGGCCGATTGCCGTCGATTGTTTTCATCGCTTTAACTCGTGCCGTGTATACCCGTTTGATTTTATCGTCGTAATTTTACAAATATGATATTTGTTTTTTTTCCAAATACGCGTATCAGTTGATTAATATCATTGTCGCTACCATTTGGTTGTCGTATCGGATTCCAGTTTAACTTACCTACCGGAGGAAAGAGAAGAACGATGCTTCTATTCGACCAGTCGTCGCACTTGTAACCGGTGGACACACAACTGTTTCGTTTTATTCTTAATGTGATTTTTTTTTATCGCTTATAATATCTTGTAACTTGCACCGGTGTTTCTTGTTTTATTAAAAGTGTTTTAATTATTTAAATACCTTTTGTTTTTAAATAATATAAGGAAATATTTTTTTAAAGTACAGTATTAAAATTCGCATATCGTGCAAAAGGGATTTAATTTTTAAACCGTGTTTACAATATAGTTTACGTTAGTTGTGTTTGTTATAATATAGTGAATGTGAAATCAGTGCTACCAGTTGAAAAATTTACCTTTTTTCTTTTTTATTAAAACTCGAAAAAAATGCTTGATTTATCATTTTTATTAACAGTTATTGTTGTGGAATAATTTTGTTTTATTATATATTTTTTTAATTTTTATTTTACACAAGTGTTTATTTCGCCATGTTGACTTTTTCACCTTATTTAATCGATACGTATTACGATTTTCATAATATTAAATCTGCTAAGAAGAAAATGAAGGTAATTTTTTTTTTAACTAATTAATTTTTTTTATACACGTTATTAATATTACATTTAGCTAAACTTACATGGTTTTTATATTAAAAAAAATTGTTTAGCGATTCAAATGTTGGAATAGGCTTTTATATTTCCTCCTTAAACCATTATTAAAATAGGAATTCTAACCATTTAATAATTTTTGAAAATATTGTTTAAAAAAAAATAAATTTATAATTTCTTTTATTTAAAATATATTTAAACAATAAGAATTACTTTTTTTATGTACTTATTCCATGATGAAAACGGATGATTCCAAATTTATTTTTATTGATTTCATTAGATGACACCCTGTTACTTTTGTGCGGGGGGGGGGTATTCCTGTTATGAAGATTATGAAAATTAACGGTTTTGAGGTTAATAATGATTATGTTTTTTGGAGATGTCAAAAATACTTAAAGCACGGTATCTAATGTGTATCCTCTATTTCATCTCGACCAATTGTTATTATATTAAACATTTTTTAGCCTTTTTAAAAATCAAAACTTTTAAGATATACAGTTTATTTTTTACAATGCTTTTTATTTTGAAAAAAATATATACCGTAATTTACTTAGACGAAAAAAAAAAATAAAATGCGTCTATAAAAATCGGGTCAATAGTTTTAATTATACTATAGTAATTCAGTTATTTTTAACATATAATTATGTTGGTATCACTGCGTTGTAAAAATGTCTAAGTATACATATTACATGTAGCATGTTATATTAAAAGATTTTAATTTCACGGTTAGGGATTTTTTTTTGCTAAATAGATTTAATTTGGCAACATTGATTGTATTTATGTCAGTGATAGTTTTTTTAAACATTTTTATTATATTATTTATTTAACATTCGGTGTTTGTTTCAAATATCGCATATATAGGTGTATTGTTGTATGTTGCTACTAATTTTTTTGTAATATTTATTTTTTTTTAACGTTACCGCTTTCGGGGAATTTTTTTATATGTTTTTACCCAATTTTTATAATTGTATTTATTTTCGTTTATTCAATTACCGATGTAAATATTTTACTGGGTGTTTTATCTTTGTCATTTGTATGTCTTATTACCAACATGATTTTCACTCGACTAATTCTTCCTCCCTCCTTCCCTCCCGACAAACCAATCCTTCATTATCTTTGTAGCGTTATACACACACACACACACACACACAAATTATGGGAACACGACTTTGCACGCGTGACTGCTTACCATTTTATTTATATATATATATATATTTTTTTTTTTTAAATTTACAGCTTTCTTTTACGTTTAAATAAAACAGTACGGGAAGCTTTAAATACTGAATTGGCTTATGTAGTACCATTAAGTAAATAATTTTATTCTTTTTTTTCCTGTTATTTACGTAATTATTATTTCTTATACTAAAGTTGATCGTTGGTACTATTTTATATTTTATTATTATGTTAACGAATAACCATAAAAATTACATTAGTTTAGTTTATTTCACTTACGAGTGGGAAACTAAAGAAACTTTCTTTTTCTTTTTTTGTTTAAATTTTAATCGAATCAAACCGGTTTATTAAAAGGTGTTACATCTTTCAATTTATATTTTATATTTTACTTCTTATGTAGTTTTAAATGGTTCGTTTTTAATACAGGATTTATATGTAATATTTTTCAGTTTCGGGGATCTCTCGATTTGCACTGTTTTTAAATACCGTTGATTTCTGTTGCTATTTTATACGTTAAGTATCGTATTAAGTTTAAATATCACTTTTTTTATTGATTAGCTGTACGTAATTTGTATATTTTACCGTTAATTAGATGAGGTTGGCGAACTTAGGTTATGTCGATGTACGTACGATTCGTCAGTACGCGGAATCAACATAACGTACGCTCGATAACGTCGACTAATTAACGTTAAATATACACATTATATAAACTTATTAATAACAAAAGTAATCTAAATTCAATAATTAGAGGTACTTAAAAGTAGCACAAATTGAGTGCCCCCCCACGTTTAACACAGTAGTACTTATTTTTTAATATATTAATGTTTGCCGATAAAAAAATAAATGTTGGTGTATATATATATATATATATATATATATATATATATATATATGTTTTTGATTTTTGCACGTAATTATTACTGTAGTGTTTTAATTTAAACAAAAAGTATTTCATACCTTTATAAATTTATGCAAAATATAATCGATCTGTTTGAGGAGCGAGGTAGGAATTTTTTCTAGGCGGAATTTTTCCATACCGGAATAATTTCCGGCATTCAGTCACCGCTTGACTGAATACAGTGCGATTAACAGTTAATTCATTTCTGACGCGTCTTGGTTGTTGTGCATCCACGTGTGTGTACCCGATTACGGGCTCTAAGCATACGTTATATTTTGCAAATGTCTAGAAAAAGTTGTTTTTAGGTCTTAACCTGCTGCGCTGTAATTCTAAATTACGTTACTATTTTACTTTCGTTACTGAAATGTTAAATTTTTCCATTTTATTATTTCCGTTATAAATTTCTTTACAAAAAAAATGTGAGGTCAAAATTGTTATACTTTCCTGGCATTGGTTATTTATTCTTATATAACGAAAAAAAATAATGATACGTGAAAAAAGTTACCTAAGATTTTTTTTTAGTGTGGTGGGAGGGTAATTTATGATGAAGTTTTATTGTAAAATTATTACTCAAAGTTTAAGTAACCAAAAAAGTTTTGAAAAATTCAAAATATCGGATTTTATCATTTTTTTCGTTCCCCATTTCCAAAATCACCTTCCATGAAATTCTGTTGATTTTTTTTTCTGTTTATTGTGTTAAATGGAAGAAACTAAAAATATTCCATCAAATGTACAACCAATAAAAGGTTATATAAGATTTATTTTTTGGGTGTAGTGGTTGAATTGTGATGAAATGTTTTGTATTACTAAACTCAAAACCGTTTTAAAAATTCAAAAAATCTATATTTTTAAACTTCGATCGGCTCTCCCATCCCAGTAATACCTATAAAGTATTTTTTTTTTTGGCGAGGGGGGGTCGCTTTCACTTTTGCTATGCATAGAAAAACATTTTTTTTTTAAATCTGTTAAAAATATGCAATAAATAAAAAGGTAATTTTCATTTTTCGGGAAGGGAAAGATTGGTGAAATTCTTCTTTTTTTTTAAATGGTAAGATAAGCCTGCACGTATTTACTGAGCTTAATATAAAATAAAGTTATGTTTGCAAAATTTTGAGAAAATTGATCCCCAATAATATATCTTGCACAACCCTGTGAATATATTGAACTCAAAAATTTATTAACAAATTGTCCCATGTACAAGGGTCTAAACCTCATTTAATCGAAATCGGTTTTTGCAATCAAAATTTATTAAGCTTCAAACACGCCAACACCCGTATATACGTACGTACGTATATTGGGGTTTTGTACGTAGATTTGTTTTTGGGTCATGTAAAGTTGAGAAATACAAAAAATTCAAACCCCATTTTTTTTTTACTGATTTTCTTACAGCAGAGCTCTTTTGGTTTTAAGATTTATTCCTTTGAGATCGAAAATTTTTACAATAATTAATTATGTTTTATTTTTTTACATAATTTTTAATTTTAATATGATTTAATTGGTGTTAAAAAAACACCAATTTACGTATTTAATTTGAAAATAACTAAAACGTATGGTACGTTAAAAATATGTATTAAAGTTATTAGCTGTTAATTTTTATATATATATATATATATATATATATATATATGTCATACAATATGGCGCAAGACCTTGTCTATTTCATATTGTACATTTTTTTTCGTGATTATGTTTTAATAGAGATAAAGAATTTTTTTTTAAATGCCGTGTAATTAATCGTTTATTGGAATTTTATATAACTTTTCGTACGTCTAAAAAATAGATTTTGTTACATATATTTCCGAAAAATAAATGCATTTTTACAATTTACAACAGATTTTATTTGTCAGGTTAATTTCCATATTATACTGTGTACTGACATGTATTAACAATGATGATGCGATAATGTTCTTGATTTCTATTTTTGTAATGTAGTTTTATAATTTCTCTCTCGATCCCCTCTCCGTTCCGCCCCCCCCCCCCCGCTATTACACTAATTATAACTACACAAATGCACACATAAATACTCTTGTTTGTTCCCTCTCTTCTGATTATGTTCTCTCCTTCATTTCCTCTCTTATGACTCAAATAAATAAAACGCACGCGCGCGCACACAAACACACACACACACACATACAAATATTTTAAAGGTCGTGATGTAGATAGTTTGTTTTCACGTTTATTTTGTATGACATCAGTTTTCAAGTGTTTTTTTAATTACTGTATTTATGTAGGAAATTTTTTTTTCTTTGCGTCACAAGTGTTTAGAGAGATGTTATTAATTTTTTCTTCTTTTAATCGCGTTTAAATATTTACAGATTTTCAGATCTAGGTTTGTTAAATATGTCTAAAAATTAAAAATTTTTTTGTTATATTGTTATTTAGTATTTAAGAATATTTAAACCGTTTTTCAATTTTTAAACGTGAAAAAAAATTGGAATTTAAGAAAAGTTTTTTATCTCGAACCGAACTATTTTTCGTAAAATATTATAATCATTCTTCAAACATACGGGGAGCCATTCGAAAACATTTTAAATGGAAGGATTATATCGGTTTAAAGAATATCGAGAAACAAAAATTATTTACGTCAAAAACTTCGAGTTGCGATTAACTATTAATCAAAAAGATGATTTATTATTTTTCTTTACAGCTAGTTTCAAAAGCGGGCCGCAAATTAAAAAAAAAAAAAATGTTTAATTGAAAAATAATAAAAAAAGACTAATTTTATATGTTATATGAAGTTAATTGTTATATGAAGTAGCGGTGGACCCCATCTCTGTGACGCACAAGCTAAGGAGGATTACTCGAAAGTATTACTGACTGTCGGGCCGTCATTTGTACATGATGTACCGAGGTGCCTTCGATAGTATGACCTCTTACGCGGCGTCCGTTAGGGCGCGGTTGCTTTGTTCAACCGATATCAGTAGTTTTTCTAAGGGAAAAGACTCCTACCGCGCTGCTGTAGGAAGCTAACCGAGAGATTATGGCTGGCTATCAGCCAGATTAAGTCTCCATGCGCTTTAATGGTGGACAGGTACTTGCTGGCATTCAGCGGTCGCGGCGGCGAATTGCTGTCTTTGACGAAATAAATTAATTATTGATAGTCATACATGTTTCAGTAGTTGACAGGGTGCGCCTACCCGTTTTAGTGATATTTGACAAGCGGAAGATAGGAGACGCAAGCGAGTGGTGTCTGGTACCGCGCTTATTCCGCTCACGCTTTTAGGTTAGGTCTAGGAGCTAATTAGGACACTGGTCGCTAAACTGTTTCGAGGCTCAGTAGCCGTTTGTGGCACAGACATTCGGTCTTATGCTTTAGGGCGACCGAATGGGGTGGTGGCGGCAGAAATGCCAAGTGGATTAGACTTAAAGGGACGGTAAATTGGCCGTCTAGATCACTGAACCTTACTTCCTTAGGTTAACTGTTTACAGGATGGATAAAAAGCGAGGTATAAAAAAACAAAAATTGACACGCGATGAACCGATCGCTCGCATTGTCGATGACGCTGTCCCAATCGAGAAACGCGAAGATATCATTAAATTAGCGACAGAATTGTACGTCAAATTAGTTGAAAATTGTATCGATTAAACGTTGGAATTTTCGCTCATTTATTGTAAATTAATATAGTATATATAAACCATATTTTAAGCAAATGTTAGGTATGTAAATTTTTCAAAGGTATAAATTTATTGTACAAAAATAGCTGTTTTTTTTTTTTTAATTTTTACTAATTCGTTAACATTTTTCCGCTAAGTTTGTTCTGTTTTGTTTTTCATAATAAAAGTCGACTCTTTTTTTATATTTTCGTAGACTTCATTACATCAACTTTTTCAAAATTAAATTCTCTAAAAATTTTGAAAATAAAATGTACGCATTTAATAGTCATTCAACAAAATTATTGTACTTAAACCAAAAAAAAGGGTATTTTTCGTTACCGAATTTTATGTTTTATGTTTGATAATATGGAAAACAACTACGAGAGATACAGTTCTGGGAACTGTTTTACTTGATTTTCCAAATAAAAAAACATAAGAAATTAAATATACCCCCCCCCCCACATAACGCCTTAAAAGTGTCAGTATGACCTCATTTCAAAGGGGAGGAACTAAAATCCGGGCGAAAGTTTTCACTATTTTTAACTCTATAACAAAACGTTTTCGGAAACATGTTTGTAACGTTTTTCCTTATTTTAATCTGTGGAATCGATTCGCAAATTATTTCGCTTTCCTACTGAATTTTCCTGTGTTGTAAATTAACCTTTCCAACAATTAAATAATGAAACCTTTCCGACAATGAAAAACTTAAATTTAGAGAACGTTCCTACGTCGAAAGATCTATTTTTTTTTTATTCTAGACTACCCCATCAAGAGTACCCGGGCGGAAGATGGTTAAACTCAAAACTTTGAAATCGGTTTGCGAGACATTATTTATTGTTGAAATTTATTGTTAAAATGCCAGATAATTTCTCTCCGCGTCACGTTGTTCTAGAATGAAAGAGTCTATTAATCGGTTGTCGATCATGCCGTAACCAAACGTTCACCGAAAATCGTCGGTGGGGATTTAATTCGACTACAGCGTGTGGGTTTTCTTCAGACCATCGATGTAAATCCTGTGTGTTGTTTATGCCGTTACGGGTAAAAGTAACTTTGTTCGAAAATAGTACGAACGGAATTAAACGGTAATTGTTGTTAAGCCTACCAAGGATTAACGATAGATTTGTATAACTATTTTTGGTTAATATCGTTTTAAAATACGTTGTATGATCGGCAAGCGTCTTAGACCGGTGCCACAACCGCTCAGTAGGAACGGGTACGTTTCCCGCGGGTGTGGAAGGGGAAGCTTGTTTTGTCCTTGAAACTTTGTCCTGAAAAGATAACAGCGGTATCTTTGTTCAGTAGAGAGTGGCAACCTGGTGACCGAAGACGTGTTTTCGATTCTCGGCGGATCATTGTTTTTTTCAAAGCGGATGAAACAAACGGGAAGACGAGTTTGTGTCGAATTCTGTTTGAAAACCTTGAAATCAGCTTCGGAGACTTATGAACTCTTAAAAACAGTTTTCTTCTGGGATAAATGTCTAAGCCCGTCAGATGTTTTTATCGTGTTCATCAGATTCAAAGACGGCAACGAATCAGTCGAACATGACTTCCGGATCGGCCAGCCTTCCGCTTCAAAAACCAGAGAAAACATTATAAAAGTTCGCGATTGAGCGCGCACTGACCGTATATTTACAATTAGTAACACGGCTGGTGAACTAAATTTAAGTTTCTACGCGGTTCAGTTTGTTTTAATTGAAGATTTTAACTTGCGTCGAGCTTCTTCGAAATAAATTCATTCCGTCAGTAGAAACGACCAACTTCGTGAAGCGTCTCAAGAACTCATTAATCGAACCGAAACCGATTCTAATTTCTTAAACAGGTTAATCATAGGTGACGAATTATAGGTTTACAGGTACGTCCTAGAAACAAAGGCACAATCATCGCAGTGGAAGGGTCCAAGTTCGCCACGATTGAATAAAACGCGACAAATTCGGTCGAGTGTGAAGACGGTTTTCGAGTTTTTCTTAGATTGTAAGGGTATCGTGCATCACGAAGTTTACTCTTGGGAACAGTCAGTGAAACAGGAATACTATAAAAGTGTTTTTCAGCGTTTGCCCGAAAATGTACAGCAAAAAGACCTGCATTTTGGCAAGACAAGAATCGCGGTCCTTTACCGCGCAACTCACCGGCTCATCGCGCGTTCTCGATCGCGGAATTTTTAGCCAAATTTCAAATTCCTGTGGTTTTCCGACTTCCCCATGACTTAGCTCCTACTGTTTTCTAAACTGAAATTTTTGCCGAAAGGGAATCGAATCGATTGAAGATATCCAGGCAAATACGGTGAGGATTTTTAACACCGTTGAGAAATAAAATTTTCAGGGATGCTTCCGGTAGTGGAAATACCGAAGGAGCCTGTGCGTTCAGTCACAAAGGGGCTAATTCGAATAAAATCAATCACGATGGCCTTTAAGTACTAACATTTTGAAATTAAAAGCCCGATCTTAAAACTTTCCGACTTACCTCGTACGTTAGTATAGTAATATACTTACTAATATTTATCGTTTATAACTTGATGAAAATTACAACTAAATCTATATCGTTGTATTTAAAATGATTTATAATAAAATGACTGACGGTGGTTGAACTCTTCACCAGAAATCAGCTGATTTTCGAAGTCGAGAGATCTAAGATTCGGATCGCGGCGAAGGCAGTTGGTTTTATGTGGATTTGAATCTGTACTATGGATACCGGTATTCTTTGGCGGTCGGATTTCAATTATAACCAAAGTCTCAAGAAAGGTCGTCGTGAATTTTCCAGATTTCATGTTTACCAGTACATTTACACTTAATTGCAACTACGTCAGGTCTGACGTGCCGGTAGTGGTTATTATGTTGCCTAGACACACACCACCCGGATTTGGCAGTTGCTGGAAAACCGGTCGGAGAAATATATATATATATATATTAAAAAATATTCGTTATACTGAAAGTTATAACGAATATCAGTATAATGATATTTCTTTTAATTAGTTACAATTATATATAATTTTATAGATGTTAATTAAATACGTATAATAAAAAAAAAAGGTTTGTATGCAAACGCATACGTAACGTTATGTTTTTGGTACTGTTGTTACCGTAGACAGGGTACCTATCGTGTGATACTTTTATTAAAAATAATGGAACCGAATCTTCGAATGTTACCTATATGTGTTTCACTTGAGGGTGGAACAGAAACAGGTAACTTATTAGATTCTATTTTTTTATTACTGTATACGTTATAATAATTTTTTTCTCTTTAAAGAACAGATCGCACAAATGTATAATGTTTTTTGCACCCTTTTGACCATGTATAATCCGGTTTTTTCCTAAACGATTAAAAAAATATCTTAATTAAGGTTAGATTTTTGCTACGAACTAGTATTTATATCGGGCCCGCCGATCTTATTTATTTGCTTATTATAATTTGTTTCTCTTAAATTCACTTTCTTATTTTACTTTCACTTTGAGAAGAAGTAAATAGTGAGAATTTTTTTTACCGTACAAAGATCAGAAGTTTAATCAATTTATATTTGTAAACCTTAAAAAAAATGCGAATATAAATTACATTTGACAAAAAAAAAAAAAAAAAATAAGTTCACTCGGCAGTCGGTTTAATTCTAATTCATATCATAATAATTCAGTATTGCCGATCTTCGTGGCGGTGTGGTAGCGTTTCAATTTTTCATCCGGAGGTCCTGTGTTCGAATCCCGATCAGGCATTGCCTTTTTTTATAAGCTAAAAATTTTCATTCTCATACGGGGCAAAATGATGAAAGCAGTCGATGTTCTGTCATTTCAAAGAAAAAAATTACAGTTTATTTCTGGATTGTAATATTAACGAGTTATTTCATTTTTCATACTTTTAACAACAGTTAAATATATATATATATCAGAGTTAAATGACATATTTTTCCAAAATCCGTAAACGTAGAAGCTAAAAGTTAAAAGAATTAATTTAAAGTTGTCGACCAAAATATAACGGCCATTTAGAATTGTTGACTAAATTAGACCAATTTGGTCTAGGCAATTTGGTCTAAATTGACCAATTTGGACAGAGAAGACCAATTTGGTTTCAGGAAAAGTATAGGGACAAGGGAAGCAATTTTAGGCCTCAGATTAATAGTAGAAGGAAGATTAAAGAAAAACAAACCGACATACTTGGCGTTTATAGACCTAGAAAAGGCTTTCGATAACGTAGATTGGAATAAAATGTTAAGCATTTTAAAAAAATTAGGGTTCAAATACAGAGATAGAAGAACAATTGCTAACATGTACAGGAACCAAACAGCAACAATAACAATTGAAGAACATAAGAAAGAAGCCCTAATAAGAAAGGGAGTCCGACAAGGATGTTCCCTATCTCCGTTACTTTTTAATCTTTACATGGAACTAGCAGTTAATGATGTTAAAGAACAATTTAGATTCGGAGTAACAGTACAAAGTGAAAAGATAAAGATGCTACGATTTGCCGATGATATAGTAATTCTAGCCGAGAGTAAAAAGGATTTAGAAGAAACAATGAACGGCATAGATGAAGTCCTACGCAAGAACTATCGCATGAAAATAAACAAGAACAAAACAAAAGTAATGAAATGTAATAGAAATAACAAAGATGGACCTCTGAATGTGAAAATAGGAGGAGAAAAGATTATGGAGGTAGAAGAATTTTGTTATTTGGGAAGTAAAATTACTAAAGATGGACGAAGCAGGAGCGATATAAAATGCCGAATAGCACAAGCTAAACGAGCCTTCAGTAAGAAATATAATTTGTTTACACCAAAAATTATTTTAATCTGAGGAAAAGATTTTTGAAAGTGTATGTTTGGAGTGTCGCTTTATATGGAAGTGAAACTTGGCGATCGGAGTATCTGAGAAGAAAAGATTAGAAGCTTTTGAAATGCGGTGCTATAGGAGAATGTTAAAAATCAGACGGGTGGATAAAGTGACAAATGAAGAGGTATTGCGGCAAATAGATGAAGAAAGAAGCATTTGGAAAAATATAGTTAAAAGAAGAGACAGACTTATAGGCCACATACTAAGGCATCCTGGAATAGTCGCTTTAATATTGGAAGGACAGGTAGAAGGGAAAAATTCTGTAGGCAGGCCACGTTTGGAGTATGTAAAACAAATTGTTGGGGATGTAGGATGTAGAGGGTATACTGAAATGAAACGACTAGCACTAGATAGAGTATCTTGGAGAGCTGCATCAAACCAGTCAAATGACTGAAGACAAAAAAAAAAAAGACTAAATTAGGAAATAAATTAACGGCTTCGACACCAAAAGCAAGCCGAGAATTGAAGGTTGTTAAAAAAAAGAAAGTTTTTGCACGATACTTGAATGCTATCTAAGTAGAATAAGTTAGTGTGTGTTTTATAATTACATAAAGCTAAGTTAAACGGATTTCTTTAGCGACGTGGAACAACCTTTGTTATATTATGGATTGTTTTATACGGTATGATATAGGTCTTAAGGCCTTATCGGACTTTTTCGGTCTGACTGTTTTTCATCCCAGATTTTTTATAGTCAAACTCCAACCGCGTGTTCAACAGATTCAATTCTTTAGCAGTTCTAATCTTTAACTATTGTACGTTTAACTATTAACTATTCTTATCTTTATTACTTTTGTACGTTACCTAAGTGAGCGCAAAACTTGTACGGACTTTAGGCCGACCGGTCCTGAGACGTGCGGTTAAGTGAACCCCCGAACGCCAAAGTTTACCGGTGTTCTATATCTAATATCGAAATCCGTACAAAAGAAATTATCTTTTAAACGATTAAAAAATAAAACCCACTTACCAACAACGTTTTAATGCGGCCTAGCGCTTTCGGAAACGAATTCCATCTTCGGCTTAAATTTTTTTATTAACTAAAACTTTGTCATCATTAGTATAATTGTTATGTATAAAGGTGGTCGGCATGTGTTAAAATTGCGTTTTAATGCGGCCTAGCGCTTTCGGAAACGAATTCCATCTTCGGCTTAAATTTTTTTATTAACTAAAACTTTGTCATCATTAGTATAATTGTTATGTATAAAGGCGGTTGGCATGTGTTAAAATTGCGTTGACTTAACGTCTGTCATAAAGGTGAAGACATTAGGCATAATATGAGATGAATTTATTTTAACTCGTTACATACACGGTTCGTCAGGTGAAATTTTGTCGTTAATTTAATGTAACGTTCAAATAGAGCGACAATAAGCCGAAGTTAAAATTGTAACCGGTTCTATCGAGGTTCGGTTTATCGATTTTAATTACCCGATGGGTAATATTATTTTCATCCTATCTTCAAAATCGATAAAATTACGTAGTTCGACTGGTATATTTGTTAAAAAATCTATAAGATCCGTCGGCACGATCGTAAGGATGGTGACATTCTGGTTCATTACAGTTAGCAGTATCAAAAAGCCTGTCGACCTTGATGTCCAAAAATAGATATTGCTAATATTTGCAATATAAATAATTTTTTATATAATAATATTTTTGTTAACATATGTACATATCTTAAATTAATTTGTTTAAAACATTTTTTTTTTTTTTAATAAAAAAAGTTGAAATAGTATTAAAAAAATTGATTGCATTATTAAGGAGGAAATTTTATTCCGTTCCGCACATATTCGATCGTATCAGGAATTTATAGATTTGCTACTCCTCGGTTACATAAGCTATTGTTTGTGTATATTTCTGGAGAGTTCGTGGTACCATGATAAATAGCCGTGTCGCAAAATGTACCCTTAATTATAAAATAAACAAATTACGTTTTAAAATAAATTTAAATATATGAAATAGTTATTGAAAAACTTCAAAATAAAGTAAAAATTAATCGACAAAATTTAAATGGCGTTAATGCAAATTATTCGCGCATATATTTATGCGCATATAAAACGGGTTGGTTAAAATCCTGAATTTTTTGTTTTTTACTTCCTTGTACGAAGTAAAGGAAGTTTTGTGATGGCGAACAATCTCGATTTTCAGATTTCAACGGAAATATCCATTTTGACTAGTTTCGGCGAGACGTCTGTACGTACGTATGTTTGTCGTATAACTCAAAAACGATTAGCCGTAGATCGTTGAAATTTTGGATTTAGGACTGTTGTAACATCTGCTTGTGCATCTTCCCTTTCGGTTGCAATCGAGTAAATCAAAACCGTCAAAAAAAAGCCCAAAATCCAAAAATTTAGATTTTATACTTAACTACAGTAATTAATAAGCCTTCATTGAGAAGTGATATATCAAAGCGGTACTTATTTTTATCGGTTCAGAGTTATAACCAAATAAAATTTTAATTAATGAAATATCTGGATCTTACAAAGGAAAGGCGCATCGGTTTGAATCCGACTTCATTTCCTTTCTTTGTTTAATTTAAATGTATTGATTTGTTAATAATTATTAACCGCTGATGGTAAAAAACAATTTACGATAAATCGTAATTCAATAATAATAATATTTAAAAAAATATCAGAAGTTATTAATGAAATAAAATTTGATGTGTTTTTCATTTAAAAAATGTGTATATGTAATTAATAGGCGTAAAAAGAAGTCACGTGGTGCCCACATCATATTTTTTTAAATAGTTAATTGGTATTATTTAAAAAATAATATTGTTTTGTGTAATAAAATTTAATAATAAGTTTCTTACACAAAAAAAAATACTATTTTTACAATAAAATACAAAAACAATAATATTTTCAACTAAAATGGTGGGTAGATGTTTTTTCTAGTATTTGTTGGAATTAAATAAAAATGATAGCTGAAGTATAATAAGAACTTTTCTAATACAACGAAATATTGTATTATTCTCTCTTTCAAACATTTTTTTATTAATTATTTAATATTGTATTATTTAGGGATTTTAAGAGGTCTATTTTCTCTAACGTTTACGAATATAACCTCACT
This sequence comes from Lycorma delicatula, assembly GCF_047948215.1. Classification (NCBI taxonomy): domain Eukaryota; kingdom Metazoa; phylum Arthropoda; class Insecta; order Hemiptera; family Fulgoridae; genus Lycorma; species Lycorma delicatula. Next base: position 12,694,262 of record NC_134467.1, on the reverse strand, counting down.
TTATATTTAGCTCATTCCACGAGTGCGTGCCTTTCTTAGCATTTTTTTTTTATTTTTAAACCAGGCCTCAAAATCATCCCCTTTCACCAAGTAATAAAATGCTATCTTTTTTTATTGAATATTTTTTAACCGAATTTTTTGTAAATATCTTCCTAGGCGCAGTAGTAATGCAAAAAAATACTTTGGTGGGGAGTATTGTTGGTGGAGTAGCCTATCGATATTTAAAAATATCGATTTTTTTCAATTATCCAATCCTCTCTTTAGTAATAAACTCTTTAGTAATTTTACTTTTAATAATAATATTACAATAAAATTTCATCATAATTCACCCCTTCCTTAATAAAAAGAAATCTTACGTAACTTTTTATTGGTTTTTATGGAATTTTTGTTTTAGTTGCTTCCACTTAACATAGTAAACGTAGAAAAATCTAAGATTTTTTCGGAATGTGAGTTTTGGTGGTGGGGAAAGTTTAAAAAGAAATTTATTTTTGGTTTATTTAAACGTATATTGATAATTTTAATAAAAACTTCATAAATTATACTCCTCTGAAGAAAAGTAATGTTAAGTAACTTTTTTCACGTATCATTATTTTATCTTATCCTCTATATAAGAATAAATAACCAATGCCAGGAAAGTGTTTACATCTTTGTTGTTAGATATTTCAATTTACGTATTTTTAATAAATTATGTAAATACAGGGTGTCCCATATAAAACGCAACCCAACCTTATATTGGTAGGTATTGAAATAATAAAAAGGCACGTGTAAATGTAATTTTTATTATTACCTTACATTTAGTAAATGTTGGAAGTGGTCGCCATCTTCTTGAATACAAGCTTCAATTATTTTTACGGGGTTTCTTGCAACGTTTTTCAAAGTTTGTGGCCGTATATTTAATACAGCATGTTCAATATTGACTTTCAATCGTTCAAGTGTTCGTGGTTTGTCGTTGTAGGCTTTTTCTTTGAGGTAACCCTTAGAAAAAAATCCGCCGCAGTCAAATCTGGAGATCTTGGTGGCCAAAAGCCTCGACCGATAATACAATTACCGAAGAATTCCTCGACGAAATCAGAAGTTGAACCTGTGTAGTGCGATGTCGCACCGTCATGTTGTAGCCGGCAGTGTCTGTCTTCCTCTTCCGAGAGTGCGATGAACCGAAATAAAATATCCTGATATCGTTCTGCATTAATGGCGTGCTCGAAAAAAATAGAACCGATTATCTGCTTCCGCGATATCGCGCACCACACGCCCGACTTCTGCGGGTGTAATTGTTTTTGGTGATAAACGTGGGGATTTTCAGCGCTCCAAATTCTACTGTTTTGGCTGTTTACGTAGCCATCCGAATGAAACCGTGCTTCATCTGTGAAAAATAACGAATCCATAACGTTAATTCCCTCGCGCAGAAATCGACGGAACCGTTGACAATATTGCAGCCGTTTTTCTTTGTCGGGCTCAAGAAGTCGATGAACCGTTTGAATGCGATAAGGTCGTAATCGTAATCGTTTGGTCGCCCGATGAACAGTCGATTTAGACAAATTAATTTCAGCAGCCAAACGTCTCATAGATTTATTCGGCGAAGCGAGTAATCGGTCTTTGATCTCAGCGACTGTATCTGTATAACACCGACGCAGATCTTTTGCGTTCCTTGTTATTAACAGAACCGGTCTCTCTAAATTTTGCGACTGACCTTAATACTGATGTTTTGTCAGGAGCCGGTTTATCCGGGTACTTATGGCGAAACATATCTTGCGCTGCGACCGCTGATTTCGTACTGAAGTACGACTCTACGATGAAAACACGTTCATCTAGCGAAAACACCATCTTGTCTCTAGCGATACACTGAACGTTATGATTGCATTGTTGTTACTATCGTTAGTGTTCTACTGCGTCGCCGCGATGTTCAGATGTTGGACGATGTCCATTTCAGTAACGAGTAGGGGAGTAAGCTTGACTTTTGAAATTTCATGGATGAGAGATTGATGGGTTGCATTTTATATGGGACACCCTGTATATATATATATATATATATATATATATATATATATATATATATATGCGGGAATAAGTTTTAATTTTGTAAATATTGGTCGACGTAATTCACATTTTTTTTATTTTATTTCGGGCCCCGCAGAAATAATTTTTTCATCCCGTTTTTGTATTTTGAAAACTCGTTTTACCTTTTTGTGGGTATCCCCGAGGAGAAAACGTAATTATATTTCAAAATGTAATATTCGTAGGCGTAATAAATATTTAATAATTATAAAAGGGTTAATATGATTTTTTTTTGCGTAACTGTTGGTAATATTATTCATCAAAGACGAACAGTTTTTTATATTGTTTCTCATCGTGTCGTATATGGAGGATTTTAGTGTAATTTTTTGCGGTTAAGTTGGCAATGCGTAATACGAACGGTCCTGCGATATTTAAAAATTAAATTACGGTGTAGCGTTTTAATATTTAAAACGTCTTTCATTTTAATAGCGTTCGAATGCGCTAAGTAAACGCGTTGTTACCGCTATGTATCTAATGTTAGATGCTACGTCGCTTAGTATGGGAGTTTGCAACACCTTAAACGCACGCTGCTCCGTACATGTAGCTATGCGATTACTTTTTTATTTTTAAATTTTATTTTCTGCTCTCTGTCGGTTAGTTTTATAAATAGAAATACTCTACTCTTATTTAACTGTAGATTTATATATACGTTTTATATTTAAATAATAGTGTTACATCCACTACTGTGATTCGGACGGTATATTTCTCGTTTGTTATGCGTTCTGTGCTTATTGAAGTACAGGCTTGTACGTTGCTATGTACAGGTCGAACAAAAAGTTACGGATTATAGTTTTTCACATTTTGTATCTACACGTTATACTTAAAACTAAATGAAATCCTTAATCGATTTTTTTTTTCATATACAGTCGCTTTTGAGTGAATAAGTATGTGCGCGCGCGCATTGTTCGAAAAAGTTTCGTACGGAAGTTCGTTTATCTAAAACGGATTAAATTCTTTTATACATGTTTTATTCTAAATTGTCTCTTTAAAGATTAAATCACCGCTTGTGTGTTTTTTAAATTTTAAAAGTCCGTCCTTTTAATTATTTAATCTTTAGAATTGTTTTATTAGTTTTCTACGTATTGAAATATTTTTTATAAAATTTCTCGCTTATGGAAAATTAATGTTTGTTTTAATTTTGATTGGTGTTGCTGCTATAAGTCACAATAAAAATATCGGTTGTAATTCTAGTTATAGCTTAATTATAAACTTACTTCTTCTCATTTATTCTGCGCCGTTATTTCCTACGTTGGATTTTTTCTATCGATGTTTGTATTTTATATTCGTGCCTTTTTAGTAACAGCAAATAAATAATTACCTCTTTCTTAATATTATTTCTTATTGATAATAGAGGAAACGAAAACTTTTTCTACCGTGTATATTATAATTGGATCATCGCTAGATATGATGTTATAATAATAATGGTTTCCGAATAAATTGTGTTATTGAAGTAAATTAGGCGTCATCTTGTTAACAATAAAATTATCCAGATTTAACCTAGTAGAACGTAATTTTTCAAAATTTAAAATTTACGCTGTTTTGAAGTTATTAAAAGCGTATCTTATTTTACGTATTATCATCTTATTACCTATTATGCATTTTATTTTTCTATTATTTCCTACCGTTCGAGTTACGATTTGTAAAGCTTTGGCAAGGGCGGACTGGTTTATCAGTTATCAAAGGTGTGGTCAGTTCCTTTCATTATTTAAAAATATGAGGTACAAAAATAATTTAATAACAAAAAAAAAGTAACTATAAATCCAAATTTACATTATATAAATTGTTCAATTAATGTATTTAAAAATTAAATTTTTTTGTGTATTTCTTTCTTTTTATTATCGTTATTATTGTAATCTAGTTTTGCTGAATCACGGCACATAAATATTTATCGGTTTATTTATGTAGTAATTCGTTTATAGAAAGCAGAATGAATGAATATTTGATACTTTAACTGAAAGTTGTTTTTGTACAAGCGTTTTGTACGTACGTATATGTTTAAAAAAGTAATAACGATAATAAAAACGTATTATGAGCGATGGATTTCATTTTAATAGATAAAAACGTTTTTGTTACGTATATAAAAAACGAGAATCGAGAGAGGGAAATTTTAATAGCAGAAAGGGAAATTTTGTTTCCTGCTGTAACGTAGTTGAACGTCTGGTGGCGAGAATGTCGAGCAGCAAGCACCGTGCAGAGTGGAATACTAGTGAAATGCCCCAGTCAGTGTGGCACGAGATGCCGTCTAGGTGTGACGTTGTGTTTTGACGCGCAGTTATGTGTGCTCGTCAGTGCGCGTGTGTGTGTGCTGAAATGCAGGTTCGCCCTGCAGCGACACAACATGGACGCTGTTGTCAGAGCTATGTTGCTATCATATTGGAGACTCCATCTGGTTCGTGTTTATGTGTAATTGTTTTTTTTTAATTAATTAAAAAAAATTTGTTTACGTATATATATTTTCAAAATTGTCTAAGGATAAACTGGATTTCTTCGTGTTTTTTTTAAATTTGTTTTTATTTTAGTAAGAATGAAAAAAAAATTGAAGAATTAATTTGATACATTTATTTCTTCTGTACGTACCCGTCGTTGACCGTAACCTTGTGGTATTATTGTTATTATTTTTTTTTTAATGAAACGAAATATCCCTACCCAATGTGAATTCATCCGTATATAAAAACGTATACCGTAAACTTCAGTTATACCTTAACCTATTTTTTTTATTAAATTATAGATAAAGAAATTTCCCTACATTTTTTTTTAATTCGAGTATAACGTTTGGTAATAAAAACGTAATTAAATTTGTGTTTTTTTCAGCGTTGTATATATATCTGCTTTTCATATGAATTTTTTGAAAAAACAGTTTTTTTCGTTTTTATAGTGTGGTGATTTTAATTTTCATTATCGAAGTTCATTCTTCACTCATTTTTAAGTGTAAAATTAATCGAGAAAGTGATTTGGTTTTTTTATCGTTTAAAAAAAAAAAAATTCGATCAATTTTACGCTATATTTATTAATGTTTCGTATTGTTATTTAAAATTTAAATAACTTATCGTACATACTTAAACTGAATAAATTTGTTGTTTATCGATCGATTTCAGTGGAATTTTTTATAGATATATATATATCAGAGGAAGTTTGATTAGATAGGTTTTCATTGAAAATGTATAAACAGTGTTGCCAATATAAGAAAATAAAAATCGTGTATTTTTTTTATCTATTTTTATATTTAAATTTCCAAGTGTTTTTCATTAATAAAACTAACTAAAAAAAAAAATCTATATTTCCTATCAGAAAAACAATTCTTTAAAAGGTAATTTAACTGTGTGTTCCCGATTAATTTTTTTAATTTATTTATAATTAATGATTTTAACAAGGATACACTGTTTTAAAAATAATTATATGTATGTTGCTTATTAATTTGGAAAGAAACATTTTATTTTATTTTTTTTAGACTAAATGAAACTTAGTTAATTAAAAAAATTACCGGTTACCGGTGCAGTTATTTTCAAAGTATATTTTATATTATTTCTTACTGTTACATGTTTTGTTATTATTTCCCGTTTAATTTAAAATATTTCCCGTGTTTTTATCTTTGTTTTATTTTTTTATAAAAAACAAAGACGTTTTCTTTTTTAATTAGGTTATCATGTTTTGTATGTATTTATCCTTTGGAAAACGTTACCGGTTTAGATTATTCGTGAACAAAAAATTATTAAGAAATTAAAGTAAAATTTAAAACATATTTTTTTCTCTCCTGTAGTGTACGTTGCAATCTGTTCAACTAATCAACCCTAAGCAACAACCTTCCACGGCTCGATGATGAGATGAGAATGATTGATATATATTACATGTAAATTAGGTGTCAGTCACAGGTCGACCGTACCCGAGACGTGTGGTTAATCGAACCCAGACCGCCGACGTACAACGGTATCCACTTAATAATATTGAAATCCGTATAAAAGTAAATAGCTGTTGTTAGGATTCGAACCACAGAACCATCGACTTTGAAAATCAGCTGTTAAACAACCGATTTGCGACGTCGAGTTTATCATTAAAATTAACGATACTTTTTTTTAAATACAGAGTGTCCCAGAAGTTTTCATTTGTAGAAAAATTAACATTTTTTTTTTAATTTTATGAAAACCATTTTTTTATTTATATAAATGTACACAACTACCGTTGTTTCGAACGCGCATTTCGACGGGTCTCTTTCACCGCTGAAGGACATCTATAACCCCATAAGTTTCCGTTCGTAGCAAAAATAGACATTTTTTTTATTAAGGTCATGGTATTTCAGGAAGATATCAATAATTTCAACGCTTAGTATAATTGCAGTTATGCTTATAACGGGCGTTGTGATACGTTTCTTGAGATGATTTATATTTCGTATGTTTTTTCGATACACCACGACCTTAACAAAATATTTTCCTATGTATGGAAAAAATTGTCACACGTCTACATACCGGATGTCCAAAGGGACGCTCAAACATCCGGTTAGAATTTTTATTGATCCGATATCTAGTTTCGTGCTAATTAGTATGCCCGTGTAAATGAAAACCGTACCTCGTCCGATATGAAACTTAGCGTCGGTTTTATCTGTATTTGTTTTTGAGAAGCCAGCCGACCTAATTAAGACGTTTTGTTTGTCTGTTCTCTTTAATTTGTTAAATAGTTAACAGTACAGCGTGTTATTTTAAATCGTTTAAATTCTTACGGTAATGTGTATTTTGTGCTGATAAATTACGTATTTTTTTTTTCGGACCGGAGAAATTCTTCATTGAATATCTGCTACGGCGTTTGGAGGGCTAATGTGAAAATCGGACTATTTATTTTTGCATTTAAAACCGACCTATTTGTATACCGTTTATTTTTAACCCGAATCGTGTATTGTATTCTTTGTTTTGATATGTATTCTGAAATATTTGACGTGTTTCTTGAAAGAATCTAGAACGTAAAGTAGCTTTCACTATCAACACTTTCCTCGATTGAATAAGTTATTTTAGGAAGAAAAACTAAAACAGATTCTACAGTAGTAGAATTTACTACTTGATAACAATAGTCGAGAGTAATAATATTTAGAACCTTATATATATAAAATATAAAAATTTCCTTTTAAACATTTTACTTAAATTGGATGGTCAGTTCGATTTTGTTTATTTTTTACCACTCATATTAACTCGCTGTTGGACTATGCATGTGAGATTCACGGTACGGAACCTTTCAGTCGAATTTTGAAGCATTTCCGCTTATCCATTCGCTGTGTAATTTTCCACACAGGTTTGCTCCTGATAACACATTTTAACAAAATTTTCAGGTCGCTAAGTCGCCCCTAATTGGAATGAAAAAATGTCCCTTGAATTTACGCAACCTCGTTTACATACATATTTTGTTAGCGAAAGAAATTTTTAAGCGAGATATATATATTACGGTGTACAGTTGTTACCAGAAATTCTGTGTAACAGCGAACGAAGTTTTGTAAAAATTTACTACTTTTTAACCGGATCCGAATTTTCCGACGAAAATCGCAACCGCTCGTCCGATTTTCGCGATTCAAACGACGTAACTGTTTAACTCATCGGGTATTTTCTTGATCGACCGTATCTTGGTTATCCGGAAATTAAATCGTTTAGCCTTTTGTTTCGATCGCATTCAACTACCGTAAAACGTACTATTCCGATCTTTCGCTAAATACGCCAAGTCTGTACGCTAGCGTAGCTGAAAAGTATAAACCTATAAAGAATAAAAAGTAGAAAATAAAAAAAAATGTTTAAATTGCCGCTCTTAAATTAAAAGCGCTAAAAAGGTAAAAAATAATTTTAGGACGGTATCGCAGAATGGATTTGACAATAAGCTTTGATCGTGATATGTAAGGTCATATCTTCAAATTAAAGACCGATGGTGGAGGCCATCAGTCCACATCTTTGGCCATTGGCAAACACATCAAGTTTTTAATTTGAAGCTATGACTTTCACATAATCTTACATATCGGTATCAAAACTGTCAAATCCATTCTTAGATACCGTTTTTAAATTATTTTTTACCCTTTAGTGCGTTTAATTTAAAAGCGTTTAATTTAAAAGTTTTTATTAATTGTTAAATTATAAATAAATATTGCTCATTTGTGTATAAGTAACTTCCCCTACGGTTTATCTATATGGATAATGAAAAAGCTATGATCAGAGGTGCGTCATAAAATAAACAATTAGTTATAACGATAAACAAATAAAACCGGTTACTGTTTTTAATAACCGGAAGTATAAATACAGGGTAAAAATTAGTTAGTGAAATACGTGAAGATATTTATTGAATTATCTTAGTATATATTTATTTTTGCATTTTTACATTTCCGATACAGAAATTCGGTTTTCTAAAAAAAATTGATAATTAGTATCTTTTTAAAATTCTTCCATAGAGATAAACTTTGTTTTTTTCAATGATTTTAAATGATGATAAGAAATTGTGTACTGATTTTTCGAAGAAAAGTACGGTATTAAAAATACGGGGGGAGGATGAAAATTAATTTTATTTTGCGTTTTTAGATGTGAGGAGTATGAACTCCGTTCATTTGAGATCTATTTTATTTATATAAGGTTATTTATCAAATTATGTGACTCCAAAACTACCGGGTGAATTTCATTGAAGTTTAGATATGGTATAGTAGTATATGTGAAGATTGGTCGAGTCGTTCTTGAGCTATGCTCGATTTAAGATAGAAAAAAATTTGAGGTTATGTTGATTTTGCAAAAATGTATTTTTCATGCGCCACTGCGCTGGCGAAATACATAATCAGAATTGCAAACTGAAATTATCATCACAGTGTTACCAAATAGCGGTAGCATAAATTGTTAAAAAAACAATTAAACGAAAATGATTTTTAGATAATTATCTAAAGAGTATTTGCAAGACCAAATTTATTGAATATTTCGTTTAGTACAGTTGGAAATGGAGAAAAATTTGCTATCGTTCTTAAAATTCTTATACGGTTTTTGTCATCTCTCTCAAGGTCGAATTTCTAAAAATCTACAAATCTGTTTTTAGATTTTCATATGAACATTACATATACCAAAAATCAAGTTGATATCTTCAATTGTTGCTGAGAAATTAAAAAAAAAATCTGATTAAGCAACACATGACTTCCTTGTACGCCTGTTAAATTACGTGAACATATTTTTTTAAAAAGTACATACAATACAATTTTATTTCGTTAAAAACTTCTGATTTTTTATTTATTTTTGAATTCAGTAATAATTATGAATAATTATTATTATTATAAATTATTCACCGTATAAATGTTTTTACAACGAGAGGTTAATTTATTATTAATAAATCAATATATTTAAATTAAAAAAAAAAAAAAGAGATGAAATCTGATTCAAACCGATGTGCCTTCCCCTAAGATCCAAATATTTCATTAATTAAAATTTCATTTCGCTATAACTTTTTCTCCCTACCCTTTCTGGGACCGCGCATGAAGAGCATTGCATCTGAAAGGTGGGTGGGGGTGGAGTATCACGCCGTCAGATGCCGATATACGGAGTGCCCGCGCCCGCCCTCTTCGCTCAAAGACTACCCCCCACATGCTCGAGAGGCCTCTAAACGCTCCTCAAGAACATGTCCAAAATTCAAATTTTTTAGATTTTGGGCTTTATTTTTAGATACTTTTGGTTTAGTCGATTGCAATCAAAAGTGCACGTCTAGAATAACAGTCGTAAATCCGAAATTTCAACACCCCACGGCTAATCGTTTTTGAATTATGCAAGATGCATACGTACGTACAGACGTCACGCCGAAACTAGTCAAAATGGATATTTCCGTTGAAATCTGGAAATCGAAATTGTTCGCCTTCACAATACTTCCTTTACTTCGTACAAGGAAATAAAAATAGTAAATTCCATTGTTACTCTATTTTAACCTTTTAAACTCGGAATTTCAAAGAAGTCTTTTCTTACACTGTAAGAATAACGCGTATATAAATTTTCACCATTTCATTTTTACTATTTTTTGTTGGACGTTGATTATGAATCGGACATTTTACTTGTCCTTTTTTATATATAGATTATATTTTTATTGATATAAGAATAATTTATATTTCTATAACAATTTTTTTTTTTATTGTTTTATTTGTATAACAATTCGAGTTAGTTTTATTCCGTACTGGATTTTAAAAAAAATGTTTTAATTGCAGTGTCATAGTTTTGCGAGAATCATAACTGTTTGAGTAATTTTCACTTTGTTTTATAATCTTTATTTAATCTAATTTTTTTTAATCGATACATTTCATTGTAACAGTCAAACTATTATTATTTTTATCTTAGTATATAAAAAGGAACGGGTATTTTTTTATTTATTTACGTACTTGTTTTTTTTCAGTAGAGATTTATTATTTAATATACAATTGTACAGGTAGGGAAATTTTTTCCGTTTTTTCCCTCTTTTACGTTAACTTTACGTTGTATATATCGCGTTATATCTGTTGTGATATTTTTTTTCCGTGACAAACATCTTACCTTTTACATTTAAATTATATCTTCAGCAGTATAATTCGATACAGTCGGTTGAATTAATTTTTTTTCGTTAAGTTGGTAGTTGTGCTTCTATTTACGTTTAGTTTACCGTATTTTTTTTCACAGATTATTATTTTTATTCCTTTTAAATTGTAATTTTATTAATTCTGTGTAGTACGATACGATAGTTTTTTCTTCTTTATAAATAAATTCTATTATAATCGCTTACAGTGTAGCAATTTCATCGATATAATTTTTGTCGTTTGACACTTGTTTCTTTTTCAGTACAGGTCAACAAATAACGGCTTTTATTACAGTTTTATTAAGAAAATATAGGTTTTTATAAATTATAAAATTTTCACGAATTTATTTATTATTTTTCTTGCCGGGCGATTCGAAGAGGAATTCACAGTTTTAAAAACGTATAAAAATTTATTTCGACAACTTACAGATTCGGTTTAGGTCTCGTTTCACGGAAAAGTAAAATGAAGTGTTTTGATATCAAATTACTTAGTTCTATGAAAAATTCACTTAGTTCATTAGTACCGAATTCGGCTACCAGCGTACAGGATTGTGAAAAATGGATACGTTTACCGGTGCTCGCTATACGTTTTGGTTTCACGATTTGCATTCGGCAACTGCAGTTCAACTTAATTTTCGTAGAGTACGGTAGGGAGCCTTCTAGTCGGCGTACAATTTACCCGTGGTACCAATACTTGGTTCAGACAGGTCCTTTTTTTTTTTTGTTAAATATACAAAATCATTTTGACGCCCACGCGTCCCTGAAGCTTTTGTGGAAAAAATCGGAGAAATTATTGCGCGTAGTCGGAAGAAATCCAACTCGACGTGCGTCGCGTGAATTTGCAATTCCATTAACGATTGCACTTGAAGCCGTACAAACTAACCGTGGTTCAACTTATTTCACACGAAGACACAGTTGCTCGTCTGCAGTTTTGTGTCGAAATGATGGGTAGAATTGCAGATGTAGTTTTTAGTGATGAGTCAACGTTTCACATCGACGGCAAGTTGAACACCTATAACTGCCCCGTATGGAGTAGCGAAAACCCTCGGGAAATTTTGCAGCGCCATCGTGGTAGCTGTAAACAAACAAAGACTGTGCAGCCCGTTCTTCCTGGAGACAACCGGAAATGTTTTCTTTTATGTGGTCGTGCTTCATAATTTTTTTAAATTTTTCAGTTAGATGTTGATGAAAAAGTTGGACGCCATTACAGCGGTGAAATTTTATCGTTACATCATTACATCATTACTAAAGGTTTATTATTTAAATAAATCAAAAAAACTTTTTAAAAATTGATCAGTCTGTCAATCCCCTGGCTACTTTTAATCCTCCTGATACTTTTACGCCACTCTTGGCGATTTTGTGTAATTAATGGCTTTAAGCCCATCGTCAGCATATCATTATGATGATGGGTGGTTCTCACGTACAGGTAAGTGGGCGGCCTCTGCCCCTATTGCCGTCCTTTGTGGTTAAAACCTGTCGGGTCATATGAACTTCACGTCTACTCATTACGTGTCCAAACCAGAGTAAATGGATTTCTCCACTTTTTTCTGCGGTTTAGCTATATTTTTTTAAAGAGTTAATCGGCTTTCTTAGCCTCAGTATTCCCCTAAAGTATTTTTTTTTGCCTGTTACACTACCAAGGAAGTCATTAAAAAAATTCCATGAAAAATATGCGATAAGTAAAAACAAATAGCTTTTTTGATTTTTCGGGAAGGCGGTATTTTAGGGCTGAAGTTATTTTTCATTGTTAAGGTAAGGTGCATTCGTATACTCGGGTTATGCTTGCAAAATGTTTAGAAATTTGACCCCAAAGAAATTATCTTCCTCCCCCACCAGTTGGAAATAATGATTTAATGATTCAAAAATTGATCAAACAAATTGTCGTCACATACGCAGCCTGTGTAAAAATTTCATTAAGGATTGTATTATCCCACAATATGTTATTAAATTTCAAACCGCGCCACGTACATATGTACGAAATTTATCCCCACCATTTTTGGGGGGGGGGGGAGATTCCCTAGGTCATGAAATCTTGAAAAATGAAAAAAAAATCCCGTACCGATTATTATTTTTTCAGAAATAATTAATAATTCTTTATCCTAACTTCGGTCAACTTCTTCACCCCCAAAGGTAATACCGGTCTACCGATTTTGAAGAAAATCAATGGACGATTTTATAAGACTGAATACACACAAACGTCTATCTGAAAAAAATAGATCTTTTGGATTACAGAGAATTGGAATAGAATATTTTTCCGTAGATTATTTACAATTTATTTAAATCAATTTTTTGTTGAAATTTTTCTAAAATCTCTCTTTAAGGCACAAAACTTAAATAAATAGACAAATTGTTTTTTTTTTTTACAGTTCTTTATACTTTCCCGTTACATCTATAACAGTATATTCCGCTTTAACGGGGAAAATAAAATGAAAATTTACGTTACAATTTTTTTATTTATTTACAACGTGCGATTTTCTTATAAACTTACATATAATGAATCTTTTTCTAAATAATTAATATTGAAATATCTTGATTTAATGTTTAAAAAAAAGATTCCTAATTAAAGAATATTTTTCTATAGTAATGCTATAACTTACGTTATAACATTCTAAATAATTAATAATGAAATATCTTGATTTAACGTTTAAAAAAAGATTCCTAATTAAAGAATATTTTTCTATAGTAATGCTATAACTTAGTTTATATACAGGTATAACAAAACTTTTCCCAATTTTTATTATTTGTATTTTTTAAATATAATTTTCGTGAATCGTAAGATCTCGTATCTTTTACAAAGGTCGTTTAATAATGAAAGAGATAAATGACAACAGCGGAAATATGAAACTAAAAACGGCCGACTATTAAGTCGGCACTCCTGATATGTAGGAAATATCAGCTATTCAATAAACAATAGCCATTATTAAAACGCGTATTTATTTCAAAGTATTTCAGCTTCGCTTGAAATTTTCACCGAATAAGGTACAGCTTTTTGTTTTACCCCGTTTTTCTTAAAACCTTAGCGGTCTGGGACCACTTTTATCCATTTTTTGAGAAAAAAACCATACGGAAATACCAAATTTACCCCTCGATTTCTACCCGAAGAATTATAGTACGGCTTCATTTCACAGATTGTAAGAAAACAGGGCTAAATGATTCGCGAGCTGAAACTCGCTAAAAGACCGTTTTCTGATCTATATTTATATGAAATTTTTTCTTATTTTTAGCTATAGAATCATCTCCAGAGAGATTGCCGGGCAATTTAGAATCACATGTATAAATATATATATATATATATTTAAAAATCGCCGGACGAAATCAAATGATTTTTGTATCTTTTAAAACTTAAAGGGAAAATTTTACGTATAACTGTATTTGAATTAATCTTCAGACCTAAACGAAACATATCGTAATTTACGTGCACTAATATATACAGTAGATAACCAAATCACCTGATAATATGACGGCCGTTTCACAATTAGACAAATGATTGTAGAATAATTATTATTTATTCGACGACAATCCTTGTCTCTATTAGGCATTTATCCAATTTTTATGTGAACTTTCTAATTCAAATTGTAAAAAGAATTATATTACCCTAACAATTTTATTACGGTTTAATTTTCATTTACGAAAAGCAGAAAGCAGGGCTAAACGTTTCGCAAGCCGAAACTCGCTAACGAACCGTTTTCTGATTTAAGTTTAAATGAACTTTTTTCTTTAGCTATAGAGACATTGCCTAGAGGTGGCAGTGTAATTTAGAATCACTCTGTATATAGAAATAAATATTATCGCATTTTGATTTATTTATTAATTTACTCTTATATAATTTTAATATCGATGAATATTTAGCATTAATAAATGTATGATCCGTATTCTGTCGTAAATATCATGTATATTCCAATTTGTATTTCACCAAGGTTATATATATATATATGTATAATAAGTAATTATTTTTTATCAGTATATTATCGATTTTAATTTATGTTGTATCACGTGTTAAGCATTACATTGAAATAAGGTGAAAGTAAGTTTTCCTTTATTTTATAAACTATATATATTAATAAATAAATTTATATTTATAACAGATAACTAAATTAAAATAACATATTTATGTATTAAGTTTTTTTTTTTAAGGTTTGTAGAGTCCGCCGGTCAGTTATTAATAGGCAAAAACCACTCGCCGCTCACAATATAGAAGGTTAATGTAACAGTGAATGTACTTGATTATCGTATCTTTAGGTCACATGTCAATATGCCAGTATTCTATTAAACGAGATCGAAAAAAGAAAATATTAATTTTAATGAAAAACACGCGTCTAGGTGTACTAAAATTTTCTTTGCCAAAATAAAAAAAAAAAACATCATTAATTTAGCTAGGGGAAGTATCATCAAAAATTGAGTAACGATTTTTTTTTGTAAATGTTTAGTTTTGGGGTCCAAATAGTTTTTCTAGACCAGTGTTTCACAAAAATTTTAGTTCCACGGTCCCCAAAAAGTAAAAAAAAATAATATTTCGAGAATCCCCCCTCGATCTAAACCCAATGAAACCTAGTTTAGTTAAAATTATTTAGCCGGCGGGTATGAAGTGTGTAAACATGAGCGATTTACTGGTTCCAGCTTGATGTATTTATAATTTGGTATTCTTATATAGTATTCGCTTAGAGAGCGTCATATTCGAACATTAATAAAAATGATTTCTCGAACAGATGGTATCGAATACATTTAGCGAAAACGTCGTTACAGATGCTAATTTACCGGTCGATATTCACCACCGACTTATCGATATGTCTTTCGAAAAAACGTGACAGCTACGATTCATATCTGATTATTTACATACATTTTCGTTTTCTCGTCGAAGTGAATACGGAAATTTAGTCGCAGAAGCGATGAAAGTATTAATCCCTTTCGCCACGTCTTACCACCGTCAAAAGGGTTTCACGTTTACGGTTCTGCTAAAAGCTAATTATAAGAATCGTCTTTTATCACTTGAAAACAATTTGCTTTTGTATGCGTTTCTAGTTAGAAACGCATACAAAAGCAAATTGATCCACGTATAGAGAATCTTTTAAATGAAACACAAACGCAACCGTTTCAACAGTTTATTTTTTGTACGTGTGTACTTTAGAATTGTAAGTAAAATGTTTATAATAAATGATTTTTTTCTCGTAAAACGATTTCATTACGGTTTACGTTTAAAGTTTTACGGTAATTTCGCGGTCCCCTTTCATATCATCGCGATCTCCAGGTTAAGAAATGCTGAACTAGACCAAAAGGAATCTTCCCAAATCAGCTGATTTGGAAGTGGAGAGTTCTAGCGTTCAAGTCCTAGTAAAGTCAATTATTTTTACACGGATTTGAATGCTAGATCGTGGATACCGTTGTTCTTTGGCGGTCGGGTTTCAATTAACCATACATCTCAGGAACGGTCGAACTGAGACTGTACAAGATTACATTTCATTTATACTCATACATTTATCATCCTCTGAAATAATATCTGAACGGTAATTCCCGGAGGCTAAACAGGAATATGAAAACAAAAAAAGAGCAAACGGAAAGGTTTGTACTTCTGTATGTCGCACTGTTTTTTTACCTTATATCTCAAGATGTAACGAATCGATTTTGGGCAACATAAAACCGATCCCGTAACGTAACCGCTCCAGAATCGGTCGGTTATGTTGGAATTAAATTTTTATGATTGATACGGATAAATTAAATAAGAAAAACTTAATATAAATGTTTCATTTGTTTAACTTATTGTTACAAAAGATGTTCAAAATAACCACTCTGGTCATCGATGTACTTTTGTGCTCGACCTATCATATATTCAGAGTCGTCGACGCAAAACGTTATCAATCTCGTTGATTTTACATTGAATTTTCATCTTCAGTTCATCAATATTGTGGGGATTAGATGTATAAAGTCTCTCCTTTAAGTTGCCCCGAAGGAAAAAATCGCAAATAGACAATTCTATCTGTCCACCATTAATGTTTTTCGAAAAGCCAGTCTCAATAAAGTAGTTTCGGTTTGTCTGTCGCCTTCGGTTGTAATGCGGTAAGATTTCAATTTTAATTCGTGAAGAATTTTGCAAGATGTGTATTTAATAATACCGGATTAACTTGCGTAGTGATTTTTTTGAACCGGCAGTTATTCTCCTTTCAATATCGGCAACGGTTTATGGTGTGGTAACGGAAGGTTGCCTATTTCGCTTTGCATTAAAAATCTAACCTGTTTGACATTTTTTTTACCTAAATCGTGTAAGGTACTCTTCGCTGGGATACAGGCAATCGTAAATTTTTCTACGAATACTTGACGTGATTTCTTCAAACGTTCTAGAACGAATGTAGGGCTCGACTTTAGCTATCCTCTCCTTGATTGAATAAGGCATTTTACACAAAGACAACTGCACCGATACGTAACTACCTGACAAACGGCAGCAACAATCAATAATAACATATACATCCACTAGTCGCGCTAGTTGTGCGAGAGTCTTTCATAGATAGTGTTGGGTAGCGGTTTCATTATGCGTTCGGTTTTATGTTGTTCGCTCTGTACTTCACATATATATACGAGGTGTGATCAAAAAATACGGTGAATGAATTTTTATAGCGGTAACTGGCGACGCTACATCCATATGCTGTAATTTGTCCGATAGCGTGATCAACTGAGACAGGCAGGGACAAGTTGTAACACGTTCGAGCTTGACAGAGCCGCTAGACTGAGGTTGTGTTTATCGTGTCTGTCGCGCAACATGGATTTTGAACAACGCATTAACATTAAGTTTTGCTTTAAGTTGCAAAAGAGTGCCAAAGAAGCTCACGGTAATCGGTGTACGGCGATAATGCGGTAACTTTGAAGACCGTGTAAAAGTGGTATGACCGATTTAAAAACGGAAATGACAACGTGTGGGACGTCCGTTAACCTCAAAAACAGTTGAAAATGTGCAAAAAGTGGAAACAACGGTTCGTTCAAACAGGCGAATGACTATTCGAGAGCTATCGGAAGACCTTAACATCTCGTACGGATCCGTTCAAAGCATTTTGCGAAACGACATACGAATAAAGCGACCAGAAAAATGATCCGATGGCTTCCTTCTTCACCACGACAACGCGCCGTGTCAGACCTCGCTTCTCATTCGCGAGTTTTTGGCCGAAAAAAGTGTTCCTGTCTGTCCACATCCGCCATACTCACCGGATTTAGCACCGTGCGACTTTTGACTCTTCCCAAAAATTAAAACTGCGCTTAAAGGAAAACGTTTTGACACCGTTGCTGACATTGAGAGGGCCACGACCGAGCAGCTGAAAGCCCTTCCGAAAGACGCCTTCCAGAAATGCCTCCAGTCATGGAGTCAACGTTGGGATAAGTGCATTGCTAGCCAAGGATAGTAGTTTGAAGGAGATTAAATTGAATTCTATGTAAAAATTATTCACCGTATTTTTTGATCACACCTCGTATATATGCGGCTATTAAGTGATTTAAGAAATTATTTTAGTTATAAATTTAAATTATTTATTTTATATTTAACATTGTAATAAAAATTTGTCACAAAAAATATTCTCTATTCAGTCGTGTTAGTACATTTTTATTATATAAATAGAAGTCAGACCATCCTTAATTTTTTAATTGCAAAATCTTTTTTGCAATTCCCGGTGTCACCAGAACGTTTTCCGGCCAAAGGTTTGCTGTGCAAGGTGTGTTATTTGCACACCTTTTTGAATACTTCGTCAGCTTTGTTTTTTTTTTTTAATGAGGAGGGACCTGTTATAAATAATACGCATCCTGTGCCAGGATTATTAGTAACAGTAGCCCATAATTGCTTTCTTTAATTTTAAAATACATTGAAATTAGTTTGTTATATTCTAAAAGTAATACATACTTTCTGTTCATCATACGGATTGGTTGTATAAAAAATAAACATCCTTACTCTCAGAAAAAGCAATTTTTATTAGTTTGTATTTTTAAGTTCATCATTTTGCATGAAAATGTTTCACGACTTGTAGTATATAATAATAAAAAATAAGTATACACTTCTTATTTTATATATATATATATACATATATTTAATGATTATATATATATATATATATATATAATCATTAAAATCGGCTATATTAAAAAAAAAAAAAAAAAAAAAAAAAAAAATGTATTAAAGTTGGTGTAAAAACATAAATTCTTTTCCCAAGGTACGTAAAAGATTAGTAATCTATTTCTTGATGAATGTTAAATATAAAAAATACGGATTGAGGAGGCGGTAATTACTACCGTGTGTGAGTTAAGGCTGTTATTTGTTACGTATTGATTTTTAACCTTTTAGTTTTTTGTGTTAATATTTATATTAAGTGACGTGATACAAAATAATATTACAACCGTACATTATTATTTTTTAAGTAGATAATCATTAAAAAAGTTCTATTGATTTTATATGGAAGAATTATAGCGCAGTAAAAATAGACTACAAAGAGGGTATAATAAGGGGGTCATTGACTTTTTGTTCGAAATATTTCCCTTTATTCACTAATTTACGTTTCTTGAGACTTCTAACGAATAATCAGTTCTATTTATAGCGTTGTGAAGCGAAGGAAATGGGCGTGAAATTGTTTTTATTTTTTTTTATTTTTTAAATTGAACAAAGAACAAAAAAAAATGTTTACTGATTTCGTCAAAGGTTATAAAATTCGTACAATCTATCTTATTGCTTTCCTGGTTGTAGCAATTACGAAAGAGTATATAGATTTGTAAAAAAAATGTAAAATATTAATCTTTTCTTAGTAAAGTACTAAACAGTACTTTAAGGAGACATTTTTTTACAAAAACCAATTAACAAAAAACAAATAGATTTAAATAAATTGTGTAAATAATGTGCTAAAAAAGTTTTTATTCCGATGCTCCCGGTCCAAAAAATCTAATTTTGTCAGACGGACGTTTGTACGTATGTATATTGGCCTGTATTTTGTCTTATAATCCTGGACCCCGACGATCGATTTTCTTCAAACTCAGTAGAACTGTCTACCGACAGTTCTACTATCTGGGGGGAAAGAATGTATTAAATTGTTGAAAAAATTGGGGAAAGGTGTGGGGGGGGTGTTTAAATCGAAATAAAATTTCAGATCTTTATCGGAGCATTTCAGAAATATTTTTGTACTTACAGAAGTTTTTTTTATCGAGGTCACAAATTAACAAAAGTTTTAATTTAATGATTTACCGCTTCCCCCCCCCCCCCAAATGGCTTTATATTTTTCTTTTTCGCTATATTCTTCTTTTTTTTCAAAAAAGAAATTAATTTCAGTTTTTGTGCATACACAGTTTGCAAATCAAAAGAGGTTAAAAAAACCCCACGGGGTTGGTGTTGGTCTAGTGCTGAACTCGTCTTTGCAAATCAGATGATTTCGAAGTCGAGAGTTCTAAGGTTCAAATCCTAGTAAGTTACTTTTATACGGATTTGAATACTAGATCGTAGATTTTTTTTTGGCGGTTGGGTTTCAATTAACCACATATTTCAGGAATGGTCGACCTGAGAGGGTACAAGACTTCACTTCATTTACATTTATACACATCATCCTCATTCATTCTCTGAAGTAATACCGTACACTAGTTCTGGAAGTTAAACAGAAAAAAGGAAAAACCTTCGAAAATATTTAAAACGTTTTGCCCTTTCCTCTTCAATGGCCTGTTGTAACAAGTAATATTTTTTTTTATTTAAAAAAATAATCGAAATCCATCTTGCATTTAAAAATTATTCAAAATTTTAAATCTTACATCTCGAAAGGAAGTCAAAAAACCGAAAAAATTTTTAATTTTTTCGGTCCCCCCTCAACGATACCCTATCTGCCCACAGTGTTACCCGTCGGATTATATTTTCAAGAACCCACGGGTCGCCGTTCGGGAGGGGTTACGATGGGGTGCCACTGTAATATCTCGGCACCCGTTCGTCCGATTTTCACGATTCAAACGGCGTTTGTATCAGCAGGTCGAGCCCTAACTGTTTAACGCACCGGGTACACTCTCGATCGATCGGATTTTGGTTATCCGTAAATTAAATCGTTTAGCCCTACGGTTTGATCGCACTCACACACCGTAAAACGTACCGTTCAGATTTATCGTTAAATACGCTCAAACCTGTAAACTAGCGCAGCTGTAAAGTACGAGTATAAACTTATGAAGACGGAAAAGTAAAAATGCGTTCAAAAAAATTTTTAAATTCCGCTATTAAATTAAACGCACTGAAAGGTAAAAAATAATTTTAGGACGGTATCTCAGAATGGATTTGACAAAAAGCTTTGATGGTGACATGTAAAATTATGTGAAAGCGTAGGATTAAAAATTTGAAGTTTTTGCCAATTTTTTCATATGCGTCATGAATGGCCTAAAGCACAGTGGAGCACTCTATATATAAAACATGTTGATTCATAATCAACGGCTACCAAAAATTCCTGAAGATAAATTGATTAAAATTTTATATGCATGTTCTTTCTTTTTCTTTTTCCTGTTTAGCCTCCAGGAATTACCGTTCAAATAATACTTCAGAGGATGAATGAGGATGATATGTATGAGTGTGAATGAAGTGTAGTCTTGTACATTCTCAGTTCGACCGTTCCTTAGATGTGTGGTTAATTGAAACCCAACCGCCAAAGAATACCGGTATCCACGATCTAGTATTTAAATCCGTGTAAAAATAATTGGTTTTACTAGGACTTGAACGTTGGATGGAACTTTCGATTTCCAAATCAGCTGATTTGGAAAAACGCGTTCACCACTAGACCAACCCGGTGGGTTATGAATGTTCTTTCTTATTACGATGTAACTGCACGCTAAGAAACGTTTTTTTTTTAATAATTTCTCGGTAACAAATGTTAGTAATAATTTGATTTTTGCTGTGTATAATTTCAGATAAATATTTTAAAATCATCTAAATTTTTTGCAATTCGATCTTGAGAATGGTGAAGAAAGGTAAAAAAAAAAATACAAATAATGATTGCAACTTTTCCTTATTTCTAACTATTGTAAACGAGATATTCACTCGATTTCCGCTTGAAAATATAAAAACCATTTTCGGGGTTTTTGATTTTTAATAGTATAAATTGGTAATAAAACGTGCATTGTTATTTTCATTTTTATCATTTTTAATGCCATCGGTATTGAACCAATCTTTATGAAATTCAGTAACATTGTGATGGTATTTTATGTTTATAATTTTGATTATGTATTTCGAAATATAACATCTAGCATAAAAATACATCATTGTTGCTATGAAAAAGTTATCATATACTGATAGTTTTTATAAATTGAACAAGTTTTATTTTATATTTATTATTATTATTATTCTTGCAAGCGCTGGTTTAATGAACACGTGGAGTTCCAGGAGGCACAGCTCCCTGACATATCCTAATTAACATATAGCGCGGGCGAAGCTTCGTCTGTTATTCTAGTTCTTTAAATGGAAATAGAATATGTTTGTATATAGTTACTGTACGTCGTTATTTTGTTTATTTATTTTTTTATATTGAATGTTTTGTTGTGTTTTTCCTTCATGAACAATTTACTGCTTCCCAAGTAAGCAGATTATTCTGTTTTCACTATTGTAAGTTTTTAACTATGAGAAATTTTCAACGTAATGTATTTAGTAGCTATATAGATTTTATATTTAATTTGTACACGGGAATAAACTTTCGCGGTTTTATATTATTAATTCGAGAGAGTATTACATACACGTTCGGCTCTCGGGTCTTTTTTAGGTTTTGAATTATCGATGTATTTTTAGTTATATTATCGATCAAAAGGAAAGAAAATTCGGTAACAAAATTAAAAAAAAAAATTGCCCCGATTTTTCCTTAGTTGTGTACAAAGTAGAAGGAAGCATTGTAATCGCGAAAAATTTCGGTTTTCAGATTTCAACGTAATTATCCATTTTGACCATCCCTGAATCCATTTAGTCACTACTAAAGTAGTGGTTTAATCCACTAATTTTGATTAGTTTCGGCGTGACATTGTACGTATCTCGCATAAGTCAAAAACGATTAGCCGTAGAATGTTGAAATTTTGGATTTAGGACTGTTGCAACATCTGGTTGTGCATGTCCTCCCTCGATTGCAATAGACTGGACCAGAAGTGTTCAAAACATTCCAAAATCGAAACAAATTTGGATATTGGACTTTTTCATAACCGCAGTAGTAAGCCCTCATTGAAAGCTTTTCAACGAACGATATGTCATAACTATAGTAGTTACCTAATTGGTCCTTCCGGGCCGTAACAAAAAAAAAAAAATTAAATCAAGGTTTATTAATCGGTTAGTAAAGTGTAAAAACATAAATTATTGCGTTTATGCGATTAGTATGTTAAGTAATTTATAATAAAATTTAAGGAATTGGAAATGCAGTATTTGTAATACTATTTTACAGTCCTTGTAATTCAGTTAATGTATTTCATACTTGTGCTATGAACAGTAGCTATTTGTATTAATACAATTAAAAAAATCCCTCTAGTAACGCGCGCGCAGGCTTGTGTGTCTGTGTGTGCGTGTGCGTATATATATATATATAATTGGCAGATAACCCAGTTACGTATGTTATTTGGCAGTGCATGAATTTATGTTAGTAATTGTATAGCTGTATTATATTAAAATTGATTTTTTTTTTTTTTAAATCGAATCAGTTGAACGATATACAGAGTGTTCCATAAGTTTCCATACGTAGAAAAATTAACTTTTTTTTATGAAAATCATTTTTATATTCATATAATATGTTCTACATAACCGATGTTGTTTTTGAAAACACATTTCGACTCGTTTCCTGCACTGCTGAAGAACACGTATCCTCATTAGTTTTCATGCATAGGGAAAATAAGCATTTTTTTTTTTTTTTTTTTATGAAGGCCGTGCTGTTTCGGGAAAAAATAGAAAACATAAATTATCTAAAGAAAGGTATCACCAGCGCCGTTACTATTCGAGTTATGCTCGAGTAGAGACGGGTACTTAACAGTCCCGATTTCGCATCTTATACTGTGATATACTTCGAGAAGGAAAGTACGGTATTCAGTCAACAAATGGTGTATGGTTTTTTTTTTAACGAACCAAGAATCCGAAAAAAAAACTAATATTTTTACGTATGCATTACGTACGTGTGTTGGCGAAAGCTTAGTAAACTTTTTACTAGATCTACCGAATTTTATGAAATTTTGTACAAAGACGCGCACGTCTAACCGGAAATTTTTTGGTCAAATATTGGCGGTCAATATCTCCAGGTCGGGTGGTTTTATATTTGGACTCGAGTTCCTCAAAATTTTGCAAACAAAACCCTACTTTATATTAAGCCCCGTACACGCGTGCATGTTTATCTTACCAATTTTTTTTAAATTTGTCCCAAAATTCATTCATCCCAAAATTCGGAAAAACTACGTTTTTATTTATTGCATATTTTTTTAACAGAATTTTTTTCATGTTTGCATAAGTTTAGTAGTAGTACAAGCGACCAAAAAAATTAAAAAAATACTTCGGGGCAATATTGGGGGTGCGGGAAAGAATCGAAGTTTAAAAATATCGACTTTTTTCAATTTTTCAAAACGTTTTTGGTTTATTTAAATTTTTAATAATAATATTATAATAGATTTTAACATAATTCACTCCCCACACCCCCAAAACTAAAATCTTAGGCAACGTTTTATTAGTTGTACCTTTTTTCAGCGGAATGTTTTTTTATTTCTTCCATTTAACTTGGTAAACGTAGAAAAAAAAATTCTTGAAATATTTTTTGGAGATGTGGGAATTGAAAAGAATTTTTAAAAATTTTGAATTTTTCAAATTTAAATTTGTTTTTGGTTTATTTAAACAAGTAATTATAATTTTACAATCAAATTTTGTCGTATGTCAATAAAAAAAAAAAAAAAAAATTTGGGTAACTTCTTTCGTGTGTAATTATTTTTCAACAATGTAAGAATTAAATAACCACCGGCAGGAATATATTACAATTTTTTTGACGAATAGTTACGCGGCACCGAATACGAACTTCCAATAAAGTGATTTTGGTGAACGTAAGTTTTTTTTTTGTTTTATTTTTAATGAGCGGTGTTGTTTATTTAACCTATTTATATTTTCAATCGTATAAAATTTTAAAACGTAAAACTAAGTATTACAAACGGACATTCTTTGAATGTCTATTATTTAAATCATTTTAAAAATTAAACGCTTCGTCGTTTTTAATTTTACCTTTTGAATTTTAAAAATAATCGGAAAGGATTTAAAAAGAAATAAAAAGATTATACCGCTAATTGTTGAATAACTATTTATGATGATCGTTTAATAATCGAAATGCGTATATGATTTTAGAATGTTATGTTTATTATTTCAAATATTTAATTACAAAGTCGATATAATTTTTATAGAAAAGTAAAAACTATTTTACATTTATTTTGTTATATTGGTCAGTACCGTAATCATTTTGTACAGAACCTGTTTTCTTTAACAATAGTTCTTCTGTTACGTACTTTAAAAAGGGGTGGTGGTCTTATGCTAATGAATTAAAAAAGAAATCTGGTTGTGTAAAAATCGCTCCTATTATAGATAAGCGTTAAGGTTATTTGTTATGTAGAGTTAAACTTTTTTTTTTTCTTTCTTTAGGGTTGACGAGACCTTGTAATAACCTGCTATTTTACTTTATCTGTTTATACTATTAACAACCCTTATTTTGTTGCTTTACTAGCTTCGTTATAAAAAAAAATATTTTTTTATTCGTAACTAAGAAATATATTAAAATTTTTTTTTTTTTTTTTTATTAAAAATGAGTAGAAATTTAAAATTTTTTTACCGATTATACGTTTAGCGTTTCGGGTAAAATGATTCGGTTTTTACAAAATTCGTGTTGTTTTTTTTTTCTCCGACTGTTGATTTGATGCTGGAAGGTATTAAAAAAACAACGGTTTCAACAGGTGTGTCGCTCGGTTCCTTGGGGTGTATCGCGAAATTTAGAATTCAAAATAAATTTTACGCCGTTCAGAAAGTTTCTGTACAGATTAATTTATATTTACCGTAAGAACATTAATACAGTAAAATTTATTTTGAAACAGACTGTACCGGTGAGTACATGTAACAGTGCTGAGTTTATTGTTTTTGCTTGGTAATAAATCGGTGTTCATTGTTGCTATGTTGAGGTCTTTTTTCCCTCGACGTAGGGATTTTGCAAGATTGAGGGAAAATGTTGAAAATACAATAAAAAAACGCGTGAAGGAATTAATAAAATAATATATAAATGCGGCAAATAGATGAAGAAAGAAGCATTTGGAAAACTATAGTTAAAAGAAGAGACAGACTTATAGGCCACATATTAAGGCATCCTGGAATAGTCGCTTTAATATTGGAAGGACAGGTAGAAGGGAGAAATTGTGTAGGCAGCCCACGTTTGGAATATGTAAAACAAATTGTTAGGGATGTAGGATGTAGGGGGTATACCGAAATGAAACGACTAGCACTAGATAGGGAATCTTGGAGAGCTGCATCAAACCAGTCAAATGACTGAAAACAAAAAAAAAAAATATAAATGCGTTACAATGTTCCGTAACAAAATTTAATCAGTAGTTTCTCCTTTTGGTAAATCTGATCAGATCAACATACAAAATTACGATAACGTAAACGTCAAATGAAAAGAATCTTCAAATTTGTCGTGCGATTTTACCGGGAAAACAAAATTTCTAGACATTTCAGTTCAGTTTTTTGGATTTATGCGCGATAATGTTAGCCCGCTATACTTGTGCCAATCGGCTTTTTCTACAATGAAATTAGTGAAATTTGAACAGAGGAATCGACTGTTGCATCTTGAGGAAGATTTACGTGTTTTTTCTGACTCCCATAATGCCACGTGTTAACAAACTCTATGGAAAACACGGTGCGCGTACTTCACGTTAATTTTAGCGGTGAGTTTTTAAAAAAGCAATATTTTCTTAAATCGAACTTCCGGTGTAGATTCCAAGTGTCTTTTTCTGATGCCGATCTTTATGCTATTTCGTATTTGGAAGAATTCTCCAGCTTGCGTATTAATCGTTCTATGTACGCTGGATGTCTGATGCTTAGAATTAAGTAATACATATTATTATTAATAAAAAAGACAGATAAGTGTGTCGCGTTTTTGTGGGCGTTCGGTGAAGTATATCGTCGGTCAAAATAGGTTGGAAACCACTGTTACAAAGCGTTGATTTAGTTAAAAATTCTATTTACTCTTTTATTCAAATGTAGACGTGATTCTCGATCTTTTTCTACGCGCTCGATTTTAGCGTATTAATCTGTTAGCGGGTGAAATTTACCAATCGTATAATACAACTGCTGGTGGTTTTTGATGATAATTTAACTGGAAGGTCTACGATCTCGATTTGCTGTATGTAAAAGACCCGGGTGGCTTCTTCTCTACGAAATCCGTTTCATTAAATAAATTACGTCATATGTTTAAAAATTTAACCCCAGAATTGTATACACTGCATAGTAATCATAGTTATTTATTGGTTTATTGTTAATTTGTTCAAAAAACTTCAATTTGAACCGCAGTTTTACTGTATAAATTCATAAGGAATTTAAAAAAAAGAAATTGTAATATTTTTACTTCGTTGTACGAAGTAAAGAAAGAGTAGTATGATCGCGAAAAATTTCGGTTTTCAGATTTCAACGGAAATATCCATTGACCAGTTCAGGCGTGACGTATCTCGTATATGATGTTGAAATTTTGGACTGTTGTAACATCCACTTGTGAATAGGGAGGGATTCAAGGTGCAAAGGAACAGCCGTGAAAGGATCTAATGGTAGAAAGAACACTATGAATGAATAAATTCTTAACTATTGGTTTTAACTATTGGTCCAAAATATCATTTTTAAACACTGTTCCAAAAAAAAAAAGAAACAAAACTTGCCAAGAACCATTAAAAATTATTATTTATTATAATTAATGCGAAATATTTAATAAAAAGTAAAAAAAAAAAAATACATCGAACAGAATTCCAAAAGACAAAATTTTAAATAATTTTGTTTTTTACTTCGTACAAGGAAGTAAGATGTTGAAATTTTGGATTTAGTACTATTGTAACATCTAGTTGTGAACCTCCCCCTTCGGATTGCAATCGATTGGACCAAAAGCGTCCAAAAAAGCCCAAAATCCAAAAGATTTTAATTTTGGACTTTTTTTTAACCGCAGTAATAAGCCCTCGTTGAGAGCTTTTCAACGATATCTCATAAGCGGTACTTATTTTCATCGGTTCAGAGTTACAGACGAATAAAATGTTAATTAATGAAATATTTGGATCTTAGGGGAACGGCACATCGGTTCAAAAAGACTCCTTTAAAAAAAATTTTTTTTTGTTAATTTAAATATATTGATTTATTAATAATTAATTCACCTCTGATTGTAAAAAAAATTTTCAATAAATAATAATTCAATAATAACAATAAAAAAGTAAGAAAAAATATCAGAAGTTATTAATGAAATAAAATTTTATATGCTTTTCATTTAAAAAATATATATGTAATTTAATAGGCATACAAGGAAATCATGTGATGTCACATGGTTTTTTTTTGTTGTAATATTTTGGTTTTATTAGCGTTTGAGCGATACAAATTATTTGCGTAAATGTAAAAACCGGAACGAAATTGATTTTCGAATTTTGAGAAGTGGACGGATACGAAGTTTTTCATTAAAACTATTGGCCGATAAATGCCTGCTATGAAAAAAAACATGAGTTTCATTTTTTAAAGAAAAAATAATTAACGGTTACAAATGCCTGGATAGTTTTTTTCATTTATCGTGGAGTGAAAGATTAGTAATTGTCAAAATTTAAAAAATTTACTAACTAACATTTCTATATTTGTATCCATATTTTATTTCTAAATTTCTTTAAAATAGCTATATTCAATGTGGATATAACTGTTTTTTTTTTAAGTACAGGTTGTGGATAGATCAATAATGGTGTTGCCGGACCTATGTTTATAGTGAAAAAGATGCAGAAGTTGTCAGGTAATATGAAATCATATGGTTGTACGCATTTGTATCAGGAAATCACGATAAAGTTGCCCGTTCTGAATTGTATATAATACATTGTTTCACAGAAGAAATCTGTTGCAGTCTTTTTTTTGTTTGTTATTGCTGTGATATATTTAAAATATCTAAATATACAAGAGAAATTAATATATGTTTGATTTCTCTGAAATTAATGATGTTAAATTATACAAGTGTCGGTGTATAAAGTAAGATTCTTAGGGCAAAATATTGTCTGAATTTCGACGGGTTTGGTGCGTTTCTAATTTGCGAAATTATACTTTGTTCGTTGTAGGTTGCAACAACGGGAAATTACTTCATTCCTAGTTTTCCTTTAGTGTAATAAACCCTTGTATGAATTACTAATTATTTCTGAGAATAACGTTTTCATTTTTATGGTTTTTCTTAAAAACATTTAAAAAAACAAATTGTTAAGTTTTTAAATCGGATATTAATTACATATTGCGATTTATTTTAAACATATTTTTTCATTTGAGATGAACAAACTCACAAATTTGTGAACGCGCTGTCGTCTTTGATTATTTCTTTGTTAATAAGGGTTCCGAGTGAAATGTGCGCTAGTTTTTTGTTTTCCTGTAATTTATTAAGTTTTTACAATTTTTATTTTAGTATCGCTAATCAAATTTTGATTCAGAATTAATGCGTGTTGATAAAATTGTGTTTAATTATTTTATTTACTTAAAACTGGTATTTATTTTCTTTATTTGAATTTCGATTCGGATCATCTAATTTTCTAAAGTAATTTATTTACATTTTTCGATCGATTGAGGTTGTACGTATAATCGATTTTTATTTAATAATTAACGAAGTTAAGCGAACGAATGACGTGTTACGATGACTTTTAGTACAGTTACGTTTAACAATGTGTTATTATCTATAAAACGAATATTATCGTACTACAATAAAACGCGTGTTTACTCTTGTAGTAAAAGATAGTATAGATTAAAATAGGGAAAATATTTTCTGCGGTAGGGAATTTTTTTGTTTGTCGCGGGAGATTTTTGTGTTGTAGGAAGTGTTTAACTCTTTGCAATGTCGGTAGTTGAAGTTCAGTGTGGCGCGGTAACTCGTGCCGTATACATCGTTGTAGTGATGTTCTAGGATTTTTTTTTTAAATTTAGTATTTTAATTAAATTTTTTTTACGATGAATGTTGTTAATTTTTTTAATTTTAACCGTCACCCTCCCAAAGCATCCCTTTAATGAATTTTATTTTTTACCCTCAACTAAAATGTTTTATTAAAAAAATTCTGTGCGTATACACAGACATATATATATGTATTTTTTACAGTAAGCAATATTTATTATTCTTATCGCTTGAAATAATTTAAAAACTGAATTATTTAATTGTAAAGTAGATTTAAAATGTGAATTTTTTCCTTCCAGTTATTTCGTATGCAGGTGGCGTTTAATTATTTTTCTTTAAGAAGTTAAATACCAATCGATTTATATGCCTTTTACTTCCGTTTACGTTTGAATTCCACGTGAATATACAATATCGATTATCCAGCTTTAATCGGATTGTCAATATTGCTTATTTTATATATATATATATATATTTTTTTTTTTTCTTTTACTTAATGCATTTTATACGAAGTGTATTACGCATACAAAAAACCACATTATAACGTTTTAAATTTTAATACGACACGATAGCGCTTACTTTTCATTAGTTTGTTACCGATTTCAAAAAAAATTATTTTTTTTTTTAGTACAGTATTTCACTTTGATAGTTTTCTGGTAAAATGTAGGTAGGCCTATAAATAAAAATGCTGTTGTTTAACGTGGAAGGTAAAGCGTCGTCTTTGGAATACGGAGTTTGTATTTTGATATATTTTGTGGTTTTCTTGTGAAAAATCATTACCCTGGAAGAAAACGTAGTTTAGTTTATATTATATATATATATATATATATATACACACACACCTTGTGGGCTTTACCGGAGGTCATCTTCGAAACCTAGACTTTTGATATATTCCAGTCCATCTCGGCTAGGATTCCACGAGTCACCTGAGAAACTTCATGAAAAAAAGGGGCGGTGAAATTTAGAGGTATTATAGGTCGGTGAACCCGTTCTTCACAAGGCCAAATATCGAATTTTTAAATTAAATTTTTGTACTTCTTTATCCTTTTTACACAAAACAAAGATTTTATAATTGATAATCGGTGTACAATTTTTATTCCTAACGTGTACTTTACTATCTGTTACTCTAGTGAACGATAAACAGCATCCCCCCGGGCCCGATGAGATGAGGATGTTATGTACGACACGGAAATGAGGGGTAGTTTTGTACGGACTCAGGTCGACCGTTCCAGCTATTTTCCCTGTTAAATATTCAATAATGGACATATTCTCATGTTTTACTCTTTTCTCATCAAACAAAACGAAACGACCATTTGTATTCTTGTCCAATAGCAAACAGACGTACGTTTCGTCTATATTTCGTCAGACGGTGCTACCGATCAAGGTTCAGACAATATTAAGATTTGTATGAAAAGGTTATTAGGAAAAAAACGTTTTATAAATTATACATATGAATTGGATTCGGGTAGACGATTTAAGGATTCATAAAGAAATACGGGTAAGAAATTTTTTGTTAGATACAAAGAAGTAGTCGATATACACTTTTAACAAGATATAACAAAAATACCAATGATAAAACAAGATATCACAACTACAAAAAAAATGGCAGTGAATCTCCGTAAAAAGAAAAAAACGTAGATGATATATAAAAAAATTGTAAATAATACAAACCCCCTTCCCCCCCCCAAAAAAAAAAAAAAACATTAATAGAGTGAAGCTATCCTCTCAAAAAACAATTATTTACCCCGAATTCGAAAAAAAAACTGATGTACAAAGAAACCGAATATTATTTGCTACTCTCAAACAATTTTTTGATTCGAAAAGATTTAATACATTAAGTCCTGCAATGACTTGAAAAATATTACCAAAATTCATTCGCCACGACGCTGTTCCAATTATATTTACGGTGATACACTAAGAATGTAAAAAAAAGTTTAGCACTTGTTCTAAACGGTGAAAATAAAGAAGAAAGTTCATATAAAAATGTGTTCGGAACGATCGAAAAATATTTGAAAAATTTTGTTTTGTTAACTATCTACAGGGGGCCCAAAAAATGATCCGACATTTGGTTTTGTTAAAAAATATTTATTTGAATCCCATTACAGAAAAGTAAAATACAACGTGTTTACTATATACCTGGAGATTATGTTCCGCTTATCGCATGTTGAATACGACCACCTGTCACGTCTAGGAACTTCTTCAACACGAACTCCTATGTTGTTTATAACTCGACGACACATTTTTTTTTTTGTCTTCAGTCATTTGACTGGTTTGATGCAGCTCTTCAAGATTCCCTATCTAGTGCTAGTCGTTTCATTTCAGTATACCCTTTACATCCTACATCCCTAACAATTTGTTTTACATATTTCAAACGTGGCCTGCCGACACAATTTTTCCCTTCTACCTGTCCTTCCAATATTAAAGCGACTATTCCAGGATGCCTTAGTATGTGGCCTGTAAGTCTGTCTCTTCTTCTAACTATATTTTTCCAAATGCTTGTTTCTTCATTGATTTACTGCAACACTTCTTCATTTGTCACTTTATATAAATAGAAAAATAAATATAAACTATTCTCGAATATTACTTCCAATTTAAGGCTGAACGAGAGATTAAATCCTATAGAAAAACATTATTTACCTTTTAATATTATAAAACCTTTCTTTGCTAAAACGAAATTCAAGATGAAATACGGTTTAACCCGTATAGATATCGGATTAAGATTTATTTGTAAAAATTTAACACGGTTACTTAGAAATTTAATTTCTCATTAATAAATAATTTGGTAAATTATATTTTAACACGAAAATATAATTTATATAAATTTTTAGCGTACGAAAATTGTCATGTCTCACCGGGATTCAAAGGGCCAACCTGGGACAACCGGGTGAAAGGTATAATATTTGAATATTATTTTGTAATAAACTTCAAAATTCTTACTTTTGTATTTAGTTTCTATAGACTTTATTCATACCGTTTTACTCAGAATTAAATTCTCTACTTGTTTTGTTTAAAACCTTGATGTGTTTATTTGGGGGATTTGAAATTTGTTAGAATGTTAAAAGGTATGATATTTTTAAAACTTTTTTATTGAAGTGTGTTTGTGTGCGAGAGAGAGAAAGAGAGAGTGTGTAAAAGATCTTGCGTTCTCAGAGCAAAAAATAAAATTGCAATAACAAAAATATATGGAATATCAACCAAATTTTTTATTTTATTTTTAAGCTTATAACTTAATTTGGAAAAAAAATTATCATTCGTACGGTATCGACGGCTTTGCTTGATATACCCAAGTTTATTATAACAATTTCGCGTGACTATCGCACAAACGAGTTTTAATTTCACTAATAACGCTTCGAGTATTTGCTTTTAAAGTTATCCTTCGTCAGCGGTTTGTTGCTATAGACTTTTCACTTAACAATACCCCAGAGACAAAAAGTCTAAAGAAGTCAGATCACACGATCTTGGTGGCCGATTGATATTTCACCCTTTCGTGAAATTATCCGATCAGCAAACTTTTGAACCAACAACTGAATCGTTTCAACAGCTGTATAGCACGGGCACTATTCTGTTGAAACCAAATCTCATTTAAATCAAAGTTTTCGAAATTCGCCCATCCCAACCCCGTAGGGGAAGACACCCGCTTTGTAACGCATCCGGTCGCCACAACCCCCCTCTCACCGTTTCTAGCCTTTCCAAATTCGCACAGCACGATAGCGTTCACCATTTATTTACTGTAACTGCTTTTCCTTGCCAATTTTCAAAAAAAAAAAAAAAAAACGCGACCAACCAGCCCATAATCCAAACCAAACACTGATTTTTTTTCAGATTTAATAATCGTTGCTGTTGAATCATTTGTCGATCGGTCATCCAAAATACGGTAATTTTTCTTGTTTATAAATCCAACAAACCAAAGATGATTGTTTTGATAAAATTTGAATCCACTTCGAAATGCTGTAGAGTCCGGCCAGCAAATCTTCTGCACACAATTATTTGTATCTTATACGGCTGTAAACCAAGATTTTGACGCAAAATACGCCGTTTTGTTTTTGAAGAAAGGTTTCAGTTCTTTCGAACGATTTGAAATCAATACATTTTGATTTTCTCTCGCTTATAGCAGCGATATTCTCTTGACTAAATGGCATTTCTTTTGTTAAACGAGGCGTGTAGCGTTCCTTGATGGTTTATCATAACTTACTCGAAAACAAATGACGGCTGGAAAATTAAAATAATAATCAGCGTCGCCGCCCGCCTTAATTTTTCATTTGTTTGCGCTCGGTTTGTAAGACCCCCCTTATATCTGATTGACTCTTTAGGTTTTTCATCTGATGAAGCAGAAATCTCCGCCGATCTTCTTGGTGAAGCATTATAGTCTCGGCTTTTCATCCGGAGGTCCCGGGTTCGAATCCTGGTCAGGCGTGATATTTTTCACGCGCTACAAAATTTCCATTCCATATTCCCGTGCTCAAACTTTGAAATTTGTGTAGCGAATTAATTAATAAAAAAAGAAACAATAAAATCAAAGCGGTAAGTACATATAAAAATATCGGCCTCCGTGGCGCGAGTGGTATCATCTCATCCTTTCACCAGGTTGTCCTGGGTTCGACCCCTTCGAATCCCGGTGAGACATGGCATTTTACATACGCTAAAAATTTATACCAATTATATTTTCGTGTTAAAATATAATTTACCAAATTATTTATCGATGAGAAATTAAATGTTCGTATTAAATTTGTACAAATAAATATATACAGGTTAAACCGTATTTCATCTTGAATTTCGATTTAATAAAGAAAGGTTTTATAATATAAAAAGGTAAAAAATAATGTTTTTATATAGGATTTCATCTCTCGTTCGGCCTTAAATTGGAAGTAATATTCGTAAATAGTTTATTTTTGTATTTAGATTGTCCGAAATGATTTTTTCAAATTTTTGCTGTCTACGCGTTCAGAAAGGATAACCAATAACGAATGAGTATTTATGTAAGTTATATATATTTTTTTGTCTTTTATACTGTTTCTAATGAAACTTTCTATTTATTTTTTAGTGCGCTTATTCGTTCGTTTGACTACGTCGATCGATATTATTTCAATTAAAAATTAGCAGGTGAAGAAAAAAAGGAGTGTTCTGTAAAGACTGAATCTATTGATTCACGTAGACCTGGTTTTACTCTTATCGTGAACGGATTATAGTTTTAACTTATATCCTATAGCATCTCTACATCGTTCGGGATATTTTGATCGTATACGTTGGTAATAGTTTGCTAATAATATTCTACGTATTACTGTGCTATCGTAATAGATTTTAATTTTTGAATACTAAAGGTTATTTTATAATATAACGGAACGGAAATCGATTAGAATTTACGACGCTCTGAAGATATTAAATTGGAAATTTAAGTTCAAATTTCTGTTCTTAAAATAGATTTTTTTTTCCGTTGTCGATAAGGGATGTAAAAAGAAAACTTGTAATAGGGTAAGTCGGAGAGTTAAGGGCTGCTGGCAGCGGTGGCGGTAGCGGTTGGTGTTGCCGGGTGGAAGCACATAGAAGTCTACGGACAGGGTGTTAAGGGTTCTGGGCGTCGAGGAGGCGGAGGAGGGAGTTAAAGCTAGCACACTGTGTGTATGTGTGTTATAGTAAAAAGAGACGGACGTAGTTTTAATATATGTGTACGAGAGAGACGGATCGAGGGAGTTGTCAATTCATTTGCCCTTGTTGTTAGGTCGACCTATCCGCTACTCCTCTCTTCGCTTCTCCTTTTAATCGTCCTATCTTTCTCTCGTTCTACTCTTCTCCCTTTTGCCCCTCTTCGTGTGTACGTAACAGAAACGTTCAGAAAATCAATGTTGCTCTGCTGCTACTGAAGCAGGAAAGCTGGTACACCACCAACGTTACGTATTTTGTAAGGTAATGTTAACCCTCCCCCCCCCCTTTGCCACTCTTCACGCCGTTCTCGTGGTTCTCTTCTACGTACGTGTATCGGTCGAAGCCTAGTTTGGCTACTAGCTGGCCCGTTTCGTTATTCGAATCGTTTGTCTACAGCCAATTATTATCGTTGCTATTGCAATCGGTCTATTTTTTTTGTAATCTGTATGTACAGCCTTATTCAGGCGAACTATTGTAGTTTAATTGCACAGAAGTTTTTGGTCGATTAAAATGTGTATATATATATTACATAATGACCCTAATAAAAACAAAATTATTTAAGTAAACGTGTAAAATAAATTTATATAAAATTTTAAATTGAATAAATCTCATGTTGAGTTGAATATATATATATAGCATAATTTTTCCTCAAAAAAGTGATACAATAATTTGTTGTTTTCTATATTCCAGTCTTTCGTATGATTTTTATGTACGTTAAGCAGCCGATTAGTACAAAAAAAAAATCACCATACACAGTCGTTTTCTTTGAGAGTAATGATGTGTTTCTTATTCGACGAGTCGCTGTTGTAAATCAGAGTGAAAATGTATCTTATTGGGCCGAGTTTTACGTATAATTTAATTCGGAGAGATATGCTTATACGAAATCTATATGTTTGGCTCGATGAAAAAAAAAACAACTGGGACCGATTTTCCCCGTTAGTTTGACATAGGATGCTTGTTATTTAAAAAAAAAAAAAAAAAAAAAAAAAAAAAAAAATTGCAGTTTGACATAGGATGCTTGTTATTTAAAAAAAAAAAAAAAAAAAAAAAAAATTGCAGATATTGGAGGTGAATCATGCCGGATTGTCTGATAAGTACTAGAATAAACAGCATAATGCCGAGATGTTATTATTTTATCTAATTAAAATAATACAAATAATTGATAATACGATATATATAAAATATAATTAGAAATATATATATTATTTTAATATATATCAATAACAGATAATGTATATTATTAAATTTCGGTATTTAATTTTATCCTTGCATCTCTACGTATAGGCTATGTTATGTATTTTAAAGTTTAAAAACCATAATAGTTGAAATTATTTAATCTTTAAATGTCTTGTTATTTAATTCATTCTAGTAAGAAAGAATTTTTATTTAATTATTTCTTTCGAACGATTTAAAAAAAAACTTTTTTTTTCTTTTTTTTTTAAACAACTTAATAATTTATGTACCTAGACTTTTGTCTTCTCAATCGTTGAAATAGAACCGATTACTCTGTTTTTGTTACAATCTGTTAGTACAATGTAAATAATGATTTAAAAAACATAGTATAATTAATAAATTAAATTAGCTGACAACAAAGTTGTTTATAGTTTTATGTCACCGGTTATTTATTTATTGTTTTTATAATGGAAAAATAATTATACATGAAAAAAAGTTAAAAAAATTAGGTATTTTTTAATTTTCTCTGTTCCCTTACCCTCAAAATCACCTCCCAAGTACGTTTTTTGATTTATTTACGTCTAATATGTTAAACGGAAGAAAAATAAGTAATGAAAAGATTATTTTTTGGGGGTAGAGGGTGAATTATGATTAAATCTAAACATTTAAATAAATTAAAAGAAAAAGTTAAAACAATTCAATAGATCGATATTTTTCAACTTTCATTGTCTATCCCTCTCCCGATATAGCTCTTAAAGTATTTTTTTTTTGGGAAGTTGCTTGCGCTACTACTGTGCTTAAGAAGAGATTAAAAAATATGCGAAAAATAAAAATATAATTTTGTCGATTTTTGGAGAAACGGAGGAATTTTGGGACAAAAATTAGAAAAAAAGTCCTTATATAAACATGCACGCGTGTATGTTTAAGTTTAAACAAAGTGAAGTTATTATGTTTGAAAAGGTTTGATGAAATTGACCCTCTAACCTCCCCCTCCTTCCTTGGAGATATCGGCCCCAAAGTTTTACCAAAAAAGTGCCCTATTTACACGAGTCATGTTATTTCATCAGGAAAAATAAAGTAATCGCATTACATCATCGTTATTACCTTTAAAACAATCGATTAGAAACAAATACGGACGTTTTTCGTAATCAGGTAATCTTGTCGACACTCCCGGACGCATTTAATTTATTATTTATCCACGTGAAACGACTTTACAATCAAACCGAAACATACTGGTACCAGAACGAAAATCGGTAGCGTAACGAAAAGATTTATATCATCCTGCCTTAATAATTCTCTAACTATTAGAGACGTAAATGCGGTGTTATTTTATAACTTGCACGGTCAGCTTGCCGATACGACTTGTGAGTTTGCGTCACTGGCAAACGGGTCGGCAAGGAGGGAGCCCTGCGCAGATCGGCCAAACCTGGCGCTCTTGCTCGTTTCCATTCGGTGTAACTCACGACTTAGATGCGATAGAATTTGTCGAGGTAGATCGATTTAAGTAATAATAAGTGTATTTTGGACAACATTTATGTATAAAAAAGTATAAAAATTAAAAAATATATCGCCTCGATGCCGAACGAGCGAAACTGTTTCGGGAGCGTCGCAAAGCTGGCACGGCGCGCTCAGTGAACGACGTCGACGGCGCGAGCACCTCTACCCTGCTGCTTATGCCTTATGTCTCTTACTTCTCATATCACAGACCGATTTTGAACAAAATTGTCGTGGAATATTAGTGAAATAAATAAATATCATGTACCATTTAGTGTCTTGTTTTATTTTAAAATTGAATTGTCGATGTCTCCTTTTTTTAGGTAGATTTCATAAGAAAGGTACCTATTGTAATGGGTACTATTGATTCGACTTCCGGAAAATATCGACATATCTTCGCGTTTCAAATCCCTCAGACCGCAGAACCACCATACGTATATATTTCACTTTCTTATAGGCACGATAACTGTCGTAATATTCCGACAATAACTTTCAAATTGTTACTTAAAAATAACTCTTTCTAAACCCTCGGTCGGATTCGTTAACGACCAAAATCGGACCATACGGGTGGTAGTAGGGGGGCTTTTTCGAAAAAAAAAACAAAATATCGCTATAACTTTTTTATAAAGTAAAATATATCAAACTCGT
The DNA here is from genome assembly GCF_047948215.1 of Lycorma delicatula. Classification (NCBI taxonomy): domain Eukaryota; kingdom Metazoa; phylum Arthropoda; class Insecta; order Hemiptera; family Fulgoridae; genus Lycorma; species Lycorma delicatula. The sequence goes on along the minus strand of NC_134467.1, from coordinate 12,655,632 downwards.
TTAAAATTCCTACTATTATTTGGATAAGGACCTAAAACTTATCTAAGTAAAGTTTTTTGATATCACCAACCGTCGGGCCCAGGGAGTTAAAAAAATGGGGTTTCGAAAACCAAAAAGAATCATACCTCTCTTAATTGTCACAGTATCGAATCGGTTTAAAATGGTCCTTAATCCTCGAAATATTACCTAAAACTTTTGTCTGAAACAATTTTTTATATGATCGTTCCTTACGGCAAGGGATGACCAAAATGTTGTTGGAATTGTAAGAAGATGGGGCATGTCGTACGTTAAACATATGAAACTTTTTTTTATATGCATCTATTGCTGTATTCAGTAAATTAGAAGTTTCTCTTAACTTAAAGCTGGAAATCTTTTTTATCCCCTACTTAGCACCGGTAAAATCTACTTCCGCCTTACGGCGTGCCGAAAGGGATTTTTTTTTTTTAATTTTTTCCCGGTTGATCAGCTTAATATGTAGTTTTTGTTCGAGGGGGTGTATCAATAAGACTAACATCTTTTCGCGTAAAATTGTTGTAAAAAAAAAAAAAAATAAAATAATTTTTGATTTTATGTATTATTATTAAAAACTGTAATTAATGTTAACAGCTCTATATTTTTTGTACAGTTAATAGTTTTATAGGAATTAAGCTTTACACGTCTTGTTACCGTGTGCATGCGTGCGTGCGTTTGTTTGAAGCAGATGTTCTTGGTTTCCTTTATTCTTTTCTTTGTACCGGGTAAGATAGTGGCCGATCACTTCCCGGCTGTAGTGTTATTTTATTGTAATAATGGTATGCTTTATGGAGGGGGTATGTATAACTTGATTTGTGTGTGTGTGTGTGTGTGTGTGTGCGCGTGTGTTTTTGTCTAATACATACGACCATATTGACGTGGTTTGTTTTCTTCGTGTAAAAAGAGGGTTGTTGAAGGTCATTCGACTCGGTGAGAGAAGACTTTAGAGGGGTGCGTTGTATTCATAACGGATATGTTCATGCTTTTGATTTCGTATTTCTGTTTAAGACGTACGTGTGCCATGTCGGTTTATTTAATTTAATTTAAATGTTTTTGAGGTGAAACGTCTTTAAAATCAGATCTAAACATACGGGTACCACAACAGAAATTTGTAGCGTAACGAAAAGGTCTTAATAACTCCCCGACTATTAATCTCATACGGTGTGTCATATTATAACTTACATGATCGGCTCGCCGATACGACTTTTGATTTTGCATCACTGGCGAGTGACTTGATGGCGAGGGGGTACAGCATAAATCGCCAAAAACTGGCGCTCTCGGCCATTTATTCGACTATCCCCCGCCACCGAATAAGCACCTCGATTTTCCGGACCGAAATCTAAAAAAAAAAGAAGAAAATCGAGTATATACCGGTTTTAAATACGAAAATATTCAGAAAGTAAAGCGTTTAACTCGTTCATTTAAATTACAATATTAATATTACATTCATAATTAATTACCGTAAGTACTAGTTTAGTTCGTAATCAGTAGGCCAGTAAAACGAAAAGAAAGTATCACGTTGAAAAGGATCATTTCAATACGCTTTTTAATATGGGATTTTATTTTTAATTAATCACTTTCACTATGAATGTCTGTAGAAGATTTACCGGTAGTCTCCACGTCGCTCTGCCAAAGGTGATTGTCTTCACTACCATCAAGTTCATTAGATATTCCTCATTTTTTAAAACTTTTCCTTACTAATTTCGTGGAAATACCTTCCCGAGCGTCTTTTATCCAAACACAAATCCGGTTAAAATCTGGGCGTTTGATTCTTCCTGTAGGCGTGAGAAAGAAATTTTCATCAGCCATCCGTTTACCGTACAGTTGTTTTAATGCAGATTTGAACGGTTTAACCCACCGGGTTGGTCTAGTGGTTAACGCGTCTTCCCAAATCAGCTGATTTGGAAGTCGAGAGTTGCAGCGTTCAAGTCCTAGTAATGCCAGTTATTTTTACACGGATTTGAATACTAGATCGTGGATACCGGTGTTCTTTGGTGGTTGGGTTTCAATTAACCACACATCTCAGGTATGGTTGAACTGAGAATGTACAACACTACACTTCATTTACACTCATTACATATCATCCTCATTCATCCTGTGAAGAATTATCTAAACGGTAATTACCGGAGGCTAAACAGGAAAAAGAAAGAAAGATTTGAACGGTTTATTAATGCTGATATCTAATGGTTGCAATAGAGATGTCAGTCCGCTTGGAATTATTACTTGGTCTGTCATACCCTTTTTTTAAATGTCTTTAACTTTATCGGTCGTATGCCCCCGACAATTATCCGTTACTAGCTTATCGGTATATTTTTTATTAAGTAAGTCTTCTGATCGCTTTTGCCGTACACATCTGATCCGATCTAAAATTAAGGTTTCGTCCATCCAACCTCATTCCTGTGCTCTGATAATAACTCCATTTACTTGTACGGTATGAAGAGTTTTTCTTTTAAAAACAATGTACGGAGGTAATTTTGATCCGTCAAAAGTAACGCAAAGCGTAACGCTACACCTTTGTTTTTCATTACCACCGATGCGAATCGTAACACTTTTTTCACCTTTTTTGTTTACGGTTTTGACAAACGGCATTTCAAAATATGCGGGGGTTTGATCAGCGTTTCCTATTTGAGAGGCGAATAGCCTTTATCTTTTCTAAGATTTATTATGTATTTGTGAAAATGTAATATTTTTTGTTCATAAGCGTCTGGAAGTCGTTGAGAAACGGTCGTCTTTCGTCTTATTGACAAATCATTTCTTGCCAAAAATCGTGTTATCCATTTACGGCTTCCTTTAAAATCAACTTTATTCAACGATTTAGCGATTTCACGAGCATATGATCGACGCATTTCTGTCGTGACAGCGTAACCGCATTTCCTTTTTTCCATAACAAAGTCGTACAATATTTTTTCTATGTTTTTGTATTTTGGTTTTAAGCCAAGAAAAGACCTTTTATTACCAGCGCCTTTCATCAGAAGTTGTTTCTTCTTATACCAGTCTCGAATGCGACTTTCATCTACGTCAAATTTTCTTCCTGCCGCCCGATTTCCAATTTTTCAGCCTCTTCTATAACGCGAGTTTTTCATTTACCGTAAAAGATCGTAGACGCTTTCCTTTTGTACTCATTTTAATGTCGTAATTTTTACGACATTTACAAGATAAACTAAACAGATAAAATGGATGTAAGCGTCCACATATACAAACAGTACAATAACTATGGCGAATAGACAAGACGACGATGGGTAACTGATACTGTAACTGTAGCGTCATTAGAACCGGATGCAGCCTATACAGAATGAATCGGTTTTATAAAAATACCGTAACTTTGTTCCTATCGATAATACGAACAGGATGTTAATAATTAAGGATATATTCTGTATAAGCGGCATCCGGTATCGATACACGAAAGCCTAATGTAACTATAGTTATGCGATTGAATTTAGGTACTTTTAAGAAAACGTTTACTTTACATAAATTATCCTGGCTAAAGGTTATGTTTCAAATAAGCCCCGCATCCTTACTTTATCTCTCCAATTCCAAGAAAAAAAGTGCGGGGGGGTACTCAAATAAATACGGTATTATGCCTTTTGTCTCTTAGTTCTCATATCACAGACCGATTTTGAACAAAATTGTCGTGGAATATTAGTCGAAATAAATATCGTGCACCGTTTATTGTCTTTTTTACGTCTCGTTTTTATTTCGATCAGATAAAGTAAAAGTGAGTAGCTGACGTACAGACCGACATATTTATCTGTTAAATCAACCAAATGAAGGAACTAAAATTTTCCAGTATAGTAAAAAAAAAAAAAAAACGATTCTGGCTCTCCCATTGGTCGGTCTGTAGCTCGGAGGAACTTGATCCAAGGTCTTTAATGTTTTACGTTAAGCCAACGGCCGTTCGTCCTGTCACAGCTCCACCCGATCTTTTCACCTTTTTGTAATATTATAATACAACTTAGTAACGGACCAACACATTCTAGACCAATTAGATCGTGAGTAAGAGTTTAATACATATTTTACAGATCCGTAGACTTTCCCTTTTTTAACATTTCATATTAAGGTTATTCATGAATCGCTTGATAATTTGAGGAAAATTTTACGAAATATTACACTATACGGCGTAGAGGCATCAGACACCATATCCGTGATCCTTATTTAAAAATGTATTCCGGATATATTATATTTTTCCCCGCTGAATAATTTTACTTGGAATATCCTTTTGGACGGTAATTTATAGGTAAAAGTTTGAAAATTATTGTGTAGGATCTAAATATATATATATATATATATTTATTTTTTTTAAATAAAAAATGTTTGCAAATATAACTGGAGTAAAAAATCTATCTACTAAAGACAGAAAGAAGAATTTCAAGAAGGGTTTATGTTCATAATAGCCAGAGATTGAGGTCAAATAAAAAGATAGACTATAAAATTGAAGATCTGGAAGTAATAATAAAAAAAGGACGACGTACGGACACACGATTAAACAAACAGATTATCAATAAACATTGGAATTATAAAGGTCAAAGTGGTTACGTTAAACGAATGAAAGAAGAACTCAAAAATTTCAACGTTACAAAAAATGATTATGTAGATCGAAAAGAATAAAGAAAGGAAATCTTTGAATTAAAGCTTTTATTGGTGAAAAGAAAAACTCAACAAACGAGAATCGACCGATGAAGTAAGAGGTAAAACGGTTCGAAAGAAACGGTTCGAACTTCATTTTATTGTCGGAACAAAAAAATTACGTGGTTCATGAAGCCCTATTCGCACAGAAGAAAAATGTTTGTAATTTTTACGTTATCGGTTATAACTGCTTCAAAAGAGTACGGCTATAAAGGAAAATTATACAGATTAGCACAAGTTTTGGGTACGGAGGTTTTTTTTTGGTGCTAATGTTGATGTTTCAAGATCCCCTTAATCCAAACAAAAAGGTAAACAAATTTCCGGTAGATGTTTGTTTTCGTAAGCAGTTTACGTATATTTTGATTAACATCCTGTGAATGGCTCTAAATATTTCTATATATGTAACATTAATGGCATTAAATTTTAGACAAACGAAAAAAAGAAGGAGCGGTAGTTTTCGACATTTTTTTATTTTCCTGGTACCAAGGAAAGTAAGGTAATCGGTCAGAAAAAGTAGGGATATGGGTTTTTTTAATTTTTCGATATTTCATGATCCAGAAACCCGAAAACAAAAAAAAAAATTGGTACCTACGTATTTACGTGTGTTGCCTTATTGATTCTTAATAACATTTGACTTGATGAACCGATTTTGTACAGACAGAGACTCGTGTATACGGGGTAATTGGTCGGTAAAATATTGAGGGAATATTTCCAAGGATTACTCGGGTGGGGTGGGGTTTTGTGTTACATTTTCTTAAAATATTTCAAACAACCCTGGTTTATATTAAACTCAGTACACCGGTTATTTGACTGTAACTCTGGAACCGATGAAAATAAGTACCGCTTATGGATATATCGTTGAAAAACTCTTAATGTGAGCTGGGGTTAACAAAAAATCCATAATCCAAATTTTTGGGGATTTTGAGATTTTCGGACGCTTCTGGTTCAGTCGATCGCAATCAAAAGGGAAAGTGCCACAACTAGATTTTACAACAGTTCGAAATCCAAAATTTCAACATCCTACAGCTAATCGTTTTTGAGTTAATGCGAGATACAGACGTCGCCCTGAAACTTGTCAACATGAATTCAGGGATAGCCAAAATGTATATTTCCGTTGAAATTTGAAAACCGAAATTTTTTGCGATTACAACACTTTTTTTACTTCATACAAGGAAATGTCGGTCATTTTTTATCTTTAAATTAGTTTGTACGATCAACTAAAGTAAAATTAGTAAGTTTTTTTTGTGCTTTACTCGAATTCTAATTTAAAATTATAAATAAATCGGTCTTTTGCAGTTTTATCTGAAACAGTTAAACGGAATTTGTTGTTTATTTCGTTTCACGTAGTTTTTATTTTTGTGCGCACGCGCGTGTTTTAAATCGTGTAAAAAAAAGAAACAAAATATCGGCGATGGTTAAAATATTTTTGCACAGATGCCGTCTTGGTTCGTTGTAGTTGTTAAAAAAAAAGAGAAGGAAAAAAAAACTTGTTTTTCGTGTTAAGATGCAGCTAAGGTTGTAGATGCTATTTAGTTAGCATTGAATGACCGATTGCCGGGTATTGGCCCTTAACTATAATCGACCGTGTAACAACTTATGTTTGTATGAAGCGAGGATGTAATATTCATGTCTACGTCTACCGTTTGTTTTCATTTCGTTTTTATTATTTTTAATAATCTTTAATAACGAAATATCATATAAGAATTTAATTAGAAATAATTTTTCCTTTTTTTAAAAAAAGTAGAAAATGCTTCTGGTTTTTTTCGATGTATAAAATTTTCTCACGGTGAAAACTGATAATTATCAAGTCGTTTCTAATTAGATATTGGTAATTAAAGAGAACAATTATTTACCTATTTTTTAAAAATAACTAAAGAAAAAAAATAAAGCCGGAAATAGATGTTTAATTTTTCTGACTGGTTGATGGGGTGGCGAAAATTTGCCACCACCGAAAAAATGTTATTTTTCAGTTTAAAAAAAAGAAAAGATTATTACTGTCAGTTTTTGAAATTTAAAATCTACGTAATGTATGTTACCGAATTTCTTGTTTCTATGTTAACGAAATTGAAAGTAATAACAATTTCTCTTTATTAAATAAAAAAATCTGATGCGGACACCACATTTGCGGACAACTTCCTTCCTTCGGCGTACAACTTCCTTGTACGCCGATTAAATTACATATACACATTTTTATAAAATGAAAATACGTAAAATTTTATTTCATTAAAAACGTCTGATTTCTTTTTATCATTATTATTATTTATCGTAAACATTTTTTTTCGACCTAAGTTTAATAATTATTAAAAAATCAATATGTTTAAAAAAAACAGATGAAGTCGGATTCGAACTGGTCATGCGCCTTCCCCTTGTAAGATCCAAATATTTCATTAATTAAAATTGTATTTTGCTATAACTCTGGAACCGATGAAAATAAGTACCACTTATTGTTGAAAAACTCTCGATGAGGATTTATTACTGCAGGTAAGAAAATGTCCAAAATCCAAATTTTTTGTATCTTGGTCTTTTTGGACAGTTTTGGTCCAGTCGATTGCAATTATAAAAGGGGAGGTGCACAACTAGATGTTACAATAGTCCTAAATCCATAATTTCGACATCTTATGGCTAATCGTTTTTGAATTATGCGAGATACGTACGTTCAGATCTCACGCCAAACTAGTCAAAATGTATATTTCCGTTGAAATCCCCCCTCCAAAACTGAAATCGAGAAAGGGGTTTTTGAACTATCGAGCCCCCTCGATGGTTCTCAAAAAGGTCCCCGATACCTCCAGGACATGACCTGGACTGGCAGACGCGGGTGACTTTAAACCGGCTTCGAACTGGGGTTTCACCGACCAGAGTTAACCGCGCTAGATGGCGTCAAATAGAGCCTAACGACCTGAACTGCGAGTGCGAGTGAGATTCAGGACTCTGAACATCTCCTAAAGTGCACCCTCTGCCCGACCAAATGCACACTAGAAGATCTGCGGCAAGTAAATGCTTCTGGTGTTTCGGTGATACAATACTGGTCGCAAAGGTTTTAATGTCTCATCGCTCGGACAGGAAAAAGTAAAAAAGTAAGTCCGTTGAAATCTGAAAACCGAAATTTTTCGCGTTTACAGTATTTCCATTACATCGTACAAGGAAGTAAAAATTCATCGAATACAATTCTCTACATTTGTTTTGTAAAAAAATTCTTCAAGTTATTTTAATTTCTTTCAATAATAATTTTACAAATAGATATACAAAGTTTTATTTTTTGGAATACGTAGAGCAACATAAAAGCTCCAGTACCAAAGGTAATAATAGATAAATTTATAGCCTAAACTAAAGTAGTTTGTCACATCGAGTCTAGTTCATATTACTAATTATATATAATAAGGGGGTGTGTGGTTCGATTCATCAACAGCGATACAAAGCGTTGATCATATTGTAATTTTTGAACACTACAATGCAATTTTATTCAATTTAATTTAGAAAACAAAACACTGGTGTTCTGAATACTGGTAACCCATTTCTTCTCCTTATTAATGTGTATGGATTCTTTACGAGCAAAATATTCAGTTTTTTTAAAAAACTGAAGATACGATTGAAACTGCTTTTGAAATCCATAATTCTAATTATTTATTTATTTATTTTTTTTGTATTATTTCCTTGCTTGCTTTACATTCGATTCAAAATTCAGATGTAGACAAATAAATGTATTATTTACGAACGGACCGTTTTTGAAACGGTCGTAACTTGAAACATTTCTACGATTATAATGTTGTTTCCTTCATTTAAATACACGGGGCTTCCGACTTAATTCAGAATCTATAAATAGGTTTACATATTTAATGGAATAAGTTTTCCTTATACATTCATAGCGTGTCTATGATACTTTACAGAGAAGGTCGTTTCCTCTCCCTTGTTCCTACCCTTGTCGGGTAGGAACAGGTAGTGTTTGACGATATCTTGTTAATGCTAAAAAAAAAAAAAAAAAAATTAAGAGAACATCTTAAACGGGGCGTCAAAATTACTTTAAGGAAAACGGGATACGTGTGGTAGGTGAGAGAGGACAGCGGATTGGTCTAGTGGTGAACTGGTCATCGCAAATCGCAGCTGATTTCGAAGTCGAGAAGTTCTAAGGTTCAAATCCTAGTAAAGGCGGTTACTTTTATACGGATTTGAATACTAGATCGTGAATACCGGTGTTCTTTTTGGTGGTGGGGCTGACCTGAGACTGTACAAGACGACACCTCATTTACGTTCATATATATCCTGTAAAGTAAACGACGTTTCTGGGGATAAAACACAAAAAAAAGAGGTGAGAAAGGAAAGGATTTAGTTGCAGATGCGGAGGGGGTGCAAAATTGTGACAAGATTTAGTATTCGCTAACACTAATTTCTGAGGACGGTAGATGTGAGGTTAATATAAGATCTAGGGTTATTCGGGGAAGAGTGGCCGTTAAGAAATTGAATAACTTACTCTGATCATCAGTGATAACAGTCAAAACCACGCAGATGTTTTATAATGCGGTAGTTGAATCTAATGTAACCTACGGCTGAGAGCGGTGGCCGCCGGAATAGGGTTGTTTTAGCGGTTTTGAAAATTGATTTTTTCCGTACAGCGTGCCGACTTTCAAAACCGGATCGAGGTAATTAGAGACAAGGCAAAGTAGCTGACATATAATTAAAAAAAATTGAAGTATAAAAATTAGTTTGGTACGGATGAGTGAGGAGAGGTGGCCAAAAAGGGTGTTAGGTTATTGTCCTAGAGCAAAAAGGAAAAGAAGTAGAGACCTTTCTTTCCTTCTTTTCCTGTTTAGCCTCCGGTAACTACCGTTTAGATAATACTTCAGAGGATGATATGTATGAGTGTGAATGAAGTGTAGTCTTGTACGTTCTCAGTTCGACCGTTCCTGAGATGTGTAGTTGAAACCCGATCGCCAAAGAACACCGGTATCCACGATCTAGTATTAAAATCCGTGTAAAAATAACCGGCCTTACTAGGATTTGAACGCTGTAACTCTCGACTTCCAAATCAGCTGATTTGGGAAGACGCGTTAACCACTAGACCGACCCGGTGGGTTCAAGAAGTAGAGACCTAGAAAGACATGGCGCGAACGGGTTGCACAGGGCAGAGGGCGACATGATGGACAGGAAATTATGAAGATCGAGATGCGGGATGCGGGATGCGGAGCAACCTGTAGGAACTTCGCTTAAAGTAAAGTAAGTAATAACTATTAAAATGTAATAGAATTAATTAATGAAACGTTGCTTTCATGGATATCTTCGTACATTTTAGAAAATTTGGGGAATATTTTTTGAAGAAAAAACGAATTTTTTCTCGTGTACTACGAGCGTGTTTTTAAAGTAAGGTCTGTTTTGAAATAATAAGCAAATTTTAAGAAAATATAAACTAACTTCTCTTAATTACGCGTAAAATCTACATTTATTTATTAGTTTTCTACAAAGCCGCATTCAATTTCAACACATATTTCATGGCGTTTCGGTAACTTCATTCCTTCTTCTTCCGCTAGCGACTTAAACCAATAGTAACATCGTTTTTCATTCTGTGTGATATAAGGCACGTTTAAAATGAAAAAAAAAAGAAAATAATCCGCGAGTTATTGGCTGGACGAATGAAGATTTTCCAACGAAATTTTCCTGATCTTTACACTTCGGATTTTCCGTGTACGCCCAGGTCTCGTCATGAAAAAGAAAATCCCGTGGTATAGCATTCGACATCGTTTCCTTATATATTTTTTTTATAACGAGATTCACATTCCATATTTTCGTTCACCCTAGTTCCACGATCAGTAAATTTGACTAGCAAGATACCCTTTTTGTCCCAAAAAATAGTAGTTATAATCATCTTTAGTACGTTCGGGTTTAAACTACCTAGGTTTAGGAGATGATTAATACCGCCAACGCATCCACTATTGCTTTATCTCGACATTCGATTAAGAAATCCAGGTTTTTTTAACCTGTAACAAAGAATTCAACACTTTAATTTACGTAACTCCGCAAAAATTCATACGCTTCAGTAAAACGTTTTTCGTTGTGGGTGAGTCTGTTAAAATTTTCGGCACACAATTTTTTATAGCTTAGTTTTTTCAGATAAATCAAAGATCGGGAAACATTAAAGACGATTATTATGTTTAATTGAGTATTTAATTTAGTTATTTAAGTTTTAATTAATGTTGGCATCCCTGCTAAATTCTCACTTTTTTTTTTACTTGTTAGTTGAGGTTGGCATCCCTACCAAATATTCACTTTTTTTGTGACTCCTTTTTATTTCCTTTGTTCTAAGTAAGGAAGTATTGTGATCGCGAAAGATTTCAGTTTTTAGATTTCAACGGAAATATTCATTTTGACTAGTTTCGGCGTGACCTCTGTACGTACGTATGTATCACTCATTACTCGAAAACTATTAGCTGTAGGATTTTAAAGTTTTGGATTTAGCACTGTTCTAACATTCTAGTTTTGCACCTTCCATTTTTATTGCAATTAAAATTATAATTAATGATATATTTGGATCTTAAAGAGAAGGCACATCGGTTCGAATCAATCTTCATCTCATTTTGTTTTTGTTTTTTAAAATTTAAATGTATTGATTTAATAATTATTAATCCGTTATTATAAAAATTATTAGTGAAATAAAATTTAAGTAAAATAAAATATAAATAATAGATTTGGTGAGACATCTGATTATTTAATATTAATTGAAAATTATAATTTGGAATCTTATTATTTTTGGATTTTCTTAGCAAATTCTTATAAAAATTGTATATTTATTTTTAAAAAAAATCATTTTATTTAATTATGCGACGGAAAATAAAATACTTTTTTGACTTGTATTCAATTTAAAGTGATTGTTGAAATTTTTTCACAGTATGCCGGTTACAAATATTAATTTCGACCTTACGGTGTAGAATAATCGGTTTTTATTATTGGATTATTTGGTAAACAATTTACGTAAAGAATAATCAAGGGACTTTTAATCTAACCTAATATTTCAGGTAAGATTATTGAATTAATAATAGTATTAATATTTGATTTTAATAAAAACCAATATTTTAGCGATTGTGCGACTGTCCAATTTTATTAAAGAATTGGAAGATCGTATCTCACTTTTAAATGAAATAACTTTAAAAGAAGAGCAATAGAAATGTGTATTTGTAATTTAATAGGCGTACAGCGAAATCATGGGATGCCAAAATCAGATTTTTGAAATGATGAACTTTAAATTTATTTAAAGTGACTTTTAATTTTTTAAATATTCCTTCGGACAGCTGCACTCGGCTCCATCCACGCTGCCTTCGCAGTAGAAAATTTTAGTCTAGTATCAGCCATCAGAACATGTGTATAACAGTCATTTATAATTTTTTTAAAACAGCGTTACGTAAGTTTGAATATTATAATAAAAATAATTTATAATTAGCGATTAATCAATGAACCTGCCAAATAAAGTAATATTTAGAATAATTTAAACCCGACCGAGGTATTTAAGGCGGCAAATTATTCGACATTTTTTTATCCTCCGGACCGGATTACTCGCAGGACGAAACCGGTGCTAACATGGTGAAGCGCCGGTTTATCGAATTTTTACAACTTTTTCAATCGAATTGTTCGTTAACACCGACAGCCGGCCGCTACGTTCGTTCACATTTTTCGAAATGAATCGTTATGCCGTCTTACTTTATCGTCACTTAAGCCCGTAAACGTCATACATTTGGCTGTCAATTTTAATCGTAGAATTGTTTTTTTTTTTGCCATCAAAAATCTGATTACTTTTTGTATTTCACGATTGCCGGGATCAAGAATTGGTATAGCTCGTTATAAATGGATGAATATAAACGATGGATTAATCTATTTTGTTATTAACAGCAGATTGTTTGTTAATTGAAATAACTTAGCCACGCAAGCACCAGCTCTTTATTGTGCGTATATAGTCGGTAAATTCAAAACTGGTTCTTATTTGAAAGAGGTAATGTGTAATGAAATAAATTTATTCATCGGCTATATTTTATTTCCATATATATATATGGAAATAAAATATATATATATGACAGGGTGTCCCATATAAAACGCAACCCATCAATCACTCATCCATGAAATTTCAAAAGTCAATCTTACTCCCCTACTCGTTACTGAAATGGACTAGTCCAACATCTTAACATCGCGGCGACGCAGTAGAACACTACCGATAGTAACAACACTGCAATCATAACGTTCAGTCTATCGCTAGAGACAAGATGGTGTTTTCGCTAGACGAACGTGATTTCATTGTAAAGTCGTACTTCAGTACGAAATTAGCGGTTGCAGTGCAAGATTTGTTTCGCCATAAGTACCCAGATAAACCGGCTCCTAACAAAACATCAGTATTAAGGTTAGTTGCAAAATTTAGAGAGACTGGTTTCGTTACAATAACAAGGAACACAAAAGATCTGCGTCAGTGTTGAATACAGGTACAGTCGCTGAAATCAAAGACCGATTACTCGCGTCGCCAAATAAATCGATCAGACGTTTGTCTGCTGAAATTAATTTGTCTAAATCGACCTTTCATCGGGCGACCAAACGATTACGATTACGACCTTATCGCATTCAAACGGTTCATCGACTTCTTGAGCCCGACAAAGAAAAACGGCTACAATATTGTCAACGGTTCTGTCGATTTCTGCGTGAGGGAATTAACGTTACGGATTCGGTATTTTTCACAGATGAAGCACGGTTTCATCATTCTACAAACAGTAGAATTTGGAGCGCTGAAAATCCCCACGTTTATCACGAAAAACAATTACACCCGCAGTAGTCGGGCGTGTGGTGCGCGATATCGCGGAAGAAAATAATCGGGTCCTATTTTTTTCGAGTACACCGTTAATGCAGAACGACATCAGGATATTTTATTTCGGTTCATCGCACTCTTGGAAGAGGAAGACAGACACTGCCGGCAACAACATAACGGTGCGACATCGCATTACGCAGGTTCAAATTCTGATTTCGTCGAGAAATTCGGTTATCGTGTTATCGGTTGAGGCTTGCGGCCACCGAGATCTCCAGATTTGAGTGTGGCGGATTTTTTTCTACGGGGTTACCTCAAAGAAAAAGCCTACAGCAACAAACCACGAACACTTGAACGATTGAAAGTCAATATTGAACAAGCTGTATAAAATATCCGGCCACAAACTTTGAAAAAAGTTGCAAGAAACGCTGTAAAATGAATTGAAGCTTGTATTCAAGAAGATGGCGGCCACTTCCAACATTTATTCTAAATGTAAGGTAATGGATGGTAATAATAAAAATTACATTTACATTTACACATGCCTTTTTATTATTTCAATACCTACCAATATAAGGTTGGGTTGCGTTTTATATGGGACACCCTGTATAATAGTTAATAATATATATGACAATGTTTTTCGTTAATTAGAAAAAAATAATTAAAAGAAAACACGAATATGAACTGTCGAGTGTATCTGCGAAATGTATTGAAAATAATTACTTTCTGCCTTGCTAACAAGTTTACAATATCTCTCTGTCTCTCTCTTGCTCTCTTAAACAAATTACTGATGTGGTAGACGTATCTCAGCTTGATCTTGATAAATTCTGAGATCTGCCCTAGGCGTTTTGACGTAGTGGATGGCTGAATAATAATTAGAAAACCGCTGAACTGTAACGTAATGACATTTGGGGGACCCGCACCGAAATTATGAATTACTACGGAAGATGTAATTTAGTTCTGGAAGGCGAATAATTATAATAAACTTAATAAACCGGTATAACTCAGGGCTTCATTTTTGGACCTGTTCTAATTAAATTATACATCAACGATGTGCGTTTAAATTGAATCTGAAAATAGATTTTTATTTATATAAACGGGTCGCTTATATTTTTGGATGTAATCTGTATTTTGGTAGGCTTCTTATCACGATACGCACAAAGCAGTCGGCTCGGTGAAAGTAGTCAACGGGAAACCACTTCATTCCTCATTCCCCCCGCCCGTAGTTTGTTTCTTTTAACCGTTAGTTTGTGAAGTTTAATATTCAGACGAGTTTAAAAAAAAATTGTACGATTTAAATTTTCTTTATGTATAACTGTTTTCGAAATAATAATATAAATATTACGGGGCGAGAGTAATCTCGTCTCGTAGTGTATATGTATATATTTTAATGTATATTAGATCAGTTGGCTGCAGAAAATTTTCCGTAGCTTTCTTTTACCTGTTTAGCCTCCGGTAACTACCGTTTAGATAATACTTCAGAGGATGAATGAGGATGATATGTATGAGTGTAAATGAAGTGTAGTCTTGTACATTCTCAGTTCGACCATACCTGAGATGTGTGGTTAATTGAAACCCGACCACCAAATAACACTGGTATCCACGATCTGGTATTCAAATCCGTGTAAAAATAAACTGACTTTACTAGGACTTGAACGCTGGAACTCTCGACTTCCAAATCAGCTGATTTGGGTAGACGCGTTCACCACTAGACCGACCCGGTGGCTTTCCGTAGCTAATTTTATAATTGTAGACGAAAAAATTCTTAGGCTATAAAGCCGATTTGATTCAAATATATATCATAAATATGTAAGCACGCGTGTTTAATATGTTGTGTTGTTTAATTTTTTGTTTGTTTTTTAATAAAGGTTTAATATAAATTTAGGGTAATAGCTTTCTTGTTTTTTTTTTAAATTCATTCTAGTTGTTAAAATTTTAATTTATTTTTATGATTATGACACACACACGCGCGCGCGCGCGCACACACGCACGTTGTTTCAGGAAGTTCTATCATACTTTATAGATGTATTCCTCTCATCAAAATATATGTATGTTTGTCATTGAGTTCGTTAGTTAGATAGCGAAATATTTCGCCCAGATTTTCGCTCTAAACATTTACTAATAGTACTATCCTAAAAAATATAAATTATTAAACCAGATTAATAATTTTACGTGCGGTTTTATACGAAAAATTGTATCCAGTAATTTCCTAGAAAATCGGTAAAAAAGAATGTCGAGTTGAAAAGTATTCTTTCCTTTTTTTTTGTTTGACATTTGTTTCCTTTATTTAATTGCTAAAAACCAACGAAAAAACTTCAAACCAAAATTTATAAAAAATCTCATTATGAGAAAATTATTATAAGTAGAATTTTAGAATTAATAATTTACAGTGCTAGTATTATATTAGTTAGTCAAAAATTATTTATTTTAAGCTTCAGGTTATGAAATAGAAGGTTTTATTATTTCGTGATTTTATATGTGTAGCTTTTCGTAGCTTCTATCTTTTTCTGTTCAGGCTCCGGAACTAGCGTAAGGTGTTACTTCACAGCATGAGATCTATAAATGTAAATGAAGTGTAGTCTTGTACAGTCTCAGGTCGACCGCTTCTGGGATGTGTGCTAAATTGAAACCCGACTAATAAAGAACACCGGTATCCACGATCTAGTATTCAAATCTATATACAAGTAAACTACCATTACTAGGATTTGAAACTTAGAAATCTCGATTTCGAAAGTTAGCGATATCTATGTATAATATACATTCATAGAAAAATGAGTATTTTTTTTTTCTATGAAAACCATTTTTATTTGTATAATATTCTCTACATAACTACCCTTGTTTTTAAAACACAATTCAATGCGTGTCCTCCACTGTTGAACAATACGTAACCCATAAGTTTCCATACGTAGAATAAATAAATATCTTTTTATGAAGGAATTATACTTTTTATGGCGTTGGTGATACGTTACATGAGATAATTTATGTTTTGCAACTTTTCCAATTACACCATGACCTTTATAAATATATATATATATATTTTTTTTTTCTTTGCGTGGAAACTTATAGGACACTGTATAATTTAAGTTAGGTCTGTAGATGCGTTCGTTTTGCTTCACTATATCTTACCAAAAGGGCTTTTGTTTTAATAACTTTATTTCTTTTAATTTGGGCCAATCATCCCGTTTTATTCCTCTTGTTTTTACTGTTTATTAACTTTGAATCGCATAATGTATTTTAAATAAAGTCGATGAATTATTTAAAATACTCGTATGAATAATTCGTTTCTTTTCCCCTCGTCGGTAAATTTATTTATTGTAACTTTTTATTTTTTACACATTTACGATGTATTTTTGAATAAAATTTTTCTAAGAATAAAATTTCAAAACCGGGATATTCCTTCTTCCATTTTGCGGAATTCTTTTATTCCTCTTTTTTTTTAATTTACACATTGTGGATGAAATATATATTTTAATCTGCGGGACCACCGTTAGATATTGTTTCACAGGATGAAATGAAATGACAGTTTTGTAGCGTGTGATAATGCCACCCCTGACTGGGATTCGAACCCAGGACCTCCGGATGAAAAGCCGAGACATTTTCATTCGCGCCACGAATGCTGGCAGTATATATATATATAAGGGGGGATTAAGATTTAAGATTTTTTATATATATATATATATATATATATGTATATATATATTATATATATATATCACGTAAATAATTATTTAGCCCAAAATGTTCAGCATTTTTAAAAAATTAGGGTTCAAGTATAGAGATAGAAGAACAATTTCTATCATTTACAGGAACCAAAGTGCAACAGTAAAAATCGAAGAACATAAGAAAGAAGCAGTAATAAGAAAGGGAGTCCGACAAGGATGTTCCCTATCTCCGTTACTTTTTAATTTTTACATAGAACTAGTTGTTAATGATGTTAAAGAACAGTTTAGATCCGGAGTAACAGTGCAAAGTAAAAAGATAAAGATGCTACGATTTGCTGATGATATAGTAATTCTAGCCGAGAGTAAAAAGGATTTAGAAGAAACAATGAATGGCATAGATGAAGTCATACGCAAGAACTATCGCGAGAAAATAAACAAGAACAAAACGAAAGTAATGAAATGGAGTAGAAATAACGAAGATGGACCGCTGAATATAAAAAAAAGGACGACAAAAGATTATGTAGGTAAAAGAGTTTTTTTATTTGAGAAGTAGAACTACTAAAGATGGACGAAGCAGGAACGATATAAAATGCCGAATAGCACAGACGAAACGAGCCTTCAGTAAGAAATATAATTTGTTTACATCAAAAATTAATTTAAATGTCAGGAAAAGATTTTTGAAAGTGTATGTTTGGAGCGTCGCTTTATATGGAAGTGAAACTTGGACGATCGAAGTATCTGAGAAGAAAAGATTAGAAGCGTTTGAAATGCGGTGCTATAGCAGTACGTTAAAAATCAGATGGGTGGATAAAGTGATAAATGAAGAGCTGTTGCGACAAATCCATGAACAGAGAAGCGTTTGGAAAAATATAGTTAAAAGAAGAGACAGACTTATAGGCCACATATTAAGGCATCCTGGAATAGTCCCTTTGATATTGGAAGGATAGGTAGATATGTCACATCGACATCTCTTTTAGAAGCTTGAGTAAAGCGAAAAAATCCACAAACTATCATTTCACCCCCCACCCTCCCATTAGATGTCGTATTTCGCGAAATCCTTTTAGTCCACCTGTACTATATAAAACGAAAATATATTCAAAATTTCATGTCTTTAATTTTAATAGTTTAGGATGGGCGTTGATGAGAGAATGAATCAGTTGGTCAGGAGGACTTCGTTTACATGTAGTTAAAAAAAAACCTTTCCGTACGCTGGAAGGTGGAGGTAGATTTCACCGGTGCTAAGTAAGTAGAGGGGGGTAACTCACCGGGTTGGTCTAGTGGTTAACGCGTCTTCCCAAATCAGCTGTTTTGGAAGTCGAGAGTTACAGCGTTCAAGTCCTAGTAAAGCCAGTTATTTTTACACGGATATGAATACTAGATCGTGGATACCGGTGTTCTTTGGCGGTTGGGCTTCAATTAACCACACATCTCAGGAACGGTCGAACTCAGAATGTACAAGACTACACTTCATTTACACTCATACATATCATCCTCTGAAGAATTATCTAAACGGTAGTTACCGGAGGCTAAACAGGAAAAAAGAAAGTAAGTAGGGGGTAAAAAAGATTTCCACCCTTAAGTTAAGAACAACTTCAAATTTACTCAATACGACAATGGTTGCACGTTAAAAAATGTTTCAC
The DNA here is from genome assembly GCF_047948215.1 of Lycorma delicatula. Classification (NCBI taxonomy): domain Eukaryota; kingdom Metazoa; phylum Arthropoda; class Insecta; order Hemiptera; family Fulgoridae; genus Lycorma; species Lycorma delicatula. The sequence continues at coordinate 12,636,934 of NC_134467.1, read as the reverse complement.
ATGTTCAGCATACAAGCCTCATCTTTTTACAATTCCAGCAACATTTTGGTCATCCCTTGCCGTAAAGGTTCATATATAAAAGACTGTTTCAGACCAAACTTTAAGGTAATGTTTACAGGACTAACGATTACTTTAAACTGATTCGATACTATGCCTATTAAGGGAGGTATGATATTTTTCTCTCCGAAACTCCATTTTTCCTCCCTCAGGGCCAGTGGTTTGTGATATGAAAAAAATTTTACTTAAATATGTTTTAGGCCCTTATCCAAAAATAGTAGGAACTTTAAACGAATTCGATATTTTACTTAAGAAACTTATAGCGATATTTTCTTTTTTTCAAAAAAGCCCCCAATTTGCACCCCCACTGTCCGATTTTGCCCATTTATGAACTCGACCGATATTTTGGGTCGTTTTACTTTATGTATCAATTTGAAAGTGTTTATATATATATATATATATATATATATATATATATACGTTTGAATTGACGGTGATTTTGGGGTCTGGGGAATGTGAAACGCGAACATATGTCGAAATTTTCTGGAAATTGAATCATGGTACCCATTACACAATAGGTAGCTTTCATATCTACTTTAAATATGTGTTATGTGTGTATATATATGTTGTGTGTATACTCAACGTCTGAGAGGGTGTGAAATGCGATCGAGTGCAAATTTTAAAAAAGTTGTCGATATCTTTTGAAATTAATGATTCATTAAATCTGGTATAAATGAATATTATATATATATATATATATATATATATATATACACACACACACATACACACATGTATATGTAATAAAATTAACATTTACTATTTGGTGGAATTCCCAATTGTGAATTTCGCCTTAAATAATATATTTTCGGGTAATGAAAATTTTTTTTATGTAGGTTATGTTAAGTTTTTTCTTATTTATTATTTTTTTATATAAAATAAATTATTAGAGTTTTCAGTTAAAATGTAAAAAAAAATATTACACACGTGTGTGTATAAAAGAGATGAAAAACAAGAATCTTAGTTTAGTAACATCGGATGATTTCGCTCAGAAAAAATTAATACTTGACAACAATGTAGTGGAGGAAGGAATTAGTTACTGAAATTGTTGATAGAGGTCGTTGTTAATGTATTATTATGTTGTTACTGCTATTAGTATTATTTTTATTATTATTATTATTTGACGAGTTGGCAACAATGAAACGGTCTTCGAACGGTACGAATGTACAAGTAGACAGAAAAGGCGTTTGTGTTGTGTGTTGGTCGTTGGAAGTTAAGGTTGAGAAAAACATATTAAATAAGTTCCTTTGTGTGTGTGTGTGTGTTGCTATTGATAGACATAGCTCCTCAGTCGCTAGAACACCCCCTTCTCAGGTCCAATCCTTTGTCGTACTGGTATCTCTTTCTAATACTAATGTATCCAACGATTTTCTGTCTTTGTCTTTCATTATATCAGTGAAATCTATCTATCTCGCTTCAACAATACACTGCAATGTGATCGACCCGTGTTTGTTAGTAGCTTGCTTTGCTGCTGCTGTATAGTTGTGGTACAGTACCCGCACACATACACACACAAACACGTCATGTACTTTTTGTACATGTGTGCGTTATTTTTTGAACGGACTGTACATCCCTTAGCAACACATTTTTTCCATTTTAGTTGTATTATTGCGTAGATTTCTTGTTATTGAATTACGTTAATTCAATTTCATTATTTATAATTTTATTAACTATCGTATTATATGTTATAGGAAATAGTCTCCCTCTTTCTCTCTCCGACCATATATATATATGTTTGCATTTTGTTCGTTTTGGTAAGCTTCATAACAAAATATGAACAGTAATTGAAAAAAAGAACATATTGTAGGGATAGTATTGGAGAATAAATATTGTTTTAAAATAACCGTTGCAAAGATGAGTAAAAAGTTCATGTAATAATAGAGATTTTGTATGTATTAAAAAATTGTCTTCGTTATATAACATTAAGTTTTCGCTAATTTCTTATGATAATTACTGTACTTTTACCCCGCTCTGGTGTGAAAACTTAGTCATTCTTTATATATATAATATATATATATATATATATATATATACACACACGCGCGCGCGAGAGAGAGAGAGAGAGAGATTTTTTCGGTAATTAAAGAGACAAATAGTACAATGAAAAACTATTTTGTACAATACACAGAATCTGTCAGACGTTCAAGTTGGCACCCCTGACACAGAAAGTGTCAGATGCTCGATAATCATTTCTATTATTATAAACTCTTTTTATTGCTTAAAAAAATGTCGGCTCTGCTTGAAGTTGTACCATGGAAAAACAGCGTGCTGTTATAGGGGTTTTCCATATTTTATGTAGTGTAAACCCGATTGAAATTTTAGTCGTTAAAACAAGATTTCACATGTTACGACAAAAAAGTGGAAATTTTGACTTTACGCTTTGCAAAATCGCATTAAAGTTCTTATTCGTGTTGTGTGTAGACGAATAAAAAATTTGGTAAACGGCTGAAATTTGCATCGGGACTGCCCATCCCATTATTCATGATGAGCTGAATTTACCGCAAAACTTATTCAAAGTCGGTTCTGAAACGATCGACTCAGAATAATCGAATTCACATTTTTATCGAATTTGGTGACGGTTTTTAGCGGACGGTAATGTTTTCTTTTACGTCGTATAATACCTACGAGGTGTTTCGTCATCATCATGTGGTGTTCTGCCTTTGGGTAGGTCCCTGGCACTCTGTTGTCTCCATCTTCGTTTCATTATAACCTTCATTATCCTTTCTTCCTTCCTCTTCTTTTTATACCTTCAACAGAGCCTTCACTAACTGTATTTATTATTCATTTTCCCTTAATTATCCTTTCGTCCTTTCACCAACATTGTTCTACCTTCATTTATCCTTCTTAATACTTCTTCGTTACATTGTCTGTTCACCCATTATATCTTCTCCATCCTCCATCTGACCCGCATCTCAAAAGCTTCGATCTTTACTTTTTCCCTTTTCCTCAGCGTTCATGTTTCACCGTCGTACGAAAGTATACTCCAAACATAGCATTTTACCAGTCCTTTCTCAGGTTTCACTTCCATGTTGCCGGTTCAGGGTAGGTTTTTGTTTCTAAAAAGGCCTCCTGTACTGTCGCATTTCTTGTCTTAAACTGTTTTTTATTCCTTCAGTCTTGAGTTAGTACCGTCCCGAAGTATCTGTATACTTTTATTTGTCTAATTTTACAAGTTATTGCACGATAACTTCATCTTTGTGAATCGAAATCTGAACGTCCGAGTATGTAATGGAAACATTCGAGTTTGCCTGCCAGGAAAAAATTGAAAATGTACGCGTTAGCCTGTGAAATCATTTTTGGGACTAGAAAGGCCCGTTGTATTGGGATTATATATAAAGAAAAACATATAATCAGTACCGTTGTCACACGCTAGAAATTAAAGTGAAATTTTTAATATGGAGGAAACGTCTTGGTTCTTTCTCAAAAGGAGTAATTCTGTACGATAACATCTGCCCCCGTATCGCTCAGACACGGGAAGATTGTCAAATATTGGGTCGGGAGGTGTTGCCACAACCATGTTGGAGTATCCAAGAACTGTCATCTGAAAATCGATCATCTGATTTTAGTACAAAGATGCCAATGATGAATTGACAAAGGTGATTGTGCGAGCGCATTATCGTGGTGAAGATTTCATGAGTTTTGTCGCCACAACTCTGGTCTCTTTTTGTGGATTTTTTCACCACCGATCCTAACCTCTTCTCAAAGCTCTGTGACAGTCAATCGGCGATTTGCACGCAGCAGATCGTCGATTTTCTGAACGTGGGTTTCATCAGTTGAATTCGAAGGCCTTTCTGGTCGAGGGTTTTTCCCTTACTTTTTTGTTTTCCGGTCGTATCTCCCATTCTTTTCCGATACCAAAAGAACAATATCATCATCGAAGCTAAAAATTTCAATTTTTTTCTTTTGTTTAGTTTGGCATATGTAAATATCGAGATAAATTATACGTAAATGTTTCAGCCAGATTTACGATGGTAGGTTACCATAGTCCTAGTAAAGCCAGTTATTTTTACACGGACTTGAATACTAGATCGTGGATACCGGTGTTCTTTGGTGGTAGTTGGGTTTCAATTAACCACAAATCTCAGGAACGGTCGAACTGAGAATGTACAAGACTACACTTCATTCACACTCATACATTTCATCCTCTGAAGAATTATCTAAACGGTAGTTACATGAGGCTAAACAGGAAAAAGAAAGAAGAAAGGTTACCATAGTATAGAAATTTAATGGAAAAGTGCATCAAACCAGTCATTTTGTAGTAATATTCAATCATAAATGTTTAAATTAATTAGTAATTAATAAAAATCTAAAATATTCCCTTCGATTACTATATTATATACAAGTTGAAAGACAGCGGGACCAGGATATCATCACTCCTTTCTGAATCGTGAGCTCGACTTACTTAATTTCATACTTTTATTAGTTTTTACCTCATTTCTATGGTAATAATTTTATAATAAAATTTGTTATATTAGGTTAAAAAAATAATAAATTCAGGAAGGAATAAAACAAAATGTGATAATTTTTTTTAGGATTTAAAAATACTTAATTCAAGTGTTTCATTTTGTATGATAGATAAAAAAAGGTTCGGTTCTCTTTGTTGATCGTTGAATAGTTTAGTAGTACTGCTCGCCTGTAATGGTGATTTTATGTACCATTTTGTACGATTGTCGATTTAATTAATAATTTATTTATTTATTTTTTTGTATTTACATTCATTCTCGTTCGTATAAAAACTGTTGTAAATTATACGTTCTTTTTTTAGTACAAAAAAAATGCGATATATATAGTGAAATTGGTCGTTTCATATTCTATTCGTTTATTTCTCTCCCTCGTATTAATATAAGAGAAGGAACAAGGAGTTAACCAAGGTTATTGACCTATCGTTGTACGTATTACATTAAGTATGTCGTGTAGTGGACGAGGAGACATCGATTGTTGATATCGATACCGTAGTCGATATAATAAAAACAGAATGGCTCTTGCTACTTAATGCTCTGTTTTGTGTCCAACGTGGAATTTATTGTTGAATTTATATATTATATTTTACGCGTTGTTGTCGGGTCGCCCTTCATTTGTTTTTATCAATATAGATTTTATTATTCTGCCATTACCGTTTATTATTAACGATTATTCATTAATAATAATAATAACAGTACTTTTCTTAAGTAATTTTTGGTTGTCAAATGGAAAGTTGTGCAAACATATATTTATTGTGTACTGGTTTTTTTTCCTACTACGCCACTTATTCATATATGTATACATATCTTTGTACTATATATATATATATATATATAAAAGTTTCTCTAGACATCCTATTCTGTGTAGTAAAGGTTAAATTAAACATCATGAGTTGTTTTTTTGTTTCATTTTCTAAAACTATTAGCTCTCTTTGATTCTACGATCTTAATAAGTTTTATCCACATTTAATGTTCCTGTACAAAAAAAAATTAACTATTTTTTGCGGGTTTCCGACTTTTTGTTATACTTTTTATCGATCAACACTGTTTGTTAATTTTTTACAACGATCTTACGAGGTGCGACAATAAAGTAATGAGACTGATGTGAAAAAAAAAATGTTGCTTACCGTTTTAATCATGTTTAGTGTTGTCTCCTTCAAAGGAAGTTGTCCTCTGATTGCACACACTTATTCCAGCGCTTCTGCCATTGACGGTAACATTTCTGGAACTCATCTTCTGTAGTATCCTCCAAGACCCTTGTTACAGCTTTTTGGACATCTTGTGTTGTTTGAAAACGGTGTCCCTTGACCGACATTTTGACTCTTGGAAATAGAAAAAAGTCGCACGGAGTGATATCTGGTGAATAAGGTGGCTGTGGTAGTACTGAAATTTGTTTTGAGGTTAAAAATCGCCGTACTGACAGAGCAGTACGGGATGGCGCATTATCGTGATACAGAATCCAATTATCAGCGATGTCGGCACGGACACGAAGAACTCGTTTACGAAGTCTTTCTAAAATTTCTTTGTAGAAATATCGGTTAACTGTTTGTCTAAGAGGCACCCGCTCTTTATGAACATTCCCTTGGAATCGAAGAAGCACACAAGCTTGCGTTTCACTTTTGACTTTGACACGCGAGCTTTTTTTTGGTCCGGGTGATCCCTTTGAGCACCGTTGCGAACATTGGCGTTTTGTCTCTGGATCGTATTGGAAAAACCATCCTTCATCACCGGCGATAACACGGCTCAACAAATCTGGATCGATTTCCGTTTGCTCTAACAGATCGGCTGCCACATTTTTCCGTGTTTCTCGCTGTTGTTGTGTGAGATTTTTGGGGACCATTTTTGCACAAATCTTTCTCGTAGCAAGATCTTCAGTTAATATTAGACGAATCGTTTCTCGATCGATGTTGAGTTCTTCCGCGATCATTTTCACGGATAATCTTCACGTATTCTTCTTCTTTACGGATTTTTTCATGTAGCCGATGCTTACCTTTTCTCTGGCAGTCAATCGGCGATTTCTACGCACCAGATCGTTGATTTTCTGAACGCGGGTGTCATCAGTTGAAGTCGAAGGTCTTCCTGGTCGAGGGTCATTTTCGATCGACTGACAACCGCTTTTAAATCGTGAAAACCATTTTTAACAACGCGTACTAGCCAGAGCTTCAGCTCCGTACGCTTGTTTCAATAGTTGAAACGTTTTTGTAAAAGTTTTCATCAGTTTAACGCAAATCTTTACGTTGTATATTGGCTCCCGAAAATAGCCCGTTAAAAAAATCGCTGCTAACGCTTAAACGTGTTAGTCCAATGTGTTGAGGTCCCATTACATAGAAAAACACATGAAATTTGTTACCCTCAGTCAGGCGTTACCTCTGCTTTTACGGTATTAATTCGAAGTCTTAGCTCAACAAAATCGGCAGGCAAAGGCGGTACATAAATCCTATCATTAATAAAAAGTCACAAGAAAAAAAGTCTAGCGGGGTCAAATCTGAGTAGCGAAGAGGCCTTGCGATCGGACTTCTAGGTGGTAGCGAGGTGGTGTCCCGTCTTTCTGATAAAAATGGCAATCGTCTTGGTCATCATTGTCTGATTGAGGAATAGAACATTTTGAAGCGCGTTCAGATAAACGGTACCGTTTACGGTTGCCTCGTGGAAAAAGAACGTACAGTCTTGGCTTAGCACGCGAAAAACATTGACCTATTACCGAAAAATTGGATATTGGCTCGAATCTATTGACCGAAAAATATTGGCTGTTACAATTGTGCTGCAGAGTTTCGTGGAAGTTTTCTATGTTCCATATTCGGCCGTTAATGGGTGCGTTCATTTTTTCGCCGATGTTAAACATCGACTAGTCGCTAACAATTTCATTTCCCAAAAATATATCTTTGTCTGCAATTCTATCCATTTCCACATAAAACTGCAACCGACCATCCTTGTCGTCATCTGTAATGTTTTGAACCGGGTTTAGTTTGTACGGCTTCAAGTGCAATAAAATCGTTTGTGGAATGCCCGGTCTCACGTGACGCACGTCGAGTTGATTTCTTCGGATTACATGCAAAGCTTTCTTCGAGTTGTTCCACAGCAGTTTCAACCACCTGTAGGCGTCCTGGTGATTTTTAAGTTTAACAGAACAACGTGTGTCGACGAAGTTTTTGCTGCCAGAAGTAAATTGTACGACTACTAGCAGGCCCTCTATCTTTTTCTATACGAAATGTAAGTTGAACTGCAGTTGCCGACTAAATGTGGTAACAAAACACAACAGCGAACACGTTCCGCACCGGTAAATGTATACATTTTTAACAACACTATTGGTCGAATTCGATATTAATCAACTGTGCGAGTCTTACCGTGAAATGAAAACCCAACCGGATCTGTAAGTTATGTCGATAAACTTTTATACGGCTTTAAATTTGTGAGGTTCTTTTTGAATCGCCCGGTATTTTAGTACGTAATCAACGATCTGCTTTCATTAATCCCATCTGATAAATGCTTACTATAGTAATAAATATAATATAATTATATTATATTAATAAATTATAATAATATTATATCGGTAATATATTATCAATATATTTAAATTTAAAAAAAAGGAGATGAACTCGGATTTCAACCGATGTGCCTTCTCCTTGTAGATCAAAATATTTTATTAAGTACCATTTTATTTGGCTATAATTCTGGAACCGATGAAAATAAGTACCGCTTATGATATTTCGTTAAAAAGCTCTCGATGCGGGCTTATTATTACAGTTAAGAAAAAGTCTAAAATCCAATTTTTTTTTAATTTTGGGCATTTTTGGATTGTTTTGATTCAGTGTTGATTCATAACTTTAGTACGGTATCTTAGAATTCATTTGACAACAAGCTTTCACGGCGATAACGTAAGATTATGTGAAAGTCATAATTTGAAATTAAACATTTGACGTTTTTGCCTATTTTTTCATATACGTGATGAATGGCCGAAAGAGTGGAGTGCTGCAGTACCCAACTTTCCCATAATCTTACATATCAAGATCAAAGTTTGTTGTCAATTCCATTCTGAGGTACCGCTCGAAAATTATTCTTTACCTTTTAGTTCGTTTAATTCAAGATTGGTGTTTAAAATTTTTTTTATATATTTTTCATTTTCTACTTTTTAATGCATTTAATATGAGTGCCTTTAAAATGTTTTTTTATATATATATATATTTTTTTTATTTATACTTTTTAGTTTTCATAAATTTATACTTAACAGCTGCGCTAGCGCACAGGTTTGTGCGTATTTACCGGAAGATCGGATCGGTCCGTTTTTCGTGGGTAAGTGCTATCAAAACATATGGCTAAACTATTTAATTTCCGGATGACCAAGATCCGGTCGATCGAGACTGTACACGATGCGTTAAAAAATTAGCGCTTGATCTGCTGATACATATGCCGTTTAAATCGTAAAAATCGGACGAGCGGTTGCCGAGATATTACTGTGGCACCGCCGTCTCACCCTCTCCGATTTTTCGAATGAACGACGTCCCGGGGGCACTTGAAAATATTAACATCCGACGGGTATCGCCTGGAGCGGGTAGTGTATTGCCGAGGGGGTCGAAACAATTTTTCAGAGCCGGACCGTTTTCGAGATATTTGCGATTTTCGTCCGGAAATTCGGATTCGGTTAAAAAGTAGTAAATTTTCCCAAACTTCGGTCGCTACTGTACAGAATTTGTATATCCTAATACATATCTCGCTTGTTTATAAAACGAATAGCTTGTCATTTAGTTATCATTAGTTATCATTTAGTTCCGGTCGGTACTTCAAACGTGTGCGAATTTTACATCCACACTTACCGAAACAGGCTAGATTATCTTTCAGTAAGAATATAAGCATGTTAACGAGGTTGCACAAATTGAAGAGTCATTTTTTTCACTTAGTAACTTAAGGGGATCTTATCGATTTGAAAATGTTGCTAAAATGTGTTGTCATCAGGAGCAAATCTCTATGCAAAATTTCAGAGCGAATGGATAAGCGTAAGTACTTTTCGACTGAAAGGTTCCGTAGCGTGAATCTCACACGCATAATCCAAGAGCGAGTTTATATAAGAGTGGTGAAAACGTAGTTTTTTGAAGAAAAATAAAAAATAAAAAATTACTTTTTCTTAAATATTTCGTTTATTTTTCATCTTATGAAAAAATAAATACTACCAGTAGAAAAAACATTTCTACGACCAAAATTAAGAAATTACGGGTAAATTATTAATTTACCCATTTAGTCTTACTGTGTGTACGAGAAGGTACCCCGGTTTCCAAGCTACCCTACCATAGCGCGATTTTGGTGCGTATTGTAAAATTCGCTAGCGCTCTTGGTTTAGCTCGTAGAAAAACTTACCCTGTAGGTTTTTTATGCGAAATTTCCTCAGATATCTATCTGTGCTTTCTATTTTTAAATGCGATTAAAAATAAGCCGCTGTTGGCTAAAAACTAAACTCCTTAATTTCATTTTCAGTTATCAATAAATAATAATTTGTTAATAAAAAATTATATAGTTATTCCTTGTGTCCGCCAGGGCACACTTTTTATTCTACGTACTTTTCCGAAGCTATAACAATAATTTATTTGCCGTTGTGCATTTTTCGAAGTTAAAACCTTTCTGAGTCTCTTCACTCGATTGAAATATAAAACCAAGATTTGAGTTTCAAAATTCCAGAAATTGAATTATTGATTTCTCAAGTTATAGTTGCTTTTTAAATTTAAAGGTCTTAAAAATTTCGATTCGTTTTAAAAAAACTCAAGCGTGGCATATCATTTTTTTAAATTTTCACCATTTTCCTATTTTTTTTTATTTTTACTTCCTTGTTCGTCGAAGTAAAGGAAGTATTGTGATAACGAAAAATGTCGGTTTTCTGATTTCAACGGAAATATCCGTTTTGACCATTCCTGAATCCATTTTGACTAGTTTCGGCGTGACGTATGTGTATCAGGCATAACTCGAAACCGATTAGTCTTACGGTTGAAATTTTCCATTTAGAAATGTTGTAACATGTATACTTTCTCGTTTGATTGCAATCGACTGGACCAAAAGCGTCCAACAAAGCCCAAAATTCACAAAACAATTGGATTTAGGAGTTTTTGTTAATCGCAGTAATAATGCTATCATCGAGAGCTTTTCAACGATGTAAGCGGTACTTGTTTTCATCGGTTCCACAATTAAAATAAAATAAAATTTTAATTTACGAAATATTTGGATCTTACAAGGGGAAGCCAATCGGTACGAATCCGACTTCATTTCCTTTTTTTAACTTTTTTTTTTTTTAAATATATTGATTTATTACATTTAACCTCCGATTGCAAAAAAAAAAATATGAAAAAAATCAGAAGTTATTAGTGAAATAAAATTTTATGTTCTGTAAACATTTTAATTCAAAAATGTTTACAGAGGTTAATAATTATTTATTCACACGTTCTCGCTTACGCCACATAACTAATTGAGCGACGTGAAACAATATATAAACTAATATAAAATGCTTATACGGACACCACAAAAAAATGTGATGCAAAGTGGTGTCCACCACAATGCTGTTTTGTAATTGTCCACTTTGTTAAAGAATTGGAGGATCGTATCTCACTTTCAAACGAAATAAGTTTAAATGAAGTGCAGCAAAAAATGTGTATATCTAATTTAATAGACGTACAAGGAAGTCGAGTGGTGTCCACATCAGATCTTTTTATATTATAATTAATTGCGTTTTATGAGGCCGCTCTGACCCCACCGGTTTCCTTGGTCGAACCTGGTAAATTTTTTATCCTTGAATGTACCTATCTCTCTCTCTCTCTCTCTCTCTCTCTCTCTCTCTCTCTCTCTCTCACTCTCACTCACTCTCTCTCTCTCTCATTCACTCTCTCTCTCCCCCTCCCGCCCTCTCTTTCTCTCATTCTCCCCCCCTCTCTGTCTCTCTCTCTCTCTCATTCACTCTCTCTCCCCCTCCCGCCCTCTCTTTCTCTCATTCTCCCCCCCTCGCTGTCTCTCTCTCTCTCTCTCTCTCTCTCTCTCTCTCTCTCTCTCTCTCTCTCTCTCTCTCTCTCTCTCTCTCTCTCTCTCTCTCTTCTCTCTCTCTCTGTGTGTGTGTGTGTGTGTGTGTGTGTGTGTGTAGTACATATACCGGTCCGAATAATAAAACATTCATTTATTTATTGTAAAACAGTTATTGGTAGCACAAAAGCGTGTAATTAGAATGGTTTCAAATAAAAATAATTAGCGAATCTTGTACATTTTTTAAAAAACTTAAAATATTTATATGTTTTTAGAGTCCTAACATTTTTTTTTTTTTTTTTTTGTATAAAAGGTGTAATATTTATATAGTAATTTTAGTAGGAGCGATAAATTTTTCTTACCTTTGCCAAAATTAGATCGGAATAGTCATTTTTATTCATTTGTGGCTCCAAAGGTGTACGTTTACTTACTTAACATAAAGGAATCGAGAAACTTTAGAGAGAATACAACCCAACCGTATGTTATTCGTATGATTAATAGAAATCTATGAAATTGAAAAGATATTTTTCTAATAACTGAAGACATATTTAAAAGAAATAACTGTTTTACGTTTACAATGTCTATAAATTGTTATTGTTATTTTAAGTTGCTGGCAGCGTATCTCAGAATTGATTCGCTTTAAAACATGTTGTGATAGTAAACCTCGATACGGATTTGTCTACAGATGGTATCTAAATTTCCGTACAAGTTACATTGCAGTATTGAATTTTATTTATATTATTATTATCATAAATAAAATATGTAATCGTGTTATTGTACGTGAAAATAATGAACAAATAAAAATGAATATTGTTAAATATATTATTTTGATGGACAAATTCAAACTGGATGAAAACGGGGTTAAATTTTAATTTACCCGTGATTTTTTTTTCTTAGATTACCAATAATTTAATTAATATTTTTTACAATATATATAAATCACAACGAATTTAAATACACACATAAATTTTCGATCTATTTTATCCCTCTTTTTTCCTTTAAAAATTAATTTTGGGCAGGTATTTCTTATAATAATCATACATAATTAAAGGTCGTAACACCTATGAAATGAAAAATGGGATTGTTCTTGAAATCGGTCTAGTATTCTCTGATCCTGGTTGTTAAATCTTAAATGTACGGTCGTACAAAATCGGTTGATATCGAAGTTTTACATTTGTACCTTCTCAGATGGATGACGCATATTGGTACCTTAATATTTACGTTTATTAGATTAGGACCCGATTAAATATGTACAAAAGGATTTAAAAAAGATTATTTTTACGAGGTGTACCTCTAAAGTAAAGACCGCCGGGAAATTCTTCCCCTTAAGGTTGGCGAACCTGTGCGATTCACGGCCACGCTAGTAATTTACACACTGCATTGTTGTCTGTTAAGTTGTCGCGTTTTAGTATCTTTGATGATTACGTGTGACTTATTACGTTATAAAATGAATAGGAAAATCATATTGTCGCCGATTGTTAAATACGCGGAGCCGTACGTTTTTTAAACCGTGAAAACGTTACGCCGGCTGAAATTCATAGGCAGTCGGTTGCTGTGTACGATGATAATGTAATGAAAGAAAGAAACCTCCGAAAATGATCTGAAAGGTTTACAAATAACAAAATTAACGCGTACTATGAACAACGTTCGGGGAAGCCCTTGATAATAATCATCTAGGAGTTGTTGAAACGCGTCGATGATGAAATCAGAAAAGATCGTCGCTGAACGGCTTCCGACCCGGCTCTTCTTTTAGTTGATGTTTCAAGAGCTGTTATCGGTCGCATCGTTCACGACCGTTTAGGTTTTAGAAAGGTTTGTGCACGTCTTAAAGGAACGTCACAAAAAATCCGAACGGGATGCGCTTTGGAATTTTTTATGCGCTACACAGAAAAAGTCGACGAGTTCCTTAATTCGATTTTTACCGCCGGTGAAACGCGGATTTCGTATTAGACGCCAGAGAGAAAACGGAAGTCGAGTGAATGGCGTCATCCTCGATTACCAACGGGACCGACAAAGGTCAAACCGCAGCCGTTTGGACGCAAACCGATGGCCGCAGTCTTTTGGGATCGGTTTGGCATACCGGTGATCGATTTCGTGCCGCGTGGAACGACTATAAATGCGGAAGCCTACTGCGAAACTCTACGTAAGTTACGGTTCGCCGTTCAAAATCGGCGACGTGGGCGCGTCCACATGTTACGTGTCCGACACGTGATTTACAGAGAACATTTGGACGGGAAATTTACGATCACCCATCGTATAGTCCGGATTTAGCTCCTTCTGATAACCATTTATTTGGGAAATTGAAAGAATTTTCGAGCGGTCAGCGATTCGCGGGTGACGATGAACTTAAAAATGCTGTTCATCAGCGGCTAAATGGATTCGCGGCAGACGAATACGACGAGGGTATATCGAAGCCGGTGTATCGCTACGATAAACGTCTTAATTCATGCGGCGATTATTTAGAGAAGTAGTATAAGGTATGTACTTTAAGAGAAATATAAAGTTTTCAGAATACATTTTTTTGCAATGAAACTGTCTTTACTTTAGTAAATATAAACCGATTTTACTTGTATTAATGGTGCGGGCTATTTATAATAGTATACAATTTGCACTCCACTCGTAGCAGTTATTTTGCTATTGCTCTAGATAGATTTTTGTGTACTATATACATGTCTGTTTCTCCCTCTCTCGATCTTATTTAAATATACGCCATTATAATGTACCTTATATGTTTGTCGCATATTTTTTTTTAGATTTTTTCTTCTTTGTCGTTATTATTTCGAGCTATCCCTCATTCTTTTTAATTTTATATCCGTGCATGTATTTCTTTTGTTTTTTTTCTTCTTCTTAATATCTGCTTCCCCTAATTCTTTATTAGTAGTGTATCTATTTAAAGACTATTCTAATTTTGTATGCTTCTTAATTTGAATCCTCTTTTTTTTACATTTAGTGACGTGTTTGACTTCGTATAATTATACGTTTACGTTGCGGTTATTAGTTGTTTTCATCTAGACGAAAAAAAGTTATTTGTCGGTTTTATGTTGGTTAGGTTTCTTTGTTGTTTTTATTGATATTTATTCTGAAATTAGAACCGAAGGAAATTTTGGGCAAGTTAACTTAAATTTTATTATGTAAGTATTTAAATTTTTTTCGTATCGTCTTTTAATTAATTAATTAATTATCTGATAAACTCAGCTCATGAATATTTTAATCAGATTATAGCGATTTAAAAAACAAATCATTTTTTTCATAATTAATAGAACAAACGAGAATTTAGTTTAAGCATATTAATTATCAAGCGAATTAGTTATAGATTTATTTTTATAACGAAACGAGGAGATACTCATAGTAGGGGACATCTCAAATTTTACTGAAAATTTCACCGATGGTAAGAAATCTACCGGCTTTAACACTAATCTTAATTTTTTTTTTCTCCTCGAATATAAAGATTTTATAGTCTGTTTAGAGGGTAAATACCCATTGTTTTATAACAAGATATATGTCTGAAATTCATTTTTTGTTTGGAAAGAAAAACAAGAAATGGATTCAGGTTTTATTTGTTTGTTTGCCGATACGTTACTGGACGTTAATGATACTCGAGAATGTTAATCGGTTGGCCGCAGATTAAAATTTATTCTAGTGTTATTGTATCTCAGGTCCTCTGAATATCACCCACCGGGCGGTCTAGTGGTGAACGCGTCTTCCCAAATCAGCCGATTTGGAAGTCGAGAGTTTCAGCATTCAAGTCATAGTAAACGCAGTTATTTTATGCGGATTTGAATACTAGATCGTGGATACCGATGTTCTTTCGCGATTGGATTTCAATTAACCGCGCAAGAGACTGTACAAGACTACATTACATTTACACTCGTACATGTCATCCTCTGAAGTATAATACCTGAACTGTAATTACCGAAGGCTAAACAGGTATAAGAAGTTCCTCTGAATATAGGGCGAAGACTGTCGACCGCTTTCCAATGGATTTTACTTTCCTGTCTATATAGTAGCTATAGCTATATAGAAGGGAAATTAGATCGTTTAAAATCGGGCATATCCGGTTTTCACCGGATCTTGACGAATTGACCCTCTAAGGATCTCAGAAAATCGAAATTTCCGCGACAATGTATGTACGTTGGCGTGTAAATCGCCTTATGTCTTCAGTAGTATTTGACCGATTTTCACCAAACTCGGATGCAATATTTCTATACTTCCGTTAAAGCCCATCAGGACTACGAACGGGGGAGGGCGACCGGAAGCGTCACAAGGCGGGTCTTCCCCTACGGAGTTGGGATGCAATATTTCTACAGTAGAGGCATCGATGCTATTAAATTTTCAGTTGAAAAGGCCAGGGGCTGAGTGATACAGGGGAAAAACGAAAACGTCTCCAGATTTTGCATAATTAAGGTTTTTTTTTATAATTTTGTGAATATTAATAAATAACTGTAATAAAAAAAAATTCTTGTTTAATTTCACCCCCGTCCCTAAAAATAATTTTAATTTTGAACGGTTATAGAAGGTGGTGCAAGGGATGATTTTCGTTTTTTCTGCTTCTCGTTGTGCCCAAAATTTTTCCTTCTCAAAATGGGGGCTCTAACCCCCATCTGTCGGCCGGGTCTTAAAATCCCCCGTTTGGGGTTCGCACTGAAAGTTAAAAACATAGTGTGTGGGGTATAGATTTTCAAAGGTGCTAAACTTGTTTTTTAAAAATTTTTCTGAACGGTTATTAAAATTGCACCTCCACCCCAAAAAAATTCTTTAAATAAACTACGGGTATACTTCGTCAGTAGTACACCCTCTCATCACATGAGCTTAGTGTAGCACTGACGTACAGCTGCTCTAGTCGTCTGTTAGGTTGTGACGTCACAGGCGAGCGGTGAAATTAAATAAATTAATAATGTTTAAAGTGTAAAAATATACTTAAAGTGGCCGCTAGTACCGTCACACCCGGGCGAATAAAATACGGCATGCGCGCGTGTTTTAGTTAGAATTATTGAATTAAATAAACAAGAAATATTGTATTTAAATAAAACGATTTTAAATTAAGATGTGTATGTAACCAACGCATCAGAAAAAAAACCGAGCGACAGGAAAGTCCTATAACTGTGTAGTTAGCATTTTTAATTGGAACTTCTCACGATGTACAAACATATTATTGTACTTTTTCTTTTACCGGTTTTGTTTTTTTTATTAAATTATAGGTCCAGAAAATCCTCATTATTCGTGCTTATAATTGATTAGGTTCTAGATTCTTTCTAATTTCGTTTAAGCAAAATTCTTGAAGCTTAGTTTTTTTATTAAGATTGTGGTTTCTTTAAATGGATACAATAAAAAGATGTCAGCGGGATTTTCAAATTTTGTTTTTTTTACGTCGAGAAGCCTGAGTTCATTTGATACTAGCAGACCCGGCAATGCTTCGCTATTGCTATATATATAGTGGGGGGGGGAGAGTGAGAGAGAGAGAGAGAGAGAGAGAGAGAGAGAGTTTAAATGAATACAATTGAAAATTTGATAAAAAAAAATTAAAAAACTGAACTTCACAAATTTTACCTTTCACTTATTCTCCTTCCCCTTTTCCCTTTCCAACTTCTCCCTTGAACCCTTCTCCCTCAACCCCTCTCCCAGTTTCCTTTTTACCCTTTCCCGTTTTCCATTTTCCCCTTTTGCCCGCGCGTAAATGGGTCCATTAGTTTTTTGGTCTTTAGCGGATACACATACGAACATGCTATTTATATATATATATATATTGAATAAAAAAGTCTGTTTGTATATTTTGTCTGTTTTTTTTTTATTTGTTTCGTAAATATCTCGACACCGGCCCCACCTAGCGGTTTTAGTTTTTGCAAAAATATTTATTTTCGCGTAACTAATATTCATATTCTGAATATGAACCAAATCGGTCTATAAATATAATTTTTGTAAATATCTCAACCCCAGCGCCATCTAGCGGGTTCATTTTTTTACAGAGATAATTCTTTCCGTGTAACACTTATTCTGAATATTAGGCAAACCGGGCCGTAAATACAATTTTTCGAAATATCTCGACGCCAGCGCCACCTAGCGGGTCCAAACTAATTCAGTAACCTTCCCCGGCATGCGTCCAACAGTTCCCCAAAATTTCATCGCTATCGGATGAACGGTTTAGGAAGGCATATGAGACATATAGACACACAAACATTCATTTTTATAAATATAGATAACCTCAACCGTAAGTCTTTTTTTTTATATCGCTTCCAGCCGGTCCGGATAAATATTATTGAACAGCCTTAAGGTCGTTCTTTAGCGTTTGAAAGATAACAATTTTTTGCATTGTATATTTGATTCAGTCAATAGAAAATCAATACCGGACTATTCCCGTCTTAGGAAATAGTCTTATGAGGAATTGTGGGCGGAATGTATCCCCGTTTCCCTTTTTCGACACGAGGTACTCCTTTTGGTGGTGGTGAAGTTTGTTTTTGTTTATTAATTTTCTATGAGGATATCATCCTTTACTTCCTGAAGATTTGAAGGGGATCTCTTTGCATTATTGTGTCCTTGGTGCCGTCAGCTTTGTTTATCCTACCGTGTTGATCTAGCGGTGAACTCGTCAACGCAAATCAGTTGATTTCGAAATCGAGAGATCTAAGGTTGAAATTGTAGTAAAGGCAGTTACTTTTATACGGATTCGAATACTTGATCGTGGATACCGGTGTTCTTCGGTGGTCGGATTGACTTAAGACTGTACGAGACTACACTTCATTTACACTCATTCATATAATCCTGTAAAGTATTATCTGAAAGGTAATTACCGGAGGCTAAACAGAAAAAAAGAAGCGTTTTGTTTATATACCTCTCCATCACTGGTTTTACAGAATTTTTTTAACCCAGTTTCTGTGGTGTTTATTGAGTAAATGCGGGCCGCCGTCCGTTCTTTCCTAATCAACTAGAGTACAAAATTAACAAAAAACATTATCGGGTTCAGTAATAGTAGATAGGATTATTATTAATCCAGTTATTCTGAAAATGAAATTACGCACACGCTTGCGAATACACATACACACACTGAACCACTGGATGTAGTTCACACATCCAGCAGTACTTCATCGAGAAGCAGTGTTTATTTATTAGTACTTTAGAGGATGACACATATATACTCACTGAATGGTATAAAAAATAAATAATTTTACAATGTACTTAGTTATAATCTAACTTCTTTGTAACTCAAATTTTAAAACGATATTTCTTAAATGTTAAAGTTGAAATCGTTTAGATATTCAGTTTAGTAAAGAATTACTTAATTGCAGGTTGGCAACACTGTTGTTATTCCACGACAGGTTTTTTTTCTCTTTTTAAATCGGTTTTTAACTATATAATGTTAGCTATTATTAAATATATATAACAGTATTATTTTAAGAATCGTTTGACCTCATTTATTTATGCAGTTATATATGCATTTTAGAATTTTTTTAAATTCCTATTTAGTTTTAAATCTATATTATTTTATTCTTTTATATGTTTTTATAACATCAAAGTTGTTTATTTTATTTATTTATTATTAATTATAATTTTGATTTGTTTTTGAAAATTAAACGTATTAATAAATAACATTTGAAAGGTGTTTTGGATTCTGGTATTTTTTTTACGTGTTTTGTTTTATATATCGATTTGTTTTTTAAAATACTGTTTAAGTTAAAGGAGGTTTTTTAATCGGTTGAATTAAATTAATTTTTGTTTTGTTATTCTTAAATTTATGTAATTTGAATGATAAATACGATTTTTTTTATAACTGCAGTGATTCATCCAAGATATGGTCACAAAATGAGATCGGAAATATTTTGAAATAATTTAAAAAAAAAACAATTTTTTTTGGTTTGTCTTATATAAAAAGTCGTGGCTGTCATTCCTGACAATCGTGTTCAAAGAATATAGCAAATGTTTGTATTCTTTGGATGTTTTTTATTATTAGGTTTTTACTTATTAACGATTAATTAATATAGATTAGAATAGTAGGCTATTTTGTTTTATATATTTTAATATAATTTTTGTTAATTTTTTTGTTATAGATGTCGGCAAGTTCGCAGATACAGATGGCACCACAGTCTGGCCTGTCAACGGCACAGCCTGTACATAGCCAGGACTCTAATATGAGCACAGGTACAAAATATATTAAGTTAAAATCTTTTATAATGTTTCTTTTTTGTTTTTTAGTTATTGTATATTATTATTAAAAAAATCTAATATTTCATAAAAATTGAGCAACATTATCGAGTTTAAATGTCTTCATAAAGGAGATTATCTACTTCGAGATTTTAGACGTGCTGACCGATATTTATTCACACCGTAAAAGTTTTACAGCGAGATGCATATTTAACAGTAAAATGCGCTTTGTTTATTCAGTTTAAAACCGTTCTGTCTTCCGTATTATTGAAACAAAGATAGGGGAGGAAACATCGTTTTAGGATCTCCTGGTATAGCGAGCGGTGTATTGCTGTACACATAGGCTGACGTCTGGCTTACCGCGCTATTAACTATCCTGAACAAGTCTGGACAATGTACTGTATACTGTGTAAGCATACGGAGCTATACGGGATGTTTTCGTAAAGGAATGACTCTCTAACTGTTCCACCCGAGAGGCCTATCTCTCTCGCACGCAATGTGCACAGCTACACGCCGTCCGCTATAGCCTGAATGCAAATGTTGAAGTCGTTATTAAAATCGATAAAGCTCTTCTAATCATGTTGCGACTGGAAAAATGTGACGTATATCCAGAGTATACGAAGGCCGCTCTTGTAAGGTTTTACAGAAAAAATGAAAGAAAAAACTTTTTTTTTGTATAGTTTTAATGTTTCTCAAAATATTCGCCTTTATACAATTTTTTGAATGCTTTCGCTTTTGATTTATACACTTTTTAATGCTTTCGAACAGATTCTTAAAATATTTTTACCGTTCTGAAGTTGGTACCACAAAAACATGGTTTTTGGAAGGATTCAACAGCTTTTAGAGTCGATGAAAATCGCGGTCCACCCATTTTTTGTTTTCACATTCGGGGAAAAAAAGAAGTCGTCAGGCGATAAATCAGGCGAATACTATCAAGGAGACATTAATTAAACGTTTTTATCCGTGAAATAACAATCAGTTGTTTGACGTGGTGTGTGAGAGCCGGCATTGTCACGTCACGGTGAAGAATGATGACACATTTTTCGGTTGTTTTTGCTGATTTCATCGATGGTTGCTACATGTCCAGTATAATCGAAGAGATAAGCGATCGTTTTCTTAGAAATGCTTTCGTTGGATTCGATTCATCTTGGAACACCAAAGGAGTTATACAGGGTGTCCCATATAAAACGCAACCCAACCTTATATTGGTAGGTATTGAAATAATAAAAAGGCACGTGTAAATGTAAATGTAATATTTATTATTACCATCCATTACCTTACATATAGAGTAAATGTTGGAAGTGGCCGCTATCTTCTTGAATACAAGCTTCAATTCTTATTACGGCGTTTCTTGCAACTTTTTTCAAATTTTGTGGCCGGATATTTAATACGGCTTGTTCAATATCGACTTTCAATCGTTCAAGTGTTCGTGGTTTGTCGCTGTAGGCTTTTTCTTTGAGGTAACCCCGTAAAAAAAAATCCGCCGCAGTCAATACCTCGACGAAATCGGAAGTTGAACCTGCGTAGTGCGATGTCGCACCGTCATGTTGTAGCCGGCAGTGTCTGTCTTTCTCTTCCAAGAGTGCGATGAACTGAAAAAAAAATCCCGATATCGTTCTGCATTATTGGTGTACTCGAAAAAATAGGACCGATTATTTTTTTCTGCGATATCGCGCCCCACACGCCCGACTTCTGCGGTTGTAATTGTTTTTCGTGATGAACGTGGGGATTTTCAGCGCCCCAAATTCTACTTACTGTTTTGGCTGTTTACGTAGCCGTCCAAATGAAACCGTGCTTCATCTGTGAAAAAATAACGATTCCGTAACGTTAATTCCCTCGCGCAGAAATCGACGGAACCGTTGACAATATTGTAGCCGTTTTTCTTTGTCGGGATCAAGAAGTCGATGAACCGTTTGATTGAATACGATAAGGTCGTAATCGTAGTCGTTTGGTCGCCCGATGAGCGGTTGATTTAAACAAATTAATTTCAGCAGACAAACGTCCGATCGATTTATTTGGCGAGGCGAGTAATCGGTGTTTGATTTCAGCGACTGTATCTGTATTCAGCACCGACGCAGATCTTTTGTGTTCCTTGTTAAAAAACAGAACCGGTCTTTCTAAATTTTGCGATTAACCTTAATACTCATGTTTTGTTAGGAGCCGGTTTATCCGGGTAGTTATGGCGAAACAAATCTTGCACTGCGACCGCTGATTTCGTACTGAAGTACGACTCGACATTGAAAACACGTTCATCTAGCGAAAACACCATCTTGTCTCTAGCAATACACTGAACGTTATGATTGCATTGTTACTATCGGTAGTGTTCTACCGCGTCGCTGCAATATTCAGATGTTGGACGAGTCCATTTCAGTAACGAGTAAGGGGTAAGCTTGACTTTGAAGTTTCATGGATGAGTGATTGATGGGTTGCGTTTTATATGGGACTTTCTGTATATCCAAGTTTCGTGTTTTATTACGATGTTGTATTTCGTCGTTTGAATTTTTTTGAGCGTTTCATTACACCGATTGACACGACCCTGTTTTTTGAGCTTCGACACAAATTATGGGGAATCCATCGGGACATATTGTTTTCGCACCTAAATGTTCGCGCAAAATCGAATGTATTATAGTAATCGATACGCCTAAGGATGCTTCTGTCTCGTGGTAAATCGCATGACGATCCTCTTCGATCGTGTTGCGCACAGGATCGATGGTTATTGAAACAACAACCGATTTTGGTCGACCTTCACGACAGAAGAACGACGACAAAGAAATTCTGGAAACCGATCGCAAGTAAGTAGTGTTTTCTGTTTATGAATCGTTACCAAAAGTTGAACGAAGCGATTCGAGGCGATTTTGTTGAGTTAGGCCCTTACTAAAATCGTATAAAATCATCCTTAACGTGAAATATACGTTTTTTTTAAATAAAAAATAGTTTTTTTTTGACGCTTACTGTAAACTACTCGACCGATTTCTAAGCTGTCACTGTTGTATCGATAAAAAATGTCAAATCTAACAACAATGGTAATGTCGCATCTCAATGGCGCCACTCTTTTGTAAAAACTTAGGAGACTTCCGTATTTATTAATTTATTTTGCACCTTACACGCCCTTCATCGTTTTCTCTGTCCCGTGCTTGTTTTTTTCTATTTTTCTTTGCTTTGTCCATTTCTTCTTTTCAACTTGTTCATCCTCTTGCGTTTGTTTTTCTTTTCCGCATGTCGAGATATTAATAGCTTATATTTCAGTATAAAATATCAAAGATGTGAAAATAATTAATATTACTTGTTTCGGATTTCCAGTCGCCTATAACATTCTCGTATTTCGTTAAACATTTTTCCAGCCCGATTATTTATTAGAAGTTCGTCTAAGAAGTCCTGATTGAATAAAGGGTGCCAAATAGCTTTATACAGTGATCGTTTAAAAAGCGCAATAAATATTAGTTTTTCTTCATTTTGTGGCGCTACAGTCTTCGATTGGGCTTTGGCCTTTCAAGTAATCTTCCTTTAAGTCCCTTCAGTTTCCAGGACTCTCCATATCCTCGTATCCTTCAAAACCAGATCCCACGGTGGCCGTTATAGTAATGAAATATAGTCGGTACGAAAAACAGAATGTAATTGTAATACGAAAAAAGTACACGCTTATCAAATCCATTACTTTGACGTTTACGATGTAGATTCTGACTATAGTCGTTTGATCCAAGTAGTACAAACGGAAAAATAAGTAAATTCCATATGCGAATACAAAAAAGGGATTTCATGTGGTGTATAGATTTAAATTAAAAAAATCCAGGAAAGACCGCCAGCATTTTTCATTGATGGAATGAAAAAATCCGGTTCATTGTTGAAATTAATTTATAGCTGAAATTGGTATCGACCTGGAAAAATAAATGTCAGTTTTTGTTTTTTTTTTTTTTTTTTTTGTCTTCAGTCATTTGACTGGTTTGATGCAGCTCTCCAAGATTCCCTATCTAGTGCTAGTCGTTTCATTTCAGTATACCCTCTACATCCTACATCCCCAACAATTTGTTTTACATACTCCAAACGTGGCCTGCCTACACAATTTTTCCCTTCTACCTGTCCTTCCAATATTAAAGCGACTATTCCAGGATGCCTTAGTATGTGGCCTATAAGTCTGTCTCTTCTTTTAACTATATTCTTCCAAATGCTTCTTTCTTCATCTATTTGCCGCAATACCTCTTCATTTGTCACTTTATCCACCCATCTCATTTTTAACATTCTCCTATAGCACCACATTTCAAAAGCTTCTAATCTTTTCTTCTCAGATACTCCGATCGTCCAAGTTTCACTTCCATATAAAGCAACACTCCAAACATACACTTTCAAAAATCTTTTCCTGACATTTAAATTCATTTTTGATGTAAACAAATTATATTTCTTACTGAAGGCTCGTTTAGCTTGTGCTATTCGGCATTTTATATCGCTCCTGCTTCGTCCATCTTTAGTAATTTTACTTCCCAAATAACAAAATTCTTCTACCTCCATAATCTTTTCTCCTCCTATTTTCACATTCAGGGGTCCATCTTTGTTATTTCTACTACATTTCATTACTTTTGTTTTGTTCTTGTTTATTTTCATGCGATAGTTCTTGCGTAGGACTTCATCTATGCCATTCATTGTTTCTTCTAAATTCTTTTTACTCTCGGCTAGAATTACTATATCATCAGCAAATCGTAGCATCTTTATCTTTTCACCTTGTACTGTTACTCCGAATCTAAATTGTTCTTTAATATCATTAACTGCTAGTTCCATGTAAAGATTAAAAAGTAACGGAGATAGGGAACATCCTTGTCGGACTCCCTTTCTTATTAGGGCTTCTTTCTTATGTTCTTCAATTGTTATTGTTGCTGTTTGGTTCCTGTACATGTTAGCAATTGTTCTTCTATCTCTGTATTTGAACCCTAATTTTTTTAAAATGCTGAACATTTTATTCCAATCTACGTTATCGAAAGCCTTTTCTAGGTCTATAAACGCCAAGTATGTTGGTTTGTTTTTCTTTAACCTTCCTTCTACTATTAATCTGAGGCCTAAAATTGCTTCCCTTGTCCCTATACTTTTCCTGAAACCAAATTGGTCTTCTCCTAACACTTCTTCCACTCTCCTCTCAATTCTTCTGTATAAAATTCTAGTTAAGATTTTTGATGCATGACTAGTTAAACTAATTGTTCTGTATTCTTCACATTTATCTGCCCCTGCTTTCTTTGGTATCATAACTATAACACTTTTTTTGAAGTCTGACGGAAATTCCCCTTTTTCATAAATATTACACACCAGTTTGTATAATCTATCAATCGCTTCCTCACCTGCACTGCGCAGTAATTCTACAGGTATTCCGTCTATTCCAGGAGCCTTTCTGCCATTTAAATCTTTTAATGCTCTCTTAAATTCAGATCTCAGTATTGTTTCTCCCATTTCATCCTCCTCAACTTCCTCTTCTTCCTCTATAACACCATTTTCTAATTCATTTCCTCCGTATAACTCTTCAATATATTCCACCCATCTATCGACTTTACCTTTCGTATTATATATTGGTGTACCATCTTTGTTTAACACATTATTAGATTTTAATTTATGTACCCCAAAATTTTCCTTAACTTTCCTGTATGCTCCGTCAATTTTACCAATGTTCATTTCTCTTTCCACTTCTGAACACTTTTCTTTAATCCACTCTTCTTTCGCCAGTTTGCATTTCCTATTTATAGCATTTCTTAATTGCCGATAGTTCCTTTTACTTTCTTCATCATTAGCATTCTTATATTTTCTACGTTCATCCATCAGCTGCAATATATCGTCTGAAACCCAAGGTTTTCTACCAGTTCTCTTTATTCCGCCTAAGTTTGCTTCAGCTGATTTAAGAATTTCCTTTTTAACATTCTCCCATTCTTCTTCTACATTTTCTACCATATCTTTTTTACTCAGACCTCTTGCGATGTCCTCCTCAAAAATCTTCTTTACCTCCTCTTCCTCAAGCTTCTCTAAATTCCACCGATTCATCTGACAACTTTTCTTCAGGTTTTTAAACCCCAATCTACATTTCATTATCACCAAATTATGGTCGCTATCAATGTCTGCTCCAGGGTAAGTTTTGCAGTCAACGAGTTGATTTCTAAATCTTTGCTTAACCATGATATAATCTATCTGATACCTTCCAGTATCGCCTGGCTTTTTCCAAGTGTATATTCTTCTATTATGATTTTTAAATTGGGTGTTGGCAATTACTAAATTATACTTCGTGCAAAATTCTATAAGTCGGTCCCCTCTTTCATTCCTTTTGCCCAGCCCATATTCACCCACTATATTTCCTTCCTTGCCTTTTCCAATGCTTGCATTCCAATCTCCAACTATTATTAAATTTTCATCTCCCTTTACGTGTTTAATTGCTTCATCAATCTCTTCGTATACACACTCTACCTCATCATCATCATGGGCGCTTGTAGGCATATAAACGTTAACAATCGTTGTCGGTTTAGGTTTTGATTTTATCCTTATTACAAATCAGTTTTTGTAGTAAATAAAATGTACTTTTATGGCAAATTTGTTTCGTTTGACTCTCTCCCTTTTTATTTGCGAGGTATGAGCGACCGTGCATTACATTTCAGCTATCCCCCTTGTGTGCGCGAGTTTGTTTGTGTCTGTGTGTGTGTGTGTATATATATATATATAAACTGAAACGTAACTTCCCTAAAACACGTTAAACAGATAAGTAAACTTAGCAAATTAACATCAATAATAGATTTTCGCGGGATCCTGCATCATCAGATGGTATTTAATTTTACAATAATATCGAAATCAATTATTTTTTGAGAAATTAATATTTAGAATAGTTTTATAATCCTGAAACTTTGTTATGGACGAACACACAACTCCGTTGCTCACTAGTTCTATCGGAGTTGCCCATCAACAGTTTGTAGGTGGAGTTTTATGAGTAATCTTATGAAATAACCGAAAGAAATAATCGTAAAAAAAATCAAAACAAAAAAAAGAAATTAAGATAGTTTAAAAAAAAAAACATTGGTCTTCTAAACCAAAACTGTATTTTGGTGGTTAAGTTTCAGTTATTATTGAATGTAATTAGCACAGTTGCCATTACGTCGTTCCTACACCATTCATCCGATTGCGATGAAACTTTGGTGAGTTGTGCGCACGTCCGCCAAGGTTTCTGAATTAGATTGGACCCGCTAGGTGGCGCCGGTGTCGAGATATTTACGAAACAAACAAATATACAAACATAACTTTCCTGTTATATAAAAGGAATAACTATATATATAAAAGGCAATGTCCGTATGTTTGTCCGCTATAGACTAAAAACCTACTGGGCCGATTTACGTGCGGGAAAAAGGGAAAATTGAAACAGGGAAAGGGGGAAAAGGGAAAGGTTAAATTTTGTGAAGTTCCATAATGTTTTATCAAACTTTCAGTTGTGTTCATTTAATCTATATATATATATATATACTGAAATCTAGCAATAACGAATATAATATAGTTAAAAGAAGAGACAGACTTACAGGCCACATATTAAGGCATCCTGGAATAGTCGCTTTGATATTAGAGGGACAGGTAGATGGGAAAAATTGTCCAGGCAGGCAACGTTTGGAATATGTAAAACAAATTGTTAGGGATATAGGATGTAGGGGTTATACCGAAATCAAACGATTGGCACTAGATAGGGAATCTGGGAGAGCCGCGTCAAACCAGTCAGATGACTGAAGACAAAAAAAGATCTCTTCCGGTACGCCGGAAGGCGGAGGTAGATTTCAGCGGTGCTAGGGGGTAAAAAAGATTTCCACATTAAATATACGAAAAACTGAAAAAAATTATTCAATACGACAATGATTGCGTGTGAATAAAGTTTCAAATTTTAGCATACAATCTTCTTACAGTTGCAGCAACATTTTGGTGTCATACCTTGCCTTAAGGGTTGGTCATATCAATAATTGTTACAGACAAAAGTGTTAGGTAATTTTTAGAGGATTAACGGCCACTTTAAACCGATTCGATACTGTGCCTATTAAGGGAGGTATGATCTTTTTTGTCTTCGAATTTCAATTTTTTCTACCCTCTGGGGCAGGGTTGGTGATATCAAAAAACTTTACTTTTATAAGTTTTAGGCCCTGACCCAAAGAATAATAGGAACTTTAAACGAATTCGATATTTTACTTAATAAGAAAGTTATAGCGATATTTTGTTTTTTCGAAAAAGCCCCCTCATTTCCACCCTATGGTCCGATTTTGCCCATTAATAAACTCGACCGAGATTTTGGATCGTTATATTTTTTGTATCAATTTGAAAGTTTATTAACACAAAATTACGGCAGTTATCGTTTTCACAAGAAAGTGAAATATATATTTATATAAACTTTTAAACTGGCGGTAGTTTTGGGATCTGGGTGATGTGAAACGCGAAGATATATCGATATTTTCCGGAAATCGAATGACGGCCCGTTACAATAGGTACTTTTCTTATGAAATCTATCTAAAACCTTATAATCGTCGGAGTCTAGGCTCGAGTCAGCCGTTGAAGATGACTGACGCCGCTCTTCTTAAGGTGAATTATCTATCGTACACATGATTAATAGCACAAAACGTGTTGTAGTTACCTCCCCCTCTCTCTCACTGTGTGTGTATGTGTGTGTTGTGTAGGAATTATATTTCCACTTAAACATAAATTCAGTCAAATGTCGTACAAGATGGTGTAGTATTACCGTAACTAGGTAATTTACCCCTATCCCCTCACCAAAGGACCAATTATCATCTGAACAGGTCTTGATAACTCGCAAAATTAACTGATATCTAATCGATTAGAGTATCGATAACGTGGTGCAGACTTAATAAACATTCTGCGGGTTACCCGCTATCCAAAACCTGCTTTCTGACATTTAGATCTTGTGCTTTTCCGATACCTAAGCATGTCTGCTATGTTATATTAAAGTAAGAAACAAATTTAAATAATTAAGTAAATTGTTCGTAATTACTTATTTCACTATCGCTTTAGTACATTTTGTTTTGCAGAATTCTAAAATATGTACGGGGTGAATTTTAAAATTTTCAAACCTACGGTAACCAGTGCGTTGAAATTTAAAAACAATTTCTACAAAATTGATATGGAGAATATTTAAAAAAAAATAATCGTAGCGATCATTTATCTGTTTTTGTAAATTGTGTAAATTAAACTATCTGTTCGTCTAATTTGTATTTTTCACGTTCAATTTTCTGATTTATATCTATTTTTCTTTCTACAGTAATGACTCATCAGATGTAATTATTTAATATCCTGTAATTAAAAGAATTTTTTTCTCATGAATTATTACATTTGATTTTATATACAGAGCGATTCCAAATTTCACGGCAATCTCACGGGAGATGATTATACAGCTAAAAATAAGAATGAAGTTCATATAAACATTGATCGATCAGAAAACGGTTCGTTTGCAGATTTCGGCTCGTGAAACATTTGCCCCTGGTTTTTGCTCTCTCTGTAAAATTAAATCGTACTAAAATTCTTGGTGTACAAATCGAGGGGTAAATTTGGTGCTTTCTTGTGGGTTTTTACCTAAGAAATTAAATAAAAGCGGTCCCACACCTCTGTTTCACTTAGGTTTTAAGAAAAACGGGGTAAAACACGAAAACGTTTTGTTTGCACGACCGGACCGTCAAATACAACAACGAAAAAAGACCTCTAAACGAAAGACAAAAAGCTCTACTAACGGAACGACTAAAACTAAATGTAAACGAACAAGGACAGACAAGAACGGAACGGATGAACCTGATGGACATGGCGGTCGACCGACAATGATTCAGAAGGATCAGCGACTGACACAGATGATAAGTTCTGTGGATACACATTTATCATCCGATGTAAAAACCAAAACGCAGACTGGAGACGAACATCAAAGGAATGATACGTAACAGATACCAATTTGCAGTATGTGACAACGGGAACGGAGACCACATCATCTTCTTCAGCGATATGAGAGGAGGAAGTTCAACAAGAACAAGAGACTGCATCGAAAGTAGAAAGCGGATGTAAATGTTTCGCGAGCAGAAACCCGCCAACGAACCGTTTTCTGACCTTAGTTTATATGAATTTTTTTCTTATTTTTAGCTATAGAATCATCTCCCGATAGATTGCCGGGAAATTTGTAATAAACTGTATATATATATATATATATATATATATACACACACACAGTCCCATCAATCACTCATCGATGAAATTTCAAAAGTCAAGCTTACTTCCTTACTCGTTTCTGAAATGGACTCGTCCAACATCTGATCATCGCGCAGTAGAACACTACCGATAGTAACAACAATGCAATCATAACGTTCAGTGTATTGCTAGAGACAAGATGGTGTTTTCGCTAGATGAACGTGTTTCAATGTCGAGTCGTACTTCAGTACGAAATCAGCGGTCGCAGTGCAAGATTTGTTTTGCCATAAGTACCCGGATAAACCGGCTCCGAACAAAACATCAGTATTAACGTTAGTCGCAAAATTTAGAGAGACCGGTTCTGTTAATAACTAGGAACACAAAAGATCTACGTCGGTGTTGAATACGGATACAGTCGCTGAAATCAAACACCGATTACTCGCCTCGCCAAATAAATCGATCGGACGTTTGTCTGCTGAAATTAATTTGTTTAAATCAACCGCTCATCGGGCGACCAAACGATTACGATTACGACCTTATCGTATTCAATCAAACGGTTCATCGACGTCTTGAGCCCGACAAATAAAACCCGCTACAATATTGTCGACGGTTCCGTCGATTTCTGCGCGAGGGAATTAACGTTATGGATTCGTTATTTTTCACATATGAAGCACGGTTTCATTCGGATGGCTACGTAAACGGCCAAAACAGTAGAATTTGGGGCGCTGAAAATCCCCACGTTTATCACGAAAAACAATCACGCCCGCAGAAGTCGGGCGTGGGTTGCGCGATATCGCGGAAGCAAATAATCGGTCCTATTTTTTTCGAGTACGCCATTAATGCAGAACGATATCAGGATATTTTATTTCGGATCATCGCACTCTCGGAGGAGGAAGACAGACACTGCCGGCTACAACATGACGGTGCGACATCGCACTACGCAGGTTCAACTTCCGATTTCGTCGAGGTATTGACTGCGGCGGATTTTTTTCTACGGGGTTACCTCAAAGAAAAAGCCTACAGCGACAAACCACGAACACTTGAACGATTGAAAGTCAATATTGAACAAGCTGTATTAAATATCCAGCCACAAACTTTGACAAAAGTTGCAAGAAACGCTGTAAAAAGATTTGAAGCTTGTATTCAAGAAGATGGCGGCCACTTCCAATATTTACTCTAAATGTAAGGTAATGGATGGTAATAATAAAAATTACATTTACATTTACACATGCCTTTTATTATTTCAATACCTACCAATATAAGGTTGGGTTGCGTTTTATATGGTACACTGTATAAAATATAAATTGTATTGCTGTTCAAATTGTATTTTTTTTTTTCAATTTGAAATGTGCACTGAATTTTTTTCTCTCATTTTCTGTCTGGAATCAGCGGGTGTTATGTTCCTCACAAACAGGATGTATAATGCAATAAATGAGTGTTATTGATCAGTCGGAAGAGAATTTCCATTCATTATTTGTTTTGTTTTTTTATTTTTTTTTCAACTGCTTGTTAGTATGAAAAAGCTTCAATTTCTATTGTATAGTTATCATACATTTTAATTAATGTAGATAAAAAAAGAACAAAATGTCTTATTTATTGTTACGGTAAATTTATTTTTTTTAAGTTGGTAGAACTGCGTTTTCTCCCCGTGCCCTACAGATGCTGATATAACCTTGACTCCACCCTTTACACCCTTAGTCAATGAAGAACTCTTGTCTTTATTTAGCAATAAAACTTTTTATTTTTACCGTAATTTATTTAATAGGGTACGGTTTTATTTTTTATATAAACATTTAATCTTAATGATATATTGTCTTATTTGTTAAATTGTATTAAAAGTTATCCCTTCTTTTCAGGGATGAAGTTTTCTAATTAAGTTTACACGGAATGAATTTTATTTTTTTTTACGTTTATGTATCGGTGACATTGTACTGATTTAAATCTACGTTTATAAAAATGAATGTTTGTTTGTTTGTCCCGTGTGCGTTCAGTTTGCGATGAAACTTAGGCGAGTTGTGCGCACGCCCGCGAAGGTTTCTGAATTAGTTTGAACCCGCTTGGTGGCACCGCAGTCGAGATATTTCGAAAAATTGTATTAATGGTCAGATTTGGCTCGTATTCAGAATATATATTAGTTACGTGAAAAGAAAAATTTTTGCAATAACTATACCCGCTAGGTGGCGCCGGTGTTGAGATATTTACGAAACAAACAAATATACAAACAGACTTTCTTATATATATATATATATATATATATATATATAGAAGATTACCCGTGCAGACAAGATACGTATTAAAAAAGTTTACATTTTTTTAAATCATCCGGAAGATCTCGCAAGAAAAAACTACCTAAGCAAAAATAAAAAAAACCTGAAGGTCTCGTTGGCAAAAGTATCTAAGCTCTGACACTTTTTCTTAAGTGGTCAGAAAAAGGACTGTAAAGAAGGGCATTATTAAACCAAGTGTAAAAAAGAAAAAAGTGTTGTAAAAAACTTGCACACGGTTGCATAATTAAGATAATAAGATTTTATTAAAAGTTTGTGAGTTGTACGCACCCCCGCGATGGTTTCTGAGTTAGTTTGGACCCGCTAGATGGCGCTGGGGGTCAAGATATTTCGAAAAATATGATCCGATTTGGCTCATATTTCTCCAAAACGACAATGTATTGCTCGACACATAATTAATTATATGTAACCGTATTGCGCAGGTGAAGCCACGATTGGGATGTTAATATCTATTATATAATATTAAAAATTTATTTAGGGGAATATTGTTTCAGCTTCTGGAAAATTGATAAATGAAATCTAATTAAAGGCTGAACGTACAGTATCAAATTCAAAATTTATTTGCAGGTGTAATTTTCAAATGAATGCTCTAAATATTGCTCCAGAAGTTGAGAAAAGAAGGCAAGCTGATTCTGTCTCCTTCAATTTTGGCAAGGCTTTCGATACAGAACCGCATCCTCATTTACAAGTTACAGAAGATTGGAATCAGGGAACGTACGCTTCTGTTGTAGCTTCAGTCATATCTGACTAACGCAGGTTTAAAGACATATTTCAGGAGACCGTCGACTGAATACAGTGCATCCTCTGGTGTTTCTCGGGGCTCCATTCATGTTCCTTTACTTTTTATTATATTCATCAGCAACATCTCCTTTGGACTTTTGTCATCTGTTTTCATATATGCTGTTGATTTGAAGATCTGTGCAGAAATGATTAACTTTCACGATCGTAATATGCTTTAATGTGATATCAACCTTATTATTGTAAAATAGTTTGAAAACAATATGATGCAACTTCTACGAGAAGACTGCAGTAATATATCATACAGCTGAAAGAGTTGTAGTAAAATATGAGTTATGTTGTTGTCTGTATAATAATAAGAGTATATACTATCATGGACTTATGAATTAATATATATAGAATAAAACTTCTGTTTTCTCAGCGTATTACCGATATCGTATCCAGCACAAGGAGGAAGTTAGGTTTAATTCAATGGATTGGATGTAGTTTTTCAAGACTGACTGCCATGGTCAGACTGTTTTTGGTTATTATTTGCTTTGGGATATTGCTCGGTTATATGGAGTTACGACTAGGCTTATACAATTGACAAGATTGAAGCAGCCAAAAGAAGTTTTGTAATATTCTTGTCATCTGAGGTTTTATTGTTCCTGCTCCTTATATTAAACTGTGCCGGGAAGAATAGATTCTTTGCATGGGTGTTTCAAAAAGGCCGCTGCACTTTTCTTGTACAAGTCTTTGCACTAGAATGTAGGATTCGTCTCCCTGATTGGGTTTTAAGTACCGTTTGTGCTTCTCGACATCACAGGCAGTCTACTACAAGTTCCTGCGTCAAGATTTATTGCGATTTCAAACCAGTTTACAGAACACATTGAATTTTTTACCGTTAATATAAGAAATCTTAAAATGCACTTATGGAACCTTCAATAATTTTATCGTCGGCGAGTGAATTGAAATAATTTGCGTCTTGTTCTACGTTTTATATTTTCTTTCTTACATGTTCTACGTTTATTTGTTATTTATTCAAGTATTTGATAAATTGAATTCGTGCAGCATACAAAGGTTTATGACTGTTCTGCTTGCACATTTTTCCCCCATTATACTTTCTAACCTGGTTGTTTATGCGTACTTGGAGGAAACGGCAGTGTGTAAGGAAGAGTGGGAACTCTGCAAAAAAATTATTTAAAAGACAACCCTATTTATTTAATGTTATTAACAGGATTTTCTGTATTTTGTACCCTATAATACAAGTATTAAATGTAGAAATCTGAAATTTTGTTTACATGCCTTAAATCATTTATAGATTTGTAAAATTACATTAAATGTTTGATTTTTGTGCAGAAAACACAATGTAATCCAAAATCCTTATTCATGTTACTGCTAATTTTTTTTTCATAATAGAATAGATGTTAAAATATTATTGTCTGCTTGCTTCTTATATATATATATATATATATATATATATATATATATATATTACCCAATTACAGTATAACAAAAATTTTAATTACTCTTTCTCAGTTGGATCCACTTCTATCTTCTAGTCTTGAGCTTGATAAAAAAACGCTTCAATTTTTTCTTTTGTTCGTTGCAAGAATCCTGACATCTAACTGTGTACTTGCATTAAGGACTGTTCAAATGTATAAATAAGTAAAATTTCATTATCAAAAAAAGAAAAAAAAAATTGTATACATATTTAAATATTTAACATGTTATGAAAATTAGATTATGTTTGTTCCTGATAAGATGTAGTGTATTTTGAATGATTATACTTTTTTTTGAATATATGTAATATATATATATATATATATATATATATATATATATATATATATGTTCAACAATTAAAAATAGAGAAATTGAACTGCGCAAAGTATTGTTTAAACATTAAACAAAACAGATTCCAAATATTTATCTTGTCTTAACTATTAATTCAATTCATTGATAAAGCTTTCGATTAGGCGACTATAATTTGTATTTGTACCATGAATTCTCACCTGATTCATAAGCACGGATTTATTTTTATTATATTTTATTTAAAATCAGGAGATCTCAGTTTATCCATTCATACTCTTCATCTATTAAGTTTTTATGCAAGTGGCCCTCACCAGATCGCCCCATTGATGTATAACTAGTCCTGGTTTCTTAAGCATTGTTTGATCTATATATATATGTAATGTAGGGTTATACAGAATCATTTGATATTCTTTTAGATGAAGGTACATACGTTTCTTTCATAATTTAAATAAAATATTACAAATTGTAATTAGTGACAAAATTCTTCTTTCTTGTTTCCTGCTCTGCTTGTTACAATATTGGAGTTGTCTTAGTCCATCTCATTCTTTCTTTTTTCTGTTTAGCCTCTGGAACCACCATAAGATATTACTTCAGAGAATGATATGTGTGAATCTAAATGAAGTGTAGTCTTGTACAGTCTCAGGTCGACCGTTCCTGAAGTGTGTCATTAATTGAAACTCAACCACCAAAGAACACCGGTATCCACAATCTAGTCTTCAAATTCATTTAAAGTAGCACGTGCAATGTAACTGCCTTTACTAGGATTTGAACCTTAGATCTCTTGACTTCAAAATCAAATGATTTGCGATGACGAGGTCACCGCTAGACCAACTCGGTGGGTTAGTCCATCTCATTCTAGAGTTACCCGATTCTCCAGCCTTCTTACTTTCTCCATCTCGGTTTCGAAACTGCAAATTTTTTTTCACATATCCTTTATTCCTTACAAATCTGATTGTTTCCAAACATTCTTGTCTCTGAATAAATACTGAAATCATTAATGATTAATTCAATTGATGGTATTTTAGGGTTCTCAACAACCCTTATTTGGTAAGTTACTCGGTCTTCATTATATGATTTCTAAACCCTTACTTTCTGAGATAATTAAGAATTAATAAAATCATCGGATTGCGTAGATAAATCTAACAGTAACAATAACATCTGATCTGATTGTTTGGGTGGAGTATGCCCGTTGTATTGAGGAGTGAGGTATTCCTTTTGATAGGGTTTATTTCTGTTCATTAATTTTCTATGAGCAAATCATCCTTTGCTTTGAAAAATTTTTTTTTCTTTTTGTAGGTTTCAGTCGTTTATTCAATCCATGTTAAACATGAAGGGGATCTTACGAGTTATTGTGTCATTTGTGTTTGTGATTTTATGCTAGTAGCTCTGTTTATAAACATGTTTGGTTTGTGTTATATCCATTGGGCCCACAAAAAACAAAATTAACCCTGAACTGAGATGCTTATCAAGTAGATGCGATGTCCAATATTTGCTAATAAAATTCAATACAAATAGAATAAAAAGTTAAGTAAAAAAAAATTATTTATTTCTTGTCAATGTATGAACAATTCATTATTGAATTCAATATGTATGTGTGTGAAGATTTTCGTTTTTGATTTTAGATTCAGATTAAGCATCATTGGAAGATCACAAAAATACACAAAAAGCTACATTCGGCTATCAGGTTAACCTCAAAATGGCTGCCAAAATAGAAATTTCATAATCATTATTTAAGCTATCAATTTGATTCAAATTCACTAAACGTAAAATATATAAATTCAAATTTTGTAAATCAAATGTAAGACCCTAAAATGGCAGAAAAATTAAGTTTTTAAAAATTAAAAAAAAAAAAAATGCCAAAAACCACCAAAACATGAGATAAATAAATTATATTAACTTAGCATATGTAGTGTAACTAAAAGTTCATTTTTATTAGAATTCAATTCATAATTGAGAGAACAGTAATAATATTAATAATGTTTGTTCGGGAAAATCTTGCTAGAATTTTCACTCATAACTAACTTTATTTTAAAATAGTTCTTCAAAATGAAGCAATGTAGGAAAATATTGATTGTTTCAAATAAATAATTATTATTTATCAAATTTTATGATTTATTTGACATTAGTTAACTTCGTAAAGAATATTTATTAGTGTTTACATTAAACTGTGTGACTGTGCATTTGATACTTGAACTTAGATCAAACTTTCA
Source organism: Lycorma delicatula (assembly GCF_047948215.1). NCBI lineage: Eukaryota > Metazoa > Arthropoda > Insecta > Hemiptera > Fulgoridae > Lycorma > Lycorma delicatula. Next base: position 12,600,103 of record NC_134467.1, on the reverse strand, counting down.
TAAACAGTTTTATATATATATATAATATATAGTTATATTATTATAACTATATATTTTATTATTATTATATATATATATATATATATAATAATAATAATAATAATAATAACCTTTCTTTTAAAATTATGTACAATTTTTTTTTTAGTTTTACTGCTGAATTGAATATTTTTTTTTTATAATGTAATTTGTAAAGAAGTTTTTTCAGTCTATAATGATATAACTTTTTTTAATATTTAAATTTTATACGCAAATCAATTTGTCATAATTTATTATTTAAATTTTTATACCTAAATGTAAATACACTGTTTACATGTTATATTTTTTATTACACCAATTTAAAATTAAAAAACTCATTTAAAAGATTGAATGTTGCGATAGAATTGCAAATATGGTTGCCATATATTCAATATTATGCTCTTTTTTCCCTGTGGCTGTATAGTTAGACTGGTGTAGCTGTACAGTATTTTTTATAAGGGAAAGTGTGCTAACTGGATTCAAATTTTCCATATCGGTACATTTGCAGATCTTAACATTTCAAGACCTTCTTTAATTAGAAATTACAATTTTAGCGTAGAAAAATTCAGGAAGGATTTATATATAAATGTTAGCTACCTGGTTTTTACTTAATGTCTATTGACGGGATATGAATGAGATTTAGTATGATTTCTGTTTGTGGTGCATCGATGGAATTTAATTTTGCTAACATACTATCAAAGTGACAGGGAGATAATGGGGTCATTGTTGGTCTTGTATCTTAAAGTTTTACGTTAAGGGTAGGCAAATTTTTCAATATAAGATTTAATGCTCCTTAAGAGTTAGGTAAGGTTCTTTCTGATGATAATATTTTATGTTGTTCAAATCCCTATAAAGGGATGGGAGAACACGTTTTTCATTTTTGTTGTTTCAGGGTTAAAAGTTTCTTCTATAAATTAGATGATTCCGTATTGTTAATTGTAGATATTCACTCTACTAATTTCAGCAATTTCCCAGATTTTTATGCATCTGACTTTGCGAGTAAGATAATTAATATGATTTTGCAAAGCATCAGTTAAAAGTTCCCACTAGACTTCTACACAATGAAAATCAATGACACTTGTTTTCGATTTAAACTGTTTGATCTGTTAATAAAATTTTTTATGGTTAATACACTTTACTGTACTGTTTTAATGTCCATGAGTAAATTTTGGTTAGTTTTGCACCTTCAGAAAGTAGAGCTCTTATTATGTGCTGTTTTTCTATGGTACATGTTTCAAATGAAGCTAACATTTTGAAATAAACAAAAGATTTTATACGTGGTGTGGCTATTAAATAACGAGACTAATGCTGCTACAGAAGAACTGCACATGCACCAAATTCGTACAACCAACAGCTATGTAGCATTAAGTCTTCTCTTTCGATTGTTGACACTCCAGTTTCCGTAGACACATTAGTCCGGCTGTGGCCTTTGTTTGGATAACATATCTTTTTGTTTTGCCAAAATAAGTGTTTTATTAGAGCAAAGAATTGTCGTGAAATTTCCGATGAAACTTGAAAAAAACGTTATTGAAACTTATCTTTTATTAATAAAAGTATAAACAATAAAACATAAAACGTAATAAACAATGAATGTTTATTACGTGTGCAGTTTTTGAGTGGTTTAAGCATTTCCAGGATGGCTGAGAGTGGCGCGAGTGGTAGCATCTCAGAAGATGATGATCAAAATTCAAAGCGATGATGATTTTTTTTTTCATATTCATGGGATTGTGTACCGTCACTGGGTTTCTGAAGGTCAAACTATTAATCAACATTACTACATTGAGGTCCCCTTTGTCAACCTCGTGAAAAAATAAGAAAAAAACAACACGAATTGTGGAAGAACAAGTCATGGGTTCTTCATCAGGACAACGCATCGGCTCACACTCTATTGTCTGTCATGACAATTCTAGCCAAGTATAACATCCCAGTGTTAGACCAACCGCCTTTTTCGCCTGACCTGGCACCATGTGACTTTTATCTGTTCCCAAGGTCAAATCTGCATTAAAAGGAACAAGATTTCAGACTGTTGAAGCCATGAAAGAAAAAGCAGCACGTGTCATAAAAGAAGACTTTGAGCACTGTTTCAAACAGTGGAAAATTCACATGGAGTGTTTTAGGGATAGTGATGGGGTATATATTGAAGTGGATAATAACTAAATATGTATAAATTTAAAATAAAATATTTTACAGCATTAGTCTCATTATTTAATAGCTACACTTCGTATTATTGGAGATTCTTTTCAAATTGCTGATATATTTTATGTCACAGGTGCCAACCTGAACGTTTAATAGAATGTAAATAGCTTTTTTGTTGTTGTTATTTGTTACTAATTATTGAACGACTCTCGTGTATATATTTTATACAGATGTTCAAAAGTGACACAACCTTATGGGAAAATGAATACGTTACAATAGTTGTTGAAAGTGGCGATTCATATAATTAAATACGATGTTGGATGTTCTTAAACACATGTTGCAACGATTGTTAAGGAATTGCAGTGATGCATCGTTCAGTTTCATTCTGCAATTTTGGAATGGTTTAAGAATGAGTTTTGTAAGCAGCATCTTTAATATATCCCCACAAGAAAAAGCTGGGAGGGAATGAATAAGGAGACTGAGGGGGTCAACAACCCGTTCGAAATCACTAGACCATGAAAACACTGGTCCAAGGAAGTTGTAGTATTGTTGGCTGCATGAGCTGTAGTATTGTCCTGTTGAGACCACATGTATTCTAGCTGGGCTGCAGATTTCATGTTTACAAATTATTGTACTATCTGTTTGTAGCGCTCACTGTTCACTGTACCGTGAGAAAATGTCATGATGATTCACCTACATGAAGATCGGACACTAAACACCCACTTTTTGTCTGTACAGCTGATGTGGATTTTTCGTACACCAAATGCATGAATTCTGTGCATTCATATAGCCATCAAAGTTGAACCGTCCCTCATCAGACCAAAACCAATCGTAGAGTTCTTCCCCATCTGGCGTTACAGATGACATGAACCGCTGACAGAAAGCTACACATTTTCCAGTGTCTGGAGGTAAAAACTCGTGAACAGCATGAATTCTGTACGGATGCATCTTTAAATAATACTTGCACGATGGACCACTACCGATGGAGAGGCTAGACTGGCTAGATAGGCGTCGCACAGACTTCTTGGGACTAACAGAATATGCAGCTTGCATGTCGATCAACTTTTCTGGTATTAGTACTTTCGGTCGATCCCTTTTGGTTGCATCTGCCACATTCCCCGTCTCTTGGACCTTGTCATACAACCGCTTGATGGAGGACTTGTTTGGTGCATCCACACTATACTTCTCTGTGAAGGCATTCTTGGTTTGTGCATAATTGGCACAGCTAATGTATTTTTTGAGGCAATGAAAAAAATATTCTCTGCTGCATTGTGTTACACATTTTTCATCTGTTAAACTTGCAACAAAAGAAGGAAATATTCTTCCATAAGTTTTTGAACACTTTGTGTTAGTATTTTGGTATATATTCAAGTGATTTCATTCAGGAGTGGAAAACAAGAAGCCTAATTTTTATAACATTATTGATATACACAAATATTTCTGTAAGTTTATAAAATTACTCTGCCATGATTGATTGTTATAAATTTTACAAGTGTTACAATTTACTTATATCTCGTCGTGCCGCAGTAATGTTATTTTACTGGATACACAAAAACTAATGAAATATCTCCTAGTGTAAGAAGTGTTAATAGGTTTTTCTATCTGCTTATGATGTTTAAATAATCGCTTCATACACATGGTCCTATAGATATTAGTATATAAAAGATAATTTTTTTAGTTTTGAATGGATCTTGTTGATGTAAAATTATTTGAATTTTACAGGAGCGATAAAATCGGATTTGAAAATTAATTTGTTTTGAAGATTTATTTATGAAGCAAAAAATATAAATTATTTAGAATAAAAGAATCTGTGTATAATAGGTGTATTGAGAAATTAATTAAAATTGAAATATCGAGTGAGAAAAGTGGAAAAAACTTAGGAAAATTAAAATAATGGCAGAAACTCGCAGCATTTCAGCTCCAATCATAGTCAGTTACCTCTTGAGATACTGCGGCAGAGGTGAAGTGTCAATGAGCTCATTGTCCCGCTGTAAGCTTTTATCTGCTTTACTCCAGTTGTCTTCAGATATTTTTTTAAGTAATTTATTCACATATTTTTCTTTTCTTTATTAGTAAGCTGACTAGGACAACTTTTCCAGACCGTTATTTTTCATTTTCCAAAGGAGATGAAAACGACAGTTTCATCTACTTTCTCGCACTGATAATTTTTTACAAGAGTACTGTACATTCTTTGTTTTTTTTTAACCATTTTAATTTTCTTCTACTTTTTTTTATATTTGTAATCGGATTTCTTTTTTTTTATTTATAATTACTCAAAGATTTTATGTCGGAACAACATCAGTTTTCTCCACTTGCGTTAACACAATCAAACTTTTCTGTAATTATCAAAATACTCCTTCGATTTGTTTATTTTAAAAATCTGTGTTACTGAAAAATTTAGCATAGTCTTTTTTTAAGTGAAGTTTTATTTACTTTAAGAATGTATATAAGTTCCAGCGTTCAAGTCGTAGTAAAGCCAGTTATTTTTACACTGATTTGAATACTAGATCGTGGATACTGGTGTTCTTTGGCGATTGGGTTTCAATTAACCACACATCTCAGGAACAGTCGAACTGAGAATGTACAAGACTACACTTCATTCACACTCATACATATCATCCTCATTCATCCTCTGAAGTATTATCTAAACGGTAGTTACTGGAGGCTAAATAGGAAAAAGAAAGAAAGAATGTATATAAGAGTTTTCAAAAAAATATTGTTTTTTTTTTTTGTTAAAAGCGATCCATTTATCAGAAAGTAAACTAGAATGCGGATATAATGTAAAAATATGGATCATTAAAATTTTGTAAATTTTTTTATGTAAAGGTTGTGTGTGCACTCACATGTACTTGTGTATGTATTAAATTCAATTTGTCAAGCATAATAAATGTTCCATATTAAAATTTTTGGAAATGGCTGTGTTGTTATCATCATCATCGTTGGTTGACAGTGCGAAAAATGTACTTAATATAAACAAAGAAAAATGAATACTAGTGATTCAAATTAATTGATAAATAAACAATTTTTTCGTAGGTTTTTACAATAAAACTAAAAATACCAAATGACCATTAATATTGGTTTATGTAATTAGGTGTTTTTAAGCTAAATATATCATCTGTATTGAAATAGCCCTTGCAAAAACACTAGAACTGAGCTGTTGTACTTAAGCTAAAGCATCTGACTCTAATCGAATACAATCATGTACTAGTTATCAGTAATTTCTAGAAACAACACATTAATATATTCAGCAATTTGAGCGTGATTTATTTCATACATATTGTATTTTCATCGATTGTATGGACTTTGCCACATTTTGAATGAGTATCAGTTCTGGACAAGACTGGTACCGATTAAAATTGTTTTTTTTTAATTGGATAATAATGTTTTAAATGGAATTATTCTTTTTATGTCTTATATTTTTTAAAAAAAAGACCGATAACTTAATTTCCAATGTTAACCCCTCATTTTTTTGTAAATGTTTTGTATTTTTATTTTCGTTAGCGTGGATTTAAGCATTTTTTGTGTTTTTTTTTTTTTAAATAATTTTGCTTATTTAAAAATATATTTTGTATGAACTTGCTCAATTCTTCCTTTGTTTTCTTTCAAAACGAATGAAAAGAAAGTGTTTTCTTGTAATGATTGCTATATAATGAAGCCATTTTTATGTTATAGAATCAGAACTGTTTTAATTTTTTCTAACTATATATATGGAAAATCATGAGATCAGCACACCTAAGTTTTCATCTTTGACAAAAGCTGGCAAAATATTGCGTGACTTTCCTGGCTATTAATAATAAAGATAAAAAGTGTTAGAGACAAAAAACAAAAAAAAAAAAAAAAACAGAAGATATATTTTTTTTTAGAGATGGGGAATAGATTTTAAGAAAAGTTTTCTCTAAATCTAACACCCCTTCTGCTAAAATAAGATAAAGAAAATTTTTCAAAAAGATTTTCTTCATTTTAGGTCTTGTGTCTATAAATTAAAAAAATTGTACACATTTCTTGACAGCTTTATATATTATAATTTTCAAAAATTAAAAGAAAAAAAAATAAAATTAAGGGAGATAGAGCAAAAGAAGAAAAAACATAGATTTCGATTTTAATAGGTCGGGGTTAATTTTTTTTAAAGATTTTTTTTTAAATTTATATATGCATTGTAGGTAACAAATTTGCTTTAATAAAGTTTTCTCTAAAATGCCCCTGAAAAAATTGGAATTGGTTTTTTCTGTACATCTTTCACCCTTTAAAAAATTATTTAAAAATGAATATGTTCAGTGCTCATATATAGAAATATTTGAGCTAAATTTGAAGAAAATTTGTTTGATCAATCCTGAGACATAGGGCCAAAAGCAATGCAATGCACATATATACTTATACACATACAAGTCTAGATGAACTAGTTGGATGCTAAAATGTAAAAATTTGGAAAAACTATTATCCATTTTTTGACATGATCATCTCACGTTCCCCTTTAATGCCGTATCATAAAGTAAAAAATGGTAGTTCATTTCTGTAGCTACAAATGATGTGTGGTATATTTACCATGATCAAATCAAAAATTCCTCTTAACTCTTTCTGTATTTCACCGCAATGAAATTGTTATGACAATGCTTATGTAAACTGCTCCTGTACGGGGATAGTTTACTACATTCATTATATTGTTCTGGAACACAGAAATAGTTTTAGGCTTTCGAAGGATTACTAGTAAAAACTGGTCGTTAAGATTAACAGAAGGGTTTGGAATCATCACCGTAGTAAGATGCCCATTGGTGGAAATAAAAGTGATATCGCCGCGTATCTTATATTATAAATTAAATTTAGCTCCCTCTTCTCTCTTACTCTCTCTCTTTCTAAATAAATATATACATATATACACATGAATATGTTGGTTTCATAAGTAATATCGTTTGTATGAACATTATACTCATTGTGTTGTTTGATGAAATCATCGCAGTAAACATCTAAAGGTATGACCATCTGCTTATAGTGATGGCTGTCATTTCCATCCATTCTTTTCTATCCAGCATTGAGAAAACATCGGATAATTTACAAATAATGTCACCGAAGTGTGGTGAAGACCCATTATGTCGAGGTATATCATTTTCATCTATAGTTTGGGGCCTCCATATAATTGAAAAATATCTAGCTAGTTGTGGACATCACAGTTTGTTTTGAAAAACAAAAATAAGCATATTGTTCGTCAAATTTTATTATAAAAGTAAAATTAAACCTTAAATAAAATGTAAAATATGCCGATTGCATGAAGTGAACTGTAACAGAGTTCAAAAATTTAGTGGTTCATTGAATGTGGATGTCTGTGTATTATTCTACCTCAGATAATTTAATCTCAAAAATGTTCTAGGTATTTTAGGTGTTATAATGACGTAAGAGATACAATTTATTCTATATTATAAAATATTACTGTTTTCTTTGCATTTATTTTATTATTCTAAATGTCGTCATTTATCTAAAAACCTTTAGTTGTAATTATTATGAATTGCTAGCTATAATTTGAACTAAATTAAAAATGTTATGTACGTAATTATGTGCATTTATAACAGAAAAAATTTGTAGTAATTAAAAAAATAGACCCCCTTGTGTTAAGGTAAATAACTAAAATGTAATTACTATTATTGTATCGTCTTGCTTATAAGTAAAAAAATATTATAATTATAAAGTTTTTTTTTTTTTTTATACTGTAATCACATATATTATAAAACTTAATTAATTTTTCATTCTGCATTCAGTAAATTTAAAATTGTTCATTCTTGATGGATAATAAAGTAAAATAATACTAAAATTACAGCATTGCCTGTTTGCTCTTTATTTACAACTCATGAGAAGGAGTGAAACTTGGAGCTATTATAATCAAATTTACGCTGCTGAGTGCCTGCTTTTTAAAAAGAATCGTCAGTTAAGCGTTAATCTAATAGAGAAATAAGATAAAAAAAGGGCAATTAAAGTATCTCAATCTATCGCAGAAAAATAATTAAAAGGAAATAGAAAAAATTAAATTCGCATACTAATTTGAAGTAAATAATGGATTATTGATTATCAAAAGAAATATATAAATGTATGTAAAAGAATGGGAAAATTATTGGAAGACTACAGAAGAGATGGTGATGGATTAGTTTCATTATGATAAAATATAACAATAATCATGATAATATTAATGACAATAATAATAAACAAACTTTTGTAATTGAAACAGGTGTTCGGCATCTAATCATGTGGATTGAAAAAGAAGTTTGATTGAACGATTTGAAGATCTATGAAAGGGAATTTCCCATAGATGGATTTAATTAGTTAGTGAAGAAGATAAGGAGGGATAACTAGTTTAACCATTTTAATTGAAGAAGTCTGTGGAAGTTTGAAGAATATATATTTCTCTTGGATTTGAATATAAGAAAACTGTAAGTAAAAGCATTTTGGAATGCTTGTATCTTCGTTTATTAGCTGCTGGCTTTTCCTCCCTTATCATTGGTCAATGTAGTTAGGAATACAAAGTTTTCATGTTTTAGAGGCAGTTGTGTGTGTGTGTGTGTGTGTGTGTGTGTGTGTGTGTGTGTGTGTGTGTGTGTGTGTGTGTGTGTGTGTGTATGTGTGTGTGTGTGTGTGTGTGTGTGTGTGTGTGTGTGTGTGTGTGTGTGTGTGTGTGTGTGTGTGTGTGTGTGTGTGTGTGTGTGTTTCCATTGTTCAATTTAGTTGTAGTCTTGTCTCCTTTAAATCATCGATAAGATTTCTATAAAGTGTTCTGGAATATTTTCCCCTTATTTTTATATGTTCTTTTTAAAATACTTTTAACTAATCGTGCTAGTCAGTAAGTAATATTCTTTTTCGTGATATTCAATGTCTTTTTTAATTTTATTTATCTACCCTAAAGCGAAATTAAAATTTGGTATACATTTATTGGTAAATTTAAATTTGGCATATGCCATTCATATTTTATCATATTGGTATTAGTTTTATTTGAAGGAGTAACGTGTAGTACCAGTCTCATATCTTAGCCTAGTTGTTTGATATTAAAATCAAAATTGTAGGCTTTTACCTATCAAAAGAGCTATTTATTACAATCAGGATTGTTTAATTCAATGATTTATAGGAACTATTTGCTTAGTTTTACCGTCACATTGTTTGCCTTTTACCATCACATCGTTTTGTAATTTTAGGATGATATTTACCAATCGTTGAGTCGTAAAAAATACATTTAAATATCTTTGCTATAACCTGAATATTATCCTGCTGTTCAGTTTTCCGTTGAATATTTTGATATAGTAGAACTATCGGGTTACTAGAGGATATGATTGCTGGTATCTTGCAAACAAAATGATTTGTGTTTAACGTACATTCACTTGCTATTTACGTTTGAAATTATAATTCATCTGATCCAGAAGTTTAGATTTAATTTCGTGTACAGGTTTACTTTTAAGGGGATTCATACTCTTGGTTTTATCTGATAAGCACCAGCTTTTAGGTTAATTATGAAGTTACAGAAGCAGTGTCCCCCAAGTCTGTAAACAAGCAGCTCTCCTTATTGGTTACCGAGGATGCACAGTGACTCTTCAAGTCCTGGGATCCTCAGCGCAGGAAGGAATCAGACCGGCATCTAGGATGCGGTGGATGGTGGGGAAATACTGTTGACATACCCGATCATAAACCGATCGTTAATGATTATTTATTAATTTTTGTTCATTTATTTTCAGGTTCTAGTGATAAAGAACAAGACTGCAATACAACTCCTGAAAAACTGGCGAGGCCGCCGTCAGAAAGAAAAAGAAAACGAAAAGTAGGAGACGACGGAGGCCTAGGTGGTGGGGGAATTGTTGCTAAGGGTACGCCTAGACTGATAACCGATTCTAAGAAAATCAACGACTATTTTGTAAAACATCCCGGCAGCAGCCCCATTAGGCACGGTGGTGCTAAAAGTCCTTCACCTGCGCAGCAGGGCTATCCTCCTCTCGTAAGTATTTATTTATTTATTTATTTTATTCGAGTTATGTAAGCTTATAGTTATAGATGAGTAGGTTCAAATACTCTTTTGTTTATGGTAGAATTGAATTTGTGTTATGTAAAAATTTGGGTTTGAACTTATAACATTGTTTGTTAGGTGTTTATGTTTATCGCTTTTTCCTTTCATTAGCTTGCTTTCTTGTGAAAAATCTAATTGTGACACAGGAAGGAGTGAGACGAGGATGAAGCTCTTTCTTTTTAGTTTTTAATTTATATTTAGGAAAAGGTAATAAGCATTAAAAGAATAGATAAAAGAGAGGTACCAAAGGAATCGAGTAAAAACTAAAAAGTAAAATGTTTAAGGCAGTATACCGAGTTTGACTTTTTCTTTTCTTAACTGGTTTCAGCATGCTCATTTGTTTTTTTTTTCATGTGAATTAAATTTAAATAAGAATAAACTTTCATATTTATTTTCTTTACTTTAATTTCATGTGTCTTTTCAAAAAATTTGTAAAGAAAAAAAAAATTAGTGTAGAACAACAAAAAGTTTGTGTAAGAAAATCGCCTTCTTATTTAAAGTTATAGAAATAAAACTATAGAGCAATAAATATAATTACTCAAAAAGAGTTTTATTACTATCTAAAACATAAAAAAATAAAAATTACTAAATTGCAATCTGAATTATGAAGGATTTTAATTAATCTGTGAGAGATTGATGAATATTTCACAGTATACAGAAACTGAAAGGGTCGGGATTATCTTAAGTAGAAAAAGTGCAAAGGTAAAGAAATTGGAAAATGTTGGTCATCAAAATTTTACAATCATCAAAATTTTCCAATTTATTTTTATTTGTATTTATTTACATATTCTATTTCGACCCTTGAATTACAGTTTACTGTATGAAATATTCATAAATTTCCCAATATTTCTTTCAGATTAAAATCCTTTGTATTTTAGTATCGCTAGAGTTAGCAATTATAATTTTATATTTTTTAGATTGGAAGATTTTTTCTTTCTTCCTGTTAATATTTGTTTATTATTTTTTTTAAGAGTACCATTAATTTACTACAAGGTGACTCAATCTTTTAAGAAATTCAGTTTTGCTAGGCGTAACTTCAAGTGTTGTAGTAACAAGTTTCAGGGAATTTCATCTGCTTATTATATACAAAAGTTTTTGATCCATTCTTTTCTTGTAACATACAATTAGGCGCTAAAATAGACTCTATTTAGCAACAGGATATTATACCTTAGTTTACGATAAAATACCATAGGTTCAGTAATAGACATATCAAATGGATTTTATGTTATTAAAAAAGATGATTTGTTAATATAGTATATGTGTAAATTTTAAGAAATTCAGCTTGAGAATTGCTGAAGCTTGGGTTATCGTGTCTATATTGTAATGGCATTTGAGATGTGAAAATTAGTTGGGTTAGTAGTGTATGAAATAAAATATATTTTGAGGTGATATGCTGCAAAATTAAAGATTATTTTATAAGCTTGTAAAAAAGATCATGTCTGGTGGTGTGGTGCATTCTTTAATTCTTCCATGTTTATTGAATTCTGTTCAGATAGAAAATATAAAGGTTAAAAAACTAATATACGTATGTCAAGTAACACACAAATTTACTGGACAACAGGGATTTTTTTTTGTTTATTTCTATATTGTGGCTAAACTGCTTGACCACGCCCATTCTTTATGTTGTCTGCGTATAAGGTTATTGTTTAGCAGTTTTCATGTTATAAAAAGTGTTTTGAAAAATTTATTTCATTTTTTATTACAAAATCATATTTTTGGTTCTTTGTGTCTTGAATATATAATAGTGGACATAACTCCAAGGAAACGTTTGAAAATTGTTTCTGTTTCTGAGCGTTTATCTTTATGACATAACAACAATTAGCTTCTGAGTATGTTGTCAGACTACGGACAGTGAATGCTATTATAAAACAATTTAAAGAAACCGGTTATTTTTCACCTCAAAGAAAGGCAAATACGGCTGTAAAAGAATAACTACTTCAACACAGAATCTGTTATTAGTGAGAAAAAGTTAATCTGATGCAAAATTATCTGCTGTGGACTTTAAATCAAGAATTAGCAACCAGTGGAACAGATTTACACATTACAACTGTTAGATGTAGTGTTCTTGGAGCTCAATTGAAAGCTCTTCGACCAGCCAAAAAAGCAGCTTTTAACACCAGATTGTGCAAAAATAGGCTCTGGTGGGCCAAAGTATGCGCTAACTTGATCAAAGAAGACTGGAATAATGTTATGTTTTCCGATGAGTCGTATTTTTATATCCAGAGACCAAGGGTTACATACGTTATGGAAGCATCAGATCAGAATATATCTCTGACTTTGTATCCAACAATCGGTTAAACGTACCTGTAAAAAAATGTTTTAGGGTTGTTTCACATTTGAATGTCCTTGTTCATTACTTTCAGTAGACGGCATATTGAAAAGTGATGGATAACAAGATTCTGAAGGAAAGGGTGTGAAACAACTTCAAAACAAATTCCCACAAGGCAATGAAGTGTTTGAACATGATTTGGTGCCCTGCCATGTTGCCAAAAAATGGAAAAAGATTTTGAAGAACAAAAAAAATTACTTCTATGGCCAAGCAACAATACCCCAGACTTAAATCCGATTGAAAATCTTTGGCCAATAGTCAAAGAACGACCCTCAAAAATGAGTTCTACTGCAGAAATTGAACTCGTTATAGCAATATTATCAGTATCTTATCGTTTTTCATGATGAGGAAATCAAAAAAATGTGTAGCACATTTCCTGAATCGGTAGCAAATCATATGCCAAAAAATAAAGTGATTAAGAATAAAGGATTTGATTTTTTCTTCTAAACAAATTTACTGTTTATTAAATAACATCTGTGTTCGAATTAATTTGAATGCTACTGTATGTATTTCTTTTGTTGGTTGTAAATTAAAAATTTAGATTGTATCAGAAATTGTTTAGGTTTAAATTACAGCATTTTCAACACTAATAGTTTATAATTGAGCTCTTTATAAATCTTACTATTAGATAGTATAAAGGATTTAGATAAAATTGCTGCTCCAGTTATAACATTTGAAAATGATATAAAATTTCTGTTGGTGTTTTTAAGATTAATTATTATTACGCAGTAAGTAAGAATTGAACCGGTTGATATTAATTTAATGAATTCAAAGAATTTATTATTCTATCAATAATTGTATTTACGTTTAAGTTATATATAAAAAAAGATGTTTTTTTTCTATATGAACATTTAGATTTCATAATTTTTCTTAAAATAGAATACTTTAAAAATACAACTTCATACTTAACGATCGGAAACATTAACAAGTGAATGATGACTAACTTAAGACTTCAGGATTGTATACTACTCAGAAGAACATTAAATAGATTGCTCTATTGATACATCTTTGTAATAAAATTCACAAAGAACTTTTTAAAATTGTAAAAGCAACTGTCTGTTGATATCCCAACTCGACATAAAATGTCATGTTTTTTCAAAGAAGTTTCTTAAAAGACATAAGATAACATAATTAGATAGGAGAATTTTTTTTTTTTTATTTTCAGTATTACCTGTTATTTTTGGAAACTTATTTTTTTTTTATGAATATTATTAAAGATCGATGACTTGCTGCATTAATCTCAAATTATTTACATTATCATTCATCCTCAGCTATCCACTTCATCTGTTCTAAACATTGTGTTCACGGTGAGTCACAGGAAACTGGTGTTTTTAAAAGAAAATAAGTTGGCAACACTGGGGAATAGACAAGAATCGAGATGGCTATGATCTTCCGTATCGGATGCCATTTCGGCAACAATGGAGCAGTCAACTACTTTATGCTGTGCATACATAGTGAAAATGTATTTTGAAAATAGTGATTTGCTTGAGATTACTTGGCGATTATTCTGTCGGCATTTCAATATTCCACGTCATGGTACTGTTGCTTCACACAATGTAATAAAATTGTGAATAAAATATTTACAAATTACTGTCGTAATTGATTTGACTCATGGTTTGCTGTGATAAACAAACCATGAGAATTCCTCCAAACATTGGCAATCAGGCGATACTACACTCTAATTGCTCAATGAGAAAGCACACTGCAACACTGCAGCCCTTCATTTATGTTACAACATTGTCAGGAGAATTTTAAACAAGTATTTGAGTTTTCATCCATATGCAGTTATGATGATGAGATCTATGGTGTGTCAAAGGAAATCGAATGAAATTTTGTGCAAAATTTATCAATCTGTCTATCAATGAAACGGTCCTGCTAATGGATGTTGAAGCGCGTTTTTATTTATTGGGCACAATGTGAACAAACAAAATCTTTGTTTCTGGTATGATATGAATCCTAAGTAGTTTCATATACATCTTCACTGTTCACATATCTACATATAAACTGTCTGGTGTGCTTTGGCAAGTTTTGTAATTATAGACCCTTATATCTTTGAAGAGGAAGTGCACATGGTAACGGTCACTTCTTACTGGTACCTGATAATGTTATAACATTTACTTGTACTTAACTGCTTCATTATGGCATCGACTTGATTGGCAGCATGTGCAACAACCCGCGCTGCCTAAGCAACCTTTGAAGTAATTTGAGAGATGTTTACAGGCCATGTGATTTGTAAAAGAGAAAATGTCGCATGGCCAGCATGTTCTCCAGAACCTATCAGAATGCGACTGACTATTTTTCCCACATAATTTATGCATGGTTATTTTAAGAGGCCATGTTGCGTATAATGAATATTGGAATGGGTGCAGAATTGTGTATAGGGTAAAATTATGTAATATTTTTAGATTTACTGTTATATAGTTGTACTTTATGATATATGTCTATTTTTTGTTTTTTTGTTCAGTACCCGCCATCACCGCAGCAAACCATGTCACCGGTAACAGTGGTACCGTCGGTTACGGCCGATTACTCAACACTAATGCAACCTCCACGGTTACCACCTACTATGCTATCAAAGCAAATACAGGTAAATATTGTAAATAAAATTACATTATTAAAGCTTATATTATAATGTTCGTGTATGTACCATCCCTGGGGTCCGACTAGGGATAACTCTCTTCAGCCGGTGGTTTGATATGAAATAAAAACAGTTTTACATTTTTTCAAATACTGTTTATTATAATGAAAAGTATATTCATTAATAATAATAATAATGAGTGGTACTATAAACAAAACGTTAAATAACAGAGCTAGGAAAGAGACACGATTGAAATTCCATAAGATTGTGGCTACCTCAGTTCTTCTTTATGGAAGCTAGTTGTGGGTTACCGCAAAAGTAAAAGAAAGTAAGATGCAGGCAGCGGAGATGAAATTTCTAAGGATGCTGAAGGGTGTCACACAATTAGATCGGGTATGGAATAAAGAAATAAGAACTGAATCTGATATTTGTAGTCTGAATGAAAGCGTGACGGACTATCACAGTCGATGGAAGCAACATCTTGAGAGAATATCTGATAATAGGATTTCCATACAAGTACAAAATTATCAGCCAAACACAAGTAGAGATATTGAAAGACCACATGAAAGATGGCAATAGCTTGTTGTGAGTTTGGAATGAACATAGACCTAATCCTTATCTGTAAGAAGAAGAAGAATAATGAAACGTAATAAACTATTAATATTAAAGCGTTTTTTTTCTGGTTCTAGAGAATTGTCTATTTTGGGTTCTACCATAAAAATTTTTGAAAAACATCTTCAAAATGATTTCCGTGATTTGAAGTGTATATCATTTAATTTTATGTTAAAGTTTTAGACATTGATGGTGATGAACCCCCATGTACAAATTTTAAAATTTGTTTATTATAATTTTTTTACATGAAACAAGTTAATGCGTTAAATTCCTCTGATCATAACAAAGTTCTGACGGTCATTTTTGGATTGAATGTCCCTTTTCTCTTCTTTTTTCCTATCTTGTCTTTAATTCCTTCTTTCGTAGGTAACTGTCCTAAAAATTATATGAGCTACCAGCTTAATTCCATCTTTGGTGTCATGTTGTTACTATGTGGAAGTTGTTGCAACCTTTAGGGTTGTTGGTTTTTATTGGAGGAAAGCTTTCTGTGGTGGTGGTAACTCTTTGTTTATGAGATCATTCAGGGACTGTTTTTCCCCCAGATTGTAGAAAAAAAGACTGACTAGTAAATGTCTAATATTAAAAGAAAATATACAACCGGTTGGTAAATTTAAAGGAAATTCAGGCCGTTACTCTGCATTAGAAGTATAATTAGTCGTGCAAGATTATTTATTATATTAATGCAGAGTTTTCAAATTCAATTTTTATTTTAATATTATATTGAGTTAACATTGCTAAGGATGTAAATTAAAGTGGGTTTTTAAACACTGAACTGTTTTATGTAATTAATCAAAAATTTGTGAATACACTTACTTATAAATGTATATTTGTGCTTGCAGGTGCATATGTATGTTTAATGTAAATGAATTTTTCATTTTTTTATTTGTTTCTTTATAATACAGACTGAACTCACTTGCCAAAGGATAACGGAGTTTGAAACGCAGGCTTCATCCGATTTGGAACTGCGTAATAATAAAATAGATGAACTTAATAGGGTAAGTTTATGTGGTTTCTTTTACTTTTCAATTTTCTTAATGAAGTTATTTAATTTTTTTTTATAATTTTGGTTATGTATTTATACATTAAATTTTTTTTATTACTAAGATTCCATAATATTTCCAACTTTTACTTTTGAAAAAATAGAATCTGGCAGAACCAGAAATACCTTTGGATTATAAAAAGTACGGTTAGAGAGAGGAAAAGAAATGAGTCTGTGTTTGATACGGCGGCACATGAAATGACCCAACATTTGATTTTCTTAAAAAAAATAATTTGTATCGCAATACAGATATGTAAAATACGTGTTTACTATATATCTGGAGATTATGTTCTGCTTATGACGTATTCAATATGACCACCATCACGTCTAGCAACTTCTTCAACACGAACTCCTATGTTGTTAATAACTCGATGACATATCCCCAGTTATCTTGTTGCACACCTCGATGATCGGCACTTGCAGTTCCATCGTTATACGAGGATGTTTAGAGAAAATTTTTTCCTTTAGAAATCTCCAAAGAAAATAATCACACAGATTCAAATCAGGACTGTTCAGGGGCCAATTCTATCCGCACATAAAATGATTAGGAAATCGGTTTGAAATGACATTTGCGTTAAAAGTTTCACGCAGAAAGTCTAAAACAACATTATATATATGTGGTCTGGCTCCATCCTGTATGAACCACTCGTTTTCTAATTGAAATCCTTTTACAAAAAGCAGAAGAGGAACAAAATATTATGCAGCATGTTTAGATAATGTTCACTGTCATTCAAAAAAGATTGGCCGTATGACTTTGAGATGGCAGCCCATACCGTAATTCTTGGAGTGTGATTCACCTTTTCATGAGGCACGTGTGGATTTTCAGAAGCTCAAAAACACACATTTTGTTTATTAACAACCCCGTCTAGGTGAAAATGTGTATCGTCTATAAACCAAACATTGTTCAACAATATGTCTTTTTTCATAGTCCGTTCAGTTAATGCCATTCTTTGATTTTGTTGTCAATTGTTAATTTAGGCAATACAGGCTGTAAGAGTGCAGTAGAAATAAAAGGTAGGTTAGTGATGGCAAAGGAAGCCCTTAGAAGAAAAAAAATCATTATTTTGTACTAATACAAATCGGTTTTTAAAATTTGCTGCACAGATCGCCTAGAAATCTCAAGTTGTGCTGCTGCTTTTCTTGTTGATTTGCCCGGGCTGCTCGGCAACGCTGCTCTGACATATGGAATATTCTGTGGAGAATGAACATTGACTGGCTGTTCAACAGTCAGTCTTCCTTTGTCAACCATCTTAGAACGATACACAAACAGTGCACTCAGAAAGAGAAGAATATAATATTCATGAACTGCTGTAATTTCTGCCAACATAAAATACATTAATAATTATTAACCTAAACAATTATTGCCAAAACAAATGTTGGATCATTTCATGCGCTATCCTGTAGATTTAGAGAAGGCATTTGATCAAATCAAATGGTATAAAATAGGGAAATTTTTAAAGAGAGAATTGTAGAATGGAAATGTTAATAAATAATTGTTCAAGAGCAGCAATGTACAAACAGCAGCAATGAAAGTAAATAAAGATATGATTGGCTGCTTGTGTCTAGGTCAAGGTGTTAGGCAAGGATGTAGCTTCTCACTAACACTGATAAGAATATATTAGATACTAATAGGAATATATTAGAAAATGGAGAAGGGACTAATTGTAAGATGATGAGAAAAAAGCATGAAGTTTGTTGATGGTATGGTCATTGTAGCTGATGGTACACATGCGCATCAAAGATTGTTAATAGCTCTGAAGGAAGGAATTGAAATAAATACAGGAAAAACTCTAGTAATGGAAGTAAAGAACAAAGAGGATTTAGCAGTAACGACAAGGGAAGGAAAATAGAAAAAGTAAAAAATTAGAAATGTGTAGGGGACTTTGGTGACAGAGGACTGGACGAGTGCATTAGAAATAGAAGGAAGGTTAGTGATGGCAAAGAAAGCCCTTAGAAGAAAAAAAATCATGTAGTAAAAGATTTAAGGAAGTTAGCCAAATTCTTTGTATGGAAGTGAAACACAGATGTGAGGAAGATGGAGAATATCTAAACCGAAGATGTCAATATGGAAAATTAAGATGTAGGGATAAAGTGAGGACTGAGGAAGTAATGATAAAGAAGTGCTTGTATGGGAAGGCATAAAAGAAAAGGAAACAGATTAGGACATGTGGTTAGAGGCAGCTGGAATCTTTACAACTGCATTAAAAGGATCAGTAGACGGAAAAGAAAGCAAGGAAGAAAAGAATGTAGTTAATAGATGAAGTGAATATTGGAAACGACAAGGCGATACAGGAGAAGGCTTGGGACAGGGATAGATGGAAACTGCAGTGGTGTAAATACCTGTCCCCTTTCAGAACACCTGAAGATGATGAGAACTGGCGACTCTGGTTGGTTGTTATAATTATACACAGGCTACATCAGTTATGAACGTAAAATCTTAATTGTTTTACAATATCTGGGGAAAAAAAAAAAAAAAAAAAATCCCTGTGGAAATTGTATCCAGAAAATTGAAAGGTGTAAATTAAGTAACTATATTGTCGATAACTGAACAGCTGAGTTTCTGCCGACACTAATTAAAAAAGTTGTAAAACTGTTCTTTTAGCAAGTTAAAATGCATATAATTTTCTTCGCTGTTTAATAATTTCTTTTCATGTTTATTATCTGATCATAACGATGACATAGAAAATTTTGTTTTTTATTTTTTATTTTATTTCTTACTACACAACAAAACCTACTGTATGAAGTTAAAAATACCATACTCCAAACATTTAATATTTTAAAGTGGGCAGAATTCTTCGCATGCATATTAGAACATTTAAAACGTGATGTTTTCATCCATAAATGAATGCGCTTACCAGTTTCAAACATTTGAGTTTGTCATAGTAAACTCGCATATTAAACTATGTTTTGTGGTTGATGAAATACTTAAGATGTTAAATTTCAAATCCGCAAGTAAATATGTGGAATTCCTAACATCTGTGTTAGTCACCAGCCAATATCATGTTATAGCTGGCTAAATATCTCGTGAACCAGATTATAAACCGTGCTTGTTATGTCGTATTTCTCATAATACGTATCGGAGAGCTTTCTTTTCCACACCACCACAGAAATGACTTCCACTTATATATTTTCACAGTATAATTGTTTATTTTAATTTCTATTACCTTTATAACATTAATATGTTATATTTCAATTGCTGATCTTGAGACCTAAACAGTTCCATGTCATTTACAATACGACAGAAGTGCTGTCTCATTTGAGATGTAGCGGTTAACTTTCAAGTTTGATCACATTGTGCGCAGCTTATCTAATCTATAGAACATCTTCAAATATCTATTGACATCCAACAATTAAATCAATCGCTCGATCACCCGACTGTATAATTGTGGATGAAAGTTGTTTCAAAGGATCTCCAATTGTGACTAAATGGTCTGGTGTGCAGGGTAACATATTATAAGTATGTTCAATAAAGCAAACACTGAAATCATTAATATACAATTTCATCGCTGTACATCTTTTTTCAAAATTTAAGTACAAGTATACTGGTCAAACGGTGATAAATTTCTTAATAATATTGTTATTGGTGATGGAACATTGGTGTATCATGAAAATGCTGAAATTAAATACCAATCTATGTTATGTCATCGTTCAGAAAAAGTGAAGAACATCATGTAAAAAGAATTTACATGATGGATCCACAGGAAGTCTTGCTGATTTCATATTGACCAGAATGATAGTGAATTTACAAGCTGACTGTAAAACCCTTAACCGATAATGTTTTGTTTCATGATAATATTTGCTAGCACTTGGCTGAAATTTATTACGATGTTTCATACATCTACCTATTTGTTCAGTATTTAAGTTTTCCTGAACTAAAAGAATTTTGTGTTTATAACAGTTCGTAAGTTAAAAATGTGTTATTAAAATTATTATTGTATTGAAAACTACAGGGAATAGTTATACATTATTTCTGATTTGTCTTTTAGTTGTAAGGATCTTTATAAATAAAATTCTACTGATATCTTACTTTAAATAATGAGATCGGTTTTTTGAGGAAGTTTTATAACAAATATAATCTTTATAAGAGTTCATTAGCCAGCCGGTTTAGTATATACTGGGTTCTTGATTAGTTTGTTGTTTGATTCCCAACGAGGGTCTGGCATGGCACTTTTTAACTTATCATTTCAACCATATCATCCTCATGAAAATACATGCATATTCACAGCGATATGAAAAAAATTATGACATTAAAGATGAAAAAGCTAATATTTTATTTCAGGGTGGTAGGTTATTGTTGTTGTCATTTTATTTCTTCTATGAAACTCTAGTTGATATATGTCGTTTTAATCTTTTGCGTTTTGTTTTTTTTTTTACAGACAGCGGAAGAATTAAGGCTCCAGCTTGCATCACAACAAAAATTGTTAGAACAACA
This sequence comes from Lycorma delicatula, assembly GCF_047948215.1. Lineage (NCBI taxonomy): Eukaryota > Metazoa > Arthropoda > Insecta > Hemiptera > Fulgoridae > Lycorma > Lycorma delicatula. The sequence goes on along the minus strand of NC_134467.1, from coordinate 12,578,933 downwards.
TAAAAGTCATATTAATAAATGTATCGATGTAGTTAAAAAATTACTAAAAGAAAAGTCAAATATCGAAAAGAAGGAAGCAAGGCAAAGATGCATGCAAAATAGGCTTAGACTAGGCCAGTTTGTTACACAACGTGTCGGCGCTACGTTTCAAGAGAACTGGACTGATGGATATGCATTCCAGGAATTATCGAGGTTTGTTCTTTATTTTTATATTCAAGTATGTGATCTGTTTTATGAAATTTTAAGTACCGGATTTTATTGTATTCATTAATATATGTATTTTATTTTATTACCGTTCTTTTTATGTTATGTAGAAATAAAATTTTTCAACCGTTTTAAATTGTCTGGTTTTTCAGATTAGTTGCTTGTAAGTTATTAACGGTATACTTTTATACTGTGATAACATGAAATAACTTTTTACGGTATTAATTTGTGTGGTATAAATTTAGAAATTATCCAATCAGTTTGTGCCAGAGTAGTTAGTTTTCAACGATTAACCATAACGCATTTATGTTTTGGATTTGTCAAGTCTTTTGGTCATTATATCCCCTAAAAAATTAATATTTAATGTTTTCTTTTATGATATGATGAAAATTCAAACTAACTTTCAGATTTTACCTGAATTAATTTGTTGTTAACGTAGGTGATGCGGGTGAAATTAACAATATTTAAAATGTTACATTTACTTTCAAGAATTTTAGTTTACTATTTTATTTAGGTAGTTTGTTTATAAAGTTAACATTGATTGTCTTCTTTGTCAGGAATATTCTCTTAGAAATTATCATCAGTTAAGTAGAAGGAAGAAAAAAATGGACAAAGGATAGATATTAATAATGGAAAAAGTTACTGTGAAATAAAATAACACATTAAAAAATAAGTGGGTTTTTAGCTTGAAACCTGTTGAAAAGCAGTTTTGTTGTTTTCAGAATAGTTGTGTATCTATAATATATATTTTATATGTTCAAATTACAAATAATTATATTTAAAAAAATTTATATATTTATTTTTGTTTGTTTTGGTTTACTCAACACTTTGTCTTTCAAATCTGTAGTAGTAATAGGATTTGATGTGGCAGTACTTATGTTAAGTTGTATTGTCAATAAATGTTAGTGAAATAAAAACATTGCATTATTGTGTTTCATGTTGGCCTTTGTTATTTCTCGTTAGGAATGAAGTAGTTTTTTTTCCATAAACTGATATCATTAACTTTTCTTGACATTAAATTTTTTGTTCATTTTTATTTTCATTAAATATATAATCCATTTTTATTAGTCTACGGTCAGTTATTGTCCTTATTTGTAAAGAATAATATCTGTATGGTTAGATTATTAATAAAATAATAAATATAAAAGTTTTATACTGATTGTTCTTTATTATGATTTTATATTAGTGTTTAACCAAAGAATTTTATGATTTGTAATCAAATTAGGTACATTGATTTTTTATGACTAGTTTTGTCATTTTTAAACAAATAATTTTGATCTCTGAGAAATTCAGATTAGTGGAATGTGATTACACAAAATTCAAAGTATTTGTTTTGTTTTATTTTATATATGTATATATATCTGAATCACAGATATAAGAAATTTAAAATCATTACAAATAAAATTGGCCTCAAAATATCATTGGAAAAGACAGAAATTATGCCTCAAAAACCAGCACGAATAAAAGAAGTAAACATAAATGGTAATAAAATCAAAATAGTAACCCGATTTAAATACCTCAGAGAAATAATAACAAACAACCTAAATGAAAAAACCCTGATCCAAGTAAAAAGAAACAAACTAGCTAAAGCTTAAAAATTAACTTTATACACCTACAGTAAAAATCCCTATCAATAAATGCAAAAAGTGAGACACCACAACACTGTTATAAAACCGGAAGCCACTTTCAGCAACAGAAACATTCTTCCACCTGAACGAACAGTCAAAGACAGACAGACTCCAGAAAATCTAAAGAAGAATTGGAAGAACCTGCATCAATAAAAAGTACCAAAAAGACAAGCAATGGCAGATTGTACACGACAAAGTTGTGTACAAAGAATTAGAACCAACCCATCACTGATACCGTGCGTGAGAGGTCACTGGGATTCTTTGGACATATCATGAGGATGCAAGATTCGAGACTTGCATCCTAGTGAGATTGTACTGTAACAGCGGGTACAGTACAATATCGACTCGAAAAACACCAAGATAGGATGCAGATAGATCAGAGAAATAAGAGAGGATCTGAAGGAAATAAACCTTACACCAAAAGACACCACAGATATAATTAAACAAGAACAAAAACAGTTGCTTTACACTCACAAGATAAAACCTCACAATATAAGCATTCTCAACACTAGAAAGGACACAGATATCGGAATGTATGACAAAGTACTGGTAAGGCCCAAACAGTCCCATTGAAGAGACTGATAATGGACTGACTAAAGTGATCCGATGCGGTCATAAAAGATAATAATAATATTATATATATATGTATGTTTAAAATTTAATTTGTATATTTCTTAAAAGCTGTAGATTCTTTTGTGGTATAAGCACCAACCAGAAAAAGATGATATAATTTTTCTACATAAGGAGTATTTTGCTGCCATTTACCAAGAATATGATGTTAGTTTTTTTTTTAATTTTGCTGTTTTTATCTTTTTTTTATCTTTCAACTTGTTTTAAATTGTATTTAATCAAACCCCAGGAAATTTTAGAGTGAAAGTTTGATTTTTTCTTTTTTGATGACAAAAAATATCTAATGTAGAGTATAAAAATTAAACCACTTTATTGGGAATTTATTATTAAAACCCCAGTGGATAACTGTCTTAATATATTTATTAGTACAAAAGTTGAATCTTGCACTGTAAATTATACATTATGCTTTGTCAACAAAATACCATTTAATTAACATGTACTAATTCACACTCATTAAAATTGTTACAAATCGTATGACGTGAGTTAATATATATTACAATTATTTTCTTTGTTATCAGGCGGCAAGAAGAGATAACATCAGAAAGAGAAGAAATCGATCGTCAGAAAAAGTTGTTAATGAAAAAACGGCCGACAAATAGTGAGACTGGAAGAAAACGTGCCGGTAGTCAATCGGGAAGCAGCGCTACAGCCGGTGTGCTCGGGGTACCTGCCGTCGCTGTACCTCCTGGTAGTAATCAATCGGCATTACATAACGGAACCGATTCGGCGACTTTTCTAAAACCTGATCCGTTACCGGGACTTTCTGCACAAGAATATTATGAAGCGGATGAAATATTAAAGTTACGGCAGAGTGCATTGAAAAAAGAGGACGCTGATCTCCAGTTAGAGATGGAGAAATTAGAAAGGGAACGTAATCTTCATATTCGGGAATTAAAAAGGATTCATAATGAAGATCAATCGCGGTTTAATAATCATCCAGTTCTTAATGAGCGATATTTATTACTCATGTTACTTGGTAAAGGCGGCTTCAGTGAAGTTCATAAGGTAAACAAACCGTTTTCATTTTCTTTCTATTTATTATATTTATTTGTAAGAAGTGTGATATTCACAATTTTTTTTTTTTTTAATTATTAAATTTGAAGTGTTATGAAAGCTGTTAGTATGCAATTTATCATAAAGATAATTCTTTTATACCAGTTGTATTGATATCTGATATAAAAACAAAAATTATGCATAAGTTGTTTATTCCTTTCGAGTTTATCCTTTTATAAATACTTTTTTTTTAAAAGTCAACTTTTCATTTCACCTGAATATTTGTATCTCCTTTAGTTTGAATTTTTTTCTACGCGTTAAATTTATAAATTATAAATGTAAAGTTAAGAATTGATTTCATTTTTGTTATAAAGGAGTACGTGATTGAATATTGTAAAAGAAAGTTAACAAGTTTTTTTAAATCCAAATACGAATCATCGTTTTGTGTTTTACCTGGTAGCAGGTCCCTTAAGCACGGTCTCCAACCCTTTCTTTCCCAATCTCTCTCCTTCGTTCCCCTTGTTGCCAATCTTCATCTCTTCTATTAACTTCATCCTTCTTCCTTCCTTTCTCCTTTTATTGACCGTTTGGATGCAGTTGTCAAGATTCCACTTCCTCTAACCGGTTTTGTTTTCTTTTGTGTACTTCTAATGTAAGCGCTCTTTCTTCTTTAATCCTGTGAATTACTTACTCGTTCTTCACTTTATCCATCTGTCATACTTTTTACATCCTTTTTCAAATTATCTATATTTCAAATTTTAAATTGCATTTGAAATATTTATAAGCGTTTGAATTTTTAAATTGGCCATTTCAGATTATTAATTTTCTGTCGTAGTTACAACTCAGGATCTAGAGTAGAAATGGTTTTCTGATGAGCCGTAACTCAATTAAAACAGTTAATTTTTTTTGTTAATTCTTAGTTTAAATGGATTTTAATTAATTTATTTAATAATTGAAAATATTAAGTTTTTAATTTAATATAACTATTTTTTGTTAATGAATTTGCAATGGAGCATCATAGCATTGTAATAATAAATTATTATTAATAATAAAAGCACTATGAAAATGCTCATTTATTATAAGAAACAAGAAAAGCCTTATTTGTGATTTCTGTTATTGATAATAATTAATTTTTTTGTGTTATTGTATTATAGATATAAATATATTTTGTTTTAAACAGGCGTTTGATTTAAAAGAGCAGCGATATGTTGCGTGTAAAGTACATCAATTGAATAAGGACTGGAAAGAAGACAAAAAAGCTAATTACATTAAGTAAGTTGTTTAAACCCAAGGTATATTTTATAAGATACTTTATTTTGTGGTGCATTTGTTACTAGTGTATTTGGAAAATACTAATTCAGTTTTGATTTAGTAATTTATCATTCTATAATTTTATGAAATATGTTCTTGTGAAGGTTGAATTAATTTATTGTCTTACTAATTGTTCGTAAGATGATTTGTATATTTGTTTTAGGTAACAGAAGTTATTTATAAAAATTGCTTAAATTTAATATTAAATGTAATAAAATAATATGTTATATCTATTTTGATTACTTTTAAAAATTAAATGTTACTTAAATTAAAAATTAATGTTCATTACTTTGAAAAATGTAATTATACAGAATGATTTTTTAGTTCTGTTACCCAATTGTTAATGTCTGGTAATTTTTTTCTAAGAAAGGAAAATTCCTTTCTTAGAAGGAATAGCGCTACTCAACCGGTATAGATACGGCAGTGTGAATTGATTCTCCTTGAGCTTTGTAAACTTTTGTGCCGTTTCCGGTCGTGTTACGAACAGAATGTCCTTTACCGTAGAACGAGTTTTCATTCTTGAACAATATTTTGCTACGAAATCGAACGCGAGTGTAAAAGAATAATTTCAAATTAAATTTGTTGGTGTTCCTCCGCCAGAAAAAATGTCAATTTCTAGGCTAGCAAACCGATTTCGAGCGACAGGTAGTGTTTGTGAGAGCAAATGTAGCGGTCGACTTACTCACTTGACAGATGACGTTTTAGAGAATATGAAAACAAAATCGCCCAATTCTCCACGGAAAAGTTTATGAAAACTTTCCACTCAAGTTGGTTTGTCATATTTGAGTGTTCAGAAAGCCGCTAAAAAATTGAAATTGTAGCCATATCGTGTACAAGTAGTCCAAGAGCATCAGCCTCCAGATTTAAACAAGCGATTGAAATATTGCCGTCGGTTTAGGTCTCTCGTAAACGATAACGGAATAAAATTTTTAAACACGGTGTTCTTTAGTGATGAAGCTTGAATCCATCTCGACGGTTATGTGAACAGTCAAAACTGTCGAATTTCGGTGGTTGAAAATCCTAACACTTAACAAGACAAATCTTTGCATCCTAAAAAAATTGGTGTGTGGTGTGCGATATCTTGTCATCATATAATCGGACCTGTATTCTTTGAACAGACAGTAAATGGTGAAGTATACAGGAATATTGTGTGCCAATTTGTGTCCCTCCTGGAACCTCAAGAACGGTATTGCCGGTTTCAGCAAGACGGCACTACATACCACATGTCTCGAGAAACCGTGGATTTTCTGCAAGAGTTCTTTAATGATCGAATAATAAGCAAGAGCTTATGGCCTTCAAGGTCCCCAGACCTCGCATCTCCTGACTACGTTTTGTGGGGCTATGTTAAGTACAAGGCCTTCAAAAACAATCCTCACACTATTGCTGAACTTAAAGTCAATATTACAGACTTAATCGCGAATATTTCCAATGCGACTCTTAAAAAGGTTTCTGCTAATATGCTGAAAAGAGTCCATGAGTGTGTAACCGCAGTGGGCATTTTGAGCATATTCTTTAACAATTATGTAAGTAATAGCTTTTATTAAATCTCTTTTGTAAGTAACAAATACATTTTTTTATTCCACGTAAATTTCCCGTTCTTAAATTACATTTAAAATTGGGTAACAGGATTAAACATCACTCTGTATTAAAATATAACATTTAGATCTATGTTACAAAATGAAAACTGTTCGATTTCCCCCGGCAATTTTCTTCCAATTTTTTATTTAAGAATTCCTGTTATTCATTATCATCACAAGACAAAATAATACTATCTTTGCACGCAAAAATGTTTTTTTTCTTTTTTTTAATCATATATTCACTGTACATTGACAAGTAACAGAAAATTATGGATTTTTAATGTAACATGGATATATAGATGTAATTCATGTAGTATGTAATTCAAACTTCAACGCATATAACACAATATGGTTGCATCAATCTTCTTCATGTAATTACATATCAAATTTATCAGAATCAAACAATCTTTTTTTTCTGTATTTGATATAAATAATACTGCTTATATTCCAGTACTATAATCAATAAGGAAAACAAGGCTTGATTTATTATAACTTAAACAATAAGATTCCAAAGTCTAAATGAAAAATCCCATCCATCACAATCAGTTCTAAACGTATGTTGACATTGTCCGTTATACGCCAATGTCTTCTGTTTTCTCACTGTCCATCCTGCAGGATGGACAGTCAATTTGTTATTGCAGGATAACAAACTATTTAATTGATAATTGATAATAAACTAATTGGCTTTATTTACACCCTCATTCCAGGTTATTCTGGGTTTACCTCTTTTTCTTTTGTGTTACGGGACCCAGTCCATCGCTTGTTTAGGTAAACTGTTGTTGTTGGACATACATTGTACATGCTCATACCAAGTGACTTGTCTTCTCTCGATGGCCTCATCATATCCTCCAGTCCCATCTGCCATCTGATGTCTTTATTTCTAACTCTATTGGATTTTTTTAATTCAAAATTTTTCTAATAAAAACAACAAAAATTTATTTAGTTTGAAAATATTTTTTTTTTACAGATAAAGATTTCTTTATCTATTTATCTTTTGTTTTGTTGGTCCAACTTTTTAACTTATTTTTATCCAAAGGTATTATCTCCAATTTCCTCTCGATCTTTTCAGTTCTTTTTTTCTATGGGAAAAATGGGAGATACTGATCTCCCATTTCCCTTCTGGTCTTGTTTCATTAATACCCAGAAAAAAATTTGATATTTCCCGATTTCTTCATTATTTTAATCTTTCATTAATTAGAGCTGTAATGTTCCAGTTATGATAGGTTTTCTTTTTTATTGTTCATATTCTGTTCTTTTATTTTTCAAAATCTTTATACGACTTCAGGTATATGATTTATTGGCCCTTGATGAAGTTATCTTAGGGAGATGTTATTTTTTCTTTTATAATAATTGGAATTTGGGTTTTCTCTTTGATAACTGCACTTCATAACGTAACTGTTGTTTGTTGCTACTATCTTAGACGTTGAAATCATTAAAAAACTATCAGGATATGAAATCGTTCGAATCAAAGTAGTTGCAGGAAACTGACGTTAAGTCTTCCCAACATAAATCTAATTTCTTATTAGGTTTAGGTACCAAACGCCTTCCCAGTTTATTCAGTTTAGGGAGGGGCAACCCTTTTCAGGTTAAGTGTTATTGGAGTTGGAGTGAAAAAGCTTAATTGAGTACTCTTACATGTATTCATACATTATGTAACATAAATAACAATACGTTATGAAAATACATAACGATTAAGTGTTCTTACTCCCATTCATTGGGAGTTTTCTCTTTCCTCTTGTGTAAGCTTTTTCAACTTTTTACAAACAAGTTAAATTTATTACAAATTTTACCGTAATCTACAGTTCTTTTATGACAAGGTATTTATAGAAAAATAATGGCAGAAATGATTGAATAATGTTATTTTGTAACCAAGAATATCAGTAAAAACTAAATTTTGTAAAACTGAGGGTTTTTGTGGGGTTGGCATAGAGTGAAATCAATTTAATTTTTGTTGGCAGTGAATTGAATGGGTTAATAATAATTAACACAACTACTGTATTATCTGCTTAAACTATTATAAAGTAATGCAGTTTTTAAAATTTAAATGTTACGTCTTTAATATTATTTCGAGAATTTTAATGAATCTTAGAAAGATGTCAGATTGTATCGGTAGGGAAAATTAATTGTTTATGTACTAAGTTTTAAGTAATAAATTTTCTGTTTTAGACATGCTCTGAGGGAGTACAATATACATAAAGCATTGGATCATCCTAGAGTCGTTAAACTATATGATGTCTTCGAAATAGATGCAAATTCATTCTGTACTGTTTTAGAATATTGTGACGGGCATGACTTAGACTTCTATTTAAAGCAGGTAAATATATGTTCTATTTTATTCAATAATTTGTGAATGTGTTGAAAATATTGAGAATAACTTATAAGGGAATTTCTTTATGAATAATACATGTTTTTAAATTAACGTACATTTTAAAATAAAAACAAAACTCGATATTAGTAAACTTTATTACTTATGTATAAATACTACATTTATCTACTACTTTTCAAAATAACTGTCTTCGACATTTTTCTTACCATTCTATGAAATTCCATCACCAGTGAATTAATCCATGCAGTAATGACATTTTGCAGTTTGTTGTCATCATCAAAACTTTGCAATGCAAGTCACCGTTTAAGGTGAAGAAAAAGAAAATAATCCCTGGAAGCTGAATCAGGACTACACAGTGGATGTTTTTTTCCTGTTATTTCACTACCTGATTGGCTGTGAGCAGCTGGGTATTGTCATACAAAAATAAATTCTTGCAATAAATAGTAGTTATAAGCTTCTTTATTGTACACTCTTGTTTTAACTTCTTCAGTCTAGGAGATGAATGCCACCATCTTACTGACTGCTATTTTGTGTCGACGTTCAAATAAGAAATCCAGGTTTCATCTTCGGTAACATTGCAATCAACAATTCATTACATTCGTTTTCGTTCAGCCTTTAATTCGTGTGCTCCAGCAAGACTGTTTTCCTTGTGTGTGATGGTTAACATCTTCAGTTCCCATCTGGCACACAATTTTTAAAGGCAATTTTTCAGTTAAAACTTCATGAATCAAAAGTCATGAAACACCTAAGACAATTGTGATGTGGTTAAATGCCAGTTTATAAATGGATAAACAACAACTAAATAATTAATCTATTGTTGCTAACAGATGACTATTGATTGAAATAACTGAGCTACGCAAGCGCCATCTGTTTACATTGCATATATAGGCAGCAAATTCAAAACAGTTTATACATTAAAAACACACTCATATTAATGAACATGTTGCTAGAAATAGAAGACTGATTTATGCGGTAAGCACCACCTTCATCCCAGGTCAAATTTTTATAGCAACACGTGATATGAAACCGAGTGCTTAGATAGTTCTATAGATAAGTCTTTCCTCTCAATTTCTGCACAAATATTAAATATGCAATTACTCAACAACCGTGCGTGGATCCAGTAGATATCTAGCCAAAATATGCAAAAAACTTTTAAGGAAGAAAGGAATAAAGAAGTAATAAAATCAGGATGAACCTACCTATAAATTGACTGCCAAGTAAGATAAACAAGCTTCATTTCAATGAATATTTCAATCCTTTCCATTCAGGCAATTGGATGCAAAGTTGATTTGCATAAAACATCTTAACTATATGTTGCAGCACATCGTTTTGCTTTTGTTTAAAAATATATTTATTGTCACATTTGTTTTTTATTTAATTATTTATTAGGAATTATTTGTTATATTTTATTTATTTTTTTTTTTAGCACAAGACTATTGCGGAGAGAGAAGCGAGATCTATCGTTATGCAGGTTGTATCTGCATTGAAATATTTAAATGAGATTAAACCGCCTGTTATACATTATGACTTAAAACCAGGTTTGCTTTATTTATTATTATCGTAAAATAAGTGTGCACGTAACGATTTGTTTTTTGACAGGAAAATTGTTTAAAATACATATATGTCACATAGTGGCAAAGTTTCTCAGTTCTGAAAATTTCTAATTTCCAGTAATTAATAGATTAAAAATTAAGAAAATAATTAAGTTTTCAAACTGAAAAAAGTCCTACAGAATAAAAGAAAAAATTAAAAGAGAACCATTGTTAGTTCTATAAATCATTTTGAAATGAAAGACAATATTATTAATGCAATCTATACAATAAAGCATATTTTATGCGTATAACTTCTTATCACTTTAATTTACTGTAATTTTATCAAATTGTTTCTGAGAGGGTACTGGGCTGAGTTCTTTTATACATAATTTATTACCATGTTGTTATATACATCAATGTGGTAAATTTTTATTGATATAAGAGAAAAAATTACAGCTCAATATTTCTCTAAATTATCAGATTAATCATCAGTTTTATTTGTTTTTACTGTTGACTAATCAAGTCTTTTGTGTCCGCCTAGAACACAGTTGTGAAACATTTGTGTAGATGTAAATTAAATGTTTATTATCTGCTCTCTGTTGTATTGTGTTTAAAATATTTCAAAATACTTTATTAATTAAATAAATTGGAAATCATTTTACTGTATTTCCATTTAGTAACACGGTTGCGATGACTTTTCCAACTGATGAATGCATTTTTGGCTTTACAAGGAAAGCTTTCTACTTCTATTTCACCATATTCACCATTTTAAAAAAAAGTAATGTAGTGGTGAACGTATGTCTCATCATGTGTTACTACTATTTGTTGCAAAAAATTATTTCCCTTGTTGAAATCGATTCAGGAGATTTAGACAAATATCCTGTTGGGCCTATTTCTGATTTCTGGTCAAGAGACTTGACCAGAGACTCCCGCTGACTTTGTAAAAACCAAGATGTTTTGTGATAATGGAGTAGGGACTTCCATGACTTTTTACCACTTACAAACCGATTTCATTTATCACGAGGTACTGATTGTCTTCAGTTGTATCACATATCTATCTAGTGTTGTCATCCAGCACATTTAATATGTGAACACTGTATTTTTTACAGGATCATACTCTCTTTTAAATTTAGATTGTAGATTTGAGTATGTGATGTATTGTCAACTGCACATACAGTCTAGTCAGAATTTTGGAGAGTTTGCCACTCTCATCCGTGAGAAACTTTTTGATACGATGTTGCTCAATCGACAGTGGAATCTGTGCTCTGATAAGAAAAATATGAATGCTGAGGTAGCTGGAGCGTCCATCCTTCCTCGTATCACCAACATGTTAATATTCCTCAATAAAGAAATTCAGATACACTACTATAGTACTGTGGTGGAAGTGGCAAATAACCTATTATATTGATATATCTGTTTATTTTTTCATTTTTAATTTTGATATATTTTGGCTTTTTTCAGGTAATATATTACTAACGGAAGGTAATGTTTGTGGTGAAATAAAAATTACTGATTTTGGTTTAAGTAAAGTTATGGACGAGGAAAATTATAATCCTGATCACGGAATGGACCTTACATCACAAGGAGCTGGAACATATTGGTATGTTTATATAACAATTTTTTTTTTTAAATTTATAATTAAATTTTTCAAAAAGTTTATTATTATTATTTGTATTTATTATCTTTAATTTTTTATTTTCAACAGGTATTTACCTCCAGAATGTTTTGTTGTTGGGAAAAATCCACCGAAAATATCATCTAAAGTCGATGTTTGGAGTGTAGGTGTAATATTTTACCAGTGTTTGTATGGAAAAAAGGTAAAAAAATAATATTTATGTTTTATATTATTTTGATTTTTAAAATATAAATTGTTATTCTTTAATTCAAGTTTATAAGTAAATCCGTGAACCATATCTGTTGTCATTCAGCTGCTAATATTACTTGAATCAAATTTGTTAAATTTTAATATTTTAGTTATTCCAGATCTATTTTATCATTATGTTTATATATATTTTTTAAATATTATATTTTCAGTATGAAGGGCACTAGAGAAATTTTACAATGAGAGAACAGATCCCAACCTGTACTATAGCAGCTATAATTACTGTTTCAGTGTCATTTGCATTTTTGCTCTGTTATTGGAAAGAGGTAATGATGTCGTTGTGGCTGAAAACTCGAACACCAGTTCCCACTACAATTTTGCACTTGGTTGTAGTATTGATAAGTGTTTAGAGGAAATGATTCCTTGGAAAGGATTGTCCTCATTGTACAACAAAATTTAGGTGGTAGCGAGAATTTAGAAAAGAAAATTTTGACCTTTCAGTACACACCACGGTCAGGTCAACCGTCTTCGTCTGTGACTGAGGGAAATATTGGTGCAGTATAAAAAATGCTTGAAACAGACTGGCATCTGACCTACCACCAAATAGAGATATCCGTTGGGATTAATACACCAGCAGTTGGTGCTATTCTGCAAGATCCCTTTTAAGTTAGGAACTTTGTTGTTCCCTTTGGGTGTCCCACAACTTGACTGACTATGTAGTGGCACTTGTGTTTCATAATGCTGAAAAAGTTTGAAAATGGGAAATCTCTGTATGTGAACAGTATTGTGATAGGTTGACGAAACTTGGCTGTACTATGACGTTCCGATCAAGGCTCAGAACAAAGTTTAGGTGTTTGAAAATGAGGAGATCTCATTGCTGTTTGAAAAGCTAGATCGGTTAAGAAGAGAATGGTAGCCATTTTTTTTTATTGTGAGAAGTTTTAGAATGATTTGTGTTGGAAACTGAGAAGACAGTTGCAGGGAGATGGTATACTGTGGAAGCCCAGACTAAAGTTGTCAGAGCTCTATGGACATATGGTTTCTTCACTCCGACAACACTCCAGTCTACCGCTCCACAGTTTGTTCTGAGTATTCAGCTAGCACTAGAATAAAACTGTTAGAGCACTCTCCCAATAGTCCTGACCTCGCTCCATGTGACTTGCTGTTTTGTTCGGGTGAAGAACAGACTGAAGGGGACATTTTACAAGTGATGGTGGCCTAAGGTGTTGGGATATTGAATATGCCCAGATCTCTGACAAAACATGACAGGGTTTCTTTGAAGACTGGTTTCGAACGATAAAGTGTTTCTTTAATGTTAGTGGAAATTATTTTGAAAAATTATTAAAGATGAAGTCATATTGCAAAACTTTCCTAATGCCCTTTGTATAATATAGTATCTCTATTATACATTTTTTGTAAAAAAATGTAGCAGATTGTAGGACAGTAATACTTGTTTACTATGGCTTGTGAGTGTATTTTTTTAATTCACTTTTTTTTAATTTAAAGTAATTAATGTTTATAGTTCATAGTCATTTATGTGTAGAGTTTCAGAGGCAGAAGATATATTAAAAATTAAATATAATAAATTTATTAATAATATTAGTAAAAAATATGCGATTTAATAATTAAAACTCCCAAATTTATGTCTTGGTAGTGATTATATATAATCTTTATCTGTGTACAGAATTCTCGTAGGAATGTTTGATTGACTGCTATAATATTTAGCAACAATTTTGTTGATTTCCTCTTGAATTTTGTTTTGTCAGTTCATTGGTAGTATCATTTTAATCCTTCATGGGCGGAAACACATATATTAATAAAAAATAAAATAATATACTTGTACTTAAGCTGGAGGGTGGAGGTGGATAAAAAAACTTATTCATTTTTACAAAGATTCCTTAATTTTCAGTCATCATTGAAAAATGTGTAATTTTGTAGTTGTTAAACTTAAGTTAATATTAATTCATACATCAAATTATAGCTTTCTAGGATATTGGAAATTGTCCTTTTCTCATGAATATAATAAAGAAGGTAGAAGTGTAAATGTAACTGAGAGTAAGAGGTATATGTAAAAATAAAAATAGCATGTTTTGCATTTTATATATATATTTATTTATTAAGGTTTATCTCATTTTAACCTTTATGAAAGTGGAACTTCATGAAAAACATGCAGAAACCGTAACACGAAGGCACTTATTAAAGGTGGAAAGAAAATTCATCCTCAGATGCTGGCTTAAAAAAGATGGTCGAAACTTGTGTAACGTGATACTGAACACTAAGGGATCTATGTTTTTTGTGACATTAGAAGAAGCAGAAAGAAGCATGGGGAATGAATGCTGACACCGGAATTTGAATTTCATCCAAATTCCTTCGCAGACTGCCCCGATTCTGTACTGCCTTTTTCTGTTAACAAGTGATCACTTGAATTCTATTTCATGCATACCGCTTTTCAGATAAATAATCACCTAAAAAAAATTGTTTTCTTTTTTTTAGATAAATAAATAAAAAATATAACTTGCACAAAACATTTGTGTATCAAGTCAGTCGACATGGCTGAACAACTTAGCCTCGATTAATACAGATAGAAAATATAACACAGTATTATTCCTTCATTCATTTTATTTTTAAAGGTGTTTAATAAAAATACTTTATCTAAGAAAAGTTTATGATTTCAAATCTAACAATCTTGAGTTTTGTATGTATTTCATTTCCATTGTTAAGTTCAATAGTTCTTGGGACTAACGAATGTTTCCAAGTTCTGCTCGCTTCCAACTATATGAGAACTTTGTGTTTTTATTCCCTTCTAGAAAGTTAAATAATTTGTCATAAGAAATGTTTCCAGTATGGAAATTTGACTTTTGAAGGCTTTCAATATTCTAAAAAAGTAGGGTTTTTAAATATGTATGATGACTCAGGGCACATTGTATTTTTATGTTGTTTCTCTGTAATGTTTTATTTTGTTTATCAAATTGTTTCTTTTTTGATTTGGATTCTTGCACTACTTGTAATTTTATATTTGATTCGTTGAATATTTAAATGATGCAAGACATAGTACATCAAATTTGTGGGCTCTATCAGGTTTCTTAAGCAGCTCTAACACCATCAACACTGTTATGTACATTTTTTAAATGTTTCGAGATAAACTTGGTACTTAAAAATATTGAATTAGTTTTGTTAAATTAAATTGCATAAGCTGAAGGAATGCTATTGTGATAATCTTATAAATTTAAATTTCTCTTCATGCGTTGTCAATAAAATCACTTGCTTTTGCTAAATGTTCTGTTTCAAAACATATTTTCACGTGTTAAGCATAATTTTGAAATAAACTAGGCGATTCAAAAAGGACTTAATAACTTTAAAAGCATATAAAAATTGATTTAGATAACTCACAGATTTGACATCATCAGATTAGATGTCACCAGCTTTGTTAAAAATGGTTAGATTTGCCCTTGTCACCAAACTTTTGTTTAGACAAGTTTATGTGTCCAAGCAAACAAATTTCTCTTAGGTCCGTTGTTCTTCCAGGAGGTAGCTGTAAATGGTATTGTTTATCTGGACATGCTTTAAAATTTTCTAATTCCTTAATTAGACTATGATGACCAAGCTGGACGCCATTACTATCAGCCAGACGATACTCGATTCTGAGGTCAGTAGATTGGTCATGAAGGTCTTAATCGTATGCCCACCTCACTCCCCAGATTTGAAAAAAATCTAGCGTGACGCTAGATTTTTTTCTTGCGGGGTTTCATTAAAGATCGTGTTTATGTACCATTTTGCCAGCCGATTTTGTTGAGCTAAGACTTTGAATTAACACTGCAGCTGCAGAGGTAATGTCCGACTTGCTGGCTACAGTCCGTAATGAAATAGACTTCAGGTGGGATGTACGTCGCATTACAAATGGAAGCCATATCGAAGCAAAGTTAATGTTGGATGACAAACTTGATGTTTTTCTATGAAATGAGCCCTCAACCAAATTTGTAAGTTATCTCAATAAATTTTAATGTGCTTTTAAAGTTGTGAAGTCCTTTTTGAATCACCCAGTATAAAAGTAAAGTATATAATTTTTTGTTTTTTTGGTAGAAAATGATGTTCACATTGGGGTGTTAACTTATTTAAATTAAAAATCTCCCCTCTCACTGTCTCTGTGTGTGTGTTTGTGTGTGTGTGTGTGTGTGCACATGTGTGGAGTAACAGCTAGTGAACAAAACACATGTATACCTTGGAGGACACATGAAAAAATAAATTACATTGAAAAATTATAACAAATTATTTTAGATGTTCTTTCTGCAATTATTTTTGTTTTTAGTAGGAATAAAAAATACGTAACAAATTTTATTAGAAATAACTGTTAACCGTTTTAAACTGATTAATTTTTATTTACTAATTTCTTTTCCACAGCCATTTGGACACAACCAGTCACAAGCCACTATACTTGAAGAAAATACAATATTGAAAGCGACTGAAGTTCAGTTTGCAAACAAGCCTACTGTTAGTAATGAAGCTAAGGTATGTATTAGTTTTATTATAATAAAATACAAGAGGATGATGTAGGAAAGGTATTTGAGCATCAAGCTCGACTACATTCAAATTCATTATTAATAAACAGCTTTTAGCAAATTGCTTCTTAACAGCAGTATATAGTTACTTAATTTATAAATTATTACTATTTACTTTCCTTTTTTTTGTTTAGCACTTTTGTTTAGAAATCTCTTGCTTCTTCATAATGGATATAGTTATATAAAAATAATTTAAAAATCATTAAAACTAGAAATAAATGTTAATAATAATATATTGAAGTATATTTTTTCTCTTCTTAAGTGGTATGTCGGAAATAACAGAAAAAACGTAAACAGTAGTGACTAATTAATTTTAATAAAATAATCATTATTAATATTGGTAACTACAGGTACTGACACCCAGTACAGTCATCCTAAGGCCCGACTTTCTTTTTTTATGAAAAATAAAAAGATAAATGTTTTAGCATATAAGCATTGGAGTCGGGGAAAAAAATTTCATTGTATTTTCTAGGTAGATGTCTTTAGGATTTCATAATTTTAATAATATTAATCTGTCAACTCTTGCGTTTTTTGAAAGTGACGTACCGTTGACTATTTTTAGAAAGGATATGATTATATCACTTTACTTATTTAAAAGTTATTGCATCTCGCAAATGAGTGAAAATAGAGAAAAAATTTGTTGCAGTTTGAAATTTTATTAAAAAAAAGTGAAGAATGCAACTCAGACTTGAAAAAATTTATATTTTTTATTTACACGATATAGTAGCAGTTCGTATGTCACAAATTAGCCCAAGTGTTTTTAATTTAGAAATTTTGATATCACCTTCCTCTTGTCAGCCAAATAGTAGAAAGGCCAGGATTGACACCAAAAAAGAATGTTACTGTTGTGTGACACCTTAAAGTGTGATACACCTTAGACCCAAAGATTTTTACTGCCCAAATTACACTCTTATTGTTCAGATCAGATTTATAGCCTTTAATAAGCGCCAAGAATATGATAAGGTAATCAATGAATTCTGATTTGGAAGAAATAACAAGGGCGTTTCTGGGGCATTTCTTTTTCAACTAGTCAGAGAGTTGTAAAAAAATGTTCAGTCCATTAATTAATAATCCTCTTGTCGTGGTAAAGGACATTAATGTGCGCATATTTAAATGTGGATTTTTTCAATTTAATTAGTGTCGGGCAAGCTTGCATTATTGTAAACTTATGCTCACACTTAACAACCGACAAATTTTTCAGCAGTGTTCTTTTTCTTTACTCATATTAAAAAATAAAATAAATAAAAAACAAAAAAAGTATTAAAATTAAAAAAAATTAAAAATTTTCATATAATAAAAAGCAGATACAGTAATATGTTACAAAAAAATCCAATTACTTGATAATAAACAAATCAGAATTTACAGAAATTATTCGAGATGAATTAAAATTTGCTCTGCTAATTTATAAAAAAATTGTCATTCAAAATTTATTGAAGAGAAATTGTGTTGAGTTAACTGTGTGTTATAAAAATATAATTTCTTACAAATTATAAAAAATTGCTGTACGTTTTATGGAATAAAACATTACAGTAATCAAACCGTATCTTTAAAAACCCAGTTTCTTCTTAGAAAATCTATACTCTTTACTTACTTTAACGTTGTTGAACTTCATTTATGCTCTGCAAGCTCATATAGTCACTTTAAATAAAGAAATAAGGAATCGCTTTCTTTTTTTCGCTCCAACCAGTTCCTAGCAATAGTCATACGAGCTTATGGCCTCAATTCAAATTGTTACATTTTAGTTCTTTCTTGACCAATTAATGTGCTAAGTTAATAAGTAAGTAGGTAAGTCAATCTTTTCAGAAGTTAATTCTATAATTAGTTGCAGGCTTAATTTTCATTTATGGTATAAAAAAGTCAATTAAGAATCCAATAAAAACAAAGATCGTATAAGTACATTTTTTTTTAATCAAAGCTTTATTTGAACAGGATTCTAGATTTTTTAAATAGTACATTCATTTTTTTTTAAATTGCCTAGTGTAAATGTAATCGGTTTGGATAGTTGGATATCCAGAAAATCAGTGTTTTGATAGTCAGTGTCTCACTGTACTGCATAATTTTAATATTTTTTATTTTATGTATTTTCTATTTGCTTGTAGGACTTAAAATAAATAAATAAAAATTTCTCTCTCTCCCTCCGTCCATCCGTCTCCCACTCATTCTCTCTTCTCATTAGCTAATATTATTATTCGGGTTTTTTATTTTGTTTTCACTTTTAAAATTTTCTATTAACAGGCTGCTTTATGAGTATTTGTATTTTAATTGTTTACTTCTCCTTCTCGTGAAGAATATTTTTTTGGTTTAATTTTTTTCCTTGGTATTTCTTATTTATTTGTTTTTTTTTCATTCATTTTCTTACTGTTTTTGTTTTATAACAGATAAGTTGTATTTATTTTAACTATCATAATCTACACTTTTTAAGCTATTTTTTCCACATATTTTGTATCCTGTCATCAAAAAAGTACACCAGTCCATTAAGCCACTTACAAACAGCCGTCTTTATTTTGTCGTCACTGTCATACCAATTCCCATCAAGAAACTCCTTCAATTTTGTAAAGAGGTGGAAATCGCTTAGAGATGTGGAATGTACAGCAGATGATAAGAAATATCCCGTCTGAAACCTTTGATAAGTCGACAAGTTTTTTTTTGCGGCATGTGAATGTGCATTGTCATGAAGCAGACCGCTGCTGTAAGTAAATGACAGATTTCCTTCATTCATTATACACTCACCATATATGGCAGCAATTTGACGATGAATTTCCACAGGATGAATAACTTGTACGTTCAAAAAACATATGATCGATTGTACTTCACGGTCGGCAGGATTTTCAACTTTTGTTATTCATTATAAACACGTGCAAAATCACTCTTGTGTCGCAGTACAGTTATGAAATTCTGTACAGCACTAGCGGAATGACAACCAAGACCATCTGGCCTCTACCTATTGCGAGTAAAGCTGCGCTATGGATGTGCAATTAGTTATTTCTGGACAACCTACGTGTGTACTAATATATAATCTCTTGAATACCATAAAACCACCTTGTCATTCGTTAATTTTATAAAATTTATTTTTCTTCCGATTCTGGTTCTTAATCATCACATAGAGTGATTTTGATCATAATTTAACTAATTAATCTTTTCTTTTTTTTGCAGAAGTTTTAATCGATTCATATTATAAATTATGTATTATTTTTCTTTTTTGAATACAGAGTTTTATCAGAGGTTGTCTAGCGTACCGAAAAGAAGATCGTATCGATGTATTTTCGTTATCACGACACGAATATTTACAACCACCGCAACCGAAACACGGTAGACAAGCGAACAACCAACAGCATCAACAACAACAAATGCAGCAGCAACAGGCGCAACAACAACATCAGACATCATTCAGCACAGGAATGTTCAGCGGTATGAACGCGTCTAGCTCATCGTAGTCACCACCGAAATTAGACGTCAGTTTAGTTGCGAATCGACAATGGCGTCGTCGTTTATCAGCTTCCTCTTCTTCTATTACTACAACTACTACTACTACTACTGCGTCTAATAATAATAATAGAAATAAAAATAAACGTAATAAACATGGAAATCCTAACACAATACCTATTATAATTAGTGCTATTAATACTACTTCAACTATTACTACTATTATTAATTATAATTATAAAACTACTTCTGCGTAATATGTAATTAAATAATTATAATAAAATAATTATTATAAACAATTTATTAATTAGTATTATATATATATATATATACATATATATATATATAAATAAAACTTTATATATACATACTCTTTTTTTAATTTCATTATTTTTTTTTAATTCCTTGTGATCGAGGCATATTTTTTTATTCGTTTATTTGTTAAAAATAATATTATTATAATAATAATAGATAAAAAACAATACTATAATATGTTGAATTGTATATGTCATATGAATGAAGTTGTATGTCGCATGAATTTGTAATCTGATTAAACATAATTCAGTTGATTTTTTTCTGCTCATCTTTTATAATTATATTTGGAAGCTTTATTGTATTAATTATTAATTTAATTACAAATAAAGTAAAATATTAAAGTCACTTACTAGTTATTTTATTATTATAATTTTTTAAAATTATTTTATGTTATTTTTACGATATAACAGTCTTCAATTATCCGAGTGTGAAAGATATAAATAATTTATATGACTATTATTTATACATTTTTTAATTTTATTTGTAAAAATAGTACTTTATTGTGTTAACAAGATTATAACACAAATATGCAAAGTTATGAGTAAAACATTTTTATATTTTTTTCCTTATTTCTTTTTTTTTTAAATTTTAAAAATTAATTCCCAATAAGACTGGAATACCTTCACATCATTGAAGGTTTAAGTAATGAAGAGAAAAAATATGAGTGCTTGGAAACTGATTATCTTTCTTTTTGTAGGGACGATGGATGGTTTGTTATTGCTTTAAATTTCTTATGCTTTGAAAGCATGTTTTAGAATGTTAATATACATTCTGTAGTGAATTGAAAAAAAACCAAAAAAGTACCAGATTTCAATTAGCAGATGGAAAGTATTCTTGAATAAATAAATATTATTATCTCTTTTCTAACTGGAATGTCATTACACAAAGTAAAATTTTGTACGTGTATTAATTTTAATATCATTAACATTTGAATCCGTCATCATGCCCGTATTATTAAAGTCAGATTCTTTGTCTGTAGTATATTACCATATTATCAGAAAAATACCAAATCATTTTAAAAATTGAACGTAATCAAACAAATAAACACCAGTACAAATGGTTGCCAGTTACAATAGTATTCAGTTTATTTTTTACTTATTTGTAATAGATGTATAATTTAAAATTATTAATAAAATCTATTTACAATATGTTTAATATTTGTAAATGTATGACTGTATTGGGTAAAACATTAAGTTGAATAATAAATATAGAAATGCTTGGTCAAAAGGTTGATTAGTAACGTCTGGTTGATGACCCCAGGTTGTAGTTAATCAAAGTTTGGATAAGCAGTGTTGTACCTCTAAATTCATAAACCGTTTATGAATTTTTTTTCCATATATATTTTTTATTTATATTTAACTAAGCATGAGCATATTAAACATGATATATTTTTCAAACTGGAACATTTAAATCTAATTTCACGTGCAATGAAAAGGTAGTGTCAAGTTTATATATTTATAATTTTATAAATTATAATCTTCTATTATTAATATTATTATAAAAAATTGAAAAGTTTCTTCAGATTTATTACGTCTTGAATTTTTTGAAAAAAAAATTAAAACCATCTTAATCTGTAATTTTTACGGGATAAAAATGGTTGCACATTAAGTTATTTTACAGTACGGTTAAATTTCTTTTATCAAGAAACTTAGAAAATTTTATGTGCAGTTGTACCTTGTGGGTTGAAGTTATTCTTCAAATTAGTATGATAGTATATTTACCAAATACTGAAATATTAAGCATATCCAAAACATGAAATACTTTCAAAGAACTGTATTTTGTAGCATAATGGGTTTTTTTTTCTGATTGGTTAATGTAGGATTACATTTAATAGTTAATTTCTGGTCAGCCTCCTATTCTTCCAACTCTACTTAATTTCAACCTGTGTTGTTTCTTTCTCTCTTCTATTCATTTCTTATTACTGCTTTCTCTTTCCTTTCTGAACCTCTTTCATAGACTTGTAATAAAGATCTCTCTGTGTCTGTATGATTTATATCTGAAATTCTTTGATCTGTTTTACATTTGTTGAAAATTCTCTTTTTTAGTCGGTTAATTTTTTCAGGACTAATATACTGTAAATCCTAGTTCATGCTCAGACTAGATTATTTTTTTAATTTACTCATCTTTATATAGTCATTCTCTCTGTATGTTTTATCGTTTCATAATCGCTAGGAATGAATATTATTTTAATTCATTTAAAATTTAAAACTACTTTTTTTTTTAAACAGATTTTAAAACGCAATTTTTATTTTAAAAATAAACAAAATTAAGTCTTCTTCTGAACAAATCTATGAACTCGTGAATTACTATATTTTGAAAAGGATAAATTTTTTTGGTGAATCTGGTGAATGTAATAGCCTGTCTGTTGACCAGAGTACTCTTTTATAGAATTTTTCTTACTTCTTGAGATAAGCATGGTCAAACTCAAAAATGTATACAGTTCATCTGTTTTGGTTGGTTTCCATTGTAAATCTGAACAAGCAAGATTAGTGTGTTCAGAGACTTGGGTATAATGTGTTTGTTTCATTTACTGTATGTTCAGTAATTTCCGCCATTATTAGAGCTTTAACTAGAAGAAATAAATCCTGGACATGAATGCAACGAATTGGCCATGTTTACTAACAGAACAGAGTTTAACAAAACTTACAAAAACCTGGTTATAGAACGGCCGGTAACAAATATTATTCTCTATATTTAAGCTACAACCTATTGATAGAGAAAATAGTTTACATTAAAGCCAATAAAATGGAGCACTTTGTGAAAGAATTATAATAGTCGCGTTAACATGATATTAGTAATCAAACGATAAAGTTCAAAAACGAGTTTATGTGACCATACTCTGTGCAGACAGTTTACTGCAGTTGTGTAAGCGTGACACCATTCTCGTAAAGGTTAAGGCTCATGGCTCTTCGTATTTGTATGGTGTCTATGAGTCCTATCTGTTTTAAGGTAGAGTTCATTGTTCTATTGCATTTCCTAATCTCATTTATTTTCTTCATTCCTAGTATCTTACTGTTACTAATTTCTATTTTGTCTGCTTCTCCTTGATTTATTGTAACACATTTAAAATATATATATATAAATATATATATTCCAATGTTTGTTTCGTTATACAGTTTTTAGCCGTTACACAAACAAGGATGTTTGTGTAATACAAGGGTATTAGCAGTGACTTAATTTATAACCTACCGACCTCGTTTGTCTCTTTACAAAATTTTCCTCTCTTTAAATCTTATGACCTCTCATTTCTAATTTTTTTGGCTCGACTATGTTTTAACATCCTTTTACAATATTTCATATCAAAGATCTCTGTTCTTTTTTTGATAGGATAATCGTTTAGATCATTCTTTTTCTCCCTTTCCTCTTTTGTTCGAGTATAAAGAGGGGTTTTACATACAGATACGAGAATATTTTATCTGATTTTGATAAAAGAAATTCTAAAATAAAACTGTTTGTATTTTCAAAATTTCTTTGCTCAAGCTATAAAGTTTTAACTCGTAGAAAATTATTTATTACATGAAAAATTACACCTTAATCACTCTGTAATGGATTTGTTTAGATAAATTTACATCTGTTTAACTTTAATTATAATTTTTACGTAATTTAAATTACCTTTATCTAATTCCTCGTGATATATTATTATACCTATAAATATTTTCAGGTGTTTTTTTTCTGATTTTTAGAATTAATTTATTAATCATTTTTAAAACTGTATTTCATGTTACTAATTTTTATTAAGTCCTAAGTTGGTCATTTCAGTTTTATATTAATTCCCCTGTTCGTATTTCTTAAATAAAGTAAAAATCATGAAGAAACAATATAAATGGAGGAATGAAATATATTTTTTAATGACATACTATACCATAATTACAGTTTTTTAATTCTTTTGTTAATTTTTTTACGGTTAATATAATATATCTTATTTATAGGTAGGCATTTCAGGTTAAATTTTTTGGGTTTTTTTTTTAATAATAACGTTTGCGTAAAAATTATTTATTTTTTTGTAATATTAATAATATAATTTATACAATATACAATGTTTACTTGTAAAATTCTAGGCTGGGACTAAAATTTGTTAGAATAAAAATTTGATAAATAATTTATTCCGATCAATTAATTCTCTTTCTTTGTGAATGTAAAATTGTATGTACAATGGTACATTGTTCAAAACAATATAAGATTTTGATTTAAAAGCTTCTTTAAAAATTAATCATCTTTAATTTTCGATAGATTACACTTATTCTCTTTAACTACATTTGGAGTTTTCAGACAAGTAATTTAAGATATATCTAAGATATTAGTTATGTTTTTCAATGTTATTTATTTAATTTATTATAACATTTATTTATTTTTATATATTTCTGCTTAATTGGCTGCTATAAAGTAAGATTTTTCTTTAGAGTATCAGTAAGTACTCTTTGATAAAAATTTATTTCGCAAGTGCAACTGCAATTAAATATTTTTATAAATTTATTTTTTACAAGATTTATTTAAAAAAATCTTGTAGAAATCTGTCAGTTTTTTGATTGAGTAATTCACGATCCAGGCATAATCGAGCATATAATTAATAATTTTGATTAAAAGATATTAATTTGTTTTTTATTTAACTATCTAAAAAAATAATTTGGTTATGAAATTTCTATACAATTCCTGATGTGGTCGTTGATATGTTAGTATAACAAAAACGTATTTTCTTTTGTTTTTTTTTTTTTTTTTAGTGTATTAGTTATTCTTAGATTTTATTCTTTACTCTGGAAAAATGTTTTTTTTTCCTAAATGATGATGGTTGGATATGTTTTATCTGTAAAAAAAACTACCAATCTGGACTCTGATAAGAATTTTTTTAGTCTGGATCACTACAAATCCAGATATCATTTTTTAAATCTTAAAAGCAAGATTACAATAATGATAATCTAACACACATAGAAAGATGAAGAGTCTAGCAAATTGGACTAAATATATTTTAATAAATATAATCATAATAATTTTTGGTTTTTTTAATTCTTAGGTTAGTAATTAATTAGTATTTTTCGCACTATTTTTTTTTTATATGACAGTGATCGGTGATATTAATTTTAAGTTTTGTAACAAGCTATATAATAAATTTTGTTCTAAATGCTTTCAGTTAACTTCTTAGATCATCCTTGATGACTTGATCCTTTCTTGGAGTCACTGAGGATTGCTGTAATGAAGACTGAAAATATTTTTAAGTAGATTTAAAAAAAAAAAATGCTTTATTATACAATTTGTTTTGGATTATCGTTAATAAAATTTTAAATTAATCAAATGTCTACGTATATATGTTTTGGTTCTATTAAGAGAAGTTTTTTATATTTTTATTAGTAATTTTTCCTTAAAATTACTGTTAATATTTCTTGTACAATCATCTTTCGATTAATTGAAAGCTAAAATTATTAAATTAATGGATTTATATTTTTTAATAGGGAGTAGAACCATCCAATATTTATTTGATGTACCGTGTAAGTCAGAGTTGCTGCTTCATTGGCTCTTAATTTCAAAGTTATGCAAAAATTCAGGTAGATGAGCTAATTAATTTATATCATCATAATTTTAGAATGAAGTGATTAAATATAAAAAGGTTTATATATTTAAAAATAATTGATTAGCAACCTACAGTGGAATTATTAATCCCATAAGTATTAGCAAAATTTGTGTATGTAAGGTACTGACGGTAAGGAGGTCTGTCGAAGAAAATATATGTTTTAATCCGTGAACAAATTTTTTTTTAATTTACTTTTAACAACTTCATACGCAAAACAAAAGAAAAGTTGTTTTTTCATTCCTGCACTCAGCTTTGGTTTTATTTTTTCTCTGCAAATAAATAATGATTTAGCTTTTTTTTTTATTATCATGACCTGCATTTCCCACAAATTCTAGTGATGATTGACTCTAAAAAAATATTGTAATTTTATATATATATATATATATATTTATAGAGGTTACATTTATTTAATATTGAAACTTTTCTTGAAAAATCTCTAAACTTTTCTAGAAATTGTATAATTTGTTAAAAAAAAAAATCTTTTATTTTTTTTAACAATTGATTTATCAATTTAAACAATCATTCAGATGCAATTAAAAAAATTGATTATAAACTTCAGTTAGTGGAATTGAACCAATAATATTTTGACATCATGTTAAAATTCATCTGTTAACTCTGTTTATCCAACTTTGTAATGGTTTATTTTTTAAAAAAACCAGTTACTATAAAATTTCTATTTAACTTTTTTTTTATGTAAATCTACAAATTTATTACAAAGGTAAATCAATGTGTAATTGATACTTTTCATTTGAAAAAAAATAATGTAACATCAAATTCAGATGTTGATATCCTTCATAATAATTATTTGTTATTTTTAAAATATTTAATTATTTTATTTCTTTCCTTAGTGTTTTAATAGAGAGAAAGTAAGGTAATCATTCAGCAGTTTATTTTACTCCAAATTACAATGAAAAATGAAAAGTCATGTAACTTCTTGTATGTATGGACATGGGTATTGTTCAATTTAATTTTTAGTATTGCAAACCATTTGTATAATTCCTGATTTTTTTTTTTGTATATTATTTTACTTCTAAACAATTTAAAAGGGTATTCTATAATTTTTACTTAAAAGAAAGCTGTTTCCCAACTTTGAAATAATGGTAGAATTTTTTATGATGTAAATTATATACTATAGAAACATATTTTTAAAAACTGCAGTAAAATGTTGCAAACAGAAATCTCTTATAATTTAATTTTTTTTTTGTAGCACAAAGTAAATCTGTTATATTAAATTTTTGTTCATCAGTTATGCAAAAAAAATATATATATAACAAAATAAAAATTAAACAATTTTATTTCATTGAAAATCTTTAATTTAGAAAATTTGAAGCGGAAATAAAAAACCTAATCCTACTCTTACCCCAAAAGGTTTACCAGCTTTATTTTAAGGTTATCTTAGTAACTTTGATCATACTATTGTAGAATTGTGTAAATAATTTTTTTTGCTCTTAGTTGAGTCAAAAAAGAAAATAAATCAAAACTTTCATTTTTTAGTTGAAATCTTTTCTAAATGAATTATTTTAAATCAGAAACTCTCTCAATTAGTTTTTTTATCGCCAAATTTTTTTATTAAAATGTACTAATTTTTGGTTTGAAGTAAAGGGTCCGCCACGGGAAACAGACGTTTTACAAATTAACGACACTCCACTATTTTAAGGTTAAAAAATAATTTATTGGCTGAAATAAGTTTCTGAGAATATGCAGTTTGACTTACCTATGTACGAAAAATATCGTTAAGATGGTGTCCATTTTCACGCTGACAAATGTGGAGACACTCTCTGAAGTTAGCCTCCACTCTCTCCAATAGTTGACGATCGATCTGAGCGATGTTCTGCTCTATCGCTTGTCGCAATTCGGGCAATGTACGAGGTTTGGTTTCATACACCAAAGACTTTAAATACCCCCACAAGAAAAAATCACACATCGAAAGGTCTGGTGAGCGAGGGGGCCAATGCAGATCACCGAATCTGGAGATAACGCGATTAGGGAACATTTGTCCAACAGCAGCCATTGACACTCGGGCAGTATGGGCCGTAGCTCCGTCCTGTTGGAAATAAACATCTGGCAGATTGATTCGTCGTCGTCTCAGCTCAGTTTTCAAGAATGTTTTCACTATATTTACGTAACGATCAGCTGTTACGGTTACAGTGTTCCCGTTTTCCTCAAAAAAGTAAGGCCCCACTACACCAAATTTCCCGACGCCGCACCACACCGTAACTTTGGGGCTGTGTAATGGTAATTCATGTAAAGTGCGTGGATTTTCACAGGCTCAGTATCGGAAGTTTTGACCCTTCAAAACACCATTGAGATGAAAATGAGTCTCATTGCTCAGTATCAAAATTGCATTGGGCTCATTTTCCAAAATTTGGAGCATCGCTTCAGCAAAAGCTGCACGTTGTGGGTAGTCGCCCTCTGTTAACTTGTGCACAGCTGACATTTTATAAGGGTGAAAACCTAAATCTCTATATAGAATTCGCCGCACTGAACTATTGGATATTCGTACTGCTGCAGAATGCCTACAAACTGAACGTCTTGGACTAGTTAAAACAGCCTGTCTTACACGTTCCACGTTCTCCGGAGTTCGAAGTGTGCGACGTAGTCCCGGTGGGTGCCTTTTCATTAGACTACCTCCACTACAAAGGGCATTAACCCATCGCAAAATGGTGTTTTGGCTCGGTTTATCTCCATGCCGAGGAACGTTAAACCTTCGACAAAAGAGACGTTGAACTTTCGTAACTGATTCGCCGCTCCGCAGAAAACTGCCATACACGAAAACGCGATGCTCTACATTCCAAAGAGGCATGATGGCAACTAAACAATGAACAAGCATAAACTGCAAGGTCAGACGAGTGACGCGCCGGCCTTGGCTCCCGTCTCCAACTCCTACCGGATGTGTAATACCAACTTAAAAAACATCCATTTCCCTTGGCGGACCCTTTACTAAATAATAAATAAGTAGTAAATTGTATAGCTTTAACATAAGATACCAGTCACTGGTAGTTTGAAATTGTTTGACCGGGGGGGGGGGGGTTGAAAAACAATAAAAAAAATGATAGATCAATGAATATATAGAAACGTATGTAGTAATATATACTTATGATTAGAATCACTATATTGAGTACACAGTATCATATACACAATTATGCACCAAATCAAACAACCCTTCTTGATTATCAAGGTTGAATAGTTATAATTCATATGTCGTTGTATGACAGATTGGTTTTGTGCATTAATCTGCATAGCTATTATTATTAAAAAATAAAAAATAAACAGATAATAAAACTTTTTGTCATTGTTAAATATCCATGCCTAAAAATCTTTTTACTTTCTGTAATATGATTT
Source organism: Lycorma delicatula (assembly GCF_047948215.1). Lineage (NCBI taxonomy): Eukaryota > Metazoa > Arthropoda > Insecta > Hemiptera > Fulgoridae > Lycorma > Lycorma delicatula. The sequence goes on along the minus strand of NC_134467.1, from coordinate 12,549,711 downwards.
GGAATTTATATTTTGTTTTACTTATCTACAACATATTCCGGGTAATTAATTATTTTTAGCTAATAACTTTATTTTTTATGTATCTTTTTCATTACATACATACACTTATGGAGAATTGTATCAGTCAATGGTTATTCAGCAGTTTATGTTTCCGGACAAGCAAGAAATTGGTGGTATTATTCATTTTATAAATTTTAATTGCTCTATATATTTTTTATAATAGTTGATGAAGTATGGAGAAGAGTTAATTAAATTGGTTTTTAGGCCAACAAATTATACATAAATTGATAATTATGTCATAAAAATTAATTTTTTTTTATAATTAACAACAGTATATGTTATTTATTTTCTTTTTTTTCTAACTAGAAGGGGGTTATACTTTTTGTTTGCTATTTTGTACCACTTAAATTTTTTCACAAATTTAATATTTATAGAATTTTGTCATTCCTCAATGTTTACATTTGTTTAAACTTCTACAAATATGTTATGTAATATTTATATTATTATTTAATTAAAAAATAATAATTTGTATTACTTATAATTTAATTTAATTAATTCATTCCTTGAAAAATGTTGTATCGCATATTCCATATTTAATTTTTGATATATAGTAAAAAAAAATGTTACGGCAAAATCGTATATATAATACAGTTTTAAAAAATTATTCTTGTTATCTGTTCATCTTACTTTCTCCATCCTACATATCCACATCTCCAAACCTTTAATTCAATCTCTCAATCTCTTCCTCGTTCTTTTATTCTCCATTTTCATTTATTACCAGTACCAAAATTTTAAGATTCTGGTAGTTTCCGTTTTTACCTTTACTTCACCTACATAATTTTTATTATTTTTTTTTTTTTTACATCTTTTATCGATCTGTCTGGTACTGTTTTATTCAGTAGTTCTGTCATGATATGTCCTGGCCAGTTTTACTATTCTAATTGTTTATTTTTACTATTTTCAATTAATTTACACTCTTGTCTGTTCTTCACCTTCTTCATATTCATATGTCAAATGCTTCCAGAGTTTCATTTTTTTCTTATTTCTGTATTTCATATTCATTTATATAACGCTTCGCGAAATGGTTCTTCAAAAACTGTAATTCCATCTTATTGCATAATAACTATTTCTTTCTATTAAATGCTTCTTTAATCATTTTTATCGATATAAATTCTTAATTTATTTGCAAATTATTTATATATATATAAAAAGTAACCAAAATCAAAATATGTTTGACATCATAATATTGGTAAAATATAAGGAATAAAATTTAAAAAGAAATTTGTGATTTGAAATTATAATTAAGCAAGTAATAACCTCCTTTACGTACCTAAAATTAATATGTGTGATAGTTTTATCTGATTTATAACTGTAAGATTCTTTTTATCCACATTTAATTACAGTTAGGTGATTAAAATCCATAATATTAAAATAATATAAATTGCTTTTCTTTTTTTTTTTCATATTCTACGCATCAAATTATAACAATGGGATTCAGCTGTAAAAATCTTGCTAAAGTATATAAAAACTTAGGTGAGGATTAAATTAAAATTATTCCGTATTAAATATTACAAAATGTATCTATTAATTTATTAATTTTTTTTTTAATAATTATTAATATGTTTTATACATTTAAATATATTGTTTTAATTTTTTTTTTAACTTAAAAATGTTTTTAATAATGGGAAAAAAAAAACATTTTACACTACAATAATTAATTAAATTTGGTAGAATATTATATAATTTTTATAAAATTAAAAAGAAAACCATTTTTATAAATTTATATACCAAATAATTTCAGAAGGTTTGTGGAGTAGATTTTAATGTTTTATATTTTATTTCCCTATATTTGACAACTACAAAACTGCATTTAAATACATATTTATAAACTATATTTTGTGTTGTCATTAAAATCTTTAAACTTTTTAAATTTATTTCATGCAAGGGAATTATGTAAAAATCAATTATAATCTCCTGGATATTGTAGAGATGTTATCTGCGAATATCATTTATTTTTTTTTTTTTTTGACCTGCAAAAGACAACAGTAATGAAAGAATGCATTAATTAACATGATCTGTTTTTAGATCATTTTATAGGATAATATGTAAAATATCTATTTGTTTCTCTAATAGTTTCTATTTATCAATTAAACCGGTTAAATGTTTTCATTATTTTTCATGGTTGATGGGCGGCCATCTACTACGAAAATATGAATAAAATGATCTTAGCAGAAGTGTTTGTCCCACTTGTTAAGTCTTCTTCATTGCACTTCGTTATATGTTTATTAATTGATTTAGTATTTATTTTTTTTAAGTAAGAATTATCATAGTTTAACATTTATACTGTTCAATTATTTATTTTTTATATCTTGAACTAGAATTGTATTTTATATTTATTAAAAAAAAAAGTTTTGTTATAAATAGAGAGAGGGAAATAAGATTATGATATTATGATTGCTACCAACTTATAAAATAATAATTTCCCTTTATATAATTATTACTTTAAATATTTATGTGTGAATTTCAGGAATCTTTTGAAACTATTTATTATATGTTTGTATAAATTTTTAAATCCGTAATATTATAGTTTAAATATTCCAGAATTAATTAGAAAATCTACATACATAATTTTTATACCGTTTTTTTTTTTTTTTTTTTTTTTTTTTTTAATAAGATAAATAATTTACATTTAATATTTTTACATTTTTAATTGAAAAATAATTTTTACAGTATATTCTAGTCAGTTCTTTTTTTATATTTGGGGTGTTTATTTTTTTATTTTGAGATATTAATAATAATAATAAATTAATTATAATTTAATCATAATAATTATATATTAATCATAATAATTATTATAAATACTGATTAATATATATGTATATATATTTAAATTTTTATAATATTTACAATTTTAAATTCACCGTTAGATAATTTTTTATTACATCCTTTACATTATAATACTTTGGTAAAAAAAATTATGTTATGTACGTTTTATCGATAACATTTTATAAAAAGGTTCTTGTATTTTGAACTTAGTATATTTTTATAATACATTATTTAATATGTTTTTAAATATTTATATAATTGTGAAATGTGATATGTTAATTGAGATCTTAATAATGAATTAATGTTATTTAAAGAAAAAAAAAAAGAAATGGTAATATATTCAGTGTCTTTCTTCAGTTTAAATGATTTTTTGTTTTTATTAAATATTTTTTTTACTTATTTCATGCATTTGTTCTTATATAAAGCCCTTTACAATTTTAGAAAATCCTTCGCTTAATTTTCTTTTTAATTTTTAGTCTAGCCGGCCTCTGTGTCGTGAGCAGTAGCACCTCTCAGCCTTTCATCTGGAGGTCTGGGATATGAATCCCAGTCAGGCGTGACATTTTCATACGCTACAAAATTGTCATTTCATTTCATCCTCTGAAGCAATACCTAACGGTGGTTCTGGAGGATAAAAAAAAATTACGGCCCTCCTAAATTTTTTTTCCTTCTTTTTTCTGAGGTTAATCATGTAGGATTTTTATGACGATATACTGGTAAAGAGAATGAAATGCAGAAATTAATAATATTAAAAGTATTTATGCAGTTTTTGAATGAAAATAGGAAATATTACTAATCAACCATAAAATGCATTGAATTAAAAAAAAAGATTTTTTTATATTATATTTTAATTCTAACAAAACTGTATTTTACATTAAATATTAAATTATTTTAATTTTTTGGGCCACTGATTTTTATACAATATATAATAAAGTTATTAATGTTTTATTAAATTAAGGGGAAAACATATATATAAACAAGAAACTATAAATATTAATTTAAAAGATAATTTCGTAGCCTTTTTCTTTACGTTTTTATTTTTGAATTTCGTACCATTATTATTCCCAGATTTTGTGTTTAAAAAAACCAGGTTGAAAGGTTTTTTCTTTTTTTTTAATAATAGTTTGTTAATTTTTCATTAAACAAAAGATTTAGAAGTTTAATTCATAGCAAGAGCATAGGTAAATATATTTCTTCATTAAAAAAAAAGTTAATTATATTAATTCTTCTAGGTTAGATATAATTTCTGAATTGTGTTTTTTGATATGTTCTGGTGTATATATATAGATTTTTGTAGACTGTTTATATTTCCTCTTCATTAGCCGATCAAAAAACCGTTAAATGAAAATTGAGCTGCTTATAAATTTTCTTCCTTAATTTAATACTGTAGACGGGTTAAAATTTTCTAAAATAATAAGAATATCAAGTAAATCAATTAGTTATTTCTGCTATAAAATGAATTATTTATTAATGAACGGTTATATTTTTTTATTATAATGCTTGAAAGGTCATTGACTTTTATCCGTGGATAAATCTTTCCAGTCGTGGTTGACTTATACCTGGTGAACCCAAAATAGCAAAGAGTGGTTTAAGGATAATGGAAACAAAGTGGATATTTTGAAAGAAAAAACCCATGAAGGAGTTCAAAAAACTTGTAATAGGTATTTCTTCAGCGGGTGAATCTGATGATAGTTGGGTTATATATTTCCTTACATAAAAAAATACCAGAAAGGTAAGATTTTGTTAATTTAGAAACTTTGTACATGTTTCCAATTGGTATGGTAATTCCTAAAGGCAAAGAATTTTTTTTTTATAAAACATTAGTTAATCGATTAAAAATGATATTTTATATAAAATGAAAAAAAATTCTTTTATCAAAGTTTTAATTCTTTATCCTTTTAACAAAAGAAGAGGAGACGCATTCTTTCATTAAAAGAAATAGTTACTTTTCAAGTATTAAACCCTCCCAAAGGATTATAAACAGGATGGGTATTCACCGATATACATCCTTGAGTTTTTATCTCTGTGAGGTTGTTTATCATATAACCTTCCTGTAAAGGACGATCATCCTGCCCCTTTTTTGCATTGTTGATCCCTTCTGCTTTACAGTGTTATCGTTTCTCTAGGTATAAGTATAACCCTGCTAGGTTTTGTGTTTTATCTGTGTCAGGATCTGTAGAATAAGTAGGAGGGAAACATTTATACAGAAAACTTTAGGAATTATTTCTTTTGCAGCGGTTATATGATAAATTTAACGACTAAATAACATTTCAGATCTAAAACCTTTTTAAAAGTATGATAGTATTTCATACTTATACATTTTTGGAAATGAGTGAATTTTTAACAAAACAACACGTAGTTTAATTGTAATTTTGAATTTTCTTTTCTAGCTTTCACGACAAAAAATTGCTTTTCTTCTTGAAATGAATGAGCTGTTCAATTAAAGCGAAGGGTTTTTATAGTTATATACTTACCCATCTGTTGAATTTTATTGTGTAATGGATTCAACTAAAAACAATTTATTTAAATCAAGTTGGTGGATTAAAAAAAAGTTTGGCAAAAATTTTTTTAAATAAAGTATTACCAAAATTATTTTTTGTCATTTTTTCTTGAAAAATATATTTCCTTTTTTTACAAACAATTGGCTTTTCTTTTAATTTCAAATATTTAAAAATTAAAATCTATTAAATTTTAGTTGAATTATTTATCTATGCAAACCATAAAAATTTGGTAAATATAAAAAAAATTATTAATTATCATAAATTTACTATTAAATCTAAAAGTTCAAAATATCAGGAATCTATTTTATAATTATTTGAGAGTTATAGATTACTTTCATTACAACTCTATTTATTAAATACATTATGTATTTACAAAATAAAATATATTATTACATCATTATGAAATAAAAAAAGCCCTTTTTTTCAGTTAAATATACTCGCTAACGTTTTACTGCCACAAAGCAGTAGAATGCTACGAGAAAATTAAAATAATTAACAGCAAACTGTTGTACACTGATAACTGGAATGCATATATATATATATGTCTTATTTAAATTATAAAAAAAAAATTGATGTAACATAAGAGTTGTAATGAAAATAATCGGATTCTGTTTCATACATACAAATTATTTTATTTATAAATTATTATTATTATTATTATTATTACTAAATAATTAAAATTATAGAAGAACAAAATAATTAAAATAAGATAAATATTATTTACATTAATCCAATATGACATAAATTTATATATATATTATATAAATTAAATATATATATATAATACTATATTATTATGTCTATTTTGTACAGTGATAGTGTGTGGTGAAAAAATAATACAATTTATTAAAGAAAAATATCGTAATATGATGGAAGAAGATATGAAGAAAAGAAAATGTGTATGAAGAACGAAAATAATATGAAAAAAAGTGTGTAACATATTTTAAAAAATTTAAAAATAAATATTATATACAAAATAAAATAAAATGGACGCACATGATATTGATGGTTATAATTCAAAACGTTTCGGTGATGTTCCTACAGTGATAATTTATTATTCGTTTTTCGTTTTTATGCGATTTTTTTAATTAATTAATTTTTTCGTTGTTTATTTATTATATATTTTTTTTTTTTTATTGTTGTGTGTGTTATATATATATACATATATATATATATGAAATAAACAATAAATAATAATAGAAAAATTATTATTATTAGTACTGGACAAAAATAAAAACACATGAAAATAATAAACTAAAAAACTGTTATTATTAATAATAATTAAAAAAAAAACTGCTCGTTATTCAATTTTTTTTTTAGTGGGTATATATATGTATATATATATATCTATATATATATATATATATATATATTATGTATATTAAATTATAATGATAATAAATATATACACAAATGATACTGTTAAATCTTCCTAAAAAAAATTTCCGTTTTCATTTTTATCGTATTCATAATTTGTTATGTTGCGTTTTGTTAATTGTATTTATTAATTATTATTATTATTTTAAAAAGTTTGTATAAGTTCATAAGTGAGATATAATAAGAAGATATCCTATTAATGATTATAGCAAGTGAATTATTTATTATAATTTATAATATAATGATAATAATAATTAGAAAAAGTACATTTTATAAATAAAATTATTATTATTATTGTTATATAATCTATGTATAATATTTATATCTTAGGAAATAAATATAAAAAAAAAAAAAAAAAAAAAACAAATAACGTATGTTATTAAATACATTATTTACATTAGTGAAAAGGACACTTAACTATTATTATTATAATTACTATGTATTATTAGTAGCATATATATATATATATATATATATATATATATGTATATTATATGTAACAATATAAAATAAAAATAATGACTAGCAACTTTTATTATGACGGAGACTATGTTATTATTAATTATATAAATAAATATATATATATAAATAAAATAAAAAGTTGACAAGTGTAGTAATTTCTCTCGTAATTCAGCAGCATTAAAACGTTTTAATAGTAATATTATTTTATTTATAAATATATTCATGTATTTTTTAAAAATTTTTTCTTAAAAAATATTTATTGTAAAGATTGTTTTTATATGAGAATTCATGTTATGAATTATACGTTCTATATAATTTTCCGTATCTTAACTTTACATTTTATTATAAAACACCATTAGATTTATTAATTATTATATGTTTAATAATTTTTTCTTCTACTGTTGATGATCTGGTTAAACAATTTGTTATAATTTTAAAGATGGAAAAGATTTTTCATAATGTAATTTTAGCCTTACATTGGTTGTTTTTTTTTTAAAAAAGGTAAAAAAAAATTGCTATATTGTTAAGTATTTGGACTGATGTATATAAAATTGTTTTATTACTATGTAATTTGCTGCTTGGTTATGGGTAAAGTATTTTCAAATTACCCAGTTTTGAGTGTTAGATCATTAATATTTTCTATCGGTTTGCTAAATGTTGATCATGATAAGATTGTGAAGCCTGTTTGAGTTCCCATTTCATCTGGTTTGATTATGGTGGTTCTGTTTATAGAATCGTGTACATTCTCAGATCTTGTATCAGATCGGTTTTTTTTTTAACCTCTGGGACTACCGTTAGGTATTATTTCAGAGGATGAAATGAATGATTTTTAGCACGTGTGAAAATGCCACGTCTGACCTGGATTCGAACCCGTGACCTTTGGATGAAAAGCCGAGATGCTACCACTCGTGCCACAGAGGCCGGCATTATACAATAATTAGCTTCAAATAAATGTTAACAGTGTGCGCCAAGCTGCATCCATTTTTTTCTTTTTTTTTTTTTGTACTGGAGTATGAAATAGTTTAGTAAATGTGGCTTTTTTTTATTGTTGGCACCATCAGGTCGTTAAAAAGATTAATTTTTATTATTTTATTCAAGAAATGAAAAAAATATTTTTGGTAACTCCAGCTTTATTTGTTTTTTTAATTTTATTATATAAATTTATTAAGTTTGTTAATGGCTTAATAGTAGCATCGCTGAAGATTTAACTTGAAAATCCTTTATTCGATTCATCACAAGAAATTATTTTTAAGAACTCTAAAAAAAATTTATTAATTACATGAAAAGGAGATTCAACTTTCAGGAAAAATACTATTATAAATTCTTGGAAAAATCTGATTCCTTTATTTAAATCCCGTGGAAGGTACTTGATTCAATTTCCAAGCTTTTAAGTAAATGACGCATTAAAAAAAAAAAAAATACTGTGTTATTCAAGTTTATGGTTAAAATCACATAAAAATTTTTTTAATCCATTTTGATGAAGTAAAATTGTAAATTTACTATTATTATTATATTAGGAAATTTTTGATAAAATTAATTATCCGATGTAAATTGGATTCAGAATAAATTTTTCCTTAAATCCTGAATAAATTTATTATCAAATTCTGGACCTGATTTATTTAGAACTATGTTTAACCAGATTATCAAATCTAAACAGGAAAACCAGATTCATGTTAAATTTTATTTAACAATGTTTTCATTGTTTAATTATTTGACTGGTTTTTTTTTTAATTGACCGATCGCCTGAATTATTTAAAATTTTGTTCTCAGATAAAAACTTCAGGAAATCTTGACATAAATATATTTTTACAGAAGAAATTCTTGTTGATTAGATTTAAAAAAATTTTTAAGTTTTGCTACAATGATTGGATTATTAGAAATTTGGTATATTAAGTTAGCAAAATACAGTTTTGAAAATTCATAAATTAAAATTGTTATGGAATTAACCATGAAATGGAAAAAAAATTCCCTTTCAATTTTTAAAAATAAATTAAGTCGGATTCTATGTTCTGTCATCAAGTAAATTAAAAATTTTTGTAAAATAAAATAACAATGAGCTATTAAATTAAATTTAGCCATTAAATTGAGCCATTAAATTTTGTTGTCTCTTGATCATTTTATTCTAACTCGAGTTAATTTTAAGAAATGGAAGTGTTTTTAGGTTAGTGGATCCTTTAATTTATTTATAAAAATTATTATGCTGCGGTAAAACAAATCTTATAAGTTCATTTAAATTTAGAAATCAGAAAATACTTACAAGAGTTAGATTTTGATAACTGTGTTTTATTTATTTTAATTGTCAACTGACTTTAATTTAATCTAAAATTAAACCGTAATAAATTATTTTATTAGAGTTAATTTATGGATAGTTCAGTGACAGTTTAATTTATTGAAATTTCAAACCGGTTAAATCTATTTGATATATTTTGAAATTTGTAGTATATTAAAATTTGAATAAGTCGATTGTAATTAAAAAATGAGTTCATCGATTTTCTAGTTCATTTTATATATATTTGATCTGTATTATATTTACCCGTTGATATAAATTTGAACCTTTTTTTAAAGGCTGTGGAAATTAAGTTTTTTTTATTGTATAATAGAAATTTTTGACAAAATGAATTTAATTTATTTTATGAACATTTTTAATATTGGCCTACAAACAAAAAAGAAAAGAAGTAATATTATTATTAATATCTAGCATAAAAGATGTTTTATGTACAGAAATATTATTATTAATAAAAAAAAACAAAACTAAATACATATTATTTTTTTTAATGTATATTATTTACTCACTATATTTATTATTTTGTATATAGTGTAATCTGTTTTATTATTTAAATTTCCAAAAATCTGTTTTAGTTATTAATTGATCTGGATTACGGGATTCTACTGTGTGTATATATATATATTAATATTAAATACATTACAGTCATTAATAAATTAATTATTAAATAATGACAGATGATAAGAAAAAATAAAGCGCAGCGGTATGTAACCCACATACCATATCAATGAGGGCACCAAGTAATTTTTTTAGTTCGTATGTAGATATTAATCGTAGATGGTGCCGCTTATCGTGACGGGGAGGTGGGGATCATAAAAATTTTTAATCTGGCATTAAATTTAATTTTTTATATATATATGTATAATTTTTTCAAATTAATTTTATTTGATTTGTTTTTTTTTATTTTTTAATTGTAAATTAAATAGATAAAAGAGTATATAAATTAATAAAAATTAAATAAAAAAAGACTTAATTAAATTTATAGTTTATAAATTGTAATTCATGATTACTTACCACTTAAAAATTTTATTTTTTTATTTTTTTTAAGTAATTAATGAATAGATGGATTTTTCTTTTATTATATTTTTCTAAAAGTCTTCATTTTAAAACTAATCTTCAGTTTACACCATTATCATTATTTTTTATAATTTTTATGAAATAGTTTTATTATTAATTCTGTTTATAAATTAGTATAGACCAATTAATATTCAATTAATTATTACTACGTAATATAGTGATATATTAATTTAATTTTTTATTTTGTAACCTTATGATGTTAGTTTTTAACCGTTTAATAACATTTATTATTTCTTGGATTTAAGCAAAAATTTTTTATAACAAGTTGTCTTTTCTTACAATATGGATATTTTAATATATAAAAAATACCGTTCTTGATTTAGATAAATCATTGAACATATAAAAGATGTATAAGCGGATAACTCTTGATTTATTACACCACTTCTGAGCTGCTTTGTCTTTTGTATAATTTTTTTATATCTAAACTAATTTTTGCTCCAGGTATTTTATGAAAATATAAGATTTTTTTACTTTTCATAATTAAAAAAAAAAAGAAGAAAACAGTTATTTATTACAAAAGAGTTCATTTCATCATTATGACATCACATTTTATTGATAAACATTGAATCTCAATTAGAAAATAATTTATTTTTTAATCTCACTGGTGTCTTGAACTCACCAGGATGTAATTATAATATTATTGGTCAATATATATAATATATTATAAATATATATATATTAAAAAAAAGTCAACATGAACATATTAACGCATCAGATAAAAATTTATAAAAAATTGATATACATAATATTTTTTTTTTTACAAATCGTAATTTAAATTTTTTTAAAAATTACAATGAACGATCAACTGGTTGTAAAATTAGTATTAGTTTTTAAGGGTTATGATGGACGAATAATGTAATTAAAATGATTTCTGAATTTTATAATAAAAAAAAAATTGAAATGTTTATTTTTAATTCTAAAAGAAAATTTTTTTCAACGATTTTCTTGCAGTATATGTATTATTTATTTTTTTTTTTAGACCAAATTTCTTTGTTATTAGATTAGGCTGGGATGATTTAGCAGGATACCTATGGTTAAATGTGAATGTAGTACTAGAGGGAAAGCACATTAATTTGTAGTTAAGAAATAACCAATTAAGATTTGAATTTAGAATGTATAGAGGTACATTTGGACCTTTTTTTTTTATGTAGTACGTACACATTGGTAAAATTTGTTGGTTAATTGGAAAGATTATTTAAAATCTACATGCAAATTATTAAGTATATTTATAATATGTTATCGGTCAAAAAAAATTCCATTAAAAATACATTTTTTAACCATTCATGGTTAAAATGAACAATTTTAATCCAAGTTTATGTAGGCTAAAACAAATTTTGATAATGTAAAGAGGTGTAGTTGTCATTTGCAGTAATTAGTGGTTTAAAAAAGGAAGCAAATTACGCAGCTCTTCTTGCCTGAACACTTTTATTTCGATGAAAGAAATAAATGAAAAATTTACTCTCTATGGAAAAATAATCACATATTTTTATTTGCTATTTTGACATTTTTGTAATACTTTAAACACGCATTTGTGTGTGTGTGTGTGTGTTTAGATGTATAAAAATAAAAAATTATGATTATACATCTTATCTGATGAATAAGAAAATAAGTGTAATGTATTAAATAGTTCATCTAATGATTGTTTAATTGATTCAAAAGATCTTTTTTAATGCGATGTATGGGAAACTCATTATAATGAATTAAATTTTATTTGTTACGCTACAGGTTACTTTATATATTATAATCAAATTTCTGTATTTACAGTAGATCTTCTAAGTTATTAATCGTCTAATTCATTGGTCGAAAGTAAAATTATTAGTCTAGAAGAATCAATGGTCAATTATCTTGCAGTATAATATTTTCAACGTAAGATTAACAACTATTTATTTATTCTTTAATATGAACCTTTTTCATGTTATAAATCAGATTTTAATTAGTTTTATAAAAACTATGTTTATTGACGCACATGTATAATTTCTTGCATTTTTATACATTTATGAAACTGTAAAAGATAGTCTGATTAGATATTATACTGCCAGTCATGTATCAGAAAATGAATCCAAATAACTTAATTTAAACTTCTGAATCTTTTTTACTGTTTGATGTATTCCATTAATTAACGATATTAAATAAATATAAATATTTGAGGTAAAAAAGAATTATAAAGTTTAAAATTTTCCCAAATAAAAAAAATTATATATCTATATAAATTACCTCCAGTAGTGAACTAGTTAAATGTTTATTTCTACATGCTACACAATTCTAAGAATTTCTATTGTAATTTCAATTCTAATTTTCTATTGAATGATATCAATAAGCAATAAACCGACCGGTATCTTTTCTTAGATGGCTTTTAATTTTTAGAGATAAAACAATTTTTGTTCCGATCTGATTAATGTGAAATCATTCATTTCAAAATGTTGTTTTGATCTAGATAAAAAAAATTTCTCATAGATTATGGTCAGTCATATCTCATTTTTCTATATCCCTAATCCCTATTTTTAGTTTTGTTATGGTAGGTCGGGTGCTGCCACCCACCGGGTTGATCTAGTGGTGAACTCGGCATTGCAAATCAATCGATTTCGAAGTTGAGAGTTCTAACGTTCAAATCCTACTAAAGACAGTTACTGTTATACGGATTTGAATAGTAGGTCGTGGATACCGGTGTTATTTGTTGATCGAGTTTTAATTAACCACACATCTCAGGAATGGTTGACCTGAGGTTGCGCAAGACTACACTACATTTCATTTACATTCATACATAATTTCTGAAGTAATACCTTATGGTGGTTCTGGAGGTTAAACAGAAAAAGAAAGGTTGGGTGCTACCAGATATATAATCAGGATTGCCTACATGGTGCAAGTGGTAGCATCTTGGCCTTTCATTCAAAGATCCCTGGTTTTGATGCTGGTCAGGTTTGGCATTTTTATACGCTAAAAAATTGTTATCTCAGCCTCTGAAGCAATACCTAACGGTGGTTCCAGAGAAAAAAATAAATATATTCATAATATTCTGGTAGAACCTATCTGTATCTTATATATCGTATTTTACTGATCTGAATCTTCCTCTCTACTGAAATATATATCGGATAAGGTTATATATTCATTTTTTTTTTTTTTAAATACATATAACTCCCATAATAATTACCAAGTAACAGCTTTGACAAAGATGGCAGTGTAACTGGCATTATATCAAATAGTTTTAATTATTTTTTTAATAATAGGGTGTATATTAATTGCTAAATTTATTACAGAGTTATCCAAAAGTAAGAAATTTTAATAGAATAAACCGTGAATTATATAGATGATAATTAATTTTTTCTTGATAATGGTTGTATGAAAAATTAGTTATTTATTTTTTTAAGTATACCTAATTGTTTTAGAAATAAATTAGAATTATTAATTTTTTGGTGGTAAGTAAAAAAAAAAGTTATAAATTTCATTGTAAATTATTTTTTTGAAATCTTAGTTTAAGTTTTTTAGGTTTAATTAATGATATATATATAGACATTGTATTTATTAATATGTTATAGTTATTCTTTTTATTAGTTTTTTAAAAATAAAAATTATGCTTAAGTACGATTTTTGATGATGATTGATGATTGAATCTTTATATTTAGATTAATTTTTTTTTTTTTGAAAATAAAAAACGAAATCGTTTGTTCGGTTATAATTAATAATATCATTTTGTTTGTTTGTTTGTTTGTAATGTGTCATCCATATTTGTTTGTTCTGTATATATTGTATTATATATATTATTATTATAATTATAAAATTGTATACATGTATAATGCTTTAACTGTATTATTATTTATAATATTATTACAATAATATTATTATTAAAAAAAAAATTATGATGCTTTTATTTGGTTTATAAAATTTGTTGTGACATTTTTTTTTAATTTTTTCTTTACGTTTTTATTTATTTATCTTTAATTTGGGTTTGTAAACCTCTTTACATCTGCTTATTTGAAACATATACAGGTGCTTTCTCTATTTATCTGTTGTTTTTCACGACGGTACAAATAACTGTTAACAATTTCATTATAAATTTCCAAAATCCGTAATTGTCATTAAAAAAATTAGAAAGATTTACTCTTCCCCGTCGTGTATGAATGTGACAAAAAATATACGTTGTGAAAACATGTACAGATAAATAAATTTAAAAAATATTTATTTTTTTTATTGGTATGTTTATAATAATATAGATCGCATCAGGAGCAGGTAGATGATAATCCATAGATAAAGAAAGGAACTGTTCCAGCATATTTCTGGATGTATCAAAGGAAATATTCTTATAACCTTGTTTAGAACAGTATCGTAAAATACAATACCTACATACGTAAAACAAAGTTCTGTTTAACCGACTCATCAACGCACAGTTCTAACCGCTTAACTTAAGTAGGTGATTTGGAATGTATATTGTTTTTATAAGGTTGGCACCCACTAATAAAGGATTTTGGAAAACTCTGTCTGTAATTTAGTGAAAATTTTATTACAATCGTGAAAAATTGGTATTTAGATTTCTTTAAAAATAAATTGACATGTGTTTACCACATTTCAAAAATTCATTTTGTTGTGCGGAAAGTTTTTTCATGAAAGTGTATGAAACTAAAATAGTTAGTCATAAAAACTGGTATTTATACTTTTCTTTTATAACAAAAAAATAACCATTTTGGTGAACCAATATTTCAACATTTTTCAAAATATTTAATTTGGTGGGACAAGAGGGCAGACCAAAATTTTATATGAAAATTTTAAATCTGTACAGCATGTAATAAATTATTGTATTGCAGGAAACTATTCGGGTCCACTTTCTTTGCTTTGTCGTTCAAATTCGATACAAAATATTGTTATTTTGCCGCTCAAGTTATTTTTGATAAGCAATTCTGTTTTGCTTAACCAGTTGCTTACCTAATCATCTGTAATGTTATATTTGCAACTACATGAAGAAGTGAGTTTTGACTACATGAGGTGAGTTTTGTTCTTGAAAATGAGAAGATGAAATTAAAGATCTACAAAAGAGGTCGGTACAGTCGCAGTTTTGAGGTGGTGTGGAAAATATTAGTACTTCCCAATTCACAAAAGATTCCCAACGATTGTGCACCTTGTTACCCGCCTGGAAAATGATAAACCGTTTTATTTTAAGTCTGGTAACTTAATGGATAAATAAAATGAACAATTTTCCTGTAAACCGTTTCTTAACTTATTCAAGCTATGTAGAAGTGACAGCTTTGCAAAAATCTCTTATCTTTTTTTCTATTTAATTTATGTGGAAGAATAACAGGTACGAAAGGAGGAAAAAGGGAAAGTATGTTGAAGAAAGACATGCATACAAAGGATGTACACTATCTATTCCAGTAATACAGAATGTTATCGCCTTTAACTACTGTTACATGAAATTCACATTAGAAAAAAATTATTGTTAATTTTGAAAATTTATTCTAGGTACAAATAAAATATTCATTCAGGAAACAGCTAGTTAATAAAATAAAAATTATCTTTGATTGAAGCGTTTAATCCTTATATATATATTTCTTGTGTGCGTGTGTATGTCACTGAACTCCTAAAAACGGCTGGATTGATTTTGATGAAATTTTTTGTGTGTGTTCAAGGGGATTCAAGAATGGTTTAGATTCACAATTTGATCCGATAGAAAAGGTATTTTTTAATTTATTTATGTGTTGTTGTTGATCTTGGAATGGTTAAGGTTCACAATTGGATCCGGTAGGCAGCGCTGCGATCGGCTTTTAGAATTTTTTTTTAATTTTTGGCATATCAGTCAGACCCGGTAGTTGGTGCTGCAATCGGATTCTAGGAATTTTTTTTATTTTGCTGCTTTTACGCATATCAGTTACTTGCTTCATAGCTTAATGTTGTTATTACATTAAAATTCGTATTTTTAACAGACTACTGTGTTTAGAGAGTAGTTTGAATTAAATCCGATTGGTAGTGCTGTTTTGACAATTGGATTTATTTACATTCTGACTTTTATAAAGTGAAAGGTTAAAATTTATGAAGTTCTGTAATGTTCTGTAAGTTTCTTAATGTCCAGTATTAATTGCAGTGATTTTGCAGCCACAATCCTTTTCGTTAAAAAATTATTTTCCATCGAATACTGTGATTAGAGTGTAGTGTGAATTAAATCTGTTAGGTAGTGCTGTTGTTTTGCCATTTGGATTTATTTACATTCTAACTTTTATAAAGTGAAAGGTTAAATTTTGTGAAGTGCCTAATGTTCAGTTTTTTAAGGTTATATGAAACTTTCAGTTGTGTTCATTTAATCTGTATGTATACTCAAATCCAGCAAGAGTGAACCATTGCCGAGTCTGCTAGAATTGCACGCTTATTAAGAATATTGTATTATATTATATTATTATTTATTGAAATGTTATAAAGTGTAATCAAAAAATATATTATACGTTGTGCAAATTTGTAAGGTGCAGTATTGAAGTAAGTATTTTAAATGTTTTTTCATTAGTTTTTAATGATGTATACACGTGCATTCAATAACAATCAACTTAACCTACAAATTTAAATTGTCAGTTCTCATTTGATTCTATGCAACTTATGAAGTATTGAACGGCTCTTTGAAAATAAAAATGTTAGTTTGTAAAATAAATTATAACATTTATAAAATTAATATATAAATTACTTATAATAATTAAAGTTTAATG
This sequence comes from Lycorma delicatula, assembly GCF_047948215.1. Classification (NCBI taxonomy): domain Eukaryota; kingdom Metazoa; phylum Arthropoda; class Insecta; order Hemiptera; family Fulgoridae; genus Lycorma; species Lycorma delicatula. Next base: position 12,532,507 of record NC_134467.1, on the reverse strand, counting down.
TATATTTAAAAAATTGAAGTTATAATTTTTGTAGCTGATTAATTTTACAAAAAATTTCTAAAATTGTTTTTAATTTACAATTATCTAAAATTTGTTAAAATAAAGAATGACAAAATAAATGAAGAATTAGAAAAATGATAAAAATTTCTACTAAAATTTTAACTACGTTGCTTTTTTTTTGCAGTGTTTTAATTTTTTTTATTAATTGATTAATTAAGCTATCGCATGGTTATGAAACTTCAAAATTATTAAATAAATAGAAATGTCGGAGGTACTTTTTTATAATGATGTTAAGTGAAAATTAGCAGTAATGTGGATGAAAATTTATTAATTACACTAATTATTAATTTTATGACGTTTGGATTTTTTAATTCAATTTTCATCGGACATCTCAATATTTAGTGAAAATAAATATTAAATAATCAATAAACCCATTACAATAATACAACAATCACAAATTGATAATAATCATACTAATAGTCATATTAATGAAATTCCTGCTAATTTTAACTTAAATAAGTTACTTATATTTATGTGTGTGCATTTATTACAGAATAATGCCGCGTCAGGACAACGTCTGTCGGGTTCGCTAGTAATTATTTAAAATATAAACACGTGAAATAATAGTATAGTAAATAATGAAAATACTAAGTTTATAAAAATAATTTAGATTGGATCAATGAAAATTATTTCTACACGTCGATCAGATATCCAAAAAATTCAGCCTTTACTTTTTAATTAATATTAAGCATTCATGTACAAATTAGTATTGTTCCTGTAAAAAAAACTTTTTAATTTAAATATTTTTATCTAAAATAAATCGATTTGAAAATTTTTAAACGGGACAATATAGAAAAGTTTTTTATGGGAAAAGTTTGATAGAGAATATTATTTTTTAAATTTGATGTGAACATCACGTGACTTCCTTGTACGTCTATTAAATTACATATACACATTTTTTGCTAAACTTCATTTGAAAGTGGATACGATCCTCCAATTCTTTAATAAGGTAGACAGTTACACAATTGTTTAGGATAGAGTAAAACATTTTGGGTTTTTTTGGTTAAGTTGATTGCAGAGGTTGTGCACCTCCAAAAGGGGAGGTGCACAACTACGTGGGTTATTTTTTTTCAAGGTCCGATCGGTCACGAAATTAAAACCACAGTGAAAATAAAAAATTTTTTATTTGTAACAAGTACTTACATAGTTACGCTATTTCTTTACATAATCGCCACTCCGATTTAGACATTTGTCGTAGCGTATTACCAACTTTCCAATACCCTCGTCATAGAACGGTGCCGCCTGTGTTTTAATCCATGTTTCGCTGGTCTGCAGCTCGATGTCTGTGCCAAAATGTTGTCCTCCTAGCCGGCGTTTCATGAGAGCATGTAGGTGAAAATCGGATGGAGCCAAGTCTGGGCTGTATGGTGGATGATCAAACACTTCCCAATGAAAACGCTGCATGAGCTTTGTTACAGCTGCAGTGTGCGGCCGAGCATTGTCGTGGAGAAAGACAATGCCTGATGACAACATTCCTCTCCGCCGTGTTCCATGAATTCCACCAAGAGAACTCCATTCCGGTCCCAGAACGCAGTAGCCATACGCTTTCTGTTGGGGAAGGTTCGCTTGAACTTCTTCGGTTTACTGGGAGAATGAGAATGCATCCACCGTTTGGATTGTTCTTCTGTTTCGAAATGGACCCGTGTCTCGTCCCCTGTGACAATTTTGTTCAACAAATCTTCTCCTTCATTGCGGTAACGCTGGAGAAACGTTAGTGAGGCGCCCATTCTCATTGTTTTGTGATGGTCGGACAGCATTTTGGGAACCCATCTCGCACACAGTTTGCGGTACTGAAGTCTCTAAACTCACAATAGTGCAGAAAGCTGACCTTGAAATTTCAGGAAACGAATCGCTCAATACAGAAATTGTGTACAATTTTGTACTACTTTGATAAGAAAGCCCGCAGAAAGATGGAATAGGAGCCTAAATGTATATGAGTGATTATGTTAAAAAGTGGTGGCAATTTTATTGTCGTTGAATAAATAATAATGTACTACAGTTATTTGTTTCTAATTATTGAACGATCCTCGTACAATATATTATTATGATTGTTTATATGTTACCAAAGCAATTCATGTTTCTTTTTAAGATGTAATTACAGTACTTGAATAAAGTATACAAATGCCGTATTTTAATTGATTATGACTAATTTTAAATTTACAATTATAACTGAAATTTTTATTTCCATTACGAGAAAGAAATAATATCGTTATTTTTATGAAATTGTGCTCAGCAAGTAAAAAAATAATTCCTTTTGAAATAACGTACATATACTTACTTTAATTGATCTCCTACGATAAAATATTTTTTCATTTCTAATTATAAAACAAACTATAATAAAAAAGAGAAAAGTGTTTCCACTTTAATATTAAATAGATATCTGTTTTTTTTTAAGTTTTATTTATGGTAACATGATCGTGTCTTACAATTTTCTTCTTTCGTACGTTCCACTTCTGAAAAGGTTTTTGTCGCGTAAGAATTCAAAGAAAATTTAATTAAATCGATTTTAGTACATAAGCATGTTAAATATTTTTATTAATGTTATTTATGATTTTTTATTAGGTTAGCCTATTATTATTTTGATTAATATTTTTATATTACTAACGATTGTAAGAAACATTTTGTGTTGCAGGTTTTTACGAGTGTTAAAATTATCAAGATATTGTCTAGTTATAACGGGTGTTTCAAAAAGGACTCGATCTCTTTGTTCGAGGATGTAAATTTATTACAAAAATAGTCATTTTAATATATAACCGTATTCAAATTATCTTTAATAAATGTTCATTATGATTTTCTGTAATCCCGCTGCAGGTTTGTACATGTTCATAACATTTGTAGCCGCTTTTCGTAATGTTTGAAATCTCACTTTCAATGTTAGCCTTCAATTCTTCAAGTATTTAAGAATTGTTCTTAAAAATTACACCTTTTAGATACCCCCAAAGGAATAAGTCTGCTGTTTTTAAGATCCAGAGATCTTGGAGGTCACAACCCTTTTGATATCAAACGAAGGTCAAAAAATTCCCGTGACATATCCAACATATCATTAGCAGTATGACGACTTGCGTTATCCTACTGGAACCGACATTATCGTTCGTGTAAATCTAAGACGGCAATAAAATTTTCGATTAAGTTGCGATAAACCACATCGTCTACAGATTAGTCAAAAAATAGGGCCTATTACACGACGCCGGAAGATCGAACACCAAACACCGATTTTACGTGCGTTTGATGATCGTTCGTGAAACGCGTGAGGATTTTCAGCGCTCCATATTCGGCAGTTTTGACTGTTAATGTAGCCATCCTATTGAAACCGTGTTTCGTCGCTGAGATAAACACGATCCAAAATTTCAATACCATTGCCAATGACAAGCGAACAACAAAACTGTAAACGTTTACCGTGGTCTACTTCTTTCAGTTCTTGAACGACACCGATGCGATTGTAAGTTTTTAGCAGCCGTGAAATTCAGTGCCGGATTTACCTTGGACGAGGCCCCAAGCAAATCCATATTTTTGAGGCCCCCCTTCCCCCTTGATAAACTTTTTGTCTTCTCTCTCCTTTTTTTTTTAATAAAAGAAAGATCAAATAAATATTTATTTTATTTACAGTTTTATGTACAGAACATTTATAGTTTCTTCCTACTTTTTTGTGCTGCAAAATCTTGAATGACATCATCTTTTTTCTTTCTTTTTCCTGTTTAAGCCTCCGGTAATTACCGTTTAGATAATTCTTCAGAGGATGATATGTACGAGTGTAAATGAAGTGTAGTCTTGTACATTCTCAGTTCGATCATTCCTGAGATGTGTGGTTAATTGAAAATCCAAGCACCAAAGAACACCGGTATCCACGAATGACATCATCAAAGTTCATTTTGTGAAACTTTTCTTTCTCGATAAAAAGTAAACTCACTCGCTCACTTTTTCTTGACCCGTAGATGATCGCAAGTAGTTTTTCACTCGTTTTAAAGCACTAAATGACCTTTCTCCGGAACAATTAATTATTGGCAGAGTTAAAAAAAGTTTCACGAGACACTCTACATTAGGAAAAGCGGAAAACAACTCATCTTTGAAAATGATATCATACAGATCTAAAAACGTTTTAGTGGGTTCGTTTCCGTATACCTGTTTTACGTAGGTGTGAAAATTTTCAATTTCACTTACAATGTTCATATTAACATCATTTGGATAGTCGGCGATCAATTTTTCAACGCTTTTTGTAATATCATCGTTCGACGCGTTAAGATTGACAAGAAATGAAAATTTATCCGCGATGTTTATATACGCCAATGCGCTTTGTTTCAAATTAGTTGACAGAGAGTCGATCGTGAGGATAAATGATTTTATTCGAAATGAATCACTCGGAGATAAATTTTCAAGAGCATCATACGAAGGCCCATCGTTACATTGCGTTCTGCGACGTCTTTTTCTTTGCGTGGCCGACTTATATTCGGCACCAGGAACAATTTTTTTGCTTCAGGTTCATTTTCGAAAAATTTGTCTCGGAAGTTCTGTACATATGAAATTAGTACGGTGTACAAATTTTTACATTTTTTAAGATTTTTACATAATTGAAGATAGCAATTACAATTATACATAAGTTATAAAAGTAATACATAAAGCATTATAAATATGTTCTTTATTTTTTGTTAATTTTACTTTTATTTTTCAAAATTTTTTACTTCGAGGCCCCTGTCAAAGTGAGGCCTCAAGCAGCTGCTTGTTTTGCTTTATGGTAAATCCGTCACTGGTGAAAGTCCACCGGGCTGGTCTATTGGTTAATTCCTCATCGCAAATCAGCTGACTTCGAAGTCGAAAGTTCTAAGGTTCAAACCCTAGTGAAGGCCTCACTTTTATACGGATTTGAATACTAGATCGTGGATACCGGTGTTCTTTGGTGGTTGGGTTTCAATTAACTACACATCCCAGGAATGATCGACCTGAGAATATAAGATTACTGTTCATTTACATTCATACATATCATCCTCTGAAGTAATACTTACGCTGGTTCCCTAGGCTAAAAAAAAAGGAAGCAGCCCTGAAATCTGTAGATAGTGAAAGTCCGGCCTGTGAAGATAACGTTTTGAACGATTTTCTGGGCGGCCGAGTCAAAAGTTCTGTCACATGCGCCAGAACTTCTACCGTTAACAGTGACGGTCGACCTGTGCTTTTCCGATCGAGTACACTTCCGGTCTCACAAAATTTATTAATCAAACGGGATATTGTCTACTTATTAGGAAGTGAAGAATCAGGAAATTTTATTCGAAACTCATTTATAAGATTTATACTCGCAATAAGTCTCGATAATAAACACACGTTCGTCCTGGGAAAACGACATAGTTAACACAATAATGATGGTATAGCACTAGTGTAGACATTTTAACTGTTACAAGCTGCTAATCATAAGTCCACTGTTGCCAACTGACACGTAAGGAGAAATAAAATTTAAATATGCGTGACTTCTACCTTCTGAATCTTAGGGTTGGTCCTTTTTGATACACCTGTTATATAATTTATAGTCTCATCAATTGCTTCTTCCAGCTGATGGTGTAGTGTTTCATAAGTTGGCAGCCATCATGACAAATGGTTAAAATTTATTTAATAATTTCGGCATGAGGTAATCGATTTTCATAGTTTAAAAAAGTATTTAACGATTGGATTCAGGCTTATCACCAAACAAGCTAAACACTGAATAATTTGACGTATGTATATACAGAGTGATTCAAAGAAACGGGAAATAAAAAAAATTAAATAACGTTAATGAACATTTTTTTTTAGAAAATGAATTTTATTACATGTAATTGTACAAATGTTACCATTTTAGATTATTTTGTAAAGATGACATCTTGCAGGTGACCTCCTGTTCTACGTAAATACTCACGAAGTCTCTTAGTTAAATTGTTCGTGGTTTGACGTAACATCTCAACTGGAATTTCCGCAATTGCTTCTCGAATCTTTGCCTTCAGTTCTTCCGTTGTAGCAGGTCTACTGCGGAACACTTTGCTTTTAAGGCGACCCCGCAAAAAGTAATCGCAAGCTGAAAGATCAGGCGATCTGGTAGGCCATCTAACGTCACCGTTTCGTGAAATGATACGTTGTCCAAACAATCGGCGTACAGCTGCCGTCGATATTCGTGCAGTATGTGACGTTGCCCCGTCTTGTTGAAACCAGGCTGTGTTAAGAATCGGAGGAAATCTCTTTTGTTGTTCCACAACAAAGGTTTCAAGCACGGCTACGTAACGAGCCGACGTCACTGTAATCGCAAGACCGTTGTCATCCTCAAATAAAAATAAGGGCCTATAACACTGTAAGATGACATAGCACACCACACGGTCGCTTTCTGCCCGTGCAACGGACGCTGGTGTAGCTGCGTAGGATTTTCTTGTGCCCGGTATCTGAAATTTGCTCGTTAACAAATCCACTGAGGTGGAAATGCGCTTCGTCTGACACCTACAGTTCGTGAACAAACTCTTCGTTATCGTTTATCTTCTGAAGCATTACATTACAGAATTGTGCTCGCACAACTGCATCGTTCGGTTTCAGTTCCTGGACGATCTGCAACTTGTACGGATGGTATTGCAAGTCCTTCACTAACATTCTTCGAACACTTGAACTATGCGATTGTAAAGATGCTGAGAGACGACGGATTGACCGATGTGGACTTCCTGTGACAGCATCTTGTAAAGCTTGAACATTCTGTGGTGTACGGACGGTTCGCTCACGGCATGGAGGTTTCTTTTTCATCGCCGAACCGGTTTCCTCAAAATTAGATATCCATGTTTTAATTGCACGTGCTGATGGAACACGATCGTGCCGTCCCAGATTAAAATGACGGCGAAATTCTCTACGCGCACCCTCCACACTGTCATTGTTTTTTGTAAAACGCTTTGATAGCAAATGCATGTTGCGCACCGCTCTAAGGATCCATGACAACTAAATGGTAGGTTAGGTTAGAGAGGCTGGCGCCACTTATCAAGTGGTACTAATCGCCCACGGCTACCAATACAACTTTCAAAATTTCCCGTTTCTTTGAATCAACCTGTATAATTCAACAGTTTGTTGGTAATCTCTAATGAAACATAGGTCAGTAATAAATATAATCAATCTCAAGTATAACAAACACCCTATGCTAGACTTAATAGAAAATATGAGAAGTCAAGTGGTTTCGCATTGATTTCTTCATAATCTGAATATATTTTTGTATATCAGTATGCCTAACCCAATGAAATTCATATTTAGCCTACAAGCAACATCTTCTCTCTGTTTACTACAATGAATGGGCTACGTATGTGATGTAATAATAAAATTCTGAGACTAGACTTATGAAAAAGATTTACGTGATACAATAGCAAACAAATTAATCCAAACAAAGGGAATTTTTGTTCTGTTGTAGGGAATTTTCATTCTGTGGCAGACTGCTTGGTGTTCAGGTGTTAGTTCATACAAAAACAGAATTAGTGGTTTTTATAATTTATTGTCGATTAGTTTTTGGCGACCTTATGAGGTTCTGTTATAAACTTTTTATTCTAGTAAAACAATGGATATAACCCCACGAAAGGGGTCAGAAATTGTTGCTCTGTCACAACACGCACAGATGACTAAGACAGATTGTCAGTGAATGTAGTGTGGTACTGTAAATGAAATTGTGAGAAGGTTTAAGAAAACAGGTTTCGTCTCTCTCCAAAGAAAAAAAAGGAAAATACGGATGGAAAAAGAAAACCACGTCTACACAGGATCGATTACTAATAAGAAAAAGCAAAATTAATCCACGATCGTCACCTTTTGACCTTAATAGGGACTTGAGAACCAGTGGGACTAATGTTTCTTATATGATAATTCGTAGGAAATTGTTGCTTGGAAATCCTAAAAAGAAGCAGTTACTGACACAGGTTATAAAGACAAAAAGACTTCAACGAGCAAAGGAACATAAAGATGTGGAAAAACGTTATTTTTTCAGATGAGACTCATTTCTTTGTCCAAGGGGAAAAGTAGCAGCCTACATTCATACGTGAGCAGTTGAGAAGGCTCCTACGCTCCTGGTAGAAGGGCCCCAGGAGCTCTCACGGGATGATGAAATCGGACCAAATACATTAACTAAAAAATAGTCCCGCTTTTGCAGAAAAACCCGGAAGTCATTCTCAAACAGGACCTTGCACCATGTCACACGTCAAAGAAAGCAAAAGAGTTCTTCGAAAACCAAAACATTTGAGTGCTCTTGTGGCCAAGGAACTCTCCTGACCTGAATCCCGTTGAAAATTTATATGGACCAAACTAATACTTGGGAAAATGAATTGTACAGACCAAACATTAGTTCAGAGATACAGGTTTGTTTTTGAGATGAAGAAATCAAAAATCATTGTTCTACCTTAGTGGAATCACTCCCAAAGAGGATTAATCAGATAATGAAATACAAAGGAGGATATATAAACTATTAAATTTGAGTAATTTTGTCTATTAAACATTTTTTCTTTTAAAAATACTGTGGATTAATTTGTTCGCCACTATACAAGTTCAGGTACCATTTGCTTTAAAGCAGTTTAGTTAGACTGATTCCACTACTGGAAGGCCTGAGGAAGTTCTGCTAGTTCTTAAGTATGTCAAATACTTTTTGTTAGTCGTTCTGGATTTTCCGAATAATGTCAAAATAGATACTCTTCAGCTTGCTTAAGGGAAGAGGAAGTCATCTTACGTTCTCCACTAATTAGCACCCGTGAAAAGAGACGTTTGCATGGTGAGAATTTAACTAGAAAGTGGCAGTGCTCTCAGTGAGAAAAACCTCGGAGCTTGGATCAATTTATAAAAAAAATGATTCATCTATTATTGAAGAAAACAGAGTCGAGTTTTGGTATACGTTTTGCAGTAGATAGACGCTTGCATGATGAGAATTTAACTGGAAAGTGGCAGTGCTCTCCGTGAGAAAAAACCTAAGGTTCTGGATCAGTGACCTTTGGTCGGCTGATCCAAAAACCGAGGTTTTTGGATAAGGTAGTTGTGCCCGAGGTAGTTGTGCCCGATAATGATAAGAATTACTCTCACCTTATGATTGGGTAAAAAACAAAGAATACGACTGGTTGGAATTTTGTGCCCGATAACGATAAGAATTATTCTCACCTTATGATTGGTTACCTTAAGATCGATATTGAAACAACATCGATAAATTCATCATTATTGAACGTAACGTATAACGTTTCTACATCGACCTGTATTTTTATCCTTTTCTTTTAGACAAATACGGGTTTTTTTAATGTAAGAAAATTATGTTATAATAGTGGGAAACGACTTAAAAATCTTTTTCGCACTAGTTTCATCCACCCAAATCCAGCCGTTCTCGAGATACGTCCTTTTCACAACATTTTTTGAAATTGATGCAGATATGAATTTAATATGTGTTCAGTTAACAGTTTTAATCACTTTTAAATTAATTTTAAAAAATAGGACATCATTACTTTCAGCGAAAGAAATTAAAAAATAATTAAAATTTCTACTTATGAAGGTTGTTTAATTACTTTGCCGGTTAACGGTAAGTAAGCCACTACATTTTTAACAATACAGGATTGTATTTGGTTTAAAATTCTCTTCAACTTCAATATTAATTTTCAAATCAATAACGACCCTTTTTATTGATTCATCCTGTCGTGAACAATCAATCACGTACAAGGGTTATTTGTTTTTATAGTGTGAAAACGTATATGGCGAATCGATCAATTTATAATACAATTGTTTAAACTCTAGATTTCGCTGAAAGTATTGATGACCAAACATCAAAATAAAATTTACACAATCATAGTGTCATTAGCCACCTCATCGATAAATAAAATAAACAATCTATAACCTCCATCACCCATCATCCCGCTTTCGCTGAAAGTAATGATGGCCGATTTTTTAAAATTAATTTGAAGGTGATCAAAACTGTTACCAGAGTTAGTAAAATACACATTTTCATTTTATTTTATCATAGAGACTTGAGCAAACAGTTTTTAACCACCTTGTCTTGGACTGTCTTCAAATCTTTAAAAATGTCAAATTGAAAAGTTTAAATCTAACCAGAAATGACTAAATCTAGTGGATTTGTCCCCTATGAAACGATTAAATATAAAAAATTTTGTGGGGCCGAATTCGACCCACCAAATTATTCTACCAATTTTAAAATATATTTGCAAAAATGTCTAATATTTTTGATAAATTGAAAAGTTTAAATTATTCATCTACAAACCATAAATTAATAAATCTAATGAATTTTGTACCCTTTGAAACGGGTTTGTATGAATTATTTTGGTAGTGAAGATCTTCACCACCAAATAAATTGAAAAAAAAGAAAAGAAACTAATTTAAATGTATTGTGTATTTGCATCTTTTTAAATATTGGAATTACAATTCTAATTCTAATTCAAATCCTAAAAAGACAGTTACTTTTATACGAATTTGAATACTAGATCGTGGATTACGGGTATTCCTTGGTGGCTGGGTTTCAATTAACCACACTTCTCAGGAGTGGTCGACCTGAGACTGTACAAGACTACACTTCATTTACATTCATAGGGTACAAAGGTAGGTACAAAGCACGGATGGAAGTATTGGGGTTGAATATTGGTGTTTCGGATGGTGAATTGCACACTCCATTCTTACTTAAAGAATTGTTGCACGCACTTAGGAACTCTCGTGACACTTCCCCCGGACCGGACAACGTTCGCCTTTGTATGCTTTCGCACCTTCCTGACTCAGCACTACAACATCTTTTGAGTTTTTATAATGGTTTATTCTCCGGACAAGTCTTTCCGCCCGACTGGTCGGAGGCATTTATTATACCAGTACTAAACCCTGGCAAAGAGAAAACCGATCCCTTAAGCTACCGCCCTATTTCTTTAACAAGCGTGTTGTGTAATGGAGTAATGGTGAAATGGAGTAATGGTGAAATGGAATAATCTAAAGTAATTGAGAGGATGGTGAACCGCAGGCTTGCGTGGTACTTAGAGAAACATGGCTTTTTTCTTCGGAACAGTGTGGTTTCCGACATGGGAGATATTTCATTGACCATTTGGTGTCGATGGAGACAGCCATACAAAACGCCTTCCTGAACCGCCAACACCTCGTTGCTATCTTTTTCGATATAAAAAAGGCGTACGACACGGCCTGGCGACGTGGCATTCTTAACACCCTTAGGAGGTGGGGGATCACTGGCAACATGCTTGCTTTTATCCGGGGATTCTTGAATCACCGGACGTTTCTTGTTCGTGTAGACGATTCACTTTCAGACAGTGTCGTCTCAGAAAATGGAGTACCGCAAGGTAGTGTATTAAGTGCCACCTTGTTTTCTGTGGCCATAAACAGCATTACCAATTGTGTACAGGCTCCTGTCTCTTGTTGTCTTTTCGTTGATGATTTTGTTATTTACGTTGCGAGCCGCTCTACACCCACTGCGGAGTGACTGATGTAGAACACTATATTTCGCCTTGAGGCTTGGTCAGGGACTACTGGTTTCACATTTTCACCCGACAAGACGAAATGTGTAGTCTTTTTTCGGCTACGGAACCCTTCTAATCCGCGGGTTTTTCTGAACAGGGAGCTTATTGCTGTTTCTACTTACGTCAGGTTTCTGGGTTTGCTTTTTGATAGCCGTCTTACTTGGGTCACACATATGAGGGATTTGAGGACAAAGTGTTCCAAACTTTTGGATATGATGCGGGTCCTAAGTAACACCAACTGGGGGGGCTGATCGGTCGTGTATGTTACGTTTTTACTACTCCCTTGTTCGTTCCCGTTTGGATTACGGTTGTGTTGCCTATTCTTCAGCTCGTCAAACCCTACTTAAAATGCTGGACGGTGTGCATCATTCTTTTCTTCGTCTTGCTACGGGTGCGTTTAGATCGAGCCCTATCGCAAGCTTACTTGTAGACAGTGGCGAGCCATCACTTTGGGATAGACGAGACCAGCTTTTGTTATCTTATTTTGTCCGTCTCAGCGGACAGCCGAATCACCCGGCTTTTGACCCGGTTCTTAAGAATCCTAATTTGAGGAAGTATGAAGACCGTCCACGTTGTACTGCGCCTGTGGGTGTCCGTACACGACGTCTGCTACAGCGTATGAATGTTGGCACTCCCTCGTTCTTTCCATCATGTCCGTGCTCGAATCCCCCGTGGAGAATAAACCGTGTAAATTTTACGTTTGATCTTGCAACGTATGATAAACAATCAACGCCACCTATTGTTTACCAGCAGGTGTTCCAGTTTCTCCTCACCAAGTCGAACCCAGACGTGGTGGTATACACTGATGGGTCGAAGCATGACGGTAACGTTGGTTGTGCTTTTGTTTTCAATGAACAGAATTATATGTTTGGCCTACCCGGTGTTACGAGTGTGTTCACCGCGGAACTACTCGCTGTGGATAGGGCTCTAAGTATAGTTGGCCCTAAATATAGGAACATTCTTATTTGCAGTGACTCGTACAGTGCTCTCCAGGCGTTGGGAAACCTTTATTCCGGACATCCTGTCGTCGTTGGCATTTATGATAAAATCGCTGAGTTAGAAAAACGAAACAAGGGGGTAGGTTTTTGCTGGATCCCTAGCCACGTTGGGATTCTTGGTAATGAGAGGGCAGATTCTGCTGCGAAAGATGCGTGTATTCAGCCTTCTTTCACCACCCGACTTACTACCTTTGATTTTATTAATCATATAAAACAATCACTGCGAGCAAGGTGGCAAAGTGGCTGGACGGCTGCCGTCGATAGTAAACTTCGACGGATTAAAGAGACGCCGTGGAGCTCCTCTTGCAGGTACTCTCGTCGTGAGGAAGTGGTCCTCCGCCGGTTACGGTTGGGGCATACGAGGATCACGCACGAATATCTAATGTCAGGAGGAGACCCACCCCTGTGCACACGATGCAACTGCCGCATGACTGAGCACCACATTCTCGTGGACTGCGTATGTTATGCGGCGTTGCGTCGTCAGTTTAATATACCCAGCAGCAGTCGTGATGTCTTGGGCAATGATGGCAGGGTTTTGGAACGAATGTTTCTCTTTTTGCATAATACTGGGTTACCGCAAAGGATTTAATATACTTATATATGTTTTTCTGTAAGGAGAGTTTTTTAATAATTTTACCTTTATTTTCGATATGATTTTTTAGTTTAATTTTACTATCCGGGGTGGGGATTTTTGCACAACCCATCAGAGTTAGGTAAGTTTTTATGCTTTCTTTATTCTATTATTTTATCTTTAATATTTTATCAACTTAGTCTGTGGTATTAGTTTTGGGTTTTATTTTGCCTTCTTTGCTTGTTTTAGTAGATTTTTATTATATGATTAATATTACATTTACACCTTGTATAGCTTACTATTTTGGAGTTATATTACCCTTTTAATAATAACTACCGGGCGATGACAACGCCCAGGCGTTTTTCGCCCACAAACAACCCCCCAAAAAATAAAAAACATTCATACACATCATCCTCTGAAGTAATACCTTACGGTGGTTCCGCAGGCTTAACAGAAAAAGAGAGAACTTACTGATAGCCAACCTCCGTGGCGCAAGTGGTAGCGTCTTGGCCCTTCATCCGGAGGTTCCGGGTTCGAATCTCGGTCAGGCATGGAATTTTCGCACGCTACGTCATTTATATCTCATCCTCTGAAGCATTACCTAACGGTGGTTCCGGAAGTTAAAAAAGTTACTGATGACATTAAAAAAATTTCTTTGTTTTTTTTTTTTGTAGCTGAAATAAAATTTAAATATCTAAACTGAAGCATGAAAATAAACAAGAACAAAACAAAAGTAATGAAATGTAGTAGAAATAACAAAGATGGACCGCTGAATGTGAAAATAGGAGGAGAAAAGATTATGTAGGTAGAAGAATTTTGTTATTTGGGAAGTAGAATTACTAAAGATGGACGAAGCAGGAGCGATATAAAATGCCGAATAGCACAAGCTAAACGAGCCTTCAGTAAGAAAATAATTTGTTTACATCAAAAATTAACTTAAATGTCAGGAAAAGAATTTTGAAACTGTATGTTTGGATCGTCGCTTTATATGGAAGTGAAACTTGGACGATCGGAGTATCTGAGAAGAAAAGATTAGAAGCTTTTGAAATGCGGTGCTATAGGAGAATGTTAAAAATTAGACGGGTGGATAAAGTGACAAATGAAGAGGTATTGCGACAAATAGATGAAGAAAGAAGCATTTGGAAAAATATAGTTAAAAAAGAGACAGACTTATAGGCCAAATCCTGGAATAGTCGCTTTAATATTGGAAGGACAGGTAGAAGGGAAAAATTGTGTAGGCAGGCCACGTTTGGAATATGTAAAACAAATTGTTAGGGATGTAGGATGTAGAGGGTATACTGAAATGAAACGACTTGCACTAGATAGGGAATCTTGGAGAGCTGCATCAAACCAGTCAAATGACTGAAGACAAAAAAAAAACAAAAAAACTGAAGTAGGTGTTTTAAAATGAATATCTGTAATTTCGATTATTCCAACGTTCATAGATCGTTTAATCGGAGGTAATATGCCTGTCAGTTTATATATTACGTCACTTATTTCACGAAAATAATTAATTTTTTTTACTTCAAATTCAGGTATTTTGTAATTTATTATATTTCTATATTGTAATATTTTCTCTTCAGTGATTCTAGTTCTTCTGTAAACGTTTCTTTTGTATTTATTTATTTCTTTCTTTTTTATATTTTAAGATAGTAGCATGACCCTTCACTAGGTATAGTAAATGAGATTAAAGTAACAAAATGTTATATATACAAAACTATAGTAAAACGAAACCGGGAATCGAACTCAGGACTAGATGTGCAAACCTCTCCTAGTAAAAAGTAGGTTTTTACTTTTTTAATGGATAATTATGCACATGTTTATCAAAGGTGAATCCAAATCGGGTGGGATTAGTACATGTAGGGATAGTAGTCTTATCGAATAATATGTGAAGTTTAGTTTCTTATATATTTATGATATAATCATATTAATTGAATTTAAATAATTTTGAATTTGTGTAACGACCGAACGAAACACTGATTTGCTTTTCCATCTATAATTTTTTGTCTCTCCAAACAACAATCTCTGGTCCACAACCCCTTGTTTGTTTGTTTGTGTGTGTGTGTGTGTGTGTGTGTGTGTGTGTGTGTGTGTGTGTGTGTGTGTGTGTGTGTGTGTGTGTGTGTGTGTGTGTGTGTGTGTGTGTGTGTGTGTGTGTGTGAAAAAGAGAGAGAGGGGGAGGAGGGAGTGAGTGAGAGGAACAAAAAGAAAAAAGGCAAATCTATTGTAGTTATTTATTTTATAAAAAGCTTACAAAAAAGGCCAGAACAGTAGATGAATAAATAAGAAATAAGTACGTGTTATACGAGGTGCGACGATAAAGTAATGAGACTGATTTTTCTTTGCAAGATGTGGCAACCCTGCAGCTTGCGTAGGCACACCATCTTTGACCTTGGTCTATAAGCTACTTCTAGTCCAAGCGGAACACTGATGCAACTGCTCGGTCGTGAGTTGTGCTGTAATAAGTGAACACGTGTTTGTGTCTCTCGTCGCAGAAATGAAACCGCAAAATATCGCGCAACGGTATGCCATTTCTTTTTGCGTTAAATCGGGTGAAAACGCGACGACAACTTATGGTAAGCTTCAGAAGACTTTTGGACAGGAGGTTATGTCATGTCAAGAGCTCAAGTTTTTCGGCGGCATTAAATTTTTAGTGAAGGCAGAACGAATGTTGAAAATGAAGACCGCAGTGGACGACCGTCAACCTCACGGACAGATGTCAACTTGGCCAGCTTGCGTGAAATCGTACGATCTGATCGAAGATTATCCGTGAAAATGATCGCAGAAGAACTCAACATCGATCGAGAAACGGTTCGTCTAATATTAACTGAAGATCTTGGTATGAGAAACATTTGTGCAAAAATGGTCCCCAAAAATCTCACACAACAGCGGGAAAAATGTGGCAGTCGATCTGTAAGAGCAAACGGAAATCAATCCAGATTTGTTTAGCCGCGTTATCACTGGTGATGAAGGTTGGTTGTTTCAATACGATTTGGAGACAAAACGCCAAAGTTCGCAACGGTGCTCAAAGGAATCACCCAGACCAAAAAAAGCTCGCATGACAAAGTCAAAAGTGAAACGCACGCTTGTGTGCTTCTTCGATTCCAAGAGAATTGTTCATAAAGAGCGGGTGCCTCCTGGACAAACAGTTAACCGATATTTCTACGAAGAAATTTTAGAAAGACTTCGTAAACGAGTTCTTCGTGTCCGTGCCAACATTGCTGATAATTGGATTCTGCATCACGATAATGCGCCATCCAATACTGCTCTGTCAGCACAGCGATTTTTAACCTCAAAACAAATTTCAGTACTACCGCAGCCACCTTATTCACCATATTTCGCTCCGTGCGACTTTTTTCTATTTCCAAGAGTCAAAATGGCGGTCAAGTGACACCGTTTTCAAACAACCCAAGATGTCCAAAAAGCTATGACGAGAGTCTTGGAGGATATTACAAAAGATGAGTTCCAGAAATTTACCATCAATGGCAAAAGCGCTGGAATAAGTGTTTGCAATCAGAGGGAAACTACTTTGAAGGAGACAACACTAAAAATGACTAAAACGGTAAGCAACATTTTTTTTTCACATCAGTCTCATTACTTTATTGTCGCACCTCGTATATAGCAACAATTTAAATAAATGTTCTTTAAAAGAGCACTTATTTAAACATTTTATCAAAATGTCTCAATTGGTAAGCCACGACGTAGCCTACCGTTATTTTTTATTATTTTCATCTTAGGCTTGTCACCCATTGACAAGCAAAATGTTACCTGTTGAGCGCCCGAAGGAGCTGTTGCTTCCCGATGGGGTGATCGGCGGAATATAAAAATCCATTGCTTAGCTTGTCAGAGCACCTAACTGGAAACATCCTGCTTGTCACCCAATGGCTCAAAGAGCCCAGTGTTTCAACTGGTGCCCAGCCACCCATTGGCGGCCATGGTTCCATGGCACACCACCCATTGACAAGCCTTGTCTTCTGCTTATAAACTACTAAAATAAATACGAATTTTTTTTAGTTACACGTTTTGAACTGTTGCTATGAAACAGTATTTATAATAATTTTGTTGTTACTTTAATTTTAAATACTTTGAGTTTTTATTATATTTATATATTAATTTTGTTTCTCTTTTGAATTACTATTTTGTATGATTATTTTTATATATACAGAGTATTTCGAAAATCGTGGGCTGGCATAATTTTCGAATTCTACTTGTAAAACTAAACAAAAACCATCGTTAGAAAAAATGGTAATTTCTCCTTCTTTCTCTCCCCCCCCCCCCCAAAACACTATCGGCCATTTTGTTATTTTTATATCTATAAAGTTGGGATCTACTATTCAGGTCGGGCTATATCTTTTCCGATTAGTTTATAACTTTATTACAAAAACCATGGTTCTCTTATTTTCCTGTTAAATTACACAAATCATCTCATTTTCTTCAAAACAATAGAAAAGAGTAGTGGGCGGCTCGTAACTAAAATTAATGGGGGTGCTGCTCTAGAAAGTTTTTTTCTGTGCTTTTTCAAAGCCAAATTAATGTATTCTGTAAAATAAAAGAACCGAAAATATGAATAATAGAACTTTCAGAATATCATACAGTTCAATCAATTAAACAGATTTGATGTAACTTCCAACATGTATTGTAGTATTTTATACCGATGGCATTTTTGTAGTGTGTGATAAATCTTAAGGTTTCTACTCTTTTGTAGGTAGAAATAGGATTTTCTCAATTTTTCTTTTGTTTCTCATTAAAGAGGGGTCCAAACAAATGTACTCGCTGTTTGCTAGTCCATATCTCGTGACAAATTTGTCTTTACGTAACAATTTTTGGCACTGAAAGAGGGTTATGGTGTTCGAAATGACCAACAGCAGTTTTTATACAACGCCCAAGGCGCCGAACTCCACACCAAACTACGGCTGTTGGTGTATTCTGGGGTAATGCCAGCTCATGACTACGATTTTTTTCTCGTAGTTCGTCGATTGTTGCTGGTTTTTATCGATACACGTCATTCTTGATGGTCCCCCAAAGGTGTCAAATCAGGAGATGTAGGTGGGTATTCAACAGCACCTCTTCGACCGACTCGTCGTTCGTGTAATGTTTTATCGAGGTATAACCTGACATCTTGATGGTAGTTAGGTCGGGTTCTATCTTATTGTAAGTAAAAAGATTCATCTTACAGGTTTTGGATGGCAAGCGAAATCTTTGTCAAAAGAATATCAAGATACACCTTACCAGTTACTGTACTGTCGAAGAAGAAAGGACCAATCAAAAATTACGTACTGATAAATCCGTAGGGGAAGACACCCTCTTTGTGACGTTACCGGTCGCCACAGCACGCCCTCCGTTTCAAGCCCTAATGGGCTTTACCGGAGGTCGTCTTTAGACTCTCTAACTGATTACATCTCACAATCATCAGCCAGGCCTCGGTCGGGATGCCATCGATTTCAATAACTCGGCAGACATTTGCATCAGTAAAATACATATCGAATTTCGCCTTCACATAGGCTTCAAACGGTCATCACATCCAACCTAACATGATTCCCTCAAACTAACTGACCGTCGTTAGATCAGTGCTGTTGTTAAAATCAGCCGTCGTTAAATCAGTGCTGCACTCGTACCAATCAGTATTATGTTTTACGCAACATAGAAGTTCAGACCTACACCAATTTAGGTCACCTAACAAGGGGAACGCAACCACATTCTGGTCCATGCAGGAGCCCGGAAAAAACCCTGCATCCCCACCCGATCACATCATGGTGTCTCGCGTAGCATTACCAAGTCATGATCGATCAGGACCGCCACCGGCGGAGGGAAGCCATGACCCCGGTCGCACGGGTTAACATACCTCGACGGCGCGGCCAGACCCACCAGCGGAAGCGTGGAAGCGAATCACAAACAATCCCAGTATAACCGTGGCACGATGCCAATGCGCCTACCTCCAACAAATCCAATGCCTAACCCGGAACTCTAGCCACTCGAGATCGAGTACCTCGATTAAACTCCCTCTGCAGACTTACACACCGCAAGGGCGCGAAGAAAACCAGCCTCTATATACCATACCTCGCGGATCATCCAGTTAATACGAAGATCTAGAAAGGAATGTATTCTCTCAAGTTCCTTGAACGTTCGACCTCGAATCGGGGACAGACGTAGAAGACGTGGTCCACTGTATCATCAGTCCCGAAATCCGGGCATGACACGAATCCACCAAACTCGCCCGAAAGGCACCATGCCCGGAGAGAAACTGTGTGATATACCGATTGGGGAGACCCATCCAATCGCACCTAAATCAGACACTATAGGAAATATACCTTGCGTGTAGCGACGTGTGGGGAATTAGACCACACCATACAACAACTTCCGGTAGATTCACTGCCCTGTCCACATAAGCATGAGAGTTTTTAACAGCCCAGTCGAACACAATAGTGGCGGTTCACAATAAGTTTAAGTTTAAATCTAAGTTAGTTTAAATTGCGCTTCATCAATCCACAAAAACTTTCCTGTAAATTCCTCATCCTCGCCAATCATGCTGAAACCATTCCCAGTACTTTGATCTGGGGGGTCTTCCTTGTTTATGTCGTGTGGAATGTACAATTTCCACTCTTCAGAATGCGTCATACATTTGATTGGATCACCTCACTTTTGCGTGCTCTTTGGTTAACTGATTTTTGTGGTGATCGAGTGAAATGTTCCAACACCATATTACTGGACGTCGGACTTGTTGTGGTTCTCATGAATGGTATTGTACTTCCGGTACCATTTCAGTATAGTTTTACGTTCAACAAACGATAAGAAATCTTAGTCATCGTTGCTATTCGATTGTCTTCTATTGGAATATGATTGGCTGATTCCACCACCAATCACCTGCGCATATGCGCATCGACAGCTCCACGTATCTCGACAAATACCTTTCATTATACTATATATTAGATTACTGAGTATAAGTCTTCTTGTTTAGATATTATTTAATTACAAATATTGAGCACAATTTTTTGGATCCTTCTGTATATGTTATCAATTAGATTCAATTAACAGCACTGGTCAAACCGAAGTGGATTTTTATCGCTTCATTTAAAATCTTTTTTTTAATTTTCACCAGGTCAACAAACACCAAACATTATCATAGGCTAGACCCAGAATTATTTCAGTACAATTTGAAAGAAGCAATGAAAACTGTTTAATTGTCCAGTCAATCCAGTCGATTTTTGAATAAAATTAGTAGAATTTAGGAAAATCATTTAAGAGGTTGTAGATTAGGGTAAATATAAGTTGTTTATATGCAACTGGATAAAATAAAGGTCGTTCAATAAAAAAGTTTGCATATTTAAAACATGCACAAACTGATTTGTTTTTATTTTCATAAAATTTAGACTGAATGATTATTACAATGAAGTAAATTTCAGATTAATAACTGTTGATAAAGACTACATGTTACATTCCTTGTAACATATAACTGATGTGGAGAGTTTTTGGTTGTGTGCTATAATTTAGCTGTAAAATTACACTTAAAAAAACCATTACATCTTTAATAAAAAAGATTATAAATTATTTGGCTGTGAAGTAGGTGGAGTTCACTAATAAGATATGGACTAACTGTTTAATCTAATTAAGGGAATGACTAAAAAGAGAACAAAACACTGAGCTATTTCATGTTTTTATGGTTTGATGTGAATTAAAAGATCACATTATTAACTGCTATTTTTATTTGACAAATGTATTTAAAGTTTCTATGAAATCTAATCATTCAGTTCCTTTTTGCAATGATGTAAAACTGAGGATATTCGCAAGTCCTTCTGGTTCACAAGGTTCCAGAAATAGTTTAGGTTGAAAATAATGATGATGAATTGGGAATAAGGATGAAGGCGAGCTTTTTTCAGACTTTGAAATACATATTTATGAACCACACCTAATTATCATCATTAGCTTGCTAGGTGAGCTAAGATTTAATTAGGTATTGTAAGATAACCCACCGGGTTGGTCTAGTGGTGAACGCGTCTTCCCAAATCAGCTGATTTAGAAGTTGAGAGTTACAGCGTTCAAGTCCTAGTAAAGCCAGTTATTTTTACACAGATTTGAATACTAGATCGTGGATACCGGTGTTCTTTGGTGGTTGGGTTTCAATTAACCACACATCTCAGAAATGGTCGAACTGAGAATGTACAAGACTACACTTCATTTACACTCATACATATCATCCTCATTCATCCTCTGAAGAATTATCTAAACGGTAGTTACCGGAGGTTAAACAGGAAAACAAAGAAGGTATTGTAAGATAAATACAAATTAGGTTGACATTTATAGAATGGAGGTAAATTTGAAATCTGGTTGAAAAAATTTCAGTATTTCACAACATTCCGAACTTATTAGTACTTTGGTGAATAAATCTTATGGAATAAAATAATAGAATAAAACTTTGTACGAATATTAAGAATTCTAAATTGCAATTAGATCAAGCTTGTTAACCTGGTAACTCTTTATAGATTTGTCTGATATAGTTTAAAAACTGCTCTATAATCTTTTTTGTCTTTACATCAAACTTTAGAGATTGAACATAGTAGACGTTCCCACCAACATATTTCTGTGATGAAAACTACTAAGAAGGTAATGGGTGTGCTTATATGCTAGTAGGTTATGTCTTGGCCTTTCATTCGGAGGTCCCGGGTTTGAATCCTGGTCAGACATGGCACTTTTCACACACGTGACAAATCATTTATCTCATCCTCTTAAGCAATACCTAACAGTGTTTCTGCAGCTTAAACAAGGGGAAAAAACAAAGGTTATGTCTGGACATTAATTCAGAATGTGTTCAAAACTAATTATAAAAGAAGACCGATTGGTAATTTAGTCTTCTTTTGTATTTTAATATATTTAAATGTATTAAATCCATATAAAAGAATTTAATTGTATAACATCACAACTCTATTTTTATAAATGTTTATTTCTATATTATTCCACAAAAAATCAGTAAAGAAAAACCTATCTATCGATCGTAGAGAAACATAAAAAAAATATATTTTGAATATCAGTTTAATACGTGAAAGTGGTGAAAATGAAGGGCATTTTCTTTCTTTTTCTGTTTATCCTCTGGAATCACCATAAGGTATTACTTCAGAGAATGATAAGTATGAATTTAAAAGAAGTGTACAGTTTCAGATCGATCGTTCCTGATATGTGTGGTTAACTGAAACCCAACCACCAAAGAACAGTATCCACTATCTAATATTAATATCCGTATAAAAGTAAATGCCTTTAGTGTGATTTGAACCGTAGAACTCTAAATTTTGTAATCAGCTGATTTATAAGATGACGAGTTCACCACTAGACCAACACGGTGGGTTAAAATAAAGCACCTTCGATTTAGTGAACGATTCGGTTCGGTACGAACTGTTTTGTTCATAACAATCAGCTTTAAATAAAAACTACCGGTGTTTAATTTGCCTTAAATTATATGTATAAAAATTGTAAAAAAATATTTTTGTCGTTTGGTATAAATTATGTCAAATTATTTTATGTTTCTACTTTATGAAATGATTGTGCATATAATTCTGTGTATGATATTCACATATAATGATTAAACTAAAAAATATTCTTAATACCACAAAGTTTAGAAAATATATTTTTTATTCCATTAAATGTGTAAGTAAATTTTTAACTGCGTTCAATGTATAACTTGTGTGATTTATTCAATTTAGATGGCAGTGTATAAGAACTATTTTACGTTAGTGGACAGTGAAATAAGCAAAAATGACTCAAACTAATTTTGAGGTAAAAAGTTTTTGATTTATTTAACAAAATTAATTTAAATTAAAAAAAAAATTATTATTCATAATTTCTTATTTTATGTTATTTGTCTGAAGTGGTTAGTAAATATAGTTCTGAAATGTAATGCAGAACATAACCTAATCAGTATGAGAAGTTTTTTGTTTAGATATTTATTATATATGTTGCAGGTGTGATCCTGTTTTTTCCTGCCCTGATACCTGTTTCCTTCAAGTCCGATTCACATTTTTAAAGACTTTTTTGTATTTCTTTGAACGACTTTCGTGGTTTTATTTATATTTTTTATAATGCCGAAAAGAAAATGGAATGAAACGTTTGGTTTGGTACTGTCTGCTTATATGTTTTAATTTTTCCATAAATGTTAATAATTTATTAACGTATGTAATATGATTGTTAAAATTGTATTAATAATACAATTATGTTTTTTAATCTAGTACTAAAATACGCATTATTTGACGTGAGAATTCAGAATAGGAAAGACAAAATAAAAAAATGTATGATAATGATTAGCATTTTTTTTTTTTAAATATGCTGGTTTTAGCTTTGATCTTTCTAGAAAGTGGATTTAATTTCTGAAAGATATGCAATTTATATAATTACTTTGATAAACATCCCATATGTAAATGATAATACTGTAGCTCATTAATCTGTTAATTATTGTAATTAAAAAATTCATCATGTTATTGACAACAAAAAGATAGTAACATTGAAAAACTATGGTAGTGCAGCACTTTTTTTCTAGTTTATTAACATGATCGTAAAGACTTATGCCAAGATTATTGATTGCTGAATGCACATCCTCTTTCTAAATAATTACCTCCCTTTTACTTTGTAAAAAATGTATTACTGCTACTACAGTTTTGCTCTTCTATCACCTGTTACTTTGGTAAAACACAAATTTGTGCTTATGTCAACCACAAAGAAAAATATTTATGGATTGTTGAAACTTTTTTACAATGTTCTATTTCAACCACTTAATTACTGTTACTTATTTCTGTTTTTGGGTACTTATCAGTTATATCTGCTCGTCACGTACTATCGTTTAAAATCAAAGTTTTAATCAAACCGTTTCTTAGATGGCACCACTGAAACGCTGTACTGAATTAAGAAAATAAGTATTAATTCATTCATTATATTTATTATTTTATTTATCTATTTTCTTATTTCTATATAGTGTTTCAGTACGCCATCTAAGAACTAACTACAGTTTTACCCTGTTGGAACAAAATATTGTGGTGGGCAGATAACCGATACGTACCTGTTTTTGTATGGTGTAGTTGGAATTTTTTTTTTTATTGTTACTTGTTTTGGGCCTTGTGTGTGGGGCTTAAGAATATGGTTTCATTGATGCAATTTCATTTTTGTTACAAGTGGTTATGGTTGTAGGGAGATACGGTCACCATAGATCCCATATCAAAAATTTACTCAATGAGTAGAATAATTTTTTTTACATGATTTAATCTCTTATTAGACTTAAAATTTTTGATTATTTTTGTGTGCAGTTTGACCCTAAACTAAGAGGATGAGGGAAAAAGTTAACAGTTTTTGTGTCATGAAAATTCCCTATTGGTTTATTTCCTTTTAATTAGTAGTCAGCCGAGGCAGCAAATTCCCTTCACCAGTCAGAGTTATATATCTCTGCCAAAACTTTCTTTGCCAGGATTTTTATTTCATTCACTAGTGTTGTACCCCCTCCTTTTAATGCTTGCCTTTAAATGTTTACTAATTTATGAAACATTCTTACTCTATAAAAGCCTGTTAATTATAATTTTTTTCAATTATAGGTCCCCTCAAACTTAAGTTTTAAACTTGTTAATTGTCATTAAATTTTAAACTCATTAAAATGCTTATATATTTGCTTAGAATTTTATCTCATTTGTGTTTTATAATGGAATTTTCAAGCGTGAATTGTTATTTAAAAAATATAGTTAAAGTAAACTGTAATTAAGTATAAATTTATTTTGTTTTTAATTTAAAAATTATGTAAATAGCCGTAATAAGAAAGGGAGTCCGACAAGGATGTTCCCTATCTCTGTTACATTTAATCTTTACATGGAACTAGCAGTTAATGATGTTAAAGAACAATTTAGATTCGGAGTAACAGTACAAGGTGAAAAGATAAAGATGCTACGATTTGCTGATGATATAGTAATTCTAGCCGAGAGTAAAAAGGATTTAGAAGAAACAATGAACGGCATAGATGAAGTCCTACGCAAGAACTATCGCATGAAAATAAACAAGAACAAAACAAAAGTAATGAAATGTAGTAGCAATAACAAAGATGAACCGCTGAATGTGAAAATAGGAGGAGAAAAGATTATGGAGGTAGAAGAATTTTGTTATTTGGGAAGTAGAATTACTAAACATGGACGAAGCAGGAGCGATATAAAATGCCGAATAGCATGTTTGGAGTGTCGCTTTATATGGAAGTGAAACTTGGACGATCGGAGTATCTGAGAAGAAAAGATTAGAAGCTTTTGAAATGTGGTGCTATAGGAGAATGTTAAAAATCAGATGGGTGGATAAAGTGACAAATGAAGAGGTATTGCGGCAAATAGATGAAGAAAGAAGCATTTGGAAAAATATAGTTAAAAGAAGAGACAGACTTATAGGCCACATACTAAGGCATCCTGGAATAGTCGCTTTAATATTGGAAGGACAGGTAGAAGGAAAAAATTGTGTAGGCAGGCCACGTTTGGAATATGTAAAACAAATTGTTAGGGATGTAGGATGTAGAGGGTATACTGAAATGAAACGACTAGCACTAGATAGCGAATCTTGAGAGCTGTATCAAACCAGTCAAATGACTGAAGAAAAAAAAAATGTATGTAGCAGTAAAGCGCGTGTACTGAAACAGACAAACATACAAAAACACACATTTGCCCACATACATGTGCACGTGCACCTACACACTGCTACTGACTTCAACTGCTTGTGAGACAAAAAAACATGATAAGAGTTGTAATTGTTTTTAATATCAGAAGTTTTTGACCAGTTGGCATATAATTCCATCTTTACTCCTTACCTGCACTCTGCATTAACCAGTAAAAGATATAATATAGCACAATTTTTTTAATGTATTTTAAAATTTCAATCTTGTTTATAAGTGTTAACTTTTTCCTATATTCAACAGTAGTATTCAACATTAGCAAATAAAAATACTTAACCTATTTAGTTCAATGACTTTTTCTCCTTCAAAGTAACCAGACATGGCTCCCTGCAATTTTTGGCTCCTAAGCTTAAAATTACACATAAAGGAAAGAGAGACTGAGAAGTGATAAAAAGAAGTGTGACAAGAGGATTTACTACAGTACTCAACAAAAGTGACTTTAATAAATGCGTCTAACAATGAAAACACCACTGGAATAGTGTGTTAATCAGTAAGGGGCCTACTTTAAAGGAAACTAGTCATTGAACTAAGAGGGTAAATATTATTGTTTTATGGGCTGAGGTCAAGTACTTTTTTATAACACCTTATATTTTAAAAAATCTGGTTATAATTTCACTTTTCTATGTGAAATCATAATCAGAAATGCATCCATAATATTTTTTTTTTTACATAAATACACATGTATAGGAAAAATTGACTTGTTTAAAATATTAAGTGCTGTGTTTTAACTATATTAAAGTGAATGCTACAGCTTATTTCACATTCTGTAAGTTATTGTTTGCTACTGGAAGATATTTACTCTGATATCATGTTACCCAAAAAGAAATCCAGTACGGCAGAATTGCTGTAATGGATTTCTTTTGCAGTCGATTTAAAGAGCCTTAAAAAAAGAGTTTATTACTTCATGTGGGGTTTACTTCTTTGGATTACTTTTTGTTTTAAACAAACTGGAAATTATGTTTAGGTTATACTTTTGTCAGGTTTTTGTCTTCAGTACATATGTCTTTGGAAAATGTCTTCAAGATTATATGAAATAAATTTTTGTGTCTATTTTTGCTGAAAAAAAGCTAAATGGATGAAGAACATTTGCATGTGGTTGAAATTTGGTCTCTTTTTTCATTGTTTAACTTTTGGTCTGTTAACTTTTTAAAATAACTGCTACAAAAAGGAAGGGATTGTTTTTTTAATTTTTTTTTATAAGCTATTGTTTATTAGATTAGAGAAAATTTATATTATATGTTAAGTGATATAATCATAATGGTTTTAAGTTTTTAAGTGACACAAGTTGGAGATAATATTGAATATAATATATGAATATGATAAAATATGAATATTGGAAGGACAGGTAGAAGGGAAAAATTGTGTAGGCAGGCCACGTTTGGAATATGTAAAACAAATTGTTAGGGATGTAGGATGTAGAGGGTATACTGAAATGAAATGACTAGCACTAGATAGCGAATCTTGGAGAGCTGCATCAAACCAGTCAAATGACTGAAGACAAAAAAAAAAGTGAGATAATTTCTTATGAACATGCCATTCTTAAGAATAACAAGTTTCCATGCCAGGCTTAATAGAGCAGGTGATAATTGGCTTTCTGTTATTTTCTTCACCGAGCCAAATATATTGTTGCATATCAAATTAACTAAAAAATGATATTTAGCCCTATACACCTTCACTCTGTTCATACGGCAGGGATTGACTGTAGTGTAGTATAATCATTGCTTTCAGAGAACGCGATTAGTTTTGGCCAAAATGAGAGAGTAAAAGGTTTGTTTTTTAAGTAGTTGATATATTAAACAATTCTGTCAGATTAGCAGTTTTGTTTTCTTTGATATTTTCAATAGAAATTAAATTTACTTCAAATAAAGAATTTTATGGGAAAATATGTGAACGGTTGCTAAGAAAGTTTTACATGTGGATAGAGATTACATTGTAATGAAATATATATAGTTTTGTTTTATCAGTCTGTAGACAATGCTTTATGATTTTACATAATTGTTTTGGATATTTCTGTATAACTGTCAAATTTGATAATTTATTTTCCTATTATTTTGCTTTCATTGTTAATTGTATGTATATAAATTTTTTTTTAATAGGCATATTATTTGTTTTGTTATTAAACATTCTATACTGAAGATGTAATTCGATTAATAACTAGATTTATTTATCTATTTAAATAATTTACATTATCTGAAATATATTGCATTATATTAATCTTAATATACAAAATAAATGTGGGGACTTTAGATTCCCATAAGGTAATTGCTTTAACAAAAAAAAAGAAAGTGATTAACATTAGTTTAAATAATAAGCTTTGATGATATTTCAAAATGACCCAAATATAAGTGAGTGAAATAGTTTTCAAAACTAAAAAAAATTTAAATTTTATTACATATTTATAGATAAAGTAATCTCCATGGTTATTTTTGGTACTAATTGGTGTAATAGTAATAATAATAATATTATTAATCTAATTAAAATGTAGTGTAATATTTTTTTTTTTTTTTGTTATACATTCAAAATTTTCAGTAAAATTTTATCTTCACATTATTATTTTGATTAGCTTGTATAAAAATGGGTGTTTGTATGACAAAATTAGGTGAACATAAACACAGACAACAAAATAATAATAATAACAACAATAATAATAATAATAGTAATAATAATGAAAATAATAGTGACTGTGAAGATGATGAAAATTTGTATTTTGGTTACACCCTGTTAAATGAGTTACATGATTGGGTGTTTAAATCTGGTGCTCATCGTTGCACATTTTTGGTATTATTAAAAAATGTTTTAGTCTTTTGATATTCTTAAAAATTATTAATTTTTAGATTGTACGTAAAAAATTTGAGATCACGTTTGAAATATTAAATAGGAATGATCAATTATCTGTAAGAGAATGGTTTATAATAATAGTAAAGCATGCTGATCAGTTCCGATGTTATCATAAAGGAAGTTTGTATTTGAACGAACATAAATTCTCACCTGGTGTTCTGCCTGGCGGTTGGTCCCTTACACCATCACTGTCTCCATTTTGTCTTTTGTTTTTTCTGATCGTATTTATTATCTTCATCCTTCTTTTCCATTCTACTGATCTTCCAATCCTTTAATTCTTTTCATGCTTCTGGAAATCTGAATGAGAAGCTATTTAACTGTGGAACATTCAACGGAAGCGACGGCCATCATTCCATAATGAAGAGAATTATTGTTAGGATCTTTATTATAGTGATTTTCCATCATCTTCTGTTTTCTAATACCATCGGCTTATAGAAGAAGCTCCTTCACTTTTGAGGACAGTTTCTCACCTCCTGGACAATAGTGCTCTGTACGCACCACTGCTCATCCACCATCATAGAAGGTCGTCAACATTTGCAATGAAAGGAACTCCTTATACTGGGAGTAACTTGGTCCATTCATTCTTACCATTTGTATATACAAGCAGTTGTTAATATATAAAATTGTTGTTCCCTCTACTATGGGGAAACGAAATCAAGATTTTATCCCAACTTTCTATCGATTACTTGATATATGTCTTAACTATTGTATTAATACTGTAATATAATTATTTTAAATTTTGTTTTGTTTTCATAGTAAATTATTGAATTTGAAAAAAATGATGTGTTACTTTTTGAAATTCTTATTTATTCATTTAAAATTTTATTTATGTAGATGGAAGTTGATGATAAACCTGGCAAAGGTGAAGGTTTTCGACCGTATTACATAACTAAAATAGAAGAATTACAACTAATTGTTGCTGAAAAAAGCCAAAATTTACGACGTCTTCAAGCACAGCGAAATGAACTTAATGCTAAAGGTATATACGTATTAACTCATTATTTTTTATTACTTTTTATGTGATAAATTTCTATTATTTTCTATTAAATTAAAATTATTTTTCTGTTATAATTATGAATATTTACTTTTGTATGTGTAATGAATAGATTGTTTGAAAAGATACATTTTTGTATCAATTGATATAAAAATGAGATTTTTATAGGAGTGAAGCTTGTTTTTATGTGTTTATTTATTTTGTTGAAATTTATCTTAAAAAAATGTATAGTTATTAGAGAATGTTGTAAATCGAACTATGTTAAAAAGAGAATTTAACCTTCACCTCAAGTTCAAGAGATAAAAATTATTTCAGGTGATTTAATAGAAATTTAGTAATTTAAATAGAAAGTTATAAGATAGACATTTTAAACTGTGTTACAATAATTGAATTTCTTTTTAAAATAATTTTTTATAGAAGTGTATTAATATAATTTTTTTTCTGCTGCGGTAAGTGCTCCTTCAGAAAGTGATTGCTGAACCAGTCCTGTGCAGCACTGTCTATTATTATAACAAACATGAATATTTTATGCCTAATAGGAAAATTATTTCTTGTTAAAATGATATTTAGTATAAAACTTTAATTTTCATTTGTTTTTCTCTGGGTTAGATAATGTAAACACAAAAAAAATTAAAGCTATAAAAGTACGATTAAAAAACTGTCACAGTAAATGCATCAGAAAGGGCACATTTCCAATTTTAGTTAACCTTGAAAATATACCAAAAAACTTCATTTTTTGACTCATAACTCTGGTTGCTGTGAACTGATTCACTTGAAAGTCAGTAGGATTCTATTTCTACTAGGTTTACATTATCCTTCCAAATTTAAACAAAATCTGTTAAAGATTGCACCCAGTAGAATGGGGAAAAAAAGCTGAAAATTTACCAAAAAACTTTTTTTAAGCTTTATGATTTGCTTGAAAATCAGTAGGGCTTAGAGTCTCATTAGATTTAATTCATTCCACAAAGTTTTGTCAAAATTTGTTAAGATTTGCATCCAGTAGAGTGGACAAAAAAATCTTATACAAACGTTTATAAATAGAATTGTGGCAGTAGTGATATCCAAATTCTTTGGAAATTTGCCAAAAATAATGTGTAAATAAAAAAAAAAGAATACAGTATTTCTGAAAATAGCATAGTAATTTTCAAGAATAACATGTATTTCTTGCCAGGCTTATCGTTGAAAAAGAATGCATTTTTCCTCAAATTGACTTCTTTACTATATCAAATGTAGTAAAGCAAATGTGTAAATCTTGTACATTACAGTGGCAAGTCCGTACCAAACTGTAAAAGTTATTCAGTCATGCAAGTGATGCTTTTAGTCTCTTTTGTCACAGAGGTTGGCGATATAAATTATCGAAGATGTCACGGAAAATGCATTTTTTATCTTGTGCCTTATATTTGTAGTTTGTGGAGAAGCTGCTCCAAAATTGTGTTTATTACTTTTAAATATCTGTTCTTAAAAACTTCAAATTTTACACAAAAGTGAAACTAGTGGGATTTAATATGCGCTTCAATAATTCAGGTAATTCTAAAAATCGAATGAGATAAATTATTTTGTTTAATTTTTAAATGTAAGAACAAATTTCATACAAAAAAACATTTAAATATAATTTTTACCTGGTTTTTTTAAATAACATGCTTCAGATACTATCATTTTGATGTAGGCACTTTAATATGGTACATAGTTTACCCATCACTCTGTATACCCACTTTTGAAACTACATAGTGTTTCAAAATGAATATCAAGGTTTTAAAGCTATGTAGCATTTTTCAAGTTTCACGTTCGTTGATCAATTATACATGAAACAAAAGAGCAACTCAGCAACAGTTTTAGCTATGCTAAAATTCATAAACTGTTTCCTTTACCTTCCACTTGAAAGCAGTAATAGCAAAGATGGTGACCCTGTCCAATAGAAAGGATTGTGTGTTTTGCGATTTGCAAAGAGTGGATCTGTAATTATGTTTTACGTGTGTTCCGTTTGAAGTTCTGTTGTGATCTTCCAGGTTACAATAACATTTATATGAGTATATGGTATAAACAGTTTGAAACCACTGGCTGTATTTGTAATCAAAACTGAATGTTTTTCATGCCATTCTTTTTGTGGAAGCAAGTGAATCTGGAATGAACTTTATCGATACGCTAAAAATATGGCTCTTTTCTCAACTGCATACGAACCACAGAACTTTATTTGGCAACAAAATGGTGCGCCTCCTCACTGGTATAATGCTATATGTGATTGGTTGAATGAAATTCTCCTTGACTGCTGGATTGGTCGCTTGTTTGGCGTGGCCAAACAAGATGGCAGGGTTTATTTGGTGTGGCCTTCACGTTCACCTGGTCTGACCCCATGAAATTTTTTTTTAGGGGTTTATAAAGGATAAAGTGTATGTGCCACTATTACTGACTGATCTACCTGACTTGAGACATAGGACTGAAGCACTTGTTGTATCAATTACTCCAGAGCTTATTAAAGTATGGAATGAACTCCTATCGGCAGGATGTGTGCTGGGTTGGATTGGTAAATTGGATTGGTGCTTACATTGATCATTTACAGGAAAGCCTGTTTGAGTTGCTCTCTCATTTAATTTGTAATTTATCAGTGTAAGTAAAACTTAATAAATATTACATAACTTTAAAACTTTGATATTCATTTAGAAACACACAATATTTTTATGTTTTTCCTGTAGTCATTATTTCAACCCCAACATTTTTTTCCAAAAAAGTATAAGATATATATAAGGTTTCATATTCCACCAGAGGAAGAAAATGCATAGTGAAGGATAAGTGACCTGCATGATGTTCCTAAATTAAGAGATAATATGATTAGGAAAAAATTCTGCAAAGTTGACTTGGAAACTCATACATATGACCATTAATTACAGTGAACAATTTTGTTGATGCAATTTTTTGATGAATTTTGTTAAGAATGGAGTGGTGGGAAATCTGAATTGATTTATATGATGATAATATTAATGATGATGATGATGATGATGTAGATCCTTTATATACAAAATACTAAAATATTACTAAATTATTTTTAAGTTTGTCAAAAAATGTATTTTTTTGTGTTATACTTACAAATGTGTACCTCCAGCTAATTTACCTGGTAAGGCCTACTTGTATGAATTCAGAGAAGAATTTCCAAAAATTTTCTCTTATGTTACCATCCCACTTTTAACCTTATTCAGACTGCCATCATGCTCATGCGACTGCAGTAAACTGTCTGCATAGACTTATTGTCGCATAAACTCATTTTTAGAACTTTATCGTTAGAGTACTATTCACATGTTAATACGACTAACATAATTTTTTAACTGACGTGTACTACACTCTATTGTCTCTAAAAAGAACTATTTGTACTATCAATAGGTTGCAGCTAACAGCTGGAAATAGAGAGAATATTGCAATATTTTCGAATCATGTTACTAGCATTCTAGAAGCGTATTAGCTTATATTGAGATACACGTGTTAATTTTTGTGTTTTATTTTGTGGATTTTTTCATTTGAAATTAGAATTGGAGTTTCAGATTCAGTTTCTGTTTGTTGTTGATTACTATTATTAGAAGTTGGTGCAGTTTCATTACCAATAAACACACCGAACAAACTTCACTTGCCTCACTTGCAGACATGTTTTTTGATCTTCAAAAGTATCACTAGAATATTCACTTTCACATTCATTACCTGATCTTTCATTTAGCAAAATTTCAATTATTTCAATCGTATTACATTAATTGCGTGTTGTAAACATAATGAAAAGAAATCTGGACACGAATGTAATGAATTTACCATGTTTACTAATAGAGTTTTTAACCTAGTCTGTGGATGAAGTAGGATTTGCAGTATGTTAGTCCTGAAAAGTTTAACTGCTATTAATATAAGCAGTGGCTGAAGTGTAATGCACAGTTGCTCATAACCTGCAAATGAAAAGAGGTAGTCAAATGAAACAAATATGGAATAAAAATACACTTACTTAGGTTTATTTTTCCACTTAGCCACAATCTTATAGCTACACATATCACCTGATGATGAATCAGTTTTCTCATTCAGTCGATGAAAAGGGCTCTTTGGCAGTCATTACTTCATCCACGAAATCTTCACTGTGTCCTTTAGTATCCTTAATGTAACTTTAATTATGGAAAGAACTGAAAATTGCAGGGCACCAATTCTGCTGAATATGGAGGCTGTAGAAGAGATTCAAATTTCATCTTCACAAAATTCTTGGTGGTGCATGTGATTTAGATGGCTGAGGATTATTTTTACAAAATTATCGGCCTCACGGATTGTCAGTCGTGACACATATGTCTCCTAAGATGTTTTAGTGTCTCTGCATCAAACAGAATTTACAAACAACCTGGTTCCCACCAGGTCTGTCAGGAATATGTGTTTAGAATCCCAGAACACTGTTAAGAGATTTTTTTTGAGGGTTGTGTTTTGATTTTTTTTATTATGAGTACCATAGTGCCTGTATTTCATGTTCTGCTGTTTTTCTTCTTACAGTTTTATCTCATACATTACTGAAAAGGAGTCATTTTCCCTTTTCACGATAACATTTCAGGATCTGTTTTCAAATATTCCTTTCCTTGTTGTTTGTTCTTTTCTTTGAAAATGCGTGGTCTCCATCACAAACAGATTTTATTGTAACCAATCTGGTTTTATTGATATGCCTATCCAAGTAGCTTTACTACCCATCGGGTTGGTCTAATGGTAAACTTGTCATTGCAAAACAGCTGATTTTGAAGTTGGGAGTTCTATGTTTCAAATCCTATTAAAGGCATTTACTTTTATGTATATTTGAATACTAGATTGTGGATACCGGTGTTCTTTGGTAGTTGGGTTTCAATTAACCACAAATTTCAGGAATGGTCCACCTGAGACTACAGGACTACACTTCATTTATATTCATACATATCATCTTCTGAAGTAATACCTTACTGTGGTTCTGGAGGCTAAACAGAAAAAGAGAAAAAAAGTTGCATTAGCGTGTGATGTGACGAGTCATTTTGAATCTATTTATTCATCACCTTTTTTTGATCATCATTCACAGAATCCGGTCAATCAGTGTGATGTTCATTCACAGTACTCATTTTATTGGCTTCTGGTGATGCACAAAATGTTATTGCCCACCAAATTATAGTATTTCGATCAACACTTTATGTGTACAGAATAGTACAAGAGTAACACATTATGTATATCAATATTATGGTTCAATAATATTACCTGCAATTGAAAAAACCTGTCACTTCCAGGAAACATATACTGTAACAAAGGACTTAATGTTAAATATAGTAACTTAGTGGTTCTATTGCACTTACTCCAAGTTTTTTCATATTTTTTCTGTCTAAAATGATAGCTACTCCAGTATGATAGCTATCACCAGCATTTGAAAAACCTCAGTCGGTTCCAGGAAACATAAACAAAGGACATATAAACAAATGTAGTAACTTACTGGTTCTATTACACTTTCACTTCTCATGTTTTTTCTCATTCTTATATGATAGCCACTCCATTTAACTTATTTTATAAATTTTAAATTAAATTAATTTTTGTTTCAGTACGTATGTTACGTGAAGAATTACAGTTGTTACAAGAGCAAGGATCTTATGTAGGCGAAGTCGTTAAACCGATGGATAAGAAAAAAGTTTTAGTTAAAGTACATCCAGAAGGTAAATTTGTTGTCGATCTCGATAAAAATATTGATATCAACGATGTTACACCTAATTCAAGAGTCGCATTACGAAATGAATCATATACTCTGCATAAAATATTACCGAACAAGGTCAGTATTTTTTCTTATCGATTAACATTCAGCGTACGGTTTTGTAGATGAACAGTGAAAAATATTTCTTATGTGCAGTAAATTTTTAATAAAATTGAGTTTTACAACTTTGATGACATTAATGATTACATCAATCCCTTTTGTGTAGCATTTAGAATTATTCAGAATGAAACCAGGAATATTTTCCACATACTTTAAAAATATACTGCAAACAGAATAGATTCTACTCTATTCTAAACACATTTAACTGAGTAATAAACTTTGTGGGTATATTTCAAGATGTGGCTAGTCTTGTTTCTTAAATAGGTGATGGTAGGTAATAATAGGTAAACAGGAAATGATTATTAACATATTCTATTGATTAACTAAAAATCCTAATTGAAAAATTTAACTAGAAATTTAAAAAAAAAAAAAATTGTTTCTTGATCCAAAATATTTATATTCTTTCACCAAAATTTCAAATAATAAAATATCATGTTTACTATTTTTGATATTTTAAAGTAGTTTTTGTGAAGAAGTATTTACACAAACCTTATAATGAGCTTGTACTTACACAGATTTAAACTATATATATATATATATATATATATACAGAGTCATTCACGGGAACTGGATGTTTTTAAAATAATCATAAAAAATTGAATATTTACTTAAAAAAAGTTTTATTGGTACTGAAACACTTGTTAAATCAAAGCATTTGTTATTTACTCATGAACGAAAAATTATGTTCGGCAAGTGATGTCCATTTTGGGCAATACATTGTTGTAGATTTTCATGGTAATTGGCCTCAATGAATTGCGATCTTTAGGTCCTCCAATGTACGCAGTTTATTGCCGTACACACGCGATTTCAGAAACCCCCAACTATTTCAGAAAAAAATCACAACTACTCAAGTCGGGGGACCGAGGGGGCCAAGGAATGTCGCCGAATCTGGAAACGATCCGTCCCGGAAACAAGTTATGGAGAACGGCCATCGTCGCCCTCGCTGTGTGCGCTGTAGCTCCATCTTGCTGGAATAACACATTTTGAAAATAGATTCCCCGGTTTCGTAATTCGTGGATGAAAAACGTATTCAACATCGCAATGTAACAATCGGCTGTTACAGTTACGGCAGCGTCATTTTCTTCAAAAAAATACGGTCCAATAACACTGACCTTTCGTATTGCACACCAGACGGTCACCTTTGGGCTATGAAGTGGTCTCTCATGAAGCTGATGTGGGTTTCTTTCTGTCGATACCGGCAATTCTGTTTGTTGACGAAGCCATTCAGATGAAAACGGGCTTCGTCACTCATTAACAATAAAAAATTTTCATTTTCTTCAAAAATGGGTAAGCGTTTGTTGACAAAATTGTAATCGCTGTGTGAAATCTTGCTCTAACTGCTGCACAACGGCTATCTTGTAAGGATGGAAATGCAGGTCTGTGTGCAGAATTCGTCTTACCTTAGTTGTGCTCATTTAAAGGGCTGCTGAATGTCTCTGAATAGAGTGACAATGGCTTCCCTTACTCGTTTGATGTTCTCCAGAGTGCTAGCAGTTCGTCGGGGACCCAGTGGCTTTTTCTTCAATATTGAACTGCTTGTTCGAAGGTTGTTTACCCGTCGCAATATTGTGTTACGAGAAGGGACACTTGCATTACAGTGGATATTAAACTGATGGCGGATATCTTGCTGAACAGCAGTTACGGATTCGTCATTTCGCACAAAACTGTCATATGCGTACAGGCGTTGGTCTAGTGTCCACGGCTCCATCTCAACGACTAAAATGTAAATGCTATGAACAAAGGAAACGTCAGACACCAGCCACGTAAAACTTTCCAATATCATACATGGCTCAGGAACAAGTAGCTGTCTGTTATATATAGACATTTGCTGTACACAAAAATTTTAAATACAGTATTACGTTTGATTATTGTATGGAAAAAACAACACTTTGAATAGAACTACAGTATTGCATATTTATTGTACAGTATTGCATATTTCAAGTTTTTTTTTATCGTTTTTCTGAAAATAAAACTAATACTGTACTTCTATAATCAACCAATAAAATTACTGTACTATAAAACAAAATACGATATACACTACAAAAATATTAATCAAAATACATGTACAAAAAAAAATGTAAAAATCAAAATAAAACAAATATGAATACATACAATTTATTTATACGTAGATGGTTTAAAATAGCTGTCTATTTTAGTTTAAAGTAAGTCCTGGTACGTATTTTTTTCAATAAGTGACTGCACTTTTGATATTAAAATAATGTCTTCTGATAATCTTTTTCATAAAAAATATTGCTTTAATTTTCTAACCTCTTCTCTAGCTTTGTTACACATGGTGGTAAATCCAGGTTCATCATCATTCATTTTGGAAGTAATCAATTCTTTGGCAGCAACAAGATCACGGATGTCAGTTGATAATGTCCTCTTTGTTGAGCATGTCATCAATATTGGCTAGTCTGTAGTTTCCAAATGGTTCAATAAGTTCTTGTAATTTACTTTGTTCCACACAATTTTTGTTTGTTTCAGTAAGATTTTCAATGTTAGAATTGAAGTTAGTTTGTGGAGGTTTAATACTGGCTTTTATGAAACAATTTCTCACTAACACGAATCCATAAAACTGCTTCCAGCTTGCTAATGCTTTTAGAAAGCTCATCAGCATCCATGACTACATTCATTGTTGACAATAAGTCCTGTAACACCTTTTTTCTGTACTAAATTTTTAAGTTCTGATAGATCCCCTGATCAGGTGGTTGACGTTAAAAGCCGTTCCATCATTATGTTCCTAGTCATCCAAGATTTTTTGAATACCGTTCAGTTTCCATTGAATTTATGTTTACGCCCTTAAAACATAATGGTTTTACAACTTTACCGATTTTTAAAGGTTTTTCAAATTCACCAGATATATTCACAGCCAACATAAAAGTTTGTCTTTCTTTTGATTTCTTTCCTCCTGTACATTTTTCCTCTTTCAAACACTTTGTTTTACTGGATAAAGCCCAGAAAAGAAATCAGTCTCATCACAATTAAAAATGGTTCTTTCATTATAACTCGTGCATATTTCATTTAACTTTTTCTTCCACCCAGACACCAAATTCCTATCTAGAGCTCCAGCTTCACCACAAACATTTATTAATGAAACATTGTCTGATTCAGAATTTATCTAACAACCTCCGATGCTCTAAACTCATTGTAGCAGAGTTCTTTAGCAATTTCTAGGGCTATCTCACATATCAAAAGCAGTCGTAAGTCAAATTGTCAACCTGACATTTTTGGAAATGCACATTAGCTTAACTGATTTTCAGTTCAGACTTAGGATATCAAGTTTGCTTTTTAGATATCGCTGATCTTAGTTTTTCCAACATCAAAACGTTTAGCCATATCACGCACGAGTTTTTTTTTTATAGACATTTATAACAGCTACTTTTTATTTTAATGTCAAGTGTTTACATTTTTGAGAGGTGTTAACTTGCAGTAACATTGGTTGTAATAATTTTTGTACAATACACAAAATTGAACGTACAGTAAATGTATGCATAGAAAATGTACTAAAATAAAAAAAATACAGTATAGTATACCGTAACAAAAATATTACACGTGTTTAATGTACACTAAATGTATGTACTTAATGTATACTTGCAATGTAAAATACACTTTCAGTAACTGACGTTAAATCATGCTGGATGATGAATTGATTGAAATCATAACATCAGCTGTATGGGAAGATCAGCTCTTTCCAGCTCAGTGGGAAACAATACAATTCACAATATGTAAACAAATTAGTCAAACTATGTATAAAATGAAACAAGAGAAATTAACAATTTTTTAGTTCTGCTGTCTCTTTTTCAAAACTGAACAGTTTTTATAGGTAAATTCATTGTTCGTGTCTGTTATTGAGAAGTATTTTATCTATTAATACCACTATAAAAATACCGGGGAATTTAAAAGCGTCTGGTATTATGAGGAGTCCATTATTAGGAAGTTTCTTCGAATGTATATATATACCAACTAAAGCTATGAGATTACAGTCACGTGTAGTTTTAAATTAACTAATTATTATGATAGGCAATGTTAAACATTGACTGATACAATCAACTCTTAACTCACAGTTATCAAAGAGTGATATTGTGAAAAAATAATTGAGTATTATAGTTCCCAAAAAATTCATGAGATGACCTAAGTGACCAAAATGTAGAATTAAACTGTGGAATTTGATGTCGAAACAACATATGCCTCTTTTACCCACTTGGAAAAGAGCATCAATAAACTCTCTTGAAAGCTGACTCTGCCTGCTCTTGTTAGTTAGTAATGAAAGTTATGCAATTCTCACATTGTAATAGTGTTGTGAGGGTCACTGTTTTGTTGTAACTCAAAAAACATTAAAAAAACGTTTTTTTAGGTTGATCCATTGGTCTCATTGATGATGGTAGAAAAAGTTCCGGATTCAACATATGAAATGGTCGGTGGTCTTGATAAACAGATTAAAGAAATCAAGGAGGTTATTGAGTTGCCAGTTAAACATCCAGAATTATTTGATGTGCTTGGTATTGCACAACCTAAAGGTGTATTATTATATGGTCCTCCTGGTACAGGTAACTAAATAATAAATATCATTATATTTTAGTTAATAGTACGTTTTATCTTTGGATTAATATGTGATATACAGGATGATTCAGGAGGAAAGCTGAATGATTTGTAAACTGATTCTAGAGCTTGAAGCGAGGAAAAAAGTTGATACAAACATTTGTTATCAAGTTACGACCAGCTATAAAAATTTTTCCCAGATTTCAGTTCCCCCTCCCTATGGTGAAATGAGGTCATACTGAAATTTCTAAGATATTATATAAGGGGGTAAACAAGATGGTTTTTTATGGTTTTTGACCTGAAAAATTGAATAAAATAGGTCTCAAAACTGTATTTCCTGTAGTTTTCATGATCTCCAACATAAGATTAGAAAAATCTGGTGATGAAAAACAATTTTTTTTTTTAGGTTTTAAATATAACAATACTAAATAACTTGATTCTCAAAAATAATTAAACACAATCAAAATTATTATATTATGTCAGAAACTACTAACCACCTAACATTTATTATTAATGCGTTATGACAACATTGAGTAGTATTCATATTAATTTCGAAGCATTCAGTTAGTTTGCCAACCTAATTTTTCAAAGGTCTAAATCTATTGTATTAAAAACACAGCTGTTTATAATTTTTACTGATTCATAATGTTTTTCTGTTAAGTTTTATTCTGTTTTGATTTTAATGATAAAAGGTGATTTTTTTTTTTTTTGTTTTTCATAGACTTTA
Organism: Lycorma delicatula; assembly: GCF_047948215.1. Taxonomy (NCBI): domain Eukaryota; kingdom Metazoa; phylum Arthropoda; class Insecta; order Hemiptera; family Fulgoridae; genus Lycorma; species Lycorma delicatula. Next base: position 12,491,836 of record NC_134467.1, on the reverse strand, counting down.
TTACATCAGTTTTCTCAGAATTAAATCCTCTACAAGTTTTGATAATAAAATTTACAAAAGTTATTGTACTTCAAACCTTAAAAATGTGTTTTTGTCATCAAATTTTTCTGTTTTACTTTGGTTATCATGAAAACTACAGTAGATATATTAAGGATATGCAAGTTAATTAAGATTAAGATAGGATATGTAAGATACAAGGTGTGATCAAAAAATACGGTGAATAATTTTTTATTAAAAAAAATAATGTTACATAGAATTCAATTTAATCTCCTTCAAAGTACTGTCCTTGGCTAGCAATGCACTTATCCCAACGTTGACTCCATGACTGGAGGCACTTCTGGAAGGCGTCTTTCAGAAGGGCTTTCAGCTGCTCGGTCGTGGCCCTCTCAATGTCAGCAATGGTGTCAAAACGTTTTCCTTTAAGCACAGTTTTAATTTTTGGGAATAGCCAAAAGTCACATGGTGCTAAATCCGGTGCGTATGGCGGATGTGGACAGACAGGAACACTTTTTTCGGCCAAAAACTCGCGAATGAGAAGCGAGGTGTGACACGGCGCGTTGTCGTGGTGAAGAAGGAAGCCATTGGTCCATTTTTCTGGTCACTTTCTTCGTATGTCGTTTCGCTTTGAACGCTTTTATGGATCTACGAGATGTTAAGGTCTTCCGATAGCTCACGAATAGTCATTCGCCTGTTTGAACGGACCATTGTTTCCACTTTTTGCACATTTTCAGCTGTTTTTGAGGTTACTGGACGTCCCGCACACTGCTCGTCTTCAACAGACTCATTTCCGTTTTTAAATCGGTCATACCACTTGTACACATCTTCAAAGTTACCACATTGTCGCCGTACACCGATTCTAACATTTCATGAGCTTCTTTGGCACTTTTGCAGCTTAATGTTAATGCGTTGTTCAAAATCCGTGTTGGCGACAGACACGATCCGTGTTAGACAAACACAACCTCACTCTAGCGGCTCTGGCAGCTGACTGTTAACCTCGAACGTATTACAACTTGTCCCTGCCTGTCTCAGTTGATCACGCTGTTGGACAAATTACAGCATATGGATATAGCGTCGGCAGTTGCCGCTATAAAAATTCATTTACCGTATTTTTCTGTCACACCTCGTATATTAAGGATCTTTTTTTTTATTTTTCAGATCAGAAAACATTAGAAATCATAAAGTTTATCCTTATATAATGCCTTAAAAATTTCAGTATGAACTCATTTCACCAGGAGAACTGAAATCTGGGCAAAATTTTTTGCTAGTCATTACGTGATGAAGCATTTTCAAACATACATTTGTATGGACTTTTTTCCTTATTAGCTCTGCAATCAGCATCCAAATTAATTATTTCCCTTTCCTTCATAATCACTCTATATATACTCTATATACTCTGGTCTTCCCGATAAGATTTCTATTGTACATATTAAAAATCATTGTCCTAGTAAAAATTGTCTTGATTAGAGGAAACTCTTCTGCAGATTGATTGTCCCCTTTCTTTACCATCTTCCTATTCTTCTTTTTCAGCTCTTCTTCCTTGGACAGATAGTTTTATTAATCACCTGTCTGAGATAGGAGATAATGAATTGTAATCGGGTCATATAGCCTCATTGAGGAATAGAAATGTAAATGATATAAAAATATGAAATGTATAATTGCCATTATAAAGTATATAGTAGCCGCTATTAAATAATAGAAAAGTCTACGTAATTATTTCAACTTATTTTATATTTAAATATGATTTGGCCATTAAGCACCACTGAATATTAATTAAAAAAGCAGATTATATTGTTTTAAAAATTTTTCTAAAATAGTTTTTGTTATTGAATATATCAGTCACTTATTACTTTCCTAGCTACGCCGGCCTCCGTGGCTCAAGTGAAACCATCTCAGCCTTTCATATGGCAGTCCCAGGTTTGAATCCCTGTCAGACACTTTCACACGCTACAAAATTGTCATTTCATCTCATCCTCTGAAGCGATACCTAATGGAGGTACCGGAGGCTAAAAAAAAAATTACTCTCCCATCTGTAGCTATATGTTGTGTTACTGTAGAGCAGCTAATTAATAAGCTAATAAGCAGCTAAAAAATAATGGGAAAGTATGTCGATAAAGTTAAAAAAGTATGTAAAGAAGTTTATATTTTTTTAACTTTTGTGCCTTAAGGAGATATTAAAAGATTGTTTTAACAAAAAAAAAAAATGTAGATTTAAATAAATTGTAAATAATCTCAGAAAAAAATTTATTCCAGTGCTCTCAAGTCTAAAAAATCTATTTTTGCCAAAAGAATGTTTGTGCTTATGCATGAATGTTGTCCTGTATTTGATCTTATAGCTCTGGACTATGTCGATCAATTTTCTTCAAATTTGGTAGACAGGTACCAAACATTTTTCTAAATTTAGAAAAAGGGGTGGGGATGTTTGACCAAAATAAAATTTCAAATCTCTATTATTGGGCACTTAGAGAAAATATTTTCTTAGAACAGTTTTTTATTGAATCAGAAATAACCAAAGATTTCTTAGTATTTTCACTCCTTCCCAAAAAATGACTTTATACATTTTAATTTTTTTAGCTATATCTTGCTTCAAAAAAGGAGTTAATGACTGATTTTTTGTATATATTTTCTTCATCAATAGGTCTTCAGACTACTACTTTAAACATTACTTCTATCTGTTTTGTCTCCAGAACCACCATAACGTATTACTTCAGAGGATGAATGGGGATGATATGTATGAACGTAAATGAAGTGCAGTCTTGTACAGTCTCAGGTCGACCATTCCTGATTAATTGAAACCCAACCACCAAAGAACAGCAGTATCCACAATCTAGTATTCAAATCCGTATAAAAGTAACTGCTTGAACCTTAGAACTCTCGACTTCGAAATCAGCTGATTTAAATAGGTCTTCAGACTACTATTTAAATATTTTTTACTCATTCCACTTCAGTGGTCTGAAGTAACAAATGTTTAATTTAAAAAAAAAATTAAGGTTTATTTTAAATTAAAATTTTTCTTGATAGACTTTATACTCTTTAGTATTTCCTGAAAAAAAAAAAAATTGGGCAAAAATTTTTACTCTCCTCTTAGAATATTACAACTTCATTTATTTAGAACTATGATTCTACCATTGAATTTTTTAAACTTATTTTCACTATTTAAGGCTTTTCTGTCAAATTTATTTTACCTGAATGGTTCCCCTTGAGTATAGGAGCCCCAAAGTGAAAGAAAAAGCTTTTTCACAATTTCAAATTTTAATATTTAAAATGTATTTTGTTAAACAGCTATGTTACTAAAATAACTTAATATCTCTCCCCTGACTGATGGGGAGCTACCAAATTAAAAATAAAAATGAACAGTTTATTTTTTTAATTTTATTATAATTTATTTGAAATCAATTTAGCGAATATTTTAATCATTAAAAAGTCTCGTGATGCATGATTTCCCAAATTTTTATATAAGGCAAAATCATATTTTTTGAAAGTGTAGTTCTAATTTATTAATATTAAAAATTTTTGTTATCCCATTATTTTATTGAACTTCTTGGTTTCAGTAATTAAAATTTGAAGATTTACATATAATCAAAGAATAATTTTTTATTTATCGAGTATAGAAGTAATCAGTTTTTTGTAATTATTCTTTTGTGTTTCATAAAATTAGAAATAAACATTTTTTTCATAAAAATTTGTAAAAAAAGATTCATAATATCGGTTATTGTTTTTCAATAAAAAGGAATTATTCTATCAAAAAGATATAACAAATAGAGCTTAAAATGATCGAATTGAAAAAATGAATTTAATAACTTGACCGACATAGCCCAGGAACATTATGCGATTTATTGCTGGCATTTTTAAAAATAAGAATCATTTTATTATAAACTGATGACTATTGTAACTCAAAATCTTTCCTTTTTTACTATGAAAAAACCTTAAAATAATCTTTCAGTATTATAATCTCCGTTGAGATTAAGTATTTTTGAGATTAGGACAGAAAGCTTGACGATTTCCAAGCTGAAACATTTGAACGCGTCTTCCCAAATCAGCGGATTTGGAAGTCGAGAGTTCCAGTGTTCAAATCCTAGTAAACCAGTTATTTTTACACGGATTTGAATACTAGATCGTGGATACCGGTGTTCTTTGGTGGTTGGGTTTCAATTAACCATACATCTCAGGAATGGTCGAACTGAGAATGTACAAGACTACACTTCATTTACACTCATACATATCATCCTCTGAAAAATTATCTTAACGGTAGTTACCGGAGGCTAAACAGGAAAAAGAAACAAGAAAGAAGCTGAAAAATTTGATAAATGTCACTATGAGTATTTATGTGTTTTCCATTTAAAAATGATTTTTATTTCAAGAAAAGATGAAATCACATTGCACCTCAAAGGATTGTCACTTGTCAAAACATTTGCAGTTTTTCTGGTGTACTTCAAATAATGTGAGGATCTAGCATCTCCTTAGTAAGCAAGCTATACCTTTAACAGTTGTGTTTATCAAAATGGAAAGATTTAGGGAAAATTCATCATTTCTTCAAATATGTATCCTGTATTATTAAATATTTTTTTCTAATGTATATATCGACAACAGTTTTCAACTCTTTGGTAATGATAGCCGAGTATTAAATCTTGTTTCATCATGAACAGTTTATCCATACATTTTACTTTGTTTATCATGCTTTTGGTTTTGCATTTAAAAAACCATTTAAAAAGTCATCGATCATGTCTTGCAAGCTGTAGGATTGATGATCAGTTGACATATTTAATAAATTCTACTGAATAATATTGTCTAATGCAAGTTATAATTAAATGACTATTGGATGTAATTTTAAGACATTTTAATCGCAAGTTTACATTCCTTAGTGTCAGCTTTTGTTAATGTATGTAAACCGTTCTTATTTTAAAAATGATTCTTGTGTGTGTTATGAATATATTTTTTTCCCCCGTATTTATTTGTTTATGCATTTATATAGGTAAAACTTTATTAGCAAGAGCTGTTGCACATCATACTGAGTGTACATTTATCAGAGTTTCTGGTTCTGAATTGGTACAAAAATTTATTGGAGAGGGTTCACGTATGGTCAGAGAATTATTCGTAATGGCAAGGTAAGCTATTATATAATGTTATTCTTATTATAAGGCATGTTGTTAAACTAAGGTCTCCTGAGATAAAAAACAAAACTTAAATATGAAGAAACGTACTTATAAGAACTACATTTGTTTATTACTTTTCTATATAGCCGCCTTTAATTTCAATATATTTTCTGATTTGTTGTATACAGCCTGGCATTATGATGCAACATTTTTTTCATTATTATTTGTACTTGTTAATCTCAACAGACCGTTCAGAATACTCAGCACCATTTATGCTCATTTGGCCAACTTAAAAATAATTAACCGCTTATAACCTGTTGTAGTCAACAAACCCAACCAGCATAATATTTACTTGTTTTGCTTTATTTTGTGAAGTGGCTTTCTCTTTCAGAAAGTAATGTTTGATCACATAAAATTCTTTGTTGTTTATTTTTCACAAATCGCATTATTTAATCAAATTAAATGACTGCTAAGTTACGAATGTATCTTACTGAAACTTTATGTATACTCATAACAGAGATGAAGAAAACTATGAATGACCTTACTGCTGACTATGAAAAGCACCATCTGGTGACTCTGCACGAACTTATACCCGTTGTGTATAAAATGAAAAGTTGTGTTAAAAGAAAATCGTTCAATTTGATGAAGTGTCAAATATTTATATTGCTCTTAATGAATATTTTACCCGTTTTTCTATCTTTGAGCAGTTTTATGTAGAGTAGGCATTTCTAATGATAAAACAATCATATTTATAGTAATGCAGAAATAACATTTATGGTGCTGTGCTATTAAATGATCATATATTTTACTTAGAATGTTAACCTTCAATTCTCTATTTTCTTCTTCTTTTTCATGGTGTTTTATGCCCATCTTGGTTTGATTTTTTTTTTTCTTTTCAGTACAATGCTTCAACAATCCCTTATCATTATTTACTTCCATTATATACAGTCTCTTTGGAAATAAAATTATTATTTAAGTATTAAAGTGTTGTGCAGAATTGCTTTGTAATGAAAGGAAACATGTTACTTAGATAAATATGCCTTGTGTATGTAAATGAGAAGGTATAAAAGGATTAATTAAAACCTATTTGAACGTGACCACATGTCTAATGATTGCATTCCCTCAACGCCATAGTTGTTAATTTAAAAATTTATTAATTCTTTTTTTTTTGTTATTTATCAAATAGAGAACATGCACCATCTATTATCTTTATGGATGAAATAGATTCGATCGGTTCATCGAGAATTGAGTCTGCTAGCGGAAGCGATTCTGAAGTTCAGCGTACTATGTTGGAATTGTTGAATCAGTTGGATGGTTTCGAAGCGACTAAGAATATTAAGGTATAAAAATAATGTTATTTTTAATTTTATTAGTTAAAAGAGTGTTGATGTGATTTGTAATTTACGAAGCTTTCAGTTATCTGTGACAAGAGTGGTGGTGTCTCATTCTTTTATCCTGAAGGTCCTGGGTTTGAATTCTGATCAGGCATGACATTTTTCACGTGCTACAAAACTTTCATTCCACATTTCCATGCATAAGTTTTTGAGATATGATAAATTTTTTCTTAACCCCCAAAAAATTATAATTTATTTAATTATCCTGGACTCGTGATTTATTATCGTTGTATATAATATTCTTTGTATCTTTGATAATATTTATAAAAAACAAAATTTAAAATCTAAACGTAGAAACCTACAAATAAATCACACAGCGTTAATAATATCTATATAAAATACTCTTACACTAATAGTATTATTGAAAATTTAATTAATGTCTATAATGATGAAAAATATAAAACCCAAAATTTTATATATATGTTTATATGTAACAGTACAGAGAAATAAAATGAATCTTAAGATAATTATTTCAAAAAAATAATTATGTGTATGAGGTCTGTTCAGAGAATAACCGAACATTTTTAATGCCACATGCCAACAGAGATATTTATTGAGATACGGTTGGCAGCACTGTGTTCTCCATAACCTTATGCTCTGTAACCACATGTTCTTAGATTGTTGATATCTTGTTTAGTTTTTTGTTATTGTTATTTGAGTGCATCATGTTGAAGTGCTAGTAGCAATTTTTATAATGTGCGATTTTCAGGAACAACATAAAATTTTGCGTGAACTGGAGAAAACTTTTACAGAAATGATTCAACTTTTGAAATAAGCTTATGAGATTCTTTGTCATATGCGATGTTATGGATGGTTTTTAATGGTTTAAAAGTGGTCGTCAATCGATTGACTATGACTCTTGACCAGGAAGGCTCTCTACTTCAACTGATGACACACGTTCAGAAAATCAGTTCGACTGTCAAGAGAACTTGCAGAAGAGATTCGCATCTCAATCGTATCATGCCGTGACATTTTAACTGAAAAATTGAGCCTGCATCTAGTCGCAGCAAAGTTTGTTCCTTGTTTGTTGACCGAACAGCAGAAAGAACATCGAGTGGATGTTTGTCGCCAACTTCTTGAACAAGACGATGACAATGAAACATTCATGCAAAGGATCGATCATAATGGGAAACGATAGCTGGGTTTAAGACTACAACATTGAGAGACAAAGTTCAGTCATCAAAAAATCCCGCATTACAAAAATCACTAACACTTGCACTCAAATAACAATAACACAAAAACTAAACGAGATATCAACAATCCGAGAACATGTGGTTACAGAATATGTGGTACAGAGTAGTTAGAGTTCTTTAGGACTGTCTTGGTGTTTTTTATAAGATTAGTTGTGGAATATTGGAGGTTTAGAATTTACAACTCAATTAGGTCTAAAAATAACAGGAAATAATTTGATGTTGAATTATATTTTTTGTAATTTTTTCAGGTTATAATGGCTACAAATCGTATCGACATATTAGATCCAGCTTTGTTGCGACCAGGTCGTATTGATCGTAAAATAGAATTTCCTCCACCAAATGAAGAAGCTCGTCTTGATATTTTGCGTATCCACTCTCGCAAAATGAATTTAACACGTGGTATCAATTTACGTAAAATTGCTGAACTAATGCCTGGCGCATCTGGTGCTGAAGTTAAGGTATGTTTCGTTTTTGTTTTTTTTCAGGATTTATTAAAACAGGCAATTGTTAGAACATATTTTCAAAATATCAATTGTTTATCCATAATGTAAAAGTTACTTTCACTGTGTTTTTTTTTTAAATTTTATTCAGTGAAGTAACTTTCATTTCCCACTACTGCTGGTGGAGTGCTAATAGTGCATGTTATGGAGTTGGGATCCCATTTTGTAGCAGATTTAAAATACGTTAACTGAAATGGCTTGCCATTTCAGTTAACGTATTTTAAAAATGGTGTGTTATAGTTACAAAACTTGAGAAGTTTTGTCAGACTTCAAAAAGTGTATTGTCATGATGCTAAAGAAAGCAGGAGAAGATAAATGTGAAGAATAGGAGGACAATTAGCTTGACTACTCGTGCATCAAAAATGTTAACTAGAATTGTAGTTATGGAAAAGAGAAATGTTTGAAGTGGAGAAGTGTTTCTAACACTTCTCCATTCTCCTGTCAATTCTTCAGTAAGAATTGTAGTTAACACTTTTGATGCATGAGTAGTTAAGCTAAGAAGACCAATTTGGTTTCAGAAAAAGTATAGGGACAAGGGAAGTAACTTTAGCATTCAGATTAATAGTAGAAGGAAGATTAAAGAATAAAAAACCGATATAGATGGCATTTATTGACTTAGAAAAGGCATTTGATAACATAGACTGGAATAAAATGTTAAGCATTTTAAAAAATGTAGGGTTCAAGTATAGAGATACAAGAACAATCACTAACATTTACAGGAACCAAACTGCAACAGTAATTATCAAAGAGCATAAGAAAGAAGCAATAATAAAAAAGGGAGTCAGACAAGAATGTTCCTTACCACCGTTAATTTTAAATATTTACATAAAACTAGCAGTTAATGGTGTTAAAGAACAGTTTAGATCTGGAGTAACAGTGAAAGGTGAAAAGATAAAAATTCTACGATTTGCTGATGATATAGTAATGCTAGCCGAGAGTTGTTTATGCCAGAACAAAACAAAAGTAGTGAAATGTAGTAGAAATAAAGTAGATGGACTGCTGAATATAAAAATAGGATGAGTAAAGACTATGGAAGTAAAACAGTTTTGTTATTTGTGAAGTAGAATTACTAAAGATGGATGAAGCAGGAGTGATATAAAATGCTGAATAGTACAGGTGAAATAAGCTTTCAGTCAGAAATATAATTTGTTTACATAAAAAATTAATTTAAATATCAAGAAAGCATTTTTTTGAAATGTGGTGCTATAGAGAACGTTAAAAATCAGATGGGTGGATAAAGTGACAAATGAAGAGCTTTTGCGGCAAATCAATGAAGAAGGTGCATTTGGAAAAATATAGCTAAAAGAAGAGACAGACTTATAAGGCCACATCTTAAGGCATCCTGAAATAGTCACTTTGATATTGGAGGGACAGGTAGATGGGAAAAATTGTGCAGGCAGGCAACATTTGGAATATGTGTCAGGGATGTAGGATGTAGGGGGTATACCAAAATGAAATGACTGGCACTAGTTAAGGAATGAAACAAACAAGGTTGAATCAAACCAGTCAAATGGCTTAAGACAAAAAAAAAATTTTAATGTTGATTCTGTTATCAACGTAGTGATTATTACATGTCACGGAACTCAATAAGAAGATAATTCAATTATGGGTGTCCAATTTTAGAGCTATCTGTTCAGCTTTGAAGAAGAAACCTCCAGGTAGGCCATGAAGTGTTCAAACACCCAAAAATATTGAAGCAGTTATTCAATCTCCAGCTCTTAAACACGTTGCTTCGTTAACAAATTTCTGATCATACTATAAGTAGAATTTACAATTTCATGTCTACAAACAGATGATCATGCAGCATTTAAATGAATACGGCTGGATTAACCGTAATGCTTCTTGCCAGATATTCTGGAAAATGTTCCAGTGAACTCAATTGTGCTGTTGTCACCTATTTTCATTTATTGGGTTGTGTTAAACAATTCTTTCGATTCTGTGCTGTGAGTTGTCTAACTTCATTTTACATTTGTATAATTCATAACACAAGACCTCACGATAAATTAGCTCGATTTAAACTCTGCGAGATTGAAACCTCTTCAAAACAGAATTCTTACTCGGTCCCGTCAGATTCAGTTTTTTTTGGGGGGGGGAGGTTTTACTATGTGTATTTTACATATACAGAAAAAATATATATAAATACAAAATATATGTATATTTTTTTATTTTACGTATTCATCAAAATTTATGTAGATTTTTTTCATTCATTCAAGTTACTAAACATATTAACATAAAAATCCTAAACATACATTCAACACATTTATACCTAATTCTATATGATCCTAAACATAATCGATTAAGTAATCCTATATATGTAGGTAATATATAAAATTGGATTTTTCTGTATTTATTTTTGTGATACTCTTCTCCCACAAAAAAAATATATGTATTACTCTAATTGAACTTTGTTTAATTTTGTATATTTTTGTTATTAATAGGGTGTATGTACTGAAGCTGGTATGTATGCGTTACGAGAACGTAGAGTGCATGTAACTCAAGAAGATTTTGAAATGGCAGTAGCTAAAGTAATGCAGAAGGATTCAGAAAAAAATATGTCAATAAAAAAACTTTGGAAATAATTTTTTATTATTGTTATTTTTGTTTTATTATTAAATTTTTTAATGTATAATTTAAATAATAAATAGATTAAACTGGATAATTTGTGTATTAAATCAGTGTGTATGTATATATATGTATGTGTATTGTGTGTATGTATATATACACACAAACACTTTCATACAAATATACAGATGATTTATTTGATTTAAATTACGTAAGAAGGTTATACATTATTATTATTTGAGTAATGTAATTGTTATAAAAATTGTAATCGATTACTTTAATATTACATTAAGAATAAAATGTTTATGTGAATGATTTTGATAAGTTTTCTACCAGTTCTCTTTATGGAGGTAGAGTAAAGATCCTGGTTCCCAAGATAGGCATTTAATAACCTGACTGATAGCTAAAGTTCAGGGTGAACATAAATTATTCAGCGCATGTTAGGTGGTTAATAAAAATAATCAGAGCAGTGTGTATTGCGCATTGATTTTATCAAACATTAGTATAGGTACTAGAGTTAATAAATGAGTTACCTTGAATGAACACGCCGGCATGATAACAACAGGGGGATCATCAGTTGAGCATTGTCTACCGTTCAGGAGAAAAGTAATGTGCGTACTATGGTATCATGAAAACAGATGTTTTGAATTCGTTTTAGTTTAGGATACAGCTGGGATCCTCCTTAAAAAGGTAAAATGTTACTGGTACACAAAAAGGTGCTGGCAGACCTCCCGTCTCCAAGGGAGTTGTAGATCGATTAAGAGAAGCTTGGGTAAATCAACTCTTAGTGTGAATTTAGAACCGGGAATAGCATGACCGCTGTCAATCTGAAGGTTCTATATAATCACCTAAAACTTCAAGCATACAAAATTCAGTCAGTGCATGCAATTGAAGATTATGATAACCCGTGCCGTTATAATTGTGCCATGAACATTTTTGATAAAGTGAACGAAGCTATTTCATTTTTTAAAAAGCAATCTTCTCTGACAAAGCTACATTTCATGTTTTTGGTCATGTTAACTGTCATAATTGTCACATTTGGGATAACGAGAATCATATTTGACAAACACAACAGGATATCTTGAAAATTAACAGTTGGTGTGTTGACTGTTTATAAAGTGATTGGGCCATTCTGCTTCACCGAGCCGATGGTTATTAGCGCTATTTTTCCAGACATGTTACAGGAGTATGCAGCACCACAAATTGAACATTGACAACCCAATGTTTATTTTCAAGATGGTGCGCGAACCACCACACTGGAGTTTACATGTTTGGAACTACTGACATGAACAATTTTCTTAATGTTGGATTGGTTATGATGAACCAATTTCCTGCCTGCCTCAATCTCCTGACATTATGTCACTCGATTTCTTTCTATGTGGGTTTGTCAAAAACTGTTGTAACCAATGAAGACTGTCAACATCAATGAACTAAAAAGAAGAATCGAAGGTGTAATTGTAGAATAACTCTAGATATTCTTTGTAATGTGTGGTGTGAAATTAAATATAGTCTGGACATTTTACCCACCAGAAAAGGTGCTCATGTGGAAGTTACTTGAAGTTAAGTAAGTGTTGTAAACAAAACTGTTTAATGCCCTATTCAGCAATAAAACCTGCATGTAAGCAAAGCTGCTTTGTTCTTTTTTATTAACACCTAAAACACATGAATAATTTATGATCATTCCGAATAATAATCGAATATTAACAAAAGACCCACCCATTTTGAAATGAACCCTTCTTAACTATACTTTCCACCATAATTATTACATATTCATATCATGAGCTAGTAGGAGTTACAATGGGAGGGGGTTGTTGGGGATGGGTTTTTTTTAATCATTCATCAAGTTTTTTGTGTATACTTTTTTACTAAGTAATTTTTTTGGTATTTTAGGTACTTACAATAATGAATTTATTGATGGTTTCTCATTTGCAAATAGTACTGTGATTCAGTCTATCCAATTGTTCTTATTCATGGCAGGCAGAGGTCTAGAACCCAAGTTCAACAATTTTCTCAGTTACCGATTTTAGAGTTTCCTTACTGAAGATTCTTTTCTTGTGCAATAGACCATGGCGGCTCAATTATGATTTGTCATGGTGAGCAGAGGTTGAAACTCTGATCAATTCTTTTGTCATGCTTTTTATATGTTTCCTTACAATTCTGTATGGATCTTCCTGATTTATGTATGCGGAATGTGTCCCATGTTTCATTTAAATTTAAATTATTTAATTAAACTATTTATCATTTTTTTAAAGTGCATGCAGTACCAGAGTATTATCATTAATTCAGAGTGCATACAACACCAGGATATGTACTCACTTATGTGTTATACAATTTTAATGTGTTTCAATGTTATACATTGTGTTTCAATGTGTTATACATTATATAGGTGTGATACAACACTAGAGATTGGCTTATTCAATCATTCAATAAATCAGTTGAGAATTTTTACTTACTAAGAAAACACACATGAGCTTTATGACCAGTATACATTATATAATTACATATAATGAATTATTCTGTTATATGTGAAATGAATTATGTGTGCAGTTTTAAGCCAAGCATTATTATTTTTATATCATTGCTATACATAAACAAGAATAAGACCAAACTCTATCAGTATCAGAAAATATCTACTACTAAGAGATAGGAAGTGTCAACAATAAGAACTGCTTTGTCATGGTGAGGGTTAATTCCAAGAATATGTATTAAATTAATTTCAAGTCCATCTAAAAAAATTTTTAATTCAAAAGTTGTTTAAAAAAATTTCCATATTTGTGGCATGCAGAAATAAGAAATCAAGTGAAAAATCACATCTTAACAGTATAAAACTATTGTATGAATAGATTTTTGGTTTTGTAAAATTAAATACTAATTTTTTATAACATCATATTGTTCGATTAGCATGCTACCTGCACTTTCAAAGGTTTTCAAGAAATTTGTACACAAGATTAAAAAAACCTTTTTAGAACAAAGCAAACTAATATCTGACTACCAGTTTGGCTTTCAAACAGATCATAGTAACATTGAAGATTCATAGGGTTTTTTCTAATATTCAGATAGCTTTAGACAAAAAAAAGTCTGTTCTACCGGTTTTCTTGTTATCTGCCAAGCTTTTAGATTAAGTGTGGCACACTGGCCTTTTTAAAATCAATCAGTATCTACGTTATCAGTATTTTAACATTTTCAGTTCTTTTTTAAGTAATAAATATTTCAAGGTTAAATTCCAGATTGAATTGTCTATTGAATCCACTATTTTCTACAGGCATTCCTCAAGGAACTGTATGCTGTATTCTACATACACTTCCAATATGTCAGTTTCTCCCAACATTAAAATAGCAGCTTTTACTAATGTACTTTGCTTATACTGTGATTCTCATGTAAGTGATGTTCACAAGACACCATCTCATAGCTTCAAGAAAATTTAAACAACATTGAAGCATGCTGAAAGTTGTGGCAAATAAAGTCTAATTAAAATAAAAGTATGCATGTCAGTTTCATGCTCTGAACAAATGCCCATTTGTTATATTCTATGATATTCCAACTACTGCAATCAAATTCTACAAAATACTTTGGTATTCACCTTGACAAAAGGCCCACCTTTGGAAAAACGAGAATAACTGAATACTAAATTTTGTCACTTATACTGGCTGGATTGTAGACTGAAACTCAAAATTATCTCTGCACAAGTTAATTATTTACAAAGCCATCCCTAATCCAATCTGAAATTATGGCAGTCGGTAACTGGGATTATTAACAAAGTCTAACGTAATTATATTACATTTTCAATCCAAAGTTTTTCACAGCTCGCAGATTTACCTTTTTTTGTGGTGGAGGAACCCCATTTACAGGCGCCTAAGCAGTGTTGGGCTTGCTTTCCGCAGGATGTTATTAATGTCAAAGCCATATCATCACATGTATAAACATCAAAGCCTTATCATCACGCATATCACTAAAGACTATCAAACACAGTTCCATCCAAGCACAAACACTCCCACAGGAACATGAGATCTCCTCAAACACACATACACTCAGGCACCTGGTTGGAGTGTTCATGGTATCAACGTGCCAAGGCGACCGTGACCCCCTAACGCTTGCAGGAGCCTCCCAGGCACTCAGCTGCAGACCTGTCTAGCTTGGCACCTCCGACGTCGTCTTCTCTGCTGGAACTCCTCTCATGGATGCAGCTTGTCTGTCACCTTCCTAGCACATCGATCCACCACAGTCCACTCTTCCTCTCTGCTCATTAATATTTGTTGAATGTCTTCCACCTGGAACATATTTCCATAGCCCAGGGAATCTAATAACTCCTTTCGCTTTTCCCTGAAACACGGACATCTTAAGTAGATGTGCAAGGGACTGCCTACTAACCACACTCCAGACAGAGGTCAGTTTAGTTTAGACCGAAAGGAACAAGACTCGCCTTGTTCCTGTGGCGCTAGACACGAACAACGTAATCAAATGGAATTTCCGAGTTAGTGAATGAGGAGCATCACTGTTTGTAAGGGGGCTGAGAAATAGTATGGTGGTCAGCCTGCTGGAGTGGTGGGTGTCCATCTGCCCCAGTTAGGTTTGGTTAGACTACGTTCCAGAGGTAAACAGAAAAAGAGAGAGGTAGTCTAGTGGTTCCTAACGGGCTGGTATAGTCCAGTTACTTTTGTACGGATTTGAATACTAGATCGTGAATACCAGTGTTCTTTGGTAGTTGGGTTTCAATTAACTACACATCTCAGGAAAAATCAACCTTTGATTGTACAAGACTACATTTACATTCACACATATCCTCTAAACTAATGACACGGATGTACATGTTATGTGGGTACCTGCGGGCCGGGCTCCTCTGCTGTGTTGCTTGCTGGCCACTTTCACACAGTTCCGGTCTTCACAAGTTATTTGGGGGGGGGGGGGGATTTAGACAGTGAGTGACAGTAAAAAAAAAAGACAACTAATTTCTTGTGAAGTGTGTTTTTCTAGAAAAAAATCATAAATTTGGTTTGGATCGTCGTTAACAGAAGTATGAATTTTTAAATTAATATCGTCTCCAACTGTCAACATCAGACAAAAATGTATAAAATAATTAAAAATGATTACTGGTTGTTTAATTTATACTATACTATTTTATTTGTACTTTACTGTTTATTGCATTTAATAACGTAAATTTTATTTGAATTTTTATGTATAACTACTACGTTTTTGGGTTGTGTTAATGCTTAACAAAAATTATTATTATTAGTATTATACTAAGTTATTTTTACTCATAGCTATTGTAAAAAAGTGTCTTAAGTCATTTTCATATATTATTTGTTAAAATTGTGGCAGTTTTTTTTGTTTTTACAAAAAGTTGAAAATAATTTATTAAACGTAAAACTTTAATATTGAATTATTATAATGTCAGGAGGAAAATGAATGCTGTAGTGATGAATGTGAAATCCGATTCTAAACATAAGAAATCGAGTTAAGTAACAAAATAAAAAATATTTTTTTAAATAGCAAAAAGATTTTTTTTATTATTTTACTTGAATTATACATATTAAAAATTTCTTTGCCCCTAATCATGTCACACTGTAATAAGCACACTCTGAAAAAAAGGCAAAAAAATGTTCAGCATCACACTGAACCTCAAAATTCTTCAATCTCAGTCAATCAGTCAATCTCTTTTCACACCGTAGGTAAATCCTCCCATCAGAGTTTTTTTTCCCATTAGAAAATAACAAATCAATCAATCCATCATTATACTTACGCACATTAACCAAAAATGATGTTGTAGTACTTATGCAAATCAACATACCATTTACAACATGTAATGCAATATTCGTTAAACACCTTGCCAAAATTAATTAATTAGTCATATCTAAAATTTAAAAAAGTAGTAAGTACAATAAAATCAAAATTAATTATCTTGTTAAAATTAATTATCTGAGCTAAAATTAACATGGACCTTCATATAATAAACCAAGGTTTATGAAGCTCCATGCTTCCCAGTAAAGTGTCATAGGGTATAATAATATGTATATATATTTATATTTACATAAATTATATTATATAAAAAATTGTCACCCACATTCTCTTTAATTATCCTATATTAAAGAGCAATGTTTTTTTTCTTGGCAATCGTGTTTTTAAAATTTTTGTATTTATCTCTTGTTTGATCTCACTCTTCTCCACACATTAACCAACTCCTCACTTCCTCTGCTTACTTCTAATTCTCTATGATTCTCTGATTCTCAGATAGTAAAATCAACACCTAAAATATAATCCTGATTTATGTGAGTGTAAGTAAATAACTCTTTTAACCGTTCAAGATAGGACTCGATCAGAACTTTTTCCTATTATAAGATAAATATATTTACATTAACCTTACAAGAGGCACAAATTGATTTTATATCGATTACTTTCTATAAAGCAGTACCACTGTTTATTTCAACAAACTTTGCTCTTTCTGAATTCACTAATAACTATATTTCTTTCAAAAGTATGAATGAATCTTACACAACACTTTCTCTTTGAGGGTATACATTTTTACCTCCTTACATTCATAATATAACAGAAAATAAAAATCCAATTAACAAAGTTTCCAATCTAATATCAGCTGTGATGCAAATATTGTGTCCAATTTTACTGGTTTTAGAGTAAATATTTTCCAACTAGAGACATAAAAATAACAATAATAATTTAAGATTATCCAATGTTATCGATATCCTGATTTTCCAATACACCCTCAAACATTATGCCATTTATTTTTGGTGACTGAGCACATCCATTTTTACAAACAATAAACTAAAAAAATAATCCAAATGATAAACATAAAAAACTATATTTTTTACATTATCATTCATTAATAACAGCTATGAAACTGTGGAAATAAAACTGGCCAGCTTATACACCCCAACCAATCAATTACCAAACAAATAAAAGAACTCCACTCTGTTCAGCCATCAATATTCCTTAACTAATACTCTACCTAACCAATCTCTATATGAATTAAAAATAATCTACACTGTAAGCCCACCTTTATTCTCTTGCTTAATGAAGCAATAATTGCATTTTTTTAAGCAGCTTGTTCTTTAAACTGTTCAGTTTCCACTTGTAATTCAGCAGCACGCCGATCACGACTTCAAAGTGATCTCTTCATCTCTTGCAGCTAAACAAAATATATTTAAAGTAGTTATTATTAAACTAGATAATTTTAAAATTTACTTACAATTAATAATAAAATCAATATTATATTTTTGTACTAAGAAAGTCTTGCTTTCTTCTTTTTACTGACAAAAAACTACTTTATATCTTCAAAAGAGATGTTAAACAAAAGATATCTTAATAATGTCACAGGAAGGAACATTATGAAGTACAATACAATTTTCTTCAGTCAAAATAAGTTTTAAACAGGTAACACAATTTTTTTTAAACTAAGTAATGTAACATTTTCAACATATTTTAATCGTTTAAATAAATTTGCTGTAAAATAATCCCTCACTGTTTGCAGTTTTACTTATTGGCAGTTGCCTCATCCAATTTTTTTGGGTGAATTTTACTAGTATAACTGCAAATAAATTAACATTTAGTACGGCAGTTAACAAATGCTTTGTTATTAGTGTACTATCTTTTACCATTTGAAAACAATATTCTCACCCGTATTTGGGAAGAGGTTGTCAGCATTACAGGAAAATATATTAAATAATAAACATAATATTTATTTAATAATAGTACAAGATAATAAATTTACACAAAGCCTACATGATATGTATATTTTTGTGAAAATGTTTATTTTAACCGAACCTAATTATGATGATAAAGAAAATACAAGCATTGCCAGCAACTGCTTTGTCACTATCAACAAACTTGGTGTCAATGCTGACATTTGCAAATCGCAGCAGTTGGTATGCGGACTACTTATGTCATTTTCATTTTCTCCAGCTCAGTATGTATATTAATAGAACCAACTGGCAAGTTGCAGTTGTGTATTGAGCAGATACATTCAGTTTGTGTGTGGTTTTAGTAAGATTTGAGACACACATCATGGGGTTTTTTTTTTTAATAAGTCTGGTCTTTTCTTTTCATTTTATCAATGAAAAGATGACAAAAAATATTAAGACTCTAATTAGGGAGGTTGACTTTCTTCATAAACTAAAAACTAGTGAAAGCATAGCTTCAGTAGCAAAACTATGTAACATTAATGAATCAATTGTTCACTACATAAAGAAAAAGTAAGGACAAGTTTAACGGTAGGTTTTCTCAATTGGCTACGATTGTTTTTGTATGTCATGACACAAACATTGAAAAAACCAAAACAGCTTTGAATTTATGGATCAAAGATTCAAACATAAACAGAATCTCTCAGTTCACTTCTTATTTGAGAAAAAGCAAAACGTTTGTTAAATCTGAGAATGAGAGTAGGACTAGTGCAATTATGTTTTCTGCTAGTAAAGACTAGTTTACAAACTAGCCTTTACTAGTTTAGTAAAGGTTTGATGACTGGTTTGATGCAGCTCTCCAAGATTCCCTATCTAGTGCAAGTCGTTTCATTTCAGTATACCCTCTACATCCTACATCCCTAACAATTTGTTTTACATATTCCAAACGTGGCCTGCCGACACAATTTTTTCCTTCTACCTGTCCTTCCAATATTAAAGCGACTATTCCAGGATGCCTTAGTATGTGGCCTATAAGTCTGTCTCTTCTTTTAACTATATTTTTCCAAACGCTTCTTTCTTCATCTATTTGCCGCAATACCTCTTCATTTGTCATTTTATCCACCAGTCTGATTTTTAACATTCTCCTATAGCACCGCATTTCAAAAGCTTCTAATCTTTTCTTCTTAGATACTTCGATCGTCCAAGTTTCACTTCCATATAAAGCAACGCTCCAAACATACACTTTCAAAAATCTTTTCCTGACATTAAAATTAATTTTTGATGTAAACAAATTATATTTCTTACTGAAGGCTCGTTTCGCTTGTGCTATTCGGCATTTTATATCGCTCCTGCTTCGTCTATCTTTAGTAATTCTACTTCCCAAATAATAAAATTCTTCTGCCTCCATAATCTTTTCTCTCCTATTTTCACATTCAGTGGTCCATCTTTGTTATTTCTACTACATTTCATTACTTTTGTTTTGTTCTTGTTTATTTTCACGCGATAGTTCTTGCGTAGGAATTCATCTATGCCGTTCATTGTTTCTTCTAAATCCTTTTTACTCTCGGCTAGAATTACTATATCATCAGCAAATCGTAGCATCTTTATCTTTTCACTTTGTACTGTTACTCCGAATCTAAATTCTTCTTTAACATCATTAACCGCTAGTTCTATGTAAAGATTAAAAAGTAACGGGGATAGGGAACATCCTTGTCGGACTCCCTTTCTTATGTTCTTCAATTATTAATGTTGCTGTTTGGTTCCTGTAAATGTTAGCAATTGTTCTTCTATCTCTGTATTTGAATCCTAATTTTTTTAAAATGCTGAACATTTTATTCCAGTCTACGTTATCGAATGCCTTTTCTAGGTTTATAAATGCCAAGTATGTTGGTTTGTTTTTCTTTAATCACTTTCTACTATTAATCTGAGTGCTATAATTGCTTCCCTTGTCCCTATAATTTTCCTGAAACCAAATTGGTCTTCTCCTAACACTTCTTCCACTCTCCTTTCAATACTTTTGCACAGGATTCTAGTTTAGATTTTTGATGCTAGTAAAGCTAATTGTTCTGTATTCTTCACATTTATCTGCTACTGCTTTCTTTGGTATCATGACTACAACACTCTTTTTGAAGTCTGATGGAACTTACCGTTTTTCATAAATATTACACACCAGTTTGTATAATCTATCAATCACTTCCTCACCGGCACTGCGCAGTAATTCTACAGGTATTCCGTCTATCCCAGGAGTCTTTCTGCCATTTAAAACCTTTAATGCTCTCTTAAATTCAGATCTCAGTATTGTATCACCCTTGTAACCTTTGTAACTACTACAAATTGTATTAAAATCAAAGTAAAAAAAAAAAAAAAAACCTCTGATAAATAATATCTATTTCTGATTGGTTAGTGTTTGAAAAAAGTAGGATTTTCATTGGTTGTACACCTGTATCTTAATGAAAATTTGTTTCACAATGGATTTTCAGTATGATAACGGATTCTAACCGCGTAATACAACGGTAGAAAAAATAATTTAAAATTCAACTATTGTGAACTTTAACCACCTCTGCAGATATGTCTATATGTATGCGTACGCACGCATTATAGCTACTAAGGTGTGTTTAAAATTGAATATAAAATTTATAAGTTCTAACTTTGTGATTGGAAGAGTCTGTTCAGTAATGTTAATTGCGTTGGGATCCACACCAAATACTTCTAGGAACTTTGAATAAGGAAGTTCTGTAGATTGAGTTGTATACCTTTTTGAATCTACGAAGACAATTACTTAGTTTTATGGCTTGTAATTTTTCCCTTATTGTTTAAAGGTTCAAGATTTGCTCTGCACATGATCTTACTTTTCTGAATCCTTCTTCATATTCTCCCAGTTGTTAAGTCTATATTAATTCAATTATATTTTGAAGTGCATTTCAAAGGATTTTATTTGTCACAGGTAAGAAGGAAATTCATTTGTTGTTGTTTACTTACGTTTCATCTTCTTATTTGTGTAGTTTATGTATTAATGCATTTTTCCAGTCTTGTGAGATTTTGTTCAGTTTTCTATCTCTCTTCTAGCAAGTTCTTCAGTTTTCTCTTGTTTTTTTTCATGATTCTTCCTGTAATTCTGCTGCAATTAAGTTATCATCTGCTTCCTTATAATTTAATTTCTGGGTGATTTTGTCTATTTTCATTTAATTATGTATTTTGGGTTTTTCAGTTCATGTTGCTAGATTTTGGAATTGAAATATTACCTCAGGTTCTTGGTAGTTTAGTAATTTTTCAAAGTACTTGCTGGAAATTTGCAGTTGTCTTTGTTGTTATGGCCTAATTTTCTATTTTTGCCCTAAAGCAAAGGCTGGGTGATTGATATTTGGTAAGTGTGGTAAATTTTAATTTACTTATTTATTTAATTGAAATAGACAGGCATGAAACCCATGAATACAATATCATATTAAAAAAAAAAACATAAGTACTTAACAAAATTATCATTCATAAGTTAGAATAGCTCTTGATAAGGTATTAACTGTACTGTAAGTGTACTTTACACAGTAAAGGTAGTCTAGTAATAGATGATATATGAGATTTGATTGAACCAAGAAAATATTGAAAATTATGCCTAAGCAGTCTAGTCATTATTATATGTAAGTCAAAACTGAAATAATTTAGGATAGTCAAAATAACTACTAAAAATTTTATTAGCAAATATTAATCTGTCCTTGTCAGAGGTGATTCAATTCTTGGTATTTTTAACAAATTAAAAATATTAATAAAGTTAATGATCGGTAAAGTGCATAGAATCACAGATTTTATAGGCTGCATATCTAAGAAAAATTCTCTGTAGTATTTCTAGTAATTTTAATTGCAAGTCGGCAAAAGGTCACTAGACAACAGAGCCATAATTTAGTACTACAGTATATAAAATGCATAACCAAAAAAATTCTCCCGAGTTAATATTTCTAAAATTTGTAGAGAATCTCTTAATTAAATTTACAATTTTTAGTGTCTTACAGTATAATCTTCGTATTGACTGAAGGATAACTTCGTATCAAAACCTACACCTAAGTCTTTAATAGAAGATAGCTTTTGTATTATTCAGTTACACAGTTATATCAACATTTGCAAACCTTCTAAATTGAGTATGAAATCAATTTTTTTTAAGTTGGAAGAAGTAATATATAAGTTAATTTTTATACAAAGTTCAAGTCAACGAAGTAATTGAATATCAGCTAGATTTATAATAATAGGCTTAAACAATTTCATATCTGCAAAAAATAAAAAAATAAAAATATGAGTAGTGTGTAATGAAACTGATGTCATTTATAAATACTATGAAAATTGTAGAACCTAAATGTATGCCTTGTCTTAGGAAAAGAAGAGCATATCAAGAATGATTGAAGAGCTTAGTTAAAAACTGTATAAAAAAGGCAGAGCATTTCTTCACTAAAGAGGATGAATATATTCTGGGCCTGTCAAAGAATTATTAGATCAAATGGCCCCTTTCAACATCATTCTCAGTTAATGTTTAACTGCAGCAGTTAAATGTAATTTTAGTTGAGGAAAAATCATTGCTAGTATTCACTCCCAAATTTTTTTTAGCAAAAACGTTGTACAATACCAGTGCCCTTATTAGCATACTCATTTCAAAAAGCATACAAGGTAGATAGATCTATTGTTGTCATTATTATTAGCAAATTTAAAAAAATCTTTGGAATCATCAGATAAAGATTCCTAAACTTTAAAATATAAATTTTCTATGTTTGAAAGTTTCTTAATAATTTTAATTAAGATTTAGCCCAAAACTAGTATTATTTAAGCATACAGTGTTTCTTACGAGACAACCTATCTTTAGTTTCAATGATTATTTTTTTGGGGGGAAAACACATCATTGTAATCATGGAAACAATTTGAATAAGTTGACGATATTTTGAAAATAGAGTATTTAATATTAAGCTTTTAATTGAGTTTGGAAA
The DNA here is from genome assembly GCF_047948215.1 of Lycorma delicatula. Taxonomy (NCBI): domain Eukaryota; kingdom Metazoa; phylum Arthropoda; class Insecta; order Hemiptera; family Fulgoridae; genus Lycorma; species Lycorma delicatula. Next base: position 12,468,508 of record NC_134467.1, on the reverse strand, counting down.
GGTTTGAAAAGATCATTCAAAAAGTACAGTCGCAGCTAGTAGTTGAGCATGTATCCTGTTTGTTGCTATTATGACCAGCGACATGCAGGCATGGTTAATATTGTCTTTCACACAGTTTTATCAGATACTTTATACTTTGTTAATATTATGAAGTATAATTTTTGCATTATTATTGTACTGTTGGTGTTGTTATTTTCATTTATTTTTGCAACTGTTCGCAATATTTCTATCAAAGACTCATCTGTATAAAAAGAACAACAGATTACATAAAGGTATTAAAAAATCATATCAGTTAACATTATACATTTATTTTAACTATGAAACTTAAAAAGTGTAAAAGCAGTTGCAAGCAACAATTTTTTCTGGAACCACTACTGGATTTCAGCTTTCCTCCAGTTGTTGGTAGTAACTTTATTTACCGCAAACTGGTGATAAGTTGCGTTTCCATTCTTATTACACTTCCTTCTTGTAAATAATTAAAAAATTAATTTGTAAACCAATTTTTAAAACTGTCCCTATTCATTTCTGAATGATAATCTGAAGAACAGGCTTTCAGTTTACTGCTGTAAACCTTACGTTGTTTAAGAATCCTGTTTTAGCTGAACCTGCATGACATACTATTAGACTGCCTTTCTGATGAGCATTTTAGTTTTAATGTGTAATTTTCTTTGAATCTTTCCATATGCATTTATGAAAATGATTTTCATTAAGCCATGTCTTATCTATGTAAAATATATGATCATCAAATATATTTGATCATCACATGAAACTTTTAATTTGTGAAATATATTTAAAATTCAATTCTTTTTAATGCAATATCTGGTTTTTCCATCAAGAAATGTTGACCATCTTCAGTTTTTTTTTTTTAATAACAAAAACCAATTTTTTTCACAATACGATGAACGGTCGTAGACGATAGATTTACATCCAGTTTTCCCGTACTTCCTCTTTGAAGTTCTTAATGGTAGGGATTTCATTCTGAACGGTAGGGGTAGTACTGATATAAGATTGTGCACAATGCATGACTGTTGAAATATTCCAGTAACAGATTTGCATTCCGTGTCCTATTTTCCTTGGCATTGCAAACTGAATGCAACTGTCATTACAATAGCACTCCTACATATCCTTTGTAGTGACCTTCATCTAATGTTCATGTTTCGGTGATGGGTTCATGAACTTTATCAAAGTAAATTGCACTACGGAATTCAAAGTCTTATAGCTTTTGAAAAAATGTTTATTTATTGCAGATTGCATTTCTCAAACCACTCTTAATTGTACAGCCTTGTTGACCAGTAAACAAAGGTGTCTCCATCTCATTCATATTACACTTAAGATAGTTACAGAGAAATTACAAAAAAATCTTTAACTTATTACCCAATAAAAAAATGCTTAACTTACTATTCTAAACTGTCTTTGACATAGGGCGATACTGTTAAATAAACTTGCTAAGAAACCAGCACGAACTGAACATATCAAAATAAAATATTCGTATGATTTATTAGATATCATAGCTAAGGGCTTAATGAACCCATCAGACTGAAGACTGGCATTGCAATTGATTTTTACTAATATACAATGACATAATATTAATATACTGTAATCAATATTGAGACTGTACTGCCTACTGAGAATGCTTCTTCAGCCCTTCACATATTTCCAATTTCCACAATTTTAAATCTATTATTATGATCCTCACCATAAAACAGGAATGTTTATTAATTCAACTCAACAAATAAAAATTCTACAAAATTAATGCCTGATATTAATGGAAATTTATTTTTTTTACACCTAATGTTAACCGAAATGTGATGTTTTTACCTGAAAACAACCTGTATGCTTAAATAGTAGTAGTTTTGGGCTAAATCTTAATTACAATTATTGAGAAACAATTGTTTAATCTAATTTTAAAAATAGAAGCTTTTTATGTATTGGTTTGGACTTTATAGCAATTTAAAGTTCATGTTTTCAAAAAAAAACTGCAAGAAATTCACCTTTCACGCCCCTAATTTTCAAACGAATGACTAACTAAAATCGGCTGAATCCAGTTAGTGCAAAAATAATTGGAGTTTCTGATACCTTCATTTTTATTGTGTGATTTTTTTTTAAAACTAAGATGCAATAGTTTAAACACAAGCGCCATCTTTCATAGTGACCACTGTAATACATAGCTGCAACTCTTCAGCAAGGATTTTTATATCATGATCAATATAAAATTCCGGTGAGGCACGACATGTTTCATACGCTATAAAATTCCATTTCCATATTCAACACACAAGCTTTAAGCTTATGTGACAACAAAAAATAAATAGATATTTAGGGTCAAACTATCATTCATTAAATGTTGAATCTTACAGAATTTATATTTTTATAATCTGGTATGTATTCATTAGATATAAGATTAGAATTTAAAATCTTAGGTAACATTATCTTTAAAGGTGACAAATTATATTTGTCACAGAAATTTCACCATAAAAACAATATTAACACTAATGTTTGTAAGATTATAAAAACCGAATTGGTAGAATTACTGCAACAGTTGAAAAAATTATTTGATTGTAAAAGATTACAATATGTAGAAAAAATCTGTAAGGTGAGTGCATTTTTAACGTTTGAATTTGGATGATTAAATTTGGCCTAACAAACATTTTCTAGGTTTTCTCATACAAAGCCTGGGCCATTAAAGTCACCAAATAATAATAATAATAATTTGACTGTGGCTACATAGTTAATGTGCATGTGTGTGTGGAGGGGGGAGTGAATTAGAGGTATAGTTTATTTTAATTTTATGAATTATACAAAAAATCATAAACATTTACTTTGTAGCATTCATTTTTTGTTCTGTGTTGCAGCAAGTAGATTTAGTACAACTGAAACAGGAACAGGTTGATACGATTAATGGTGATATTCCAAAAGATCCTTTAGCAATTGAAGAGACAAACTCAGTTAAATCAAAAACTGTAGAGTTGAAAATGAAGTGGTAAGGGTGTTAGATTTTGCATACATTGGAACACCAAATCTAGATGAACCTTTGCAAGGCCAGATCTGGATAACTGGAAAAGATAATTTAAAAAATGTAATAAATATATATATATATATTACATGTAAAATTAAAAATAAATTTTTAACATATGTACAATGTAAGAAAAAATTAATATGGTACAGTAATGTGGTGCAAAAAATGCAATGTGTACAAATTTGCTTTTGTAATTACTTTAGGAAAGTCCTATATATATATATAGTATACTAGGAGATTTATAATGTAAAAGTCTTGAGAGGAACAGATACTGGATCGGACCATTACTTAATTAAAGTTAAAATAAAATTCACCCCGCATAAAAAGAAAAAATCCCAACCTAAAAACAAAAGAGCTTATGATCCACATAAATTAATAAACAATGCCATCTTTGAAGAAACAACAAAAAAAATCAAATTAACTAATAATTTAAAAGAACTGACATCCCAACTGAAAGAAATAGATGAAGAACTAGCCCCTATAAACCCAAGAAAAAAACACCAATGGTGGAATGAAGAATGTGACAAAGCAGTCAAAGACCGACACCGGGCTTGGTGTTAGTTGAACAAATTGCAGTTATTTAAGAGACTAATATATATATATATATATATATATATATATAGGTCATAACCTTCATAATATAATAACCTTTGATAACATCTGGATCCATTGCCTTCTTTCTTTCCATACTACTTCTACACAATCCAATTTGTGTTTAGTTGTCAAACCTAAAACATCTCGTTTATCTTGCCGCTTCAACAACATTTTTTCCACCTTATCACACTCTGCATGAATTTCATTTTTGTTTAATTTCTTTTGCAATTTATGTTTTGGAATACTATGCCTGTATTTTCTTACATTACCTGTAAGTCCGTATTTCATTCGCTCAAAGCCAAAGCAAGTTCAGAGGCAATAATAATTATCAGAATAAAAACAGTAACCTTTCTCTGACAGGTTATATTTATTAAATATTAGTTTGTTTTCACAGTTTATAAGGGTTTTTCTTTATCTTATTTTTAAAGGAATCTGAGAAAGTTTTACCGCAGCTTAATCTTAACATGAAAACCGATAAACTTGAAATAAATTATTTACACACTGTGAAGACAGAAGAAGAGGTAGAATTTTATCCAGATCATGTAAGTATTTATTATTATTGGATATTGTAACAAATATGATTGATTTTGTCTCCTGTTAATTTTATTACTGTATTTCTTTGTTAATTAATGTATTTTTTTCATTTCTGTGAGTTCTGTTTTAAAAAGATTGTTTTTAATTTTATTTATTTCTATTTAATTAATACGGACGTATTAAGTTGTGTGTAAATGATAAATTGTTAATGCGTGAGGGCAAAAGTGTTGTTTTTAAACTTCAGTGATGTCTAAAATGTGTGTATTTTAATTTGTTGATAGAGTTCTCATTTTAATAAGCTCTGGGTAATCGGTTGTTAATTGAAATCATTTGTCATATTTGAATATTTATTAGGTTAGTAATTAAACCTTACCCGGTACAGATTAAACAGTCATGACATATAATTTTATTAATGAAATAAAAATAAAATAAAATTTAATTCTGTATTTACATTAGGAAAATTAACATATTTTCATATTATTACAAAAGATATTTGAAGTTATTACCCTGCAGACATGTTGCAGAAATGCTAAAGTAATCATACTGACAGTCATCTGATGCAAAATGTTATCAATGACTTCACTTTTTTTGTGAACGTTCACCTTCAGTTATTGTTAGTGCAATTTTAAAAATACGGTAGTGTAGAGGGTTTTATATTTGTACAGCATTATAACGTTATAAAAAATGTATGTTCAAAAATGTTCATTTAAAGGTTTTTTTAATTTCTGTATAAAAAACCTCTCTAACTTGGTTGCCTAAATAGGGATTAAGCACATGTTAGGTCTCGTATAAAATACCAAGCTGTCTAACCAGAATCTAGACCCTTCAGGGCTCAGATAAACCCAGGTGAATCTTAGCCTACCCCATGGCTGCAGATGTCGCTTCGCTAGCCATTCCCAATTTACCTGGACTGGCACCCTGGACACCGCAAAGTTTGCTTAGGTTGCCATCCACTCAGAGGGCTCTACCTTCTAGTCCTTCGCATTGTATGTTATCCTCATGGTTGTGAGAATAATACTGATAAATAATAATTATATTATTCTGGCTTTACAGAAACCTGAAAAAGAAACTAAATTACAAAATAAAGAATAATAAAAACTGTGGTAACTAAAGTACTCATACCTTTGACGACAAAAAATTCATAACATTTCTTTGCAATGGTAGCAGAAATATAGTAATGAAGTAAAAGGATTAATCTATATTTTCCTTAATGAATATCTTTAATCCACAACTTCACCCACCCTGGGAGCTACGGACTCGGTTGAAGGATTAAAACCTTCTCTGGGATAACACGAGTTTATCCTGCAAATTCGAAAATAATTGGTCATTTGGTTCTTGCATGATGTGTTAACAAACAAACAGACTATATAAATATATATATATACACATTTCCAAATAATTATGATCTGGAGAATGTACCTGATTCATGCAAAAGTTAGCTTTTAACCTACTAAAAAATACCCTGTTCGAATTTTGAAAATTGGACAATTGTTTGCAGAGATGTTACAAGAGCACCATATTGCACCTCCCAAAACAATGCCCTAGGGGCATCCTGATTGTTACCCGTTGATGTTAATGATTGGTCTAGTTTCCCATGAGGTGCACGTATATCTCACCACTCTAGCCTCATACGCAGTCTCCACAGGAAGCCTTATGTTAAACAGAAATCTTTTAAATTATTTAATATTACTCGTATTTGTAATATTATTCAATTGACTGATACAAATCATCAGCTCAAACAGTGATACAGACTCACAGTTCATTTATTCAATTCATTAAAGTTTATGCTTCAACTGGCAAATCTCCACTACTACATACATACATTTTTTCATGTTGCTGGATTTTGGAATCGAAATCTTTCCTCGAGTTCAAGGTAGTTTAATAATCTTTTGAAGTACTTCTATAATTTTTCAATTTTCTTTGGCGTTAAGGCCTAATTTTTTTCATTTTTATCCTCAAGCAAAGGGGTGGGTAATTTGTATTTTGAATCATTGGATAAAGATTTCTCAACGAAACAGTATAATTAAAAAATAAATCTTTGTGACTAACAATATTACATATACTTTGTTCTTAAATAATTCTTAATTATAAGTAGATCTATATTGTTTTTGAATCTTTGGAAGTTTTTATTATTAATAATTGTGATAATAAGTTATCAGCTGTGATAACCACTTTGAAAATTAAGTTTTTTTATAAATATTTTTGGTACATGATAATCAACAATATTGTTAATACATAACTGCAATTCCTTAAAAAAATTTGTTTATCTGTGGTTAATATCTAATCCCTTTCAGGCATGGCATTTCTTTTATGCTATAAAATTCAGTTTCCATGTTCCATGTACAAATTTCAAGGTTACTAATATAAAAGAATAAGTATTATTTACAATCAAACTCTCATTTAGTGAATGTTACAAAATTAATATTTTTATAACTGGTAAGATTTTATGAGGTATAAAATTAGAATTCAAAATCTTAGATAACGTTATCTCCAAGGTAAATGATATTTATCATGATAAAAAAATTTCAGCATAAGCAATATTAACATTAATGCGAGTAAGATTAGAAAAAACAAAATCATGAGAATTTACCTCAAGAGTTTTAACAATTATTTGATTGTAAAAGATTACAATTTTTAAAGAATATGTAAGGTGAGTAGCAGTATTTTTTGATAACACGTAGCAAAACCTGGCATCTTAAAGTCACCTAATAATAATAGTAATAATGTAACTGTGGCTGCACTATTTATGTAAGTGTTAAGCGATTTATTTTTATTTCATAAATTATACAAACTCATAAACATATTTAAAAACTCATAAAACAAAAAAAAAATGCTGATACAAATTATCTTTAACACTTTCCGTAAACAAGAAAATAAAGCATTCTTTTATGTCATTACAATAATGACATATAAAAGAATAAGAAGTATAGGCACTGTATAAACACACACTTAAATAACTATTTGACCATTAAACATAGAAAAATGACATTTTTAAATAAATAAAAGCGTGGCGCAGTTTTTATAACAATCTTTTCGAATAAGTATTTATAGACATTTGCTGTATTTTAAAATATATTTTTTATTTAATGAGGTTGTTTAGTATATGTATATACTTTATTTATCTGTAATAAAATTACTCGAGTTTTAATTCTTTGACGGTTCAAATTTGCACCGAGATGACCTTTAAGGGTTAATAAGATTAAAAATAAAAATTAAATTTAGAAATCTTGCACAAAGTTATTACATTTTGACAGTAATCTGAAAAACGATTAATTGTTATCGTTATTATAATCGTAATCGTAATTATGAATTCGTTAATAAAAATTCATAATTAATAAAAAATGAAATGTTTAACGTGAATGAAATTTCATTGATTTTTATATGATAGTTCATGAGAAATAAAAATTTTTAGCAACATGCATGAATAGTGTAGGGTTAGTGCGTGGGATGGGTGGGGGGGTTAGGTCATATCCACATTCTAACACCATAGTATTGTATTGTCATCGAAGTTACATACGTGTACCAAATTTCATTGATTTTCATACGATAGATCAAAAGATATAGCAGTTGCAAGATTTGATTATAACTAAAACGAGTTAAATAAAAGCTTATAAAAAGAGGAAAATAATTCGCAACCCCAGATAACAATAGACATTTTTAAAGAAATTTGATACATGAAAGTAGCACTAATTTTTTTACCTGTATGTTGGTAATAAATTAAAAGATAGTAAAGATTTTGGGGTCAATATTGATAACAGGCACAGCTTGTTTGGTTTTAATATTTGAAAACATTACTAAAATGTAAGACACACGATGTGAAGTTAAAATTAATATAAAATCAAAATGAGGCTTTTAGATTCATTCAAAATCAGCGTAAAATGTTCAAGAAAAACAAATGTAACTTGTGATTTATACAAGTCTCACTTGAGAACTTTACACAACTTTTTTACACCAAATGTTCTTGACTGCCATCGTTCTGAGGTTAAAATGTACATACTCATCATATATTATAAACTACAGTAATATACAAATCTGTGTTTGAGGCAAACAAGATAGAAATTCCCCGCCTTAAGTTGTAACATACAAAAATGAGAAAAATGTAACGTTACATTATAGACATAAGAAAAATTTTGTCATACTAGTTTTAAATTATACACATATGAAAGAATGCTATTACTTTTTTCCTTAATCAATTTTCTTAAAAGGTCATAACAATTCTCTAATAAAGATATTGTTAAGATGTCTTTCCAAAATATAAATCTGATCAAAAGATTTTTGATAAATGTTACAAATATTAATTTTTTTCTTTAAGTGGAAATTAATGTGTTTTAAAATCACAACTGCAATTCACATACATAATACATAGGGAAAATTTACATACATAATTTTTCCTTTTGGGATGTAAATTAATACTCAACTTTAAATTAGAAAAATGGTTAAACATCTTCTGACAGAAGTTATAAATTAATTTTTCTCTTTTGTATGAATATTAAGATGTCTCACTAAATTGTATTTAGTATTAAAAGACTTCTGACAAAAGTTACAAATATAATTTTTTTTCTTTAGTATGAATATTTAAATGTGTTTTTAAAGTAGAATTATCATAAAAAGACTACTGACAAAAGTTACAAATATATTTTTTCTTTTGTATGATTATTAATATGTTTATTTAAACGGCTTTTGTCATTAAATGACTTTTGACAAAAGTTACAAATATAATTTTTCTCTTTTGTATGAATATTAAGATGTCTCACTAAAGAAGATCCACTATGAAGTGATTTTTGACAGAAGTTACAAACATAATCCTTAATATGAATATTTAAATGTGATTTTAAAGTAGAACTATCATAACAAGACTTCGGACAAAAGATACAAATATAATTTTTCTCTTTTGTATGAATATTAAGATGTCTCACTAAATGAGATTTACTATTAAATGACTTTTGACAGAAGTTACAAACATAATTTTCCTCTGTTGTATTAATATTAAGATGTCTCTTTTAAGACATTTTCAAAATGAAATGATTTTTGACAAAAGTTACGATTATTTTTTTTCTGTTTAGTATGAATGTTAATGTGTCTCTTTAAATAACAGTTACATCTGAATCTTTCATTGCAATATTCACAAACCAACTTCTTTCCTTTCTGCTCGAGCAACTTGTTTTCACTACTTATATTCTCAATTAAATTTTTTATCGTTACATCACCATAAGCATAATTACATTCACTGGTGTTTTCACTTATAATTCCATCATTTAACGAATTATTTATGCACTTACAAGTAATAAAATTCTTGGTACTTCCTTTGATAGTTCCTTTATCCATAGCAACCTGCAAATTAAGTTATTTTTTGTTATAATTATGAATTAATAAAAAATTATTGCAATTACAATAACATTAATAAGTGTTATCTTCCAAAAAGCCACTAAATACGTATAAAAAATTGAATAATTTAAACATATATTCATAATTAACATGGTATTGAATATTAATTAATCATAGAGTTAACTTTAGTATAATAAGGAATTTTACTTATTTTATAGTATGTTTATACTCTTGACTGAAACTTTATTATCAAATGCATGTTTTAAGAAAACCAACTAGTTAGCAAATTAATAACAGGTCAATATATTTATTACTTCTACATTCATATTGATCAGATCAACAAACCCACACATTTTATATACACGATGTCTGGGGTGAAGGTATCTAAAACTATGGCCCTATTTAGGAAACCAGTCCTTGAAATCTCTTACAACATAAGCTCAAACGACACGATATATCCCCAAGATTTGTTCAGTATACTCTCAGATTCAGCAGAATACACAAATGCAGACAAGCTGACTCCAATGCAACTATCTAGATACATGCTTTGGTTAGTAGTTTCAATTAGTTATGCATGTTCAACGGCTTGTACAAACTGAATTAAATATCAATTCTCCTACATCCAAGACATCATATTCCCAACATATGACTTCAAGAGAGACTGGAAGCTTGGTTTCACAAACTGGAAATCAAAAGGTTTTTTTAGTTACAAGAGACTGTGAATCAAGTAAGCGATGCATTCACTGCCAGTCTAGGTAAGTCTATTAGGTGGCCTAGTTATAACAAAGAAAAATTTGAGATTTGAACGTAAAAAAAAAAATTGTTAAAGGTGTTGCTCTAACAATGCCGCAGTTGCTCCTAAACACATGGCAAGAGTTACATTATCGTCTAGGCGTCTGATGAGCTAAAAAAGGTGCATACATTAAAGCTGACTAACCTACATTAAAATGTTGAGTTTAATAAAAAAAAAAAGAAGAAAGTTGTAAAAATTATTACCTGGTTTTCTTAATACAAGTTGTACTTTAGGATACTTTTAGTCTGGACACCCTGTAGATTATAGGGTATGTATTGTATATATAAGTAAATAAATATGTATATATATATATATATATATATATATATAACTAAGAAAACATTATTTATAATATATAATTACAATAATATAATCCTGTATTATAAGTATATAAGATTATAAAATAAAAACATCTCTTACAAATTAGCACTTTTGTGGTACACACCTCACACATTTCTACACACCTCGAATCCTTTAAGGGAACACATCAAATATTTGCTGAAAAATTTCTGAATGACAGAATTCAAGCAAAAAGCATCATACACAATTCAAAAAGGCATACAACAAAGTTGATTTCAAATTGAAAAATGAAATAGATGACCTTCCATTATAATGACTCCAGAGGCCATTGCTGATATTCAAAGAAGGATCTGCCTGTCCAAAAAATTTATATATTAAATAGCACAATAAAGCGATGTAAATTACACATTTTGCCTTTAGATTCTTGCCGATTTAAATCTGAAACCGTACTATGTAACAACATATGAGAACTAGCCGTAACACCTTAATTAATGCAGATTGACTTCTCAAAAACATTGTCGATATCAGATACACCCGATCTACACTTTTTTGTCAGATGAGGGGCATGGTTTCATTTTCAAGACTAGCGAATGAATTTCCTGCTGTTTCTGGTGAACATATATGGGAGGAAACAATTTTTGTTACTGTATTGTCAGTACAAAAGTATTCTGTACAATTTTCAAGAATTCTTTACTCGATTAAGATTGTGGATAAAAACCGTTGTTTAAACATTATACTGAGTTGTTTAACGTGCAACAGACTGTTTCTTTGTCTTGATGGAAGAAGTCAATGTGTTGCACATTAAACAACTTATTAGTATACATTCATACAACTTTTGCGTCAGCAGAGGACAATAGCCCTGTTCACCAGATCTGAAGGATTAGTTGTAAATATTTTTTAATTTTACCTAATATAAATACAGAATTAAAATTTATTTTATTTTCATTTCATTAATAAAATTTTATTTCACAACTATGTTTCATCTGTATCACGTCCATCCTGACTGTAGGAATAGACACCCTCCATGTGATGATTCTGGTCGCAATGTCATCCTCTCCATATTATCCCTATAAAAACCTATCAATGAGTCTTAAACAAGACTGACCGATTGAGCTGACAATAAAATAAACTACACCTAATAGGAAAGGTTGAGTTCAACACACACCAGCATGAATAAAATAAAACAAAAACATAAAACTGAACGTAGCAAAAAGTAAATAGGGAACAAGAGCAAGAACATAAAACATGAACACTAATACCATAACAGAACAACAAATGGAAAACCCAAGGGGGAACCTACTCTACACACCTTCAGCAATCCTTTCTTTTACAAGAGATCCCATATTTTCTTCAATGATGATCCATTCAGCCTGGTTTTTCCAATTTTCATGGAAGTCTAACGTCGACCTAATAACATCAAGCAAACAAATCACTTTTGTATGCTTCATATCATACTGAAACATTAATAGAAAACATAAACGTAATTGTCCAGCGCACCACATTGTAGACATAACACGGAATCAACCAGGCCAAAGCAAGCCAATCTGCCCCTAAACATGCCATACCCTGGAAGAAATTGCATCACAAATTTTTTGATCATACCCAAAAGGCGCCCTGCAAACCAGCAACATCAGGAAACAGATCATGCCCATCAACTGTTTCACCCCATCTTCCTGCCATAAAGGATAGCCCTGTTGCTCTATAGTCCAAACTTTTTCTGAAGTCAACTCTCCTGACTTCTCAGAAACATATCACTGTTGCTCCTCTGACACAAGATTCACTCCAGCAATCACCAAGATTGACTCATGTCATCATATGGTAGCCTCCTGTCAATGTTAACAGCAAGACGTATTGGGTCTCAATCAATAACATATCCCAATAACTTTTAAATTTCATCTTTTTCACCCAGACAGGCGCTGCATATAGCATTATTACCTCATACACACCCTTATACAGCATACTCATGGTCTTAAAATTAAGAACCCCATCAGGATTGATCACATGTCGAATACCACAGAAACCACAGAAGGTACTACAAGCTTTCTTTGCGACATATTGTAAGTGCTCCTTGAATCAAAAATTCCCATGAAGAAACACCTTGAGGCACTTTTGAACCTGAATATATTTGATTCGCTGGCCTGACATCAAAATATACGCTTGCTGCCAAATGGACTTTTAAGGAGTATCATCGTGGTCTTTTCCAAGCTGAACATCATCTTATGTTGATGACCCAACGGTTCAAGCATCCTGCATGCCCAAGTGGATCTGAATGCAACCTCGCTTTGTGAGGACTGTTTGACCAGCAGCAGCCTGCCATCAGCATAAGCCACCACAACACCTGCTGGACAACCTATGCCTCAGAAGAGAATCAAACTCTACCACCCACAACAGAGGGTCCAACAAACTGCCCTGGAGACAACCCTTAGACAGTGTCTTACTAATTTCATGGCTGTTTCCACAAAGCACCACATCTTGATGAAATGAATGTCATCTGAAATAACTTTGCAGAACTTGCAACTCATTTTCAGTACATCCTTGAGGATTTTCAGTAACATCACAAGGTCAATCTCTCATTCACACGAAGATACAGAACCTTCTCAAAAACTTTACCGTGAGCTGACAGCAACGTCAAGGGCCTGTAAGAGGCACAAACAGTAGCTTCCTTGTCACCGCATTTAAATAATAATTTAACTAATCCTTTCTTCCTCGAACAAACTGGGAAATACCCAGCAAACAAATATCTCCTGAAAACCCATGTGACAGTTCTGACACAAACTCCAACACAGCAAACAAGAAGCTCCACTGTTATACCATCAAAGGAAGGGGCCATAACCTTTCCAAAACTACAAATAACCTGACACACTTCAGCCTCGGTAATTTCCGAAGATAAAGCATCCCCATATACATGAGCGACCTCACGACACACCAGTAAATATACGCAGACTCACCGTCTGCATTATCATCAGGCATTAAAACAAAGCTGTTTTTGTAACATTTCACTTTTGTCTAATATAATTCCATGCCAAGTTGAGAGAGTGGACAGAAGAACATCCTTTCTACGTTTGTGTCCCAAAACTCTATATACTACTCCTCATGGGTCTTTATTACCTTTCTTTTCTTTCTTTTTCCTGTTTAGCCTCCGGTAACTACCGTTTAGATATACTTCAGAGGATGAATGAGGATGATATGTATGAGTGTAAATGAAGTGTAGTCTTGTACATTCTCTGTTCGACCAATCCTGAGATGTGTGGTTAATTGAAACCCAACCACCAAAGAACACCGGTATCCACTATCTAGCATTCAAATCCATGTAAAAATAACTGGCTTTACTAGGACTTGAACGCTGGAACTCTCGGCTTCCAAATCAGCTGATTTGGGAAGACGCGTTCACCACTAGACCAACCCGGTGGGTTAGGGTCTTTATTACCCGGTGCTGCACAAAAGAACGCCATGAATCTCTTTTGGTATTACATACTTTGTAAAAGTAATAATTCCTGCGCTCTCTATAATTAGCAACAAGTATGGCCCACCATCCAGGATCACATTCTCATTGAGATGCTTGAGATGCCCTTCGTAAACAACAGACAGACTGTTTCAAATTAGTATATTCCTTATTCGACCAAACACTTGCCTCTATCGACTGGAACTACAGGGTATAGAGCACTAAGCAGTGTCAATAAAGGACGCCGATAATTTTTCTGCTAGGTTATCCAATTCCAAATCATTGACACTCCAAAACTTAAGAGTCTAACCGAGAGAGAATCCACAAATTTCTTCGCCTCTTTCTCTTACAATCCACTCTCACGTCAGACTTACCAATCTTTGAAGAATCAGTAATCACTTTGAAAGTGTTTTCATCATCTGCAACTACCACAAGACCCTTCTTTGTTCGTCTTATTGGTTGAATCTTCAGGTTCGACTTCTTACTGCGAAGGACTACCTGAAACTCATCCTTCAGGTCTTTACTAGTTTTGCTAGATGTCACTTCATTCATATTGACAAAAACCACTTCTGGCTGTCATCAGGACAGATTAGCTTCACGTCTCCTTTACCGCCACCTCTCTTGCTACAACAGCCTTAGCAGCCAACATCTCTTATCCCTCAGCCAGCGCTGCTACAACTGACTTAAAATCCCTCACCTTAGGAAGAATCCTATCCTGCACACTTTTGGAGGCACTCCTTTGAGTTTCCAATAACTGAACAATTAAATAATAATTCTCCTCAAAGGCTCGCACTAAGGTGGCAAAGGTAAAATCTCAGATTAAAGTTTAATAGACTTACCAACAGTCATTATGTTTGCCAAACAAAGTGGGTGCACAATCATAAACACACAATACAAATGAAAACTATCAACACAAAACATAAACAAACAAACATTGCCAACGTGACAACAGCTGTTCAAATTAAACAAATATATGAAATTTCAACAAATTTAAAATTAACAGACCACAAATTATTAAACATAACAAAAACCAATAACAATAAATACAAACTGAATAACAGAAAGTCCCTGTGCCAGTAGAGTAGTTCAAAGAGAATAAACTCACCCACTCCAACAGATAGCCTAGATAACCTATCTAGGCTACCTATGTAACCAAAAATTTGAAATAAAATACCCAAATATAGAAACCAAAAACAAATACCAAATCCCTACAAACTACCTAGTATAATAATTTCTGAATATTTTCGGAAACAACACAATTAGTAACCAAATAGGCGCAACCCACACAAACCAGACTGTTTCCGCTGGCATTGCGTGTTTAACTCTGTATCGGGTCCGTTTTAAATTGCTTACCTGATAAAATATTTAAATTTTACAACAGGAACAATTAACAACAAATCACACAGAGCTTATTGAAATGTGAACTATATCAACAGATTGTAGTAATACATACATTTAAATTATCACCAAATTTTCAAACAAAAATTTTGCACAATTAATGCACAAAAAAACATTGTTTCTTCCACTTCAAAAATGGAAGAAAATGTAAAAAAACTATCGGATTATTTTATAAGACTGCAGCCTCAATAACCAATGACAATAAAAACCATGAACATTGACAAAAAATTTCCCATGAGAACATCAATGTAAAAAAATTAATCTGGTATAATTTTATAACAGAAAAAAAATCACAAGGGAATTAGTACTGATATGTTGCAACAACTTGATAGAGATTCTAACTTTTGGGATATTTCATTTGATTTACCCTTTTTGGGGTATTTTGATTGATAAGTATTTTTTAATCAAGAATTAAAAAATACTTGGCAAAGCGAGTCCAAATTTAAAGCCATGCTCAATGTATTTTGATATTAAGGGTATATAATTTTTAGAAAAAATGGTTCTAGAAAACACAACAGGGAACAAGCATTATTAAATGGAAGTTTTGACAAAGTTGAGAGAAAGAGTTGGAAAAAACGACAGCTATGGAAAAATAATTTCATTCTTCACTATAATGCTCACAGCACTCTGTGAAGCAGTTTTTTAACAATAGACATATTATAATACTGGAACATCTATTTGCTAGATTTGGCATTACGTGACTTTTTTCTTTTAGACATTTTAAATCAGTCGATGCAGAAAATGGAAAATGTGTTAAAACAGCCAACAGAAATTGATCTCTTTCATATCTTAGACCAATAGAAAACAAGATCTCTGGATTTCTATGCATTTTTAAATCAAAACTAAATTGAAGGGGTCAAGCATTAAATTGTAATACATACAAATATTTTATTATTTATATGTAGTAATCTATTCATAAATAAGTTATTATATAGATACGCCCCTTATGCGAGTTACATGAATTACCATAGTACTGGTAATGGACACATAAGAGAAAGAAGGACGAATGAAGTTAGATACTGAATTTTTTAAAAGTTTTTAAGAAACTATAATTTATTTCCACATGAATTCCATACGTGCTGAACAGCTTCCCAAAAGGAAACAATTACTAATGAGGCTGGTAAAAACTTTTTTACCAGGCATTTAAATCACAAATACCTGCTTGAACTATAATTTCCTAGGATATTTGTTTTTGGAGGGAAAGATTTTCCTAATCCAACTCTCTTCCTACCTTCTCTTTCTTACACAAACACACACACACACACACACACACATGCATGTGTGCAAACACAATCAGTTATTAGTTATAAGGTATTTAAGGCATAAATTATAATGTGTAAACATCTTACTACTAAGATGTTTAAATGCTACCTCATAATATTTAAATATCATATATATCAACATGTTGCTGCAATTTTTTTTTCTCAAGATACCAAGTAAAAAATCAATATCTGTATAGCCCTAATATTTTCTATAAAGTTTTATTTTTATAATTACAAAAATACAACTATCATTAGAAGAACAATTTTGGGAGGAATCTAATATGACAATGAACAAACTAGGAAAAATTTAAATAACATTAACTTCAAAATATGTTACATACAACACAAAAATAATATAAATAATAATTCAAAAATTTAAAATTCGATAAAAATAAAAATCTAAATTGCACAAAACTCTACAAACCTATCACTGGACACAATTATTAAAATTCAAATAATGTTGCAAATATTTTAATATCAAACAAAAAATAATAATAAAAAAACGATTTATATATATTTTAATAAATAAATTTATATATTTTTAATACATTTTGTTAACATTAAATTCTTCTGCTAAGTTTGTAACATAAAAGTTAAAACACAAGACATAATTAAATGAGCCTTTATCGAATTTTATTTGATTGTTAATACGATACACAATTGCTTAGAATTAAATCGTTTGGATACGTTTAGTTTACAAAAAAAAAGTATGTGTTTGTATATGTTAGTTTTTGGTATAATAAAAAAACATGCACGAAGAATTCGGAAGTAGCCTATTATAAATTATTTGTTACATTGTATTTGTAACAAATACAATGTACAAATACAATAAATGAATTATACAATAATTCATTTATTGTATAATTATTATAAAACAAAATTAAATATTTCATAAATATTTTGAAATGACTGCCTTTTAATACAGTGCTGAATTAATTTACAATCAAGTAAATTAATCATTGTAACCTTTTTTTTATTTGAAGTAACTAAACAATTTAAACGCCAACATTATTTATTTCTTTGTTAATGTTACAAAAATATACATTATTTGTATATTTTTTATTTTAAACCACCTGTCTATAAATTCTATAATGTTTGTACACCTGCTATTTGACCGATCGTATCTGATTAAAGTTCACATACGTTAATGGCGGAGAAAAATTGGTTGCGAAATATATTATACCAAATAGTATTTGAATTTCATTAAATATAATCATTAAAATGGGTGAAAACAGTTATAATAAAGTAGAAAACCCAGTTCTGCACGTGTTAGTGGTCGGTTTTCATCATAAAAAGGGATGTCAAGTAAGTTTCGTTGAAATACTTTGTGTTTATATTGGATAGATATTTTTGCTTTTTTTTGTTTACGTATTTTGATATTAAAGAATAATTATAAATTATAAGTTTTTTATTATATTGTTTTATAGTTATATTCAGTATTGCATTAAGGATTTATTTTAAATGAGATTAGTTAGCTATGGAATTATATATGTATTCGTGTTGATTAAAACTTGCAGCTTTTAAACAATATTTGTTTATTTTATTTCATCTAATCGTATTAATGCGTCTATTATAACGTAACATTAACTTAAATGAAGTTAAGGGTGCAATTGTACTTTGTGCAGTACTGTTATTAGAATAATAATTTGTTTAATATGTTATGGAATATTCTCTTCAGTGGTTAGGTTTACTTTTATTGCCCAGCTTTTTTATAACATTATCAATATTTGATGCACAACCTTTTAAAAATAAGTAAATCTGTATTATTAATACTGCATAACATGTTTTACATTGTAATATTCTGTTGTGTAGCAGAATATTGATTAAAATATCATTTACCTTTAATTGACTCCACAGTTGATATAAACCGTGAAGACAACTTAATTTGAGTATCAAACTTTTCTATAGGTTATTCATAATATACTCTAATTAAAGTAATATAAGGTCTTATGGCCTCCAACGTCCCCAGAACTCACATCTCCTGACTGCTTTTTGTGGGGCTATATTAGTCTGAGGCCTTCAAAAACAATCCTCACATTACTGATGAACAGAAAGTCAATATTACAATCACGAATATTTCTAATGCGACTCTTAAAAAGGCTTCTGCTAATATGCTGAAAAGAGTCCGTGCATGTATAACCGCAAGGGGTGGGCATTTTGAGCATATTCTTTAACAATTATGTAAGTAATAGCTTTTTATTAAATTTCTTTTGTAACAAATACATTTTCTTATTCCACCTAAATTTCTCTTTCTTAATAAATTACATTTAAAATTGGGTAACAGGACTAAAGAGTCACTCTGTAGTTGAAATCAATGGAATTCGATAGTCATTTCAGCCAATCTTTGCCATTTCTGTCAATATCAAACACATGATTGCGCTCACTACCCAGATTAGACAAATTATATGTACAAATCAGTGAATCAACATTAAACATTTTTAGATATCTCCTCTATAATTGATTTTTTCTACCTTGAACAAATTGTTTAAATTCTAAACTATTCTCTTTATATAAACCCATGTTTGAATCCTGTTTTTAATTCTGAAATAGGTGTAAGATTGTAATATGTAATATTTGAAAAGGAAATAAACTTGTCTGAAGAAAACTTGTTTGAAAATAATATCTGAAAACCTTGTATTAGGTCCAAAGAAAACCTGCCTCAATAAATTACAATTAATATGTTTTAAATCGCTGTTTAATGCGATTATAAAGAGAAATATTTGTTTCTGAATTACAATGTCTGACATGACATAAATTACTACTGTAGAAAGGACAGTTAATTTAAAATATCCCTTTGATGGTATCATTAATCCTGTATTGTTATGAACTAGTTGATTAATATTATTTCTACCATACCCAACAAACAGATAAAATAGTTGAAATAATGTTAAATTTTACAGCATCCTTCTTCACTTATTTCATAATTACATTAAAGTTAATGAAAGTACCTCTCAGTAAAGCAACTGCTCTTTGATAATAATAATAATATTAATAACGTTAAATTAAAATGATATAATATGAATTGCGAACCCAATTCCAATGTTGAATAATGTCTGTCTCCAGTAATTCCTTTCTCTGATATTAATCATAAATTACAGTATTTTTTATTACATTGTAGAACTTTCAATATTCGTGGTCGGAGAACCAAAAATATGTTCAAATAAAAGGAACATAAAATATGTTCCTTAAAAAAATATAGGTTAAAATATGTTCATATTAAAGGTATCTTTTCTATGAACTGATTTTGCTGGTTCATGTTTCACAGTAAATAAAATACAGGTTCAGTTATGTATAAAGAATATATTTTCATAAATTATAATGATTAATATATTTTAGATTTAGTTGAATTTATATTACATTGTTGCTTACTTTTGTGTACTGATTGAAATATATACATCACTATCAAAATAGACAGTGGTGCCATCTTAGTGCAGCTTTCAAAATACTGTCATCCTCATATTCTGTCTGATGGTTGATCATATTAAATTTATATACACATAAAAATATATATACTATATATATAGTATCTTTCTAAAATGTCAAATCCCTTACTATTTGTAATCATATTATATTTTTAAATTTGTCCTAATATCAGACCAGATATTGTATGTTTGTTCTTAATCAGATGATCAGATATATTAGAGAAACCCAGTTTACCTTTTTTATAATTTCTAAAATATTCCAAAAATGTAGTCTTACATGATCTAGTGATCTTTCGTATATAAATACGGTCACAACCATTACATCCAATTTTATAAATACCACTCAAATTATATAAATCAGATATTGGGCGTTTTATTACGTGGTTATTTGTCTGGTACGCAAGTTTAAATTTATTACTATCATAAACATTTGTGATATGTTCAACTATTTAATCAGTATGTACAAAGCGTTTCATAATGTTCTTAGGAGTTATAAAAATTCAGTACAAAAAAAGTATTTCACTTACCTAAATGAAAGTTGTACGAGGTGATGCAGGGACTCAAACAGTTTTTGTTAAAATCTATAAATGTTCAATATGTGCTCCTCTGGTGACACAGCACACATCAACACGAAAGTCTAGCTCTTGCCAAACTCGTTCGAACATGTCATTTTTGCTAGAGTTGATTGCACTTATTATGCGATACTTTAGCTCAGGGATATCAGGGATACTGTTCTTCTCTGGAAACTGAAAATGGTTTAAATAATTGAAAAAACCAGACAAAATTATTGAACATGAGAATTCTCAAAGGTATTAAAATTCTTTCACAACGTGAAAATAAGACTGATTAAAAAAGGTTTAATAGTTGCACAGCTTCAAAATCACATTGTTAAAGAGAAAAAGAAATGTTGACAAGTATTTAAAGGTGTAACCCTGCAAAGAATATTTAGGCAAACAAAATTTGGCCATAAGAGACTGCAGAAAAAGAAACTATCACTGAAACTGAAAAATAGGAGTGACAGAAACACTGGAAGTTTTATAGAACTTCTGAAGCTTCTTGAAGAGTTTGACCATGACCTTTTTAATACGTAGAGCAAAATTTAGTATCAAATACATACCTTTCACCAGAAATACAAAATGAATTCATCCAGCTTTTAGCATATTCAGTCGGAGAAAAACTTGTGTATGACAACCACAAAACCAAATACTACGGAATAATGTTTGACCACGAGCAAGTGTCAAAGATCATTAGACATGTAGATATAAAGTATGAGGCAAAACTATAGTTATGAAGGAGTCTTTCTTAGTATTCATTCAAACTCATAAAAAATATACAGAAAGGATTGTATATATGACATTGCAACAAATGTTGTATAAATTACTTTTTGAAAACTGTCTGTCGATCACAGTTTTAAAACAACACATCTATAATGTCTGGCTAAAAAACAAACAGCGCAACAATTTGTTGCGCTTTATTCAAAAACTATGTCTGTTAACTGTGATAATCACACACTTAATTTACTTGGGGATTCATTATTTAAGTCTTGAGGTAAAGGTATGATATTTTTCAGTACTGTGCATTCTATGTACGTTTATTTTTTGTGGTCAGCTGCTCGATCAGAGAGACTGAAAACTGCTCTTGGTGAGTCAGTGAAGAAGCTGTTAAATTGACAACACTTGGTAGAACTAATGGAAAATATAGCAGATGATCAGAATGAAAATTCAGATACAAGAAGTGTTGCGATTCAGTTGTTATATCAGATTTTAACTTCGAGTTTCTGGTCCTTCTTCAGTTTTGTCAAGATTGACTGATTTTAGAAAAGGCTTCAGGATGACACAAAGAATTTCCATAATACTACTCAAGTTATTCAGGCTTTACAAGAGCATTTCCTTCTAAACAGTGATGCCATATGCAAGAATCCTCTTGAGAAGCAAAGGAACTGTGCAGTACTTGTGATCTCCAAGTTTAGAAACAACAAAGGAAGAAGAAAATGGCTGGAGAAACAAAAGAGGATATAAGGCTAACAATAGATAATGAAATGCTATGAATGATGAAAAGAATGCTTGACAAAAGCTTATGAGAGAAGAATTAATCAGCTTGAAAAAACTGAAATCGGTTTTGATTTTCTTTTACATACAAATGTAAAAGAAGCAAGCAAGCACGCTTTCAGTGACTTGGACGGGGCGACATTACATGTCTATTGTTAATTACACTACTCGATTTTTTTAAATTTCTGCTTTAAATTAAAATAAAAAATTGTAATTTTTGGCAAAAAAAAAAATAACTGAAGCGCGCACCCGAATGTGCTTTTATGTATATGTGCAATCATCATGTTTACGTGCGCGGTTGTAATTATATATATACATACTGAATATTACATAAAATGAAATAATTGAAGGCCTCATCATTAACCGTTTATGTACTGTTGGCTATGTTATTTAGCTAATCATGCAGGTGAATTTTAAAAGTTGGATTCATTGTACAATTGTAAGTTATCACGCTTAATAAAAAATATTTAAAAAAATCAAAATAAATATTTGTTGCAAAAAAAATTAATAATAAATATGACCACCTAACATAAAAACCGACCGTTTTGATCTGCAAAACACATCAATGTAAGTTTAAAAAAAGCGAGAAAATATTTTTAAAGTATTTCATGTAACAATAAAGGCCATTTTACCTTTTTAAAATATATAGCTAATTTATTAATCATCAAATGCAGACACAGATATAAGATTTTGTTATTAACAGAAATCTAGATTTTTTTTTAAAAACAAAAAACAGAATTTAAATAAAATATTGACACCCGAAATAATTAATAAGTAGCAATTATTAGAGGACATTTAAATAGAAATTAAATACAAAAAATTTAGTCTATAAAAGAATCGGAAACCTCTCTTTTAGTGTATACTAAAAGAGAAATGTATAACTTACTTGAAAGCAAATTATTTTTATTATGTATAAAGTAATCTATATATAAATTTTATAAGAATTTTAAAAGAACTTACCTGGTTTACATGTTGAATTCTTTTCTGAACGGTCGTTTAGATTCGTTTAAAATATTCCTAAATATAATAATGTTCGCCAAATACAAATAATCAAGTAAACAAAATTTGATACGGCTTTGATAACGACGCTACAAATCGTAAAGAAATATTATTTGGTGTATTTGACAACTTTAATCGTTAATAACAGTAATACTAATTTAACAAATTATCAGAAAGAAAAGATTAGATTATATATATATAAGTTTGGTTTATTTTTTCTACATTGCTTTATGTAATGGAACAGGTAATAATATTATAAACAATAATAATTTTTCATCAACTTAACACATTTTGACACACGCAGTTCTCTTTTGTTGACGAATTATGGCGCGAACAGATGGAAGGACAAGAGTCGGAACATTCTAGAAATTGCTATTTGGTCCCATTCACGTGCACACTCCCTCACAATCATCACTACGTACAAAGTTACCACAGCAAGTAAATTTTGTTCAGAGCCATCTTTTTATTTTACTAATGTTAATTTTTTATTTATTATTACTTCCTTATATTAATAATACAGATTACTGAATTCATTAGTTTTAATTTTCGAGTTAATAGTTTTTAATTCCTTGTACGAAGTAAAGAAAGTATATTATGATCGTGAAAAATTTTCAGATTTCAATGGAAATATCCGTTTTGACCATCCCTGAATCCATTTTTACTAGTTTTGGCGTGACGTCTGTTTATATATATATAAGTTATAAGGGCCTAAAATATATGTAAGTAAAGTTTTTTGATATCACCAACGATTGGCCCATGGGGTGGAAAAAATGGGGTTTTGAAGACAAAAAAAATATCATACCTCCCTTAATAGGTACAATTATCTAATCGGTTTAAAGTGATCGTTATTCCTCTAAACATTACCTAAAACTTTTGTCCGAAACAATTTTTGATATGACCAACCCTTACTTACGGCAAGGGATGACCAAAATATTGCCGGAATTGTAAGATGGGCTAAAATTCTCGTACGCTAAACATGTGAAACTTTTTTTCACGTGGAAATTGTTTTTGTATCGAGTAAATATGAAGTTTTTCTTAACATTAAGGTGGAAATCTTTTTTATCCCCTATTTAGCACCGGTGAAATCTACATTCGCTTTCCGGCTTGCCGAAAGGTTTTTTTTATATTATAACACTTTTAAACTACTTTCAATATAATTTATTATAAACGTATTTTTTAATTGTAATCAATAATTTAAAAAAAAATTGCTTTAAACTTTTATTTTATTTTAGAATTACATTATTTTAAATGAATTTTTTTGTGGTTTTCCGAGATAAATAAATGACGATTATAAAAAAAGTAATCAAGTATACTAAGTATAATCGGCCTCCGTGACGCGAATGGTAGCGTCTCGGCGTTTCATCCGGAGATCCCGGGTTCGAATCCCGGTCAGGCATGCCATTTTCACACACGCTACAAATCATTCATCCTATTCTCTGAAAGTAATACCTAACGGTGATCCCGGAGGTTAAAAAAAAAAAAAAGTAATAATAACCATGTTTCTTTCCAAACCGTTAACTGCCATCCTTATTTCATTATTAAAGAGAAAAAATAACTGGATATTAATATTGTCAATTGACATTAATAAATTATTTAAAATAAAATAGATTATGAATATTTGTTTTTATAATACGTGATGAAGATAAAGTTCCTTGCCGCCCTGTCTCATCAACGTTTTGTTGCTGTACACAGTTATGTAACCGTTCCTCACTCCAATCACGTACGTTCAAGGTTAACAGAGTCTTATCGCTTTTATATATCCCTTTACCCAGTGGCAGGAAATAAAGTCAAAAATATAAAATAAAACAACTTTAAGCTTTGTGTTCACTTTCACGGTCTGATGGTTTTTATTTATTTGTTTTTGAATTTTTTGTCGGGTTAAGAATTATTTTTATGTGCAAATTAAGATGAATATTTAAAAAAACCAACAAAAAAAACGTTAATTCAAAGAGCCGAACCCAGTACCTTCAGTTTTTTTTTAATCCGGTTAATCTTTTTCTTTTTTTTCTGACCCATTTCTGAGGTCCTATTTCCTATAATTACCGTTTACCCGTAATTACCGTTTAGATAATACTTCAGAGGATGATATGTACGAGTGTAAATGAAGTGTAGTCTTGTACAGTCTCAGGCCGACCATTTCTGAGGTCCTATTTTCTAGATGTAACCGGGTATCGAATCTGGAACTTTTAGTCTAGCAGGTAAAGTAGGTACCTCTCTAATAGCACGGAAGTCATGTTACATCTAAAAAAGATTAATACTGTTTTTTTTTTTAATTCCTGATTTGATATTTAAAAAATATAATAACACTTAATAACAAAATTGTATTGTACTATATACTGAACTTGATTACGTATATAAAATGATTATTACATGCAATTAAATAATAAGTAAAAATCTCGTTATAACCCCTTTGTGTACGGTTGGCTGTGTTGTAGTATATGTCCATTTATAGTTTTAAGTGAAAATTTATTCTCTTTAATATTTTATCAAATTATAAGTCGGGCGAGATCGATAGTAAATTTTAAAAACAATTTAATATTAGAGGACGTGTAACCGATGGTCTCATGTTAAAAAAAAATTGACGGTGAAAGAAACAATTTGCGAACCGAATTTTAGATGTAATAATTTTTCATTATAATTTTGAAAACAAGTGGTTGTGTCTTTCGATGTGTCTATCGATGACGGTTGATTCCGTTCGCTAGGGTGGGGGGGGGGGATGATGGAGAAGCGCGTCATGAGTGTAAACTAACGAAATTCACGGAGATGTTTTGTCTTGTAGTTAGTTATTGGCGGGAATTATCGGTAGATAGATGACTGAATATGCTGTACTGTTAATGCCTCGAGTAACCGCTGTTAACCTAACCTATCCACTTGTAACGTGATACAATTTACATCTTTTTACTGAAATATTTCTTATTAAGGTGAGTTGTATTTATTTTTTTTTAATATTATTACAATTTTTCAAACAATAATTGGCAGTTGTTTTATTCTGTGTATGTGTTATTCAAATTATTTATTAGATTAAAAATGTTAGAACCCAATTTACTCTCGTCTATTTTTACAAAATAAATTTAATTTATCTCTTAATAGCGGCTAAACAGTATCGAAAAAATAAACAAGTTATATGTTTTTAAGAGTATTTCGTGAGTGATATATTAGATGTATTTCGTGTTAAATATATTAAGTTTTAAGTCGGGTAACGAGAATGAAGCTAATCAAGAAAATAATTCGCATCTGTATCGTTATCAAAAATATACTGATTTACTGAATCTCCTAGGTTCGACACCTAAATAGCTTACCGTTTGTTCACCGATCTCAATTAATATCGTTAAATATTCAAGTAAATGAATAATACTCGGGAATAACACAAAAATTTGAAGAAACTATTTTTTGATAGGAAAGAAAGTAACAAATAATCGTTTTAATAAATTTGTAAAAATATTTTTAGAAATTTATCGGCGTAGTTTTTATTTAACATATATATTTAATAATATAAGTAAGAAAGGAAAAAACATCGGTAGTGAGTTTGTAGAAGGCAACCAATATTTTATAATATGAGTTCGACACCCGATAAAGACTCTGTATAATCGTGTATCATCTTAATAATTATGCGTACATAATATTTAAAGCAGAAATTATTCGTAAACAGTACAACGAGATATATACAACAAATAGTTCATTACAGATTTTTATATTTAACATTTCCCGTGTTTACTTTATATTTTTTAAGCTAAATTAAAAAAAATCACAACATTGTTGAAAATGTATAGTCGATCGTTCTTTTAGAGGAAAACTATTTTTAAGAAAGATATAACGACCCTCCTTAGATCGATCGGTTGATAAATTAAGCGACTGATATACCGATAATCCTAGCTTCGAATCTCGGCATCGTTTGGCATTCCTTATCGGTTACAGTTCATCTAATTCTTTACGTACAATTATAAACGACGCAAAATAAAGAAATTACAAAAAAAAACTATGTTTATTTGGCTGATCAAAGGAGCACTGAAATTAAAAAAAAATTGAAGTAACAAAATTTAACGATGTACTCGTATTTTCGAAGTAAAATTCTATACGCGTAATTTTTTATTACTACAAACGACGTTGTAACTTTTCTTCTCGTCGGGAAAAATCTTTGGATCAGAGGTTAAATTTTACGTAAATTTTTCATTTACAGTTACCGTTTTTTTGTTATAATTCCAACGAGAAATTTTTTAAAGCTTTTTCACGAACGGAAAGGCATTAATAAATTTAAAAAGTGTCGAAAACCTTAACGGTCAATTTTTTTATTACAAAGTTTTTGTAAAAATGCACTTTGAGTGAGAAAATTGAAAAAATACAAACATGTTTAAGTAGCCCACCGCATACAGCGAGAGAGATTGACGGAGGGGGCGAGTGAGAGAGTGACTGGGAGAGAGAGGGGTCGAGTGAGAGACAGAGCGGGTAGTGTGAGAGAGCGAGGGTGATTGAGAGAAATTGAGAGAGGGTTTGGTCGGGGGATCAATGATGGAGAGGAAGCGAGACAGAGGGTCTCTCTCTCTCTCTTACTTCTCTTCTCTTCTAATACTATTCTTAATACGGAGTGGTATATAATCGCAGCTCTAACATTGTGACTACAACAGGTGCCTATGTTGCCAATTATCCTGACTTTTCCTTCCCCCCTGGCCCTTTGGCAGCCAAGATCGGCATCAGTTAATTTACTGCGTTGCGTTTGAGTTATTCAACACTTTTACATAGAATACATTTTCCAAGCTAACCCAGTAAGGAAGATGAATGAAAAAAATAATTTTTAATATTTTTGTAAAATTTTTATTATTTATTTATTTTTTAATTTAATAATGAATCATATTATTATTTTACTATTATTTATATTTATATATTAAAAAAAAAAAAAAAAAATTAAATCGTGTTAAATTCTTTGTGTTTGACAATAAGGTCAATGAACTTATTTGATATTTATCGTTTATGTATTAGTGTTAAAAACTTAAAAATCATACTTGATAACTTTTTTGTTTATTTTAATTTTTTTTTATGTTGTTATAATACAATTAGTAAAATAATCACTGATTTTATACATCCGACTCTCGTTTAACCGGACTTACATATTTTATTTATCCGTAAAATTTACATAAACTATTGCTTGTTTAAGTACTCGAATTATCAGAGATTTTCTTGTTACAAAATTGTGATTCAAATTAAATATAATCTGAGATTAATGTTTAATTAAACGTCGATTATTCGGACCTCCATATCTCAAACATTTTTCGACTAATTGCGGGGCCTTTTATCCGGAGGTCCCGGGTTCGAATTCCGATGAGGCATGGCATTTTCACACGCTACAAAATTGCCATCTCATCTCATCCTGTGATGCAATACATAACGGTTGGCGCTGTGGAAATGAAAAAAATTGTAGATACTGTGTATGTTGTCAATACGAGTAAAATAAATTAATAAAAAAAAGCTGGTTATTTAGTGTAACATAACTTATATAAATCATACTGCATCATCTGCGGAACTGCTCGGCGACGGCTGTCTACAATCCCGTTGCTACGAGTGGTACCCCCACCCTTCACAACAGCTGTGTTGAAGGTTAAACTGCATAAAGCAATTTTAACAGTATAATAATTAACGAATTTATAATACTGACTAAAATAGTCTTTCGGTTCATTTTTTTTTCTCACACCACCCGGCATTTTTATTTTTTTTTTATAATTTTTATTTATTTATTTTGTATTTTAAATACACATATAAGCAGCACGGATGTAAGTCAATAATATCGAAACTTAGTTCTTCAATATCCTTTTTTGTTTTTTTTAATTAGCTCTAAATAAATAAATTTAACTGTATGGAGACTAAATTGATTCTAGGCGAAATATTTTATAAATATTATAAATGCGATTATGTTTTGAAAAGGATTATGTTGTGAGAGTCGAACCCAGGATCTTCAACTTAGATTTTTTTTAATATTGATACTCGGATATACATTACGAATTGAACTACTTACTATCCAAACCGGGAATTGAACCCGAGACCATTCAGCATATCTCTCGATTTTTTAAATATTGTTTTTTTATCGTTAATAAACAGTATTTTTGAATGAAACTGTGTTAAATAAAGTAAAACTGTTTTGGGGGAAGATCAAGTCTATTCTTTAACGTTATGTAATATTTATTTTAACGTTAAGTATGTGATTTTGTGCGGAAACGAAGAATCGAAATCGCGACTTTCAATTTGTCAGTCTTTTTTTTTTTAAACTGAGAATCGAACCTCCAGATTTTCATTATTTAAATCCTTTTTCTTTAGTTTTTAATCTTTTTACGAACTTATTTTTAAAAAAACTTACATCAGAAAAATTGAACTCTGTGGTAATCAAATTGAGTTTAAATTTTTTTTTAATAACGATTATGCGTGCAATTGATAACAACTCTATAATCGAATCTTCAATTTAATTTTTTTTTTAACGCATAAAACTCCCTACAAGTATTACATATATGGAGTGATTCCCGAGCTGTAACCGAACCCTAAAAATTAAATATAAATTTAATACAAAAATTTAATCTTTTTTAAAAAAAATTCCAAATTTTTTTTGAATAAAGGACGTTTAAGAAATTATAACGAAACGAACTGGAAATTATATGAGGCTTTTAACCCGACGAGTACAAAAACCTGACTTTTTCTGCTCGCGGAAACGATAATACTATTTTAATTCAATAATTTATTGTTATTAAATATTCACCATAATATTAGGTTGGTGGTTGTGTGTAGAAGTACGGTATTTCAATTCTAAAGCGAATTAAAATTTAAAGCCTGACAGGGATATGAACCCGGGACCTTTCGGATAAAAAGGGAAGACATTACTACTCCACCTCGGCGACTGGCGAGGTGATTAGTTGATACGTGCTGAAGTATTAATTACCTGTGACTTTCAGTATAGTCAGTTTCACTATTGCGTTACCGAGGTGACAAATCGATTACAAAAATGCAGTGAGACGCGAAAAATTATAAGTTACTTTGTAATATCTAAGTATAATTTTTGAGATAAATCCATACTAAATGTGTGTTTGCACGTTTGTGTTCGCGCGCTTTTTTGTATTATAGACGGGCTGGGCTCTACTGTGAAATACGGTAGTCGGCTTGCTGAGATAAATTTAGAAATAATCCTTTTATATCATAACCCCCTTATGTACTAATTAATATTTCTTATCTATATTAAAATAAATGATCCTGTTTTTTTTCTCTGTGACTAAAGACGATATGGTCTAAGTTATTGTAAAATTGTGTTCAGATCCTGACAGGGAATCGAACCCGACACCATTGGTGTAGCAGGCAAGCATGCTACTTTGTGACACTAAAGTGGTGACGTAACATTTTTATTTTTATTTACGCTATTACGTTTTTTTATAAACTTTTTTATATTAAAAGAAAATAGCAATATTTAGTAAAAAAGATGAACGGGCGCTCTCTAGTTTTTTTTTTTAAATTAAAATAAAATATGCGTGAGTGTAAATTATATCCGTAAATTGAATATTAGGTAAAACGAAATAACTGAAAACCTTAACATTACAGTTTAACGTTGGTTACGTTCCTTTGTTAACTTTGTATACATAGGTTTAAGCGAAAATTTGGTTTCAATTATTATTTTGTAAAATTAAAAGTTTTCAAATCTGTAAAACATTAATGCTATACTGTCGGTTGTTATTATGAGAGGAGAAACAGTACAGTGTAGGTAATACATTTTAGGTGGCGCGCTAATTTTCATAATTTATTTTGCAGGTTTGTTGTTCGGACGTAGTTTGAAGCGACAGAGAAATAACGTGCGTGGCAGAGAACGAAAGCTTATGGAATCTAGCGACATTACAGATGGCGCTGTGATAGATATGCAGTTCAATTTGGATCCTCGTGTCTGCGGTCATTCTTGTTTAACTATTTCTTATACGTTGTTTATTTTGTTTTGGTTAATGACCTTCATTATTGATCGAGGTAAGTTTTTTTTAATATTAATATTGTTTTAATATAGCTTAAAATAAGTGTTATTATTTTTGTTTTCTTATCACATACTGTAATATTTGCAGTTTATAAAATAATATTGCGTTTTTAACCTAGAAGAATAATTTTTTCAAAAATAATATCGATCAAGTTGATCGATATACAGTGACAGTAAAAGCCCATAGGGCTAGGTACGGAGGAGGTGGTGTGGCGACTGTAACTGTCACATGGAGGGTGTTGGTCTGTACTAGTTCAGGATGTCCCTCTTAATTTAAATATGGAAAAGAAGCTTTAGTGATTTCAAATAAAGTAATTACTTTAAAAACAAGAAAACTAATGACAATTTATATATATTTTTTTGTTATGAAAGAGTGGGAATCAAAAATTATGTTCATTAGCCCGATGGAAAGTTGGTAGCGTATGAAAAGACCCTATTCCTGACCGGGATTCAAATCCAGGACCTCCTCATGAAATGCCGAGAAGGGTATTTTTTCAGAACACTGTATGGAACTTCATTTGATATTAACAAAACCTCTGTTAATTAGATGAGCTCCTTAAGGTTCATATTATATTAATTTTATTTTATTTGGATCTATTGCTAAGAGATCAGTTAGATCAATTTTTAATTGTCACTCAAAAATATCAACGTTTTATGAAACCGAACTAGTGTTCTTGGTGGTGATGTATAAAAACCAGCTTAAGCATAGGTTTGGCTATTAAGGCTTTACCCTTTAAAATACTACTCTTTATTTAACTGGCATTGATTGATAAGGTCATTAGTCACTGACTAATTAATTCCAACAACGTGCAGTGGAACTGCACCTAGCATTGTGTTTAACTTTGATTATCTACACACACTAGTTTCGTAAACATAACTTGGTTACTAGTATTTCACCATCTACATTCAGTTACTATTGCTATAAACAGCAGATCTTTTAACATTATACTGTCGCATGTTCATGGCTCGCTCAGGATATTGAGAAATGTTTGAGAATGTTTATATAATTACAATTTATTAGTTTAACAGTATAGAACATAAATAAAATAAGACCAATCAACAATAACAAACATTTATAATAAAAATAATGACAACTGTCAGTAATTGTAATAAACAATGATTACATACAAAATAGAATTTAAAGTAAGATCAGGATTTATTTGCAGGTAGTTAAATATTAAAAACCAGAATTCAGCCCATTGACAAAACACATTATCATGACCACTAATATTTACACCTCTAACAACTGGTTTTGTATTACTATGAAGATAATATTAGCCCAAAGTTCTTTCATTCAATACCTTTCCTGTTCACAAATAAAATTACCCTAATAATTTATAAATGAGTTCAATACTTTATCTCTTTCACTAATTTTCTATAGTCACTCACCGAACAACCTCCTGCGGCCTCCTACTGTCCTCACGGAATGCTTGAGATGTCACTTCACATGGTCAAATATGCACAATCTCACTTCTTCACTGACTTGTGTAATAACTCCTCCCTTTTTCAAAACTGAACTCACCTTGTCTTCCCTGGAGTATTTATACTCTTATCCTCTTTACTTACAGAACCAGACCCAAGTTGAAGCATGATAGTGATTTTCAGAGACATTTCCCCATACATTCCCTCCCTGGTCTGGTATTTCTTCTCGTGGAACAACATCTGTGGTAGGTGTGTTGTTGGGCGGTATTAAAAAGAACTATTGTTCTTTGTTGTTTGTTTGTTGTAAATGGACCTGTTAGCTTTAGAAAAAGGATCCCTTTTAGTCCCCTTCTGGATTCCTTCCATTATATTTTCTACTACTTTCTTGTTAATTAGCAGAAATCTTTACTCAGGTCTGTTATACCGGACTTTATTGGAAATACAGGAATTTATTTTACTAGTATTGTTATAATTATGTAATACATTTTTTTATTTTTCAGGTTTTACATATGCATATCGCAAGTGAAAAGAAAAGTTGCCATTGACTACATCAGGATCGCCATTACAGTTACGATGTAAAACATTTTTATCCATTACATTTGTTGTTCCTAGAGAACGTGATTGCCATGAAGTATATACAACTCTACAACAGTTGTTTCAACCAGGTATTGTTATTATAATTATCATTATTATGTTTACCTTTGAGGTGAAGTGATAGCAACTCTACCTTTCTTCCATAATATACTTGGTTTTTTCTTCCTAATCATATGTAGCACTTTCATGTGCTACTGAATTCATTTTTTTTTTTTTTTGTCTTCAGTCATTTGACTGGTTTGATGCAGCTCTCCAAGATTCCCTATCTAGTGCTAATCGTTTCATTTCAGTATCACCTCTACATCCTACATCCCTAACAATTTGTTTTACATTTTCCAAACGTGGCCTGCCTACACAATTTTTTCCTTCTACCTGTCCTTCTAATATTAAAGTGACTATTCCAGGATGCCTTAGTATGTGGCCTATAAGTCTGTCTCTTCTTTTAACTATATTTTTCAAAATGCTTCTTTCTTCATCTATTTGCCGCAATATTTCTTCATTTGTCACTTTATCCACCCATCTGATTTTTAACATTCTCCTACAGCACCGCATTTCAAAAGCTTCTAATCTTTTCTTCTCAGATACTCCGATCGTCCAAATTTCACTTCCATATAAAGTGACACTCCAAACATATACTTTCATAAATCGTTTCCTGACATTTAAATTAATTTTTGATGTAAACAAATTATATTTCTTACTGAAGGCTCGTTTTGCTTGTGCTATTCGGCATTTTATATCGCTCCTGCTTCGTCCATCTTTAGTAATTCTACTTCCCAAATAACAATTCATCTACCTCCATAATCTTTTCTCCTCCTATTTTCACATTCAGTGGTCCACCTGTGTTATTTCTACTACATTTCATTACTTTTGTTTTGTATTTGTTTTTTTTCATGCGATAGTTCTTGCGTAGGACTTCATCTATGCCGTACATTGTTTCTTCTAAATCCTTTTTACTCTCGGCTAGAATTACTATATCATCAGCAAATCGTAGCATCTTTATCTTTTCACCTTGTACTATTACTCTGAATCTAAATTGTTCTTTAACATCATGAACTGCTAGTTCCATGTAAAGATTAAAAAGTAACGGGGACAGGGAACATCCTTGTCGGACTCCCTTTCTTATTACGGCTTCTTTCTTATGTTCTTCAATTGTTACTGTTGCTGTTTGGTTCCTGTACATGCTAGCAATTGTTCTTCTATCCCTGTATTTGAACCCTAATTTTTTTAAAATGCTGAACATTTTATTCCAGTCTACGTTATCAAATGCCTTTTCTAGGTCTATAAACGCCAAGTATGTTGGTTTGTTTTTCTTTAATCTTCCTTCTACTATTAATCTGAGGCCTAAAATTGCTTCCCTTGTCCCTATACTTTTCCTGAAACCAAATCGGTCTTCTAACACTTCTTCCACTCTCCTCTCAATTCTTCTGTATAGAATTCTAGTTAAGATTTTCGATGCGTGACTAGTTAAACTAATTGTTCTGTATTCTTCACATTTGTCTGCCCCTGCTTTCTTTGGTATCATGACTATAACACATATTGGGGTCAATATCGCCAGGGGAGTAAATAGTTTTTTGAGGTCTGTTTTCTCAAAATTTTACTAACATTACCCCATTTCATATTGAACTCGGTACATATGTACATGCTTATTTTACAATTTTAAATAAAGTTTTTGCCTCAAAATTCACCTCCTTTCCCCCAAAAAAACTAAAAATCTTTCTATTTATCGTATATTTTTTAACAGTTTTTTTAGGAAGAAATAAAATTATTTTTATATCTTCCTTGACATAGTAGTAGTACAAGTGACCTCCCAAAAAATACTTTGGTGTCAATGTGGGGGTGGTGGGCCCCCGATCAAATTTTAAAAATATCGATTTTTTTGAATTTTGTAAAGCTTTATTTGGTCTATTTAAAATTTTAACGCTATTAAAAGTTTAAGTAATAAGCTTTTAATAACAGTATTAGAATAAAGTTTTATTTCGATTCAATCCGACACCCAAAAAATAAACTTAGGTAACATTTTATCGACCGTATATTTTTTAGTGTAATTTTTTTTAGTTTCTTTCATTTAACAAAGAAACTAGAAAAATCAAAAAAATTGCTTGGAAGATGATTTTTATGGAGGCGATTAGAGGGAAATTTTGGAGGAGGGGATTTTTTGAATTTAAAAAATTTATTTAAACACACGATAATTTTACAGTAAACCATCATAAATCTCCAAGCCGAAAAAATAAATTTTAGTTAACTTTTTTCACGTATCATTATTTTTCCACCGTATGAAAATAATTAATGCCAGGAAAATATCGAAAACTTTTTTGCCGGCTGTTAAGTAATTTATAACCGATACGTTATAAATTTTACGAGCGGGAGGGAGTCGGTTGATATAGACAGTAAAAAAATAAATCGTTTCATCTGATTTATGAAGGTTAACATTACCTTTTTGTGAATTCACGCGTGCCAGTGTAGAAACGACGCATTTTACTTACGACATTAGATCTCGTGTAAAAGAAAGAATAGAAATAAAATGATGTACGAGTGAATTCGGTTTAGAGAAAGAAAATTAAAGAACGAATGAACGACCGAAAGAAAAGACGAAGAGAAGGGAAGGAGGGCTAATTAATAATTTTAGTTGTAGAATTGCGGTGCGACTGTGGGAACAAATATCGGAGTACAACCGGAGAAATACAAACAACTAACAGCACTGTTCCGTTACGAGACGGGGGCGATTAACGTGAAACTATTGTCCGATACTTATTTGCATCTACACCTATTATCATCGTCATCCTTACCATCAACGCTTTAATATTTTATTACCGTCTTTGATTGCGACCCGTTACCCTGGGAAAAACCGAATAACAAATCTACAAAATAGTACTGTTTTTGTACAAATTCTAGATCTTACGTCTATCGCATCAAACTGTCCAGCGGATATTTATTCTTCCATTTGTATTATTCGTTTTTTTAATACGATGTCAAAATTCTCTTAAAAAAGTATTTTTTATTTTTTTTTTAATACACTAGCAGTTAAAGTTCATATCAAAGTAACTTAGATGGGATGAGGTGCTGATTTCATTTTTTATTAGTTTACAAATTTAAACCGATAGAATCTCTTTATTTATTTGGATAAAGAACCCGGTTGCCTTCTGAGCTATATTGCCGGTCAGAACTGTACATATACCGATATAAATATATAACGCAAAATAATTAGTTTTATAATTTTTTGGTATTGAATTTTTCTAGGCAACAGAATTCAGTTTTTGGTTACTGATAATTTTCTTGTCCCCCCTGACTTCAGTTTGTCTTAGAACAGGGTAGAGGTATAATATAAGATTACGATATGTTATTTAGAAGGTTGCAGATGAGTAAATTAATATTTACCGTTTTCCAAACAACAGCCGATTAATATTGTTTATATTAGCATAAAAAATGCGTGTAACAATGACATAAATACTCGTACAAAAGGAACCTGCGAATGATATTTTAAGTGTAAGTGAATTTACTTTTGTTTTAAAAAATAATTTTTTTCCATAAATCTTTTTTTTATATTAAAAAAAACCGTTCTAATTTAGAAGAAAAAATAAACACTAGGTAGCTTACTACACTTGTAATAATTTTGCGTAGCGTACTTATTTACCCTTAGTTCGGAGGGGTTACAGTCCTTGATAGTTTTTTTGTATCCTTCCATACAAAAAAAAAGTGAAAAATTTTGTAATAAATAAAATGTGAAAATTAAACTAACCTTTATTCACATATTATCTAACTTAAAGAGTTCCTACATAATCATATAAATATGTACGTTTATATAAAAAATTATAATTCTTTGTTTTTTAAAAAAGAAGCAGAATAATAGGCATTACATAACCAGAAATAGGGGTGATTCGCTCGGTTACACCTTGTTATATAGATGAGAGGTAGGAGTAAGAACAACTTAAAACCGGGTTACTGCCTTTTGGACGACACCTTATGTATATTTTCCTTTAACTAAAAACAGCAGCAAAAATGTTAATATCTTCAACATTTTTGTTCTCATTTTTCTATTACCGGGTACATTTATTTTACTGCTACTGCAGTCGGTCGGTGTATAAATAAATAATAACAAATATGACTTATATGATACTAAGCGGGTTTATTGTACGATTTCAGATATATATAAATATATATTAAATATAATCGACGTAAATATTAAAATAATGCGTTAGTTGAGATTTTAAAATTTTACGGTCAGAATATCGAAGCTTCTTATTATAAAATCGATCGATCAAAATCAAATAGTCGAATATTAAAACTATTTTTTGTAAAATGTAGGTATTTCATTCAAGGACATCGTATCGAATTCTAAGAATATAATACCGGCAAAAAAGCGATTAAATAATTTTTGAATAGAAAGGTCTCCGAGGATCGAAGTAAGGTCTTTACGGTGTAGTAAATACGTTGTGATCGATAGATCGGTGTATGTTGTATTATTGTACCGGATCGACTATATAAACTGTGCGTACACGATATTGAAAGCAAGTTAACAATTTACAACAGCGTATCAATAAAGAGTCAAACTGACAACAAGGCTGGTAAATCTTACTAAATGAAAGCGGGCGCGAACGTGTTGTTTGTTACAGAGGAAATGACGTAAAAAGACCTGTCCATCCGACCTTGATGTCTGTCTGTGTCCTTACATCGCACCGTCCGATCTGTGTACTTCAGAGACTTGGTTTCTTATTTACATTTCTATTATCGGTCTGTTAGATTTAAAATTAAACTCTTTGCAAATAATTTACGGTGAATAAAAACGAAGGAAAATTTATTTCACTATAATAATAATAATTATAAAAAAATAATAGTAATAATGAAAACTGCATTTAGTTTTTTTGTATATTTTTTAAATTATTTGTAATTGCGGTATGTATACCGTAATTGAAGAAAGTAAAAATACCGCCTAGCAATGCGGTATAAAATTTATTATACGAACGGAAGGGATGATAAAAGTGTTGTGATGTGTAACATTTTGGTTTATATTATGTTAATATTTCTAATAATAGGCTTCGAAACAAAATAGATAGAACAATAGAAAAAAAGGCAAAATTAACGTGAGTTATTTGTTTAGAAAGTTTTAACTCTTTAAACAAACAATTTTCTGATTAATAAAATATTTTAATAGAATTTGCTTTAAATAAACCGGATGTTTTATGCGCATATTATTTTATTTACATAGAAGACAAAATATCAAGAAACTAGCGATTTTACAGGAGAGAAATTTGATATTTCTCATTTTTTATTTGCTAATTTTCAACCGATGTTTAAACGGGTTTTTTTTTAATGATTTTACTGTTAAGTGATTTTTAAACTATACAGAAAATTTGTATTTATATTTTAAAAAATTATCAATTTATTCGATAGTTTTTAAAGCGTTAATTAAAATATCCGCAATATCTAAAAAAACAGATACATTTTAAAATATGTCTTTAATTAAAATAACAAAAATTAAAAGCACGCTAACCTTAGTAGAAATGAAAATCGTAAAAAAAATATATCGCTTAGACTATAAAGATCGAGCAGCAATCTGTTGAATAAATCAAGATACATATTTTTTCTTGTACTACCGAAGCTCTTTCCAAGAAACAACAACTCTCGAGCAGTTTCATCACTATTCCGACAAAAGATAGTGCGACCTGTTGATATTTCTGAAATGACATTATACTTACCGACGGATAAAATTACGTTTACGTAATTTTTTAATTAGTTATTAAATACGTTTTTATGAAGAAAAAGATATACTTTTTTAAAAGTTACGTCGCTATCTTCTAACCGAGCTTTTAAAATGTACCTGTTCAGTATGAAGAAATTTAGCAAAACTACGTGTACAGTAACATTAAAGTAGCGACATAAACTGCGCAATAGTAATTATTCAGTAAACTTTCAAATTAGCTTGTAAACATTTTAATGAAAAAAGATATAATATTTTAATAGCCGCACGATTTCGTTAATTTCTATTTTTCTATTTCTTTACATTATTTTGTTTTTAATGGCGCACATTATTTAACAACCTAAAATGAAATTTCCGGCTTCCGTGGGGCGAGCGGTAGCGCTTGGCCTTTAATACGGAGGTTCCAGATTTGAATCCCATTAAGGTATGGCGTTTTTCATACGCTACAAAATTCCATTTCTATATCCCACGCACAAGCTTTAAACTTATTGCCGGTATTATCAAGTAAAAAAGAAAAGAAAAGTGATGAACGCTGCGATTACACTATGTAACCGATATACATTAATTTCAATAAAAATAAAAACCGGTACCCGATCCTTGAAATATTTTAATAATGTTTTGATCTAATGATGGAAAGAGTAAATCGTAAGAACGATCAAAGTACGGTAGCCTGGGCGAGTGAGGAAATTACAGTGCGATTTAAGATGAGCGAGCGGCCTTGAGTTTAGCCCTAAGCACCTCAGCCTAAAGGACTTTTCTTAGTTCACCTAACTTCCTTATTATTTTAATTCCTTAACAAAACTCAAAACTGAATTATGAAGTACGTAAAAATAACCAAAAAATTTGTTTTTTCGAGTTTGGCCCATCTCATAGTTCAGTAGAGATGCCAAAATCACATTTGTTAATAAAATCTTTAATTTTAAAAATAATTAATTTAAACGATTTTAAAAATTATTAGTATACATACTATACAGACAATTAGTTGCGGAATTAATAACTTTCCTAATAGAAGTAGGCTGTGTAGTCTAAGAGAATACGTAGGAAGATATTATAATAAGTAGAAATATAAAGAAAAATTAAAGTTTAATGTTGTTTGCTATTATATTTTTGTGTTGCGTATACTGTAGTACGGTATGTTGTAATAATATCTAACAAAATTTAAAAGGAAACTACAACCGGCTAGGACACTCTGAGTTGCTACTTTCCGTATTCTAAAAATAAATGACAACCCTTGAGAAGAGAGAACCAAAAGAAATATTGGAAATTATGTGCCGAGTTCTACAGTGAATCTGCTGAAAATGAATCTGGAACTAGACTTTCTTGTACAATATCTGATGTATAAAGGGTACATTGTTTTTAGAGGGAACTTCTATTGATGGTGTAGGTGTGTTTGATGTGCTAACGCAATAGTACTATCGTATTATGATTTTGAAGTTAAAATACCTAATTAAATAATGAAAAAATGTTAAGTCAACGATATTCATTTAGCATTGTTACGAACATACCGCTTTACCTGATAACTAGCGTATGTAATTATCGGTAAAAATGTCGGTTGTTCGAATTATTGTTAATAACGGTTGAAATTAAATAATCCTCGTGCTTATAACTAATGATAATTAATAATAGTAATTCAAGATAATTATTAAGCTTATTTCTACAAATTGACGTCTATGTTTGATGGATATCAGAATTGAAGAATAATGTGTCTCGAGTATAAATAATCTATTGATGGTATTATGACTATAAGTTAATAATATCTTTATTTTGTTACGTCATGTGGTTTTCACTTTTTATAATAACTCATTGACCATATTCTTCGCTCGTTAAAATACACGTGTAGGGTATTACGAGGTCAAATTGTAAATAAAACTGGAAAATGTTATCTTATTATGTAAAATTAGAATCTTTTTTTTTTTGTAAAATACTTTACAAAACGGATAAACTTTATCGTAATATTTTTATTTAATTTATTAAAATTTAAGGTGATTAATTATTATTTTAAATAAAATGTAATAAATATAAAAGAATCGACAAATCTTGATTTAATTATTTCGAACGTCTATATAAGAAATGTCTTTATAAGAAAACGTCTATATTAACGTGTTACTCGCCCAGCAATACTCATACTCATACCTGTTGGTATTGTTATGTATGCTTTTTTGTCAACACATAATTATTATTTTCATCTTTTATGACATCCTTTTCCAAAGGGAAACAAAATTTATTATTTTTGTTTTCCTCGACGTGTGTTGGCGATCATCTACCGTTTGAGACCCGATTCGTATTGGCCTTTTGAAAGGTCGATCGGAGGAAAAAATGATTTTTAATCATCGAACTGTTACCATCACTTGATAATAGACGCGACATATCTT
Source organism: Lycorma delicatula (assembly GCF_047948215.1). Lineage (NCBI taxonomy): Eukaryota > Metazoa > Arthropoda > Insecta > Hemiptera > Fulgoridae > Lycorma > Lycorma delicatula. The sequence goes on along the minus strand of NC_134467.1, from coordinate 12,427,311 downwards.
TTTACAAAAAATAAAAAACAAAAAACGTATAATTTATTCGGATAAAAATTCTAAACATAATCGACCGCAAATCACATCATCGTCGGTTTGATATCTATTGTAATTGTACGTTACGTTGGAGTTTCTGAAATAATTCATCAGTTCTGGAGGCGGATGCGCATCGCCTATGCTATCGAAATAATCTACATTTTTATCGATTTTTCGGAAACAAACCCAATGCGTACCGCGGCCCTTTGAGGCGTCTAAATTCACTATCGAGCATTCATTTTTCTAAATCTTTTTCGGTAAAGCGTCCGACATAAAAAACACCGCGGATCGTTTCGCGATCGCACAAAGCGCGATTTGGTATTGAATTGATTATTTTTTTTCTTAGCCGTACCGCCGCATTTCTTCAATCTCAATCGATCGCCAAATTTGGATTTAAGTTTCATCGCGTTAGTTACTGCGTAGGCGGCCGCTCTTTCAGTCAAACTGCTATCCGGCGCGAGCACACGTTTCCACGCCCGTTCGGCAACCGCTTTATCGGCTTGAGATCTTGTTTTATTATCCGAATATTTCGAATAAGCTATATCTCGCAGTTTACACGCCTCATCTAATTTATTTACGCCTCTATCACCACGCTTCAACCTCTTATCCAAGTTCGTGCCAGGACTGCAATAATTGTAACCTGGAATATGAGCTTCAAACGGTAATAAATCTACAGCCTTATTGATTACTGACCCGATTATATACCGCGTCCGCCTTTTTTCTTGGAAATATTTTTCTTCTTCACCTTCATATCTCTATATATAAAAAAATTATTTTTCCATTCAAATACATTATTCATTATGTCGAACCAAATTTATTTTTACGCCATCATTATTGTTTTTGTTAATAGCTTCCGAAATTAAATTATTAATTTAAATATTTTGATTTATAATAATTATTAACCTCTGATTGTAAAAAAAAATACGATAAATAATAATTCAATAATAGTAATAAAAAAAAATATATCAGCAGTTATGAATGAAATAAAAATTTATGTACTTTTCATTTTTAAAAAAATGTGTATATGTAATTTAGTAAGCGTACGAGGAAGTCATGTGGGCTCAGATCAGATTTTTTGTAAGATATTTGGTATTTCGCATAACTCGAAAACGATTAACCGTTGGATGTTGAAATTTTGGTTTGGATTTAGGACTGCTGTAGCATCTAGTTGTGCACCTCCCATTTTTATATCAATCGACCGGACCAAAAGTAGCCAAAAAATCCAATTTTTTTGGATTTTGGGCTTTTCTTAACTGCAGTAATAAGCTTTCATTGAAATATTTTCAACTAATATATATTAGGGTGTGGCTGCCGACAAATTAAATACATTATGAAAATTTTAGAGGATAATCACCAACGGAATACAAAAAATGCAAAAAACTCTGTCGCAGTAAGTGCGTCAGAAGGGCGGATTTCCGGTTTTAGTTAAGAATTAATTGTAAAGGATGTTCCGCTGGTGTAATGATTTTTGAAAATAATATTGCTTTCAGTGTTGTGTCCTAGTAAAAGCTAGTTACTTTTATACGGATTATAATCCTAGACAGTGGATACCGGTGAACATTTGTGATTGGGATTCAATTGACTCTGAGATTCCGGGTTTGAATACCGGTCAGAAATGGCATTTTAACACACGCTACAAATCATTCATCTCATCCTCTGAAGCAATACTTAACTGTGGAGCCGGAGATTAAACAAAAAACAAAAATTCAATTGACCACAAATCTCAGGAATGGTCGGCCTGAGTATTCGATGTCATAGATAATACTGCGAGATACTAAGTATTTTATACTTGTATATTTACGTTTCGGTTCTTCCTCAATTTTACATAATTGTTGAGTTTGACGGCATCAATTGCTTAATACTGCTACTTGCCATCAACCTGTTTTGATACTATTACGTATAATTTACGTGGTTTTGGAGCTATGTTCACAAAAAATAAAATTATAAAATTATCTCAAAACGATTAAAATTTCAAAACTGATTTTTTTTTTTTGTTGACACACCCCTTTCTTCATACCAGATCAAATTTTGGATTATTGTGAAATTAAAATATTATAGCGATAGTGCTTGGAAAAATTTGATTTTGGCTTCAAACATTTTTTTTTTGTCTTCAGTCATTTTACTGGTTTGATGTAGCTCTCCAAGATTCCCTATCTAGTGTTAGTAGTTTCATTTCGTTATACCCTCTACATCCTACATTCCGAACAATTTGTTTTACATATTCCAAATGTGGCCTGCCTAGACAATTTTTTCCTTCTACCTGTCCCTTCAATATTAAAGCGACTATTCCAGGATGCCTTAATATGTGGCCTATATTCAGTCTCTTCTTTTAGCTATATTTTTCCAAATGCTTCTTTCTTCATCAATTTGCCGCAACACCTCATCATTTGTCACTTTATCCATCCATTTGATTTTTAACATTCTCCTAAGCGCCGCATTTCAAAAGTTTCTAATAATATCTTCTCAGATACTCCGATCGTCCAAGTTTCACTTCCATGTAAAGCTACGCTTCAAACATATACTTTCAAAAATCTGTTCCTGATGTTTAAATTAATTTTTGATGTAAACGTATTATATTTCTGACTGAAGGCTCGTTTCGCCTGTGATGTACTGCATTTTATATCACTCCTTCTTCGTCCGTTTTTAGTAATTCTACTTCCCAAATAACAAAATTCTTCTACCTCCATAATCTTTTCTCCTCCTATTTTCACATACAGTGGTCTATCTTCGTTACATTTTTTTTTCTTCGTATTTCTTCGTTATTTTTTCATCTTCGTTACATTTTGTTACTTTCGTTTTGTTCTTGTTTATTTTCATGCGGTAGTTCTTGCGTAGGACTTCATCCATGCCGTTCATTGTTTCTTCTAAATCCTTTTTACTCTCGGCTAGAATTACTATATCATCAGCAAATCGTATCATCTTTATCTTTTCACCTTGTACTGTTACTCCAAATCTAAATTGCCCTTTCATTAACAGCTAGTTCCATGTAAAGATTAAAAAGTAACTAGGATAGGTAACAGGATGTTACCTATCCTAGTAAGTATGTTGGTTTGTTTTTCTTTAAACAAACAGTTTTTGGTTCAAATATATATTTTGAATATGAATCGTACAAAATTATTTCGCGCTACGTATTGCTCACAGAAATCTAATTCTGGCTTTCTATATAACAAGTTACCTTTCAAATTACTACGCGAAAACCTTGAAAATCTTTGAAAACGTATCCAAAAACCAATTTTGTTTCCTCTAACTCCGGTTTCTGATAACCGATTCATTTGAAATTCATTAGAGATGTATTTTCAACAGGTTTACATCTCCCCCATCGATTTTCTTCAAAATCGGTTAAAATTTGCGTCCGGTAGAGCGGGTGAAAAAATCTTTTAAATGTATATATATATATATAAACGTTGCAGAATCGTTTTCAGGAGACACCAAATCGTACAGAAAAGTTTGTTTCCCTCCTTCTCCCAGCGACATGCTCTTAGAAAATCTGACCAGTAGCAAAAGCGATTTCTATAAATTCTTGGTAAATCCGCTACTTTCAAGTTCTCCATATTAGGGTTTGTAATAGTAGATGCGGGATGCGTTTTTCCATTATTATACAATCGTTAGTGGTAAAGCAAAAATTAATAAATGTACTAATTAGTATAAAAACACATAACCGAAAACATTAAATTGTAATTAAAAAAAAAAAAAATTAATTCCAAGATACTTTTTTGATATGTGCAGATTAATGCACGTATTAAATTAACAATATATTCAAGGATACGTATACACGCTACAATTTGTTTCCAGGAGAACAGTTTTTTTATACAAATACGGTAGCATTTTTATAAAAATCAATTTTTACAACCATTAGTCGCTGCTGTGCTTCCTTCAAAGCAAAGTCTTTTGATCTGTTGCTCTCTCTCTCTCTCTGTGTGTGTGTATGTGTTTGTATCTGAGAGGGATAAAAACAAAAAAAGAAAGGCAGCTGCAGTATAGTTGTTAATTTTACTTTTATAAGTACAGAAAAGAACATGTCTTATCCCCTATGGTCAAGAGTATAGAATAAAATCTGTGTTGTTTTGATGGTAATATTTAAAACAAAAAATGCCGTTTAGTTAACGTTCAAGGACAAAAATGAGTACGTGCTATTACAAATAAAATACATACCGCTATAGCTTACAATAAAAAACATATAGAAAGAGTGGAGAGGGTAAAATGAGAAACGAATAAGTGGGAGATAGACAGACGTGACTCAATAGACAGACACGCGTTTTATCTTTTTAACTGTTTTACAGTAGCAAATGTTCAGCTTTGTAAGGAAGAAATAAATCAACCTCGTTTTATATTATTTTAAAAGTTAGCGTACACATCAGTAAATCAAATAAATATTTACGCACGGATATATGTCTAGAAAATAATTTATAACCAAATACATTTTATATTTACCAATTTTAATTGATCAAATAATACCGTTTTCAGTCTTAGAGAACATAAAATATTCTCTTTATTAAATTTTCTTTCTTACTTTTCCTAATTGAAAATGTAATTATCGGTGTATAAAACGAAAGTTCAGTTCTGTAAATTACTATTCAAAAAACAAATTTGTTAATTTTCAACTAGATTAGCAATTCTGATAACGAATGTTTTTATTAAATAATATTTTAATGCAGGTAAAAAGTAAATAAAATCATATTGAAATTAGATTCTAATTTTTATTTTAAAGTATATATTTAAAATTCAAATTTATATTTTAAACAGGGGGGGTTTCAGTCACGAGGGGGTTGTTAGTGCGAGTAAACAATTGTAACACTCACTCAGAAACACCGAAAAGTAATTAAGTTCTTTTTGAATTCTTTTAAACTCGTACCAAATCCCTCAAACGAGTCGCTCGAGTCTGAGCGAGTAGACTCCTCTAATATCACCGACCGATCAGACACACAGAAAAGTAAGAAAGTTGTTTGTAAATCTTATAACGTCGTGCCGATTAAGAGACATCTCAAAGTCTCGTCAAATCGCTTACCTTTATGCGTGTCGTTTGTATAACTGAAGAATTTTCTAGAAAGGAAAAACCACACAGTCTAGGACATTATTTTAAAGTGAGGAACATTTGATTTATTTTATTGTATACAACATAGTTTTTTTTTTAATATATCGGTTTAAAGTTAAATATTTATTTTTTCATTTATTGCTTGATGAAAACTAAATTAAAATTTCAACATGGTTTTTAATAGCTCATTGCTAGAATTTATACGATCCACTTTTTTAAATGAAATCTCGTTTTTAAATTTAAAATCTATCTATTTAAATAATAAACTTCCAATTTACAAAATTTGTTCTATTCAAAAAAAAAAGGGTGATTTGATTTTTTTTTTATGCGATACATCAATATGGAGAAATTTTTGTATAAAAATAATTGATCAATTTTGTGTATGAACTAAAATGAATTTTATAAAGAAAAGGAATATAAAATGTCTTTCATGTTTTCTATAATTTTATAGGAATTGCCTAATTTTTATATTACATCTAAGATACATTAGTTGTATAAATAGTAAATATAATTTATGTATATTGAACAGATCTGTTTTTTCTTTTGGCTACCATTAAAGGCCTACTAAAAATAAGTACAGATATCTTTATATAATGAATATCTTACAGGAACTATCTTAATTTTACTGTTTTATGGATTGAATACTTTTATTATTCCTGAAATAGGAAATATTTTTTTAAAAACTGTATTAAAAGAGAAAAATGTATTTTAATTCGTTTTGAATTAGGAAAACAACAGTAATGTGCAGTTCTATATCGTATTTAAAGTACACTCATTCTTTTTTAGTTAGTATACTTTATTTACATTTTATTTTACACAGTAAAAAAAGGTAAATAAGTTTAGAAATGCTAGTAACTGATCATGAACATCAGATCCAGTGGAATGTTGCCTAATGTAGCCCTTGAGAACGTGGGTGTCTTGATTCATTTGGTTAATGAATTATTTGGAATTATTGCTACATAAAATTAATCACAGTTGAAGTTTTAATATCACATAATTTGTTATTTTATCTTTCTTTTCAGATTATAATAATTGTGTTTCCCCGCTAGAAAAATCAGAATCTTTTTTTAAACAAAATTGTTAAACCAAATCTTACTGATGAACCACACATTGTCAGATCTACATCATTCAATTTCTTTCTCCTGTGATTCTCTAGAAAATTCTAGAAATAAAAGCCGATTATCACTTGTACTAATATTTTTCATTATTGTAGATATATTCATTTATTTCCCAAGATTTTATAACTCTAAGAAATTATCTTGGTTGTCATGGGTTATATGACCACCGCTATAAATATATGTCCATGTTCGGTTATGAAATAACCAAATAAATATACATATATATTTATTATAAGATCCACCAAACTTAGCCTACACTTGTTTTGCTCGCTAACCTTGACTAGCAAGTGAAGCGAGTGTAGGTTAAGTTAGGTTAGATTATATTTCTACTTAACCCAGGAGACCTATTATCTTTTATTTTAATTAATTTTAATAAATTTATTAATTAATTTTAATTAAAGATAATTTCAAATTTATTTTTGTTCCTTATGTTACTAGTTTTTCCTGTATGTCAGTTAACCGTATTCATTTCTGGGTCTCTCAATTGTAATCTGATATGAAATCTTTTGTAAAGGTGTTTTATTGCGTAATTAATATATATATGTGTAAATGATCCTGTGTTAAATATTTTGCCTAAATTTATTTTATTTTTTTCAGTTCACTAATAAATATCACCAGAATATAATACACAATTATATTGAAATCTAAATCAAACTTGTTCTAATCCATTTTTGATATTTTGGTTTGATCCATTGTCATCTTTAGTGAATTATCCACCTGCACACAAATTTTGGAATACTGTATCAAAAAAGTTTAATTATATTTTTTAATTATTTTCAAGCAAGTGCACATTTTATATTTATTTGTGATTTTATAGGTGATTAGGTTGATATTTCAGTCAACATCACGACTGAAATATGTGAATATACATCTGCTGTGTATGTAGCAAATGTTATTTTAACTGACAGTGGTGTTGAAGAGGCCATTTGCCGAATTAATTCTTTGATGGGCCCAGAATATATTCATCCTCTTTTAGTGAAGAAATACTCTGCCATATGGTGTGGTTTTTAACTAAGCTCTTCAATCGTGTATATGTAACATATAACTAAATTAAACTAATGTGATTTATAAAAACTAGGAAACGTGGAGAACAGATGTGTAGCTTGCCTTACTCCAGATCTAACTTAAAAATTG